>NC_090444.1:76257733-76963400 GCF_031143425.1 Pleurodeles waltl | reverse complement strand
TCATTAGGCACCAGTTTCTACAGAAGTCAGAAAGGGCCGCAGATTTGTGCAGCACTTCAACAGTGGAAACGCAAGAACGGTGTTGTCTTTTTATTTTTTATTTTATCCACTTCCCCCCTTCCCTTGAGCTTCTGTTCTTAGTGCACTGTTTTAAAAACTAGTGTGCTGGAACAAGCAGTTTCAGGGTGGGGTCGGATTGTCTTCAACCTCCATCAGAACTGAACAAGAACTCAGGTGAGCTGGGCTTTGACAGAAGCACAAGCCTTTAAAAAATTTCAGTTCTGGTGGATGATGAATACCAGGGAAGAAATAGAGGGCATTGACGTCACGGATATGGCGCTGCCCCTAAATGAGGACTTGGCTCATAATGAATCAGTGTCTGGCATCTTGCAACATATGCAAGAGGAAATAGAGAGATTAAAGATGGAGAATACCTCTTTAAAACAGGATTTAAGCAGGTATAAATTTAGGGGATCTCAGTGGAACTCAGCTTCTACGCCTTTGTTTAAAACCTCCTCAGAGACAGGGGCGCCATCAAAACATACAACTTTGCCTTCCCCAGTTGAGGTTACTGTTAATGTTCCTAATGTTGTGCCCTTAGCAGCACCTGAACGTTTTCATGGAGATAGTAACAAATTCCATGTTTTTATCAATCAATGTCAATTACACTTCATTTGTAAGCCACAACAGTTCCCTACTGATGATACGAAAGTGGCATTCGTCTTGTCTTATTTGGGTGGCACAGCAGCCAATTGGTCAATTCCTTTCGTGGATAGAGATGATCCCATCCTCCATAATTGGAATCAATTTAAACGTACCATGACCAGCCTTTTTGCAAAACACACTTTCATGCAGGCAAGTGATAATGAGCTTTTAAATCTTAAACAAGGTAACAAGGATTTATTGACCTATCTCACTAGTTTTAATCGTTTACTCACCGAGACACAGTGGCCAGAAGAAAAGCGTGTCTCCCTTTTTTATAAAGGTTTGAGAGACGAGTTAAAAGACGCGCTGGCTCATATCGTTGATTTGCCAAAAGACTATTTGGACTTTGTAGATTTAGTTGTGAAATTAGAACATAGACTAGGAGAAAGAAAGAGAGATAAATACAAACTGGAATCACGGTTAACTTTTATTAGACACGAGAAGAAAGACACAGATAATAAACTCCCTGAACCAGAGCCTATGCAAATAGGGACACTCAGAGGTCCACTCACATCAGAGGAAAAAGAAAGAAGGAGAAAATTTCAATTATGTTTATATTGTGGCAGGGCAGGTCACTTTGCCAGAGAATGTCCAGTAAAGTCTAAAACTCCACGAAAGGGTGCTGTTTCCTCCACCTCCTCAACTGAATCGGGAAACGATTAAGCTCGACAAGGGGAGAGGTTACTTGTTCGAGAAAACATCTTAATCAAACCTCTAATGCTGCACCCTTCAGGGTACCGCACATACCTAGACATTTCATAATTCAGGTCGTTTTAATTGTTACTACCCAAGTGAGGCATTCTCTCCCTGTCCTACTGGACTCAGGAGCAACAGGAAATTTTGTGGATAATAAGTTAGCTGAAATCTTAGGACTTCCTATGTGCCTAAAGCCTTGTCCAGAAGCAGTATGTGCAGTGGATGGGTCAGAATTGACCTCTGGATTAATCACAAAACAAACAAGTCCACTTGTTATGGTCTGTCAGAACGGGCACACAGAGGTGATTAGCTTTGATCTAATAGATACTCCTAATTTTGGTTTGATTCTCGGGGTACCCTGGTTAACAACTCATAACCCAAAAATTGATTGGGTGAATAGAACTGTTACTTTGGATTCCTCTTTCTGTAGAACCAATTGCTATCAAGAAGCAGGTACAGAACAGAGCACAGTATTACACTGTGCTAGTGTTACACAAGATGAACCAAGTCTCCCTCCTGAATATTCTGACTTTAAAGACGTCTTTGATCCAGTAAAGGCTAGTGTGCTGCCCCCACATCGGTCTTATGACTGCCGTATAGATCTTATCCCAGGGGCCCCTTTACCTAATAACAGAGTATATGCTTTGACTGACGAAGAAACCAAATACTTAAGAACCTACCTAGATGACCTACTACAGTCTGGGTTCATCCGTCATTCCACATCTCCGGTGTCATCTCCACTCTTTTTTATCCCGAAGCCGGATAAATCCCTGCGCGCGTGTATCGATTATAGAGGACTAAATAAGGCTACAATAAAGAATAAATATCCTCTTCCTCTAATACCTGTGTTGTTGGATCAATTAAGACATTCTACTGTATACACTAAACTAGATCTGCGGGGAGCTTACCACCTGGTCCGAGTAAAAGAGGGGGATGAGTGGAAGACAGCTTTCAAGACAAAGTTTGGTTTATTTGAGTACACAGTAATGCCCTTTGGGTTATGTAATGCCCCTGCGGCCTTTCAGTTCTTTATAAATGAGGTCCTACACGAATTCCTGGACGTTTGTGTTATAGTATACATAGACGACATCCTCATTTACTCTAAGAACTCAGAAGAACATACCCAACATGTTCGTGCAGTATTATCAAAGTTAAAAGAAAATCATCTTTTTGCTAAGTTAGAAAAGTGTACTTTTAATGTCAGCAAGGTGGACTTTTTAGGATACTGCCTGTCACCTCAAGGAATAACTATGGATGTAAAGAAAATCAGTGCTATTGCTGATTGGCCAGAACCATCCTCTGTAAAAGATATTCAGAAATTTCTGGGTTTCGCCAATTTTTATAGGAGGTTTATTGCACATTTTGCAGACATTGCGGCCCCAATAACTACCTTGTTGCGGAAAGGGCAACGATTTCTTTGGACTGATGAGGCGGCACACGCCTTTCAACTCCTAAAACAAAAGTTCACTTCAGCCCCAATTCTGAAACATCCTGATCCTGACTTGCCCTTTTTTGTTGAAGCGGATGCTTCACAAGTAGCTTTAGGAGGAGTTCTCTCTCAACGAGATGCAGTAGATGGCCAGTTACATCCTATAGCCTTCTATTCCAAAAAGTTATTGCCAGCTGAACAAAATTACACTGTGGCTGAAAGGGAACTACTAGCTATCAAAGTAGCCTTTTCAGAATGGAGGCACCATTTAATGGGAGCCAAGTACCCAGTTACAATCTTTTCTGACCATAAGAACCTACAGTTTTTTGGATCACTTAAAGCACTAACACCACGTCAGATGCGCTGGTTAAATTTTTTTAGCACATTTGACTTTGTTATAACCTATAGACCAGGTGCACAACAAATTCAATCTGATGTGTTATCTAGATACGGACATACCTCAGACATGAAACAAGATAAAATAGGAGAACCCATTATTCCTCCCCAAAAGTTGTTGGCACCAGTACAACAGAAGGATTTCATCACAGATCTATATAATGCACACATGCAAATAGCACCTCAGGATTGGTTAAAGGATTCCCATAACACAATACAACGAGGTTTATTGTATCACGACAACATGCTGTTAGTGCCCACCTCTGAATTACAAACACAGGTGATAATTTGGCATCACGCCTCACCGTTGGCAGGTCATCCTGGTTGGGTAAAAACCCTGGAAAATGTGCAAAAACACTTTTGGTGGGACACTATAAGAAAGGACATTAAGCAATTTGTCACTACCTGTCCAATTTGTGCAAGACATAAATCTTCTCATAAGGCTCCTGACGGCTTGTTAATACCAATGCCAACACCCAAACAACCTTGGCACACTGTGAGCGTAGACTTTATTGTAGGTTTACCACCTGTAAAATCCTTCACAACAGTGTTGGTTATAGTGGATTTTTTATCTAAAATGGCACATTTTGTACCATTACGGAAATTACCCACGGCGGCAGAATTTGCCGATATTTTTATAAGGGAAATTGTGCGTTTACATGGTTTGCCAAGCAAAGTGGTGTCAGACCGAGGGAGCCAGTTCAACTCCAGATTTTGGAAAAAATTATGTGAAAAACTGAAAATAGATGTGGCCTTATCCACTGCTTTCCACCCAGAGACAGATGGACAGACTGAACGACTGAACCAAACCTTACTTCAAACGCTACGTTGTTTATTGGCTGATTATTCTAGTGAATGGTTGGAAGCTCTTCCTGTAGCAGAGTTTGTTTATAATAATACTGAGCATTCAGCTCTACTTTGCTCACCATTCTATTTCTTGCAGGGGTATCATCCAAGAGCTATACCCATTTTGTTAGAAGATTCCCTGTTGCCTACAGTAACGGATAGACTAACGAGGTTAGGTGACATACAAGACAAAGCCAGGAAACATTTATTAAAGTACAAGGAAAGCATGAAAAGACAAGCAGACAAACACAGGTCTGAGGCACCAATGTATAAAATTGGTGACAAGGTATGGCTCTCCACAAAAAACCTAAACATAGAGGGATCCCGAAAGCTGCAACCACGTTTCATTGGACCCTTTAGTATAACTGCCATAGTAAACCCGGTAACAGTAAAATTAGATTTACCAAAAGAATATCCAGTACATACTACATTCCATGTGTCCTTGCTTAAGCCGTACAACTCAAAAACCCGACCTGAACCACCACCTCCACCCATACCAATTAAGGGAAATCTGGAATATGAAGTGAAAAGCATAAAAGACTCAAAAAGAATTAGTGGACGTCTGTTTTATTTAGTAGAATGGAAAGGATATGATGAATCTGAGAATTCATGGGAACCAGCATCATATGTACATGCCCCACAGCTGATTAGACGGTTTTATTTAAAAAATCCAGGAAAACCCCGTCCTGTAGGAGGGCCTTTGAGGGGGGGCAACTGTTAGGGTTTGTACACAGCAAAGAGCATGTCCCCTCTCACTGCACTAGTGGGTTCTGTAATAGCTCCCTTTTAAACTTACTATTAAAAGCCTTTCTTGTTATTTCACCTTCCCCCCCCCCTAGGCTTCTGTGTATGTTGTTTAATGTGCTGTTTTGTTTACACATTGGGCCTTGCTTTTACCAAGGCTTCTTTAAAACACTCCTCCCTAGGCCATGTGTTAATCCAACTCATTTGCATAATAACTGAAACTCTGCACACCTTTCAAGACCATGTGCAGCATGTGAGGACCACACCCAGCTCTTCAAACCACACCCAGCTCTGCACACCTTCCAAGAACATGTGCAGCATGTGAGGACCACACCCAGCCCTTCAAACCACACCCAGCTCTTTGAGCCACACCCAGCCCTGTCTATAAAAGGCATCCCCCGAGCCTCACCCAGTGCTTGTGCTCGTCTACCTCCAGCTTACCTGAGAACAGATCCCTCGGCGCTGGCACTCCTGCTCTTTACAGACTTTCTTTGACTTCAATGGGCGCAGCTGCTGGCTCTTCCTTCTTCCGGTTTCCGGTTCCTCCTTGCCTCAGCCTCTCTCCTACGAGTAACCTGCAAAAGAGAAAGAAGACAAGGTTAGACTGATCAGTATCTCTTGCCAGCAACAAGTAAGTGCAAAACTTTTTATTACCTGAGGAAGCTTTGACGGCAATTTCTGGATTCGTGTATAGACAGTTTGAGGCGAAGTGCCTTCCACGAGCATTGTGATTCAGGCTCTTTGTTGCAGGAGTATTTTGCGGAACTTTGTGAAGCGGACATTGTTTTTTTTTCATGGAACTTTTGGGACTCGAACAGTGAAAACCATTGACAGCAAGGCAAACAGTAAATCAAGGACTTGCACAAATTACATGCTGTATTTTGATGTAAAAGTACAGTATTTGTTTTATAAAAGATTCTGGAAATATGGGAAAAGTGAGTCTACTATTGGGAATTTAGGCTTTAGTTATATTATGATGAATGTTTGATATTGGTAATTCTGATAACGGTATTTGTTTAATGTTTTAGAAGCTTTACAGTAATAGAAAACACATCCCAGAGCAGTAACACATTCCAAACCTGGAAACTAGAGACCAGGATCCAAGAGGTACTTTTAGAAGAGAATTTCTAATAAATAAAGGGATAGTCAGGAACCCATTTAGGAATAGGTTGCACTTATCTGTTCTTTGTTTATGTTTCATTAGGCACCAGTTTCTACAGAAGTCAGAAAGGGCCGCAGATTTGTGCAGCACTTCAACAGTGGAAACGCAAGAACGGTGTTGTCTTTTTATTTTTTATTTTATCCACTTCCCCCCTTCCCTTGAGCTTCTGTTCTTAGTGCACTGTTTTAAAAACTAGTGTGCTGGAACAAGCAGTTTCAGGGTGGGGTCGGATTGTCTTCAACCTCCATCAGAACTGAACAAGAACTCAGGTGAGCTGGGCTTTGACACAGTCCCCCTCCACAACCAGTGGAGACCTGCATCTACTTGAGAGACTGTGGCTTTGCACTCCCCAGGATGGCACAGTGGGAAAACCACCCACTGTAGTTACTTGAGAGACTGTGGCTTTGCACTCCCCAGGATGGCACAGTGGGCAAACCACCCACTGTAGAGACTTGAGAGACTGTGGCTTTGCACTCCCCAGGATGGCACAGTGGGAAAACCACCCACTGTAGTGAAGTGAGAGACTGTGGCTTTGCACTCCCCAGGATGGCACAGTGGGAAAACCACCCACTGTAGTGACTTGAGAGACTGTGGCTTTGCAGTCCCCAGGATACATCAATGGGCATGGAGCCCCGTCGTGGATCTGGCTTCGCATTCATCTGGCTGAGGTGCCCCCCTTTCCCTTCCCCCTGAGGTGCCTGTAGAGTTTCTATCTGATGCCCCGGCAGTGTTCTCTCCGATTTTGTCAGGTATCTATAGTGGGCCTCGCCCATGCATTTTTGGACTGTTGGTGCACGGACATTGTTGTGTACATATCTGCACTACTTCTCGGATTGTATGTGTAAATAAGAGTGATTTTGAGATATGTATATCTGTATATTTTTGTATGACATGTATATTGGCACATTACAATGTTTGCCCGAATTTCACATTGCCTTTGCATTCTTCCGGGGGGATTGTGGGTTGTTACTGTGATTTTTGTGACTGCATTGGTGTGTATGTTGTGATATGCAAAGATGGGGGTGTTTGGTGGGTGTCCCCCTTACTTTTGCCTCCCCCCTCCCCGTATCGTAGGTGCAGTACTCACCGGTATCTTCTGCACCTACGTAGCTGTTGGTCGTAAAGGAGCAGAAAAACAAGGGCAGGTAGGATTTGTAATTCGGGCTCCATGGTGTCCTCCTTCCTCGTGGGATGTGTTCAGGTGAGCATTTTCCCATAGCAAAAGCTGTTTCCTCCGTGTTTTTATCCGCGGTGCATCCGCCCCGGAAAAAGTGGCGGATTGGCGGGTTGTAATAGGGTGGGCGGTACATTGTATCCCGCCTGTCTGTTGGCGGTAACCGCCGCGCTGCTTGTCTCTACCGCCGTGGCGGGCGGTGTGTTAAAGTGTCTGTCTTTGTTGGCGGTTTCCGCCAGGGTCATGATTCCCTTTTTTTGTCCGCCGGCCTGTTTGTGGTATTACCCCACCTTTAACACCGTCCGCCAGGGTTGTAATGACCCCCATTATGTCATATCTTTTTTCCACTCCCCAATTGTTGGTAAAGGGCCCCTGTCCCAGCGCACAGCTACTTGTCTCTTTGCCATAAGTAGTCCCACTGCTATTAATGACCCATTTGTCGGGGGCAATTGCTTGTCATCGCCCACCAGGGCCAGCTGAGGGTCCGAAGCTATCCGTTCATCTGCGATTGAACTCCATTCGCCGAATACTGCCTGCCAAAAATTTTGAATTCCCAGGCAACCCCACAACATATGTAGGAACACAACTTCCTCCTCCAGGGATCTAGAGCACTTTGCACTGTCATGAAGACCATACCTGCACAACCTGGACGGAGTATAGTAGACCTGATTAAGATACTTAAAATGTAAGAGTCTATGAAGTCCATTGAGAGATATAGGCCTTCATTATGAATCTGGCGCCGCGGTTGTGGTGGTGAGCCCAGCATGTTCGAAACGCCGCGACCGCCAGGCTGGCCCCAGTCGCAGCGTTTGTAATCCTCCAGGGTGGCGCTGCCTGCAGCGCCACCCTGGGGATTATGACTCCCCTTCTGCCAGCCTTTTCATGGTGTTTTATACCGCCAGGGAATGGCTGGCGGAATGGGTGACTGGCCTGAATTACAGGCAGTGGAATGCGCGACGGGTGCTGCTGCACCCGCCGCACTGCCGACTCCATTAGGAGCCTGTGTCAATGTAAAGGCCCTGTTCACTGCAGGGCCGGTGGGCAGAAATGCTGTTTCCGCCCACCAAGCTTGCGGTGAACGCATAATAGGGCCGGCGGGGTCATGACCGCACTGGCGGTCTTCCAGTGGGATGAGTTCGGCGGGTGCCAGAACTCATAATGAGGGCCATAGTCTTGGTCCTAGAACGGCAGTATGCCCATTGATTGTCCTCTATAATGACATTCAAATCTCTTTGTCATTCTAATCGCGCTATAGATATCTCCAGTCTACGTGCTTCCTGCGTAATGGCGTACAGCCTGGATATAACATGACCTGGCGTGGAGTTCCGCAGTAGTGACGAGAGAGGAGGGACTGTGGGTGACTCTTGGAGGTCACCTTCTAATAATTCCTGCATCCCGGCACATGCCCTGTGGTAGTGAAACATGATGAGAGGTGTGACTGTAGCCCCTCCATATTGTACTTTTTCCCAGCTCCGCAACCTGCCCTCTTCAAACATGTCACTGACGACGCCCAAATCCTAGAGAGCCTTACTTACTCCCCTCTCCTGTGACATTGGAAACCATGTGTACCAGGCTAGCGGTGCTTCCGGTGCATATAGTAAGGAACTCACCAGCCTGTCCATTAAATTCTGCCAGGCATTGGAAGTCGTGTTTATCGAATCCAGTTTCCCGAATCGTCATTTTGGTTTATCAAAGAGGACTCGGGGTAAAATACACAAAGTCCTCATCCCCCGCTCCAGCCGGAGATGGGGCTACTGCTGGGGCACAGGCACCCAATAGTGAGCGAACTGCGCTTGAGTGACCTGATAGTACGCTTCCAGGTCTGGGGCAACTCGGCCTCCCATATCATATGGGGGAGTGATTGTCAGCCAACGCACCCTGGGATGTTTACCTGCCCAGGCCAATCTACTCAAAGGACCCCTTAGCCTCTCAAAAATAGAATGGGAGGATGATCGGGATGTTAAGGAACCAAAAGAGAAAGCGTGGCAGCAGCACCATTTCCATGATGACCACTTTCCCAGCAAGAGAGAGAGGAAGTTTAATCCAGTGTTCGACCGAGTCCGACAGCCGTTGTACAGCCACACCATAATTATCTCAGAGGACGATAGCTGGATCAGAGTGAATTTTAATCCCCAAATAGCGCACCGACTCTTCTGTCCACTGCAGTGGGTATTCCATGGGTACCCTGTTGGTGCCAGAAGTGAGAGGGAACACCTTGGATTTGCCCCAGTTAAAGTGGAGCCCAGCATGGCCTCCAAACAGCACCACTTCTCGGAGAATGGGCGCGAGATTCCGCACTGGTTCCCTGACGTATAGTAATGTTCTGTCTGCATACGCGGACACTATAAGTGTGTAATGAGTAAAATGTAACCGTCTATGGGAATGGTCCTGCAGTGCGCATGCCAGCGGCTCAACTACTAACGCGTAGAGCAGGGGGAAAGTGGGCAACACAGCCTCGTTCCCCTCTCTATTGAAATTGGGGGAATCACCCTACCATTTAACCTTAGTCTGGCAACCGTCCGAGTATACAGCACCCCAGTCAGCTTTATGAATATTTCTTCAACTCCCACTTGGTGCAGGACTGCCCGCATAAAGCCCCACACCACGGAGTCAAAAGGTTTTTCGATATTTAGAAACACAGCCACTGCCTTAACTTCGGGATCTAGATGCTGCATTGCGGCAAAGAAAGTTTGCAGGTTATACGATAGGCTACATCCTGGAACAAACCCAGTCTGTTCCACACCTATCAAATGGGGGGGAAGAGGAGTCAGCCTATTCGCTAGGATTTGGGCATACAGCTTAGCATCCAGATTCATAAGGGACAGTTGTTTGTATGAGGAGCAGTGATCCGCCGGCTTCCCGGGCTTCAACAGGACCACCAACAGGGCCTCCCGTACAGGCGGAGGCATAGAGCTGTCAGTTGCCATCTCCTCGAAAAGAGTCACCAGGTGCGGTATAAGAATGTCTTGATAGACTTTATAGAAGGCCACGTTAGTCCATCTGTGCCTGGCGCTTTACCTGTCAGCATACACGCCAGAGTGAGCTTGACTTCCTCTGGCTGCAGTTGGCCCATCAATCGAACCCTACGTTCGTCTGTAAGCCATGATATGGAGATATGGGCTAGATAGTCCCCAACCGCCATCTCATCTAACTGTGAACGTGATCTACATAGACCTGTTTAATAATCATGGAACTGCTGTACCATCGAAGGGGGATCACTCCACACACCGCCATCGTCGTCCAGTATTTGTGATATTGTATTATCCTTATGGCGAGGGCGAAAAGTGGATGCTAGTGTAGCTCCAGGTCGTTCCCCTTCACCATAGATACGGGCTACCACATATTTCCCCTTATGTGTTACCTCTGCCTGTTCTACCTCCTGGAATTCTGTCATCCTGTCCCGTATAGCATGCAGCACTCAACTATCCCCACCTCTACCTACCTGGCTTCCAACTCCGCTATTTCGGCCTCTAAACTTTTCATTTTTTGTTTTTGAAATGCATCTCGTTTTCCTTTAAGGAAAATGGGCTGCATTAAAAAAAAAACTGCTTTATTTAAAAGCAGTCACAGACATGGTGGTCTGCTGTCTCCAGCAGGCCAGCATCCCTGTGAGGGTGGGCATTCCCAAGGGCGTTGCAAATTGCGACCTACCTCATGAATATTCATGAGGTAGGTCATTTGCGACCCCCTTGCGAATAGCAAACAGTGTCATTGACACTGTTGAACATAAGGTTTTGTGACTTGCAAATTGCAAGTCACTCTGACTCGCAGTTTGCGAGTCGCAAAACCTATATTTCGTACATGTGGCCCCAAGCATGCAATATCTTATACTGTTGCACTGTTCAATGGGCACAAATTTCTAACATAGCACAGGTCATCTGCCGACTAGGATTACTTTTGAACCTACCCCAACTGCCTTCCCCCTCCCACACTGGTTTCTCCCTAACGTGTGCAATCTTTTCTCTCTCCGCCCTAACCCCTTTACACTCCACAACAAACAACTGAAACGTGGTACACACTCAGGGGCAGATAAAGCCAAGCATCTCATCCACAACATATCCATCATGTGAGCTGTATTCTCATTTTCCAGTCCTGCATGCACTAAGGGTCTCTTTTTAGGTTAACCCATTGCAATCCTGCTTTGTGCTGCCCACGCGTAGGGGCTCCCCAAATACTGCACTGTGCATCTCTGCAGACCCCTCACCACTGTACTTCCACCTTCGTGTTGCTAATCCAATATACTCCAGTTTGTACCATTACAATGGCAGGCAAAGCCCTTGTTTTTCGATATTCAGCTGTACAGGACCTCTTGACCTTTGATAGCGCGTCCAGTCCTCCTAAATTACTTATGCTTGGACACGCCAGAGGTCGGTGAACCTTTTGACCGGGTTGGGTTCTCCTCATCCAAAGAATTGTCGGATCCCTCAAATCGATAATCAATAACCATTTATAATCAATAACCAATACTCGATTAGTAATCAATCAACAAATTAGTTAAACAGAAAATCAGTAATTAAACACACCATAACCTTTCAGTCATGAATAACCACACCTGTTTATTAAAAGTTAATGAGTTTATTTCCCTATATTAACAAAGCTAATACAATATAAGTAAGTCTCAAAATCAAATGATATACGCATACAATCATTACTAGCTGTCCATAACGATGGAAGAAATGCAATCTACGCAAAATTTGGATTATAATACACTCGGTTATAGCAATGCAAATCACTAATATAAGTAACTGATTTTGACTAATTGCATACATTGATCAGCATAACAAGATTTCAATTCAGCATGGTGCATCAAATGAATACCTCAACTAACCTCTGATTAGCATTGGCATGTGGGGCTTCATGCAAAAGAATTTAATCAACATAAATTTAGAAAACTTCTAGCTTAGGCTCTGTCAAAATAAGCAGTTGGTACCTAAGAAGGAAAATACAATAAATAATACATTTATCCTTTCATAATTACCAAATACAATCAGCATTCAAGGTAAGTCTTCGTCCTTCAGGTACCGGTTTGATGAGCATGGGGCAGATTTCAAAAGGGCAAAGGTTAAGTCAAGTTTTCCTTGCGGCAGCAAGGAATATGGGGCAAAAGTTATCGTATGGGCAAGACGGGGTAAAGTTAAGGTTAAAGTCTCTAGGGTGAGAATTCTTTAAAAGTCTCTCTCTCTGGGATAGAGAAAAAGCATGAAAATGTCATTTAAAATGGCGTCTTGAATCTGGCTTTAAAATGGCATCAAAGAAAATGGCAGGCTTCTCTTTGTCCGGTGGGTTTAAGTAAGGAAACGTTCCAAATTCTTCAGGGTCTTCCATTGGAGGGTCCATGGGGTGGTTTCTCTTTGACCAATGAATAGTGTCTTTCTCTTAGTACGCATTTATGCATAAGGTGTCCTTGGAGTTTTGGAACACAAGTAGCAACAAAGTTTGGCAATTATTTCTGTATCAGAGTCTTTATTGTCTGCACCTGCAGAAACTGGCCTTGCTTCAAAGGGGATGAAACTTGCCTAGCACGAAACCTTGAGATAAGTGTATTAGTCATTCTACTGGAAAAATACAGCTTTGCATATATATATACGACATTTCTTTGTTAATACAAGTGAAAACTACGCAGTTAAAATTGAGACCGGACGACTAGGCCAAAGCCTCTGCTAAATTTAAGCTAAGCATATAACAGTTTAACGAGAAAATCATAAAATACTTCTGCAATTATGACGGATTACTACATTATCGATTCTTCATGATTAATCAAGCCCGTTTATACTAATTGGCGAACTACTTCGTGGGCACATTTTCTACACACATTATTTTTCTTTGCTAAAATCACATTGTCTTATACGATTTTGTTACATGATATCTGAATGTTTGTTAGTCTTTCTTTTTCTGCTTCATCACCTTCGAATCCAATACAGAGCAGACAGGGCCCAGAGGCAGTGCGGGTACCACTAGCCCTGTCCACACCGGCAATGATCCAGGCTTCCTCGCCTGCGACCCCAATGTCATTCCACATCATCCATGCCTCCCAAAGCGTCCTCCTCTTCAACTTTTTGCATATTTTGCTGTTCGTCCCTTGGCCTCTCTCATGGGAATGAACTGCTGAAATTTCAGTGGATCTGTGAAGACCAGGGGCTTCCCGGCTACTATCACTCTCAGTGGCGCTGGGTACAGCATATTATATTCCAACTTCAGGTCCCTTAGCTTCCGCTTACCCTATAGGAACTGACGTCTCGCCTCCTGGACCTGCTGGGGGAAATCAGGGAAGAGCGACACCATGGTGCCCTTGTGTCGCAGCTCCCCCAGGGGTTCGGGTTTTCCAGAGTGCTGCATCTCTGTCCCTGTAATTAAGGAGTATCGCAATGATGGGGTGCAGAGAAGCCCCCGGAGGGTGGCGCGGTGCCAAGAAGCAGTGGGCCCATTCCACTACATATAAGTCTGAGAAAGTCTCACTCCCCAGCAAACTGATCAATATTTGTTCCACGTACTTCTCCATGTTATCTATCCGAGTCGATTCTGCTGCACCCAAAATGCACACGTTATTTCTGCGAAAGCGCGCCTCTAAGTCTTCTGCTTGGACTTGCAGCGTAAGGAGAAGTTTATCTACTTTCTTCTGGGTTGCCCCCAGTGCACTTTGCTCATCTTCAGCCTCTCACACCCTTCGTTCCACCTGGTCCAGACACTCTGAATGCCCATCGAGCCTGTCCAACATGCGATCCATCCTGTATGTCAGAGCATCTATTTTCCGGTTGATTTTTCTGAGGCTGTGCTGCATAGCTGTCAGGATTTGCTTTAAATCTGAAGGCGTCTCTCCCTTGAGGTCTTCTGGCGTATCTGCAGGCACGCCGCTCGCTCCTTCGTTCCGTATTTGATGTGTCTTTCGCTACTCAAATTGTAGTTTGGCTTGTATTTTGTCTGATTTGCCCATGGCGCTAGTGGACGCTCCGCGGTCACACCCAGTCCTTCTGGGCTCAGTCACTCGTTGTCATTGAGCACTGAGCACCCCCTCCAGGCTCACCCCCGTCTGAGCACCACTGGTGGCCCCAGCGGAGTCCTCCGGTTCAGTCACCTAGGCTGCTCTACTCTCGCCTCTTACTCCGAGGCCGGGGCGGAGTCCTATCTCATGGCACGCATCAGGTGTGCGATGCACTTTCGTCTGATCCCCACTTCTCCTCATGGCCCCCAGGGGGGTCGCCCCAATCCTCTCTGGGCTCACCACTGCCTCCCAGCAGGTTGGCGTAGCCACCGCCCCTCAAAGAGCCATTGCGGTCATGGCTGACCGCATCACCTTCTGCGGCTCCCCAGAGGCTCTCTGCATCCCCTGGTGCGAACGATATCCTTCTTTTAGAATGTCTCTGGTCTCAATCTCTTATTTCATGATGCACTCAACACCCACCCCGGTGGAGTCCTCCGATTCAGCACTTGGGCCGCTCTCCGCCCGCCTCCTATTCCGAGGCCTGGGCAGAGTCCTGCCCCATGGTATGCCCCAGGGGCACAATGCGCTCTGTCCAGCCCCGCAAGGCCTCACCGCTTCTCATGGCCCCCGTGGGCCGCCCTCGACACCCCCAAGGCTCACTGCTGCCTCCCGCTAGGTTGCATTAGGGTCCAATCACCCACCTCCACTCCTCGCACAACCACCGCGGATGTGCCTGACAGCACTCCCCTTCATGGCTCTGCACTCACACCGGTGGTCGGGTAGGCCTCACTGTCATTTTCCGCCTGTGGATTGTGAAATCAGTGGGCTCCTCTGGATCGTCGTGTGCTGCTACACCACACTCAGGCGTCTGTAGTGTTTTCTTTCGTCCTTGGTGCCAGGATTTTGCAGGATTATGTCCTTGGCTCGAGGAACTTACGACCTAAGCGGCTATCTTGGTGCTTGGCAAACTCTGCCCGTTGCAAATCAATTGTAACAGATAAGTAACCTTGTCTTTCCCCATGTAGAACACATAACTGGTACATGCAGTTTTCCTTCCTCCAGACTCAATGGACTTTTAGGATGGGTATGTAAAACACCTTACCTCTGTACCTGTAGTTAATGAATGCCAATACAATGATTCCTCCTTCAGCTTTGTGCGTGAGAAGATATTTTATTAAGCAAGTAAGGACTGTGTTCTGGTTCTTAGTGGGTGAAGGTGTGTAGTAGAGTAGCTAGACTTGTTGATCCCTCCCCACTCCCATAATGAGGCATGAGTAGACAGAAGACAAAATAGTGATTAGTATTGTACACATTATGCGTATGTGTGTGTGTTTATATATATATATATCACCACTAGGTAGTTTTAGTTAGGACCTAGTTTCTATAGAAAGAGAGATTTTTGTTTTGCTAATAACTTTGGCGCCATTTTATGAATCTTCACGAACATTTCCAAGAAAATATGATGCTCACTTCAGCTGTTGTCTGGAAAGTTTCAGGGTGATCCGTCAAGCCGGGACTGAGAAAAAGGGGGATACCAAAAACATTTTTCCCCATTCATTTTTCCTTAGGGATTTTGAACTGTGATAGTGCCAAAACTACTGGATGGAATGACACCAAATTTGGCAGAAAGGTAGCTCTTGGTTTAGAAAGAGTCCTTTTTGTTACTTGGTGTGAATCCATTCAGTAGTTTTAGAGAAATTAAAGTTTAAATGTGTATATATAGGGACACAAAGGATTCAGGACACCTCCAGATCTCGTGCTGACAACACTTCAACAAGGAAGTGTTGGCAGCCATGTTGGCACTCACCTTCAGCCGAGTCCCACAAAAAAGGTTTAAAAAAACAAGACACCTTGACCCCTTAGCTCTGGTGGTGGGTTCCCAGAGGAACCCCTCCCCCAGGGCCAAAGAGCATTAAAAAATATATATTTTGCAGCAGAATCGCAACTAGGTTGCGAATCCACTGCAATTTTCTTTAAAAAAATACAAAGCACAGGTTCCGGAGCTTCATTATTGAGAAGCCCCAGGGTTGGCCAAGTCCTGGGGCATTTATATTTTAATGCAGGGGGCCCCCAACCCCCTCCCACTGCCCCAGGGACCACTGCCTCCCCAGGGCTTACAACTAATATGCAGGCGGCCGCACGCCCCCGCTTCCCCGGGGCTTATAAATGATGCATGTGGGGGACCCAAGGCATTGAAGACATTTAGGCCCTCATTACAACCCTAGTGGTCGGTGTTAAAGTGGCAGTAATACCGCAAACAGGCCGGCGAAAAAAAAAAGGAATCACGACCGTGGCGGAAACAAAGTACCGCCCACCCTATCACAAGATGCCAATCCGCCACCTTTTCCGGGGCGGAACCAACGCGAACAAAAACACGGCGGAAACAGGACTTGGAAGTGAAAACACTCACCTCTCCATACCCCACGAGGAACCAGGATGCCATGGAGCCAGAACTCCAGATACTCCCTGCGATAGCCTTCCTGCTCCTCTATCAGGAGCACCAAAGACGGCGGCAACGACCACGGTGAGTACTGCACCTACAACACAGGGGAGGGGGGAGGGAAAAGAGAGCACCCCCACCCTCACCCACAACAACATACACACAAATACATGCTGCAACATTACACATACACCCCCCCACGCCCCCAGGAAGAACGCAAGGACAAAAGGAATTGATTAGAACAATTGTAATCAATACAAATCCAGTACTAAAAACTCTGAATACAGTATATACAATTATGTACACCAACTACACAAGTCCGGATAGTGCACCAATCATTGTCCGTGGACCACTGGGCCCAAAATGCATGGACGAGGCCCACACATGACACCAGACTTCAAACGGAGAGAACACTGCAGGGGCATCAGATCAAAAGGAAACAGGCATCTCAGGGGGAGGGGGGCCACCTCAGCCTGATGAATGCATGATGCCACTGCTCCACGAGGGGGCTCCAGGCCCACTGCTCCATCCTGGGGAGTGCAAAGCCACAGTCTCTCAAGTCTTTCCAGTGGGTGGTTTGCCCTCTGCTTTATCTTGGGGAGTGAAAAGCCACAGTCTCTCAAGTCTCTCCAGTGGGTGGTTTGCCCACTGCTTTATCCTGGGGAGTGCAAAGCCACAGTCTCTCAAGTGGATGCCTTTCTCCACTAGTTCTGGAGGGGGCTTTGTGCCCAGAGTGCTTCATCCTGCCAAGGACTGAGGTAGTGGATGCCTTTCTCCACTGGTTCTGGAGGGGGCTTTGTGCCCACAGTGCTTCATCCTGCCAAGGACAGAGGTAGTGGATGTGATACTCCACTGGTTCTGGAGGGGGCTTTGTGCCCACAGTGCTTCATCCTGCCAAGGACATAGGTAGTGGATGTGATACTCCACTGAAAGTGGTGCATCATGGAAGCTGGCCAGGCTCCTGGAACTGACCACCAGTGTCGGACGACTGACCACTGGGGATGGCAGCCATGTCTGCGTTGGTGCCACTGGCTCAGGATGTCGCAGGCCGCTGGCGGTGCTTGTGGCGGTGTCAGTCGCGGCGGTGCTGGCAGCGGCCTCTGTGGGAGCGGTGCTGGCGGAGGGCTCTGTGGCATCGGTGCTGGCGGTGACCTCTGTGGCATTGGTGCTGGCGGAGGGCTCTGTGGCATCGGTGCTGGCGGAGGGCTCTGTGGCATCGGTGCTGGTGGAGGGCTCTGTGGCATCGGTGCTGGCAGAGGGCTCTGTGGCGGCAGTGCTGGTGGCGGTCTTCTCCGTTGGCATCGACGTGGACAGAGGGTGTGACACTAGTCCCATTTTCGGTGCCACCATGCCCTCTCCTGACCTGCCCTTCATTTTCTGTCCCTTCCACACCTTGGATGGTGGCGCTGCTGTCTTGCCACTATCCCCTTTCGTTTTCCCTGAGCCCTTGGTGGCAGGGGTTTTGTGCTTCTCCCTCTGGGATGTAGGCAACTTTTGTAGCTTGGCAGGTGGCGGAATGTCCTTGCCCTCGCTCCGTGGCACACTGGCAGCCCTGATGGTTGGCGCACTCCAATAGCCCGCAGTTGCTGGCACCAATGTGCCTGGTGATGTGGTGGCTGAGGTGCTGGGTTGGGACCTTGAAAGCCTGGCCCTAGGGGACGGGCGGGGGGGAGGTGTAGGTAAGAGGTCAACATTAGCCAGGAAAAGTTTTTTAGACACGCTGGGATGGGTAGCTGGAGGGGGTTTGGGAGTGGAGGAAGAGGTAGTGGTTGTAGGAGGTGTACGTTTGCAGGATTTGGGTGAAGGTGCTTGGGCTGGAGGCTGTTGTGAGGTGGATGGCTATTGGGTGTGTGTGTGCCTGCGTTTGTGTACTTTGGGAGGAGGAATCACAGACACACTGGGAGAGGACGCTGGGGATGTGTGAATGGTAGTGGGGGTGGTGAGTGCACGTGAGCGGTGTGTGGTGATGGGCGTGCTGGTGATGGAGGTAGTGGCTGAAGATGTAGTGCATTCGGGTGTGAGTGGAGACGAGACAGAGAGAGAGAAGGACGACGTGGAGGAGGGGGACACAGTGGAGGCAGTGGATGTTGGTATGTCTGCATGGGTATGATGCTTGTGTGAGTGCCTGTGGGATGTGTGATGCTTATGTTTGCCTGAGCCACCCTTGTGTGTTGAGGTGTGTGCATGCTGCTCTGATGGTGTTCTTGGGATAGGCTGAGGTACAGGGGATTGGGTCTGGGTGGAGGAAGTTGGAGGGGGGAGGCTGGACACAGGGACAACGGCTGCCATCAGTGCTGAGGCCAGAGCCTGATATGCTCTCTGTTGGGCTGCCTGGCCAGAATGAATGCCCTCCAGGTATGCATTTGTTTGTTGCAAATGCCTCTCAACACCCTGGATGGCATTCACAATGGTAGATTGCCCAACAGTGAGGGATCTCAGGAGATCAATAGACTCCTCACTGAGGGCTGCAGGGCTGACTGGGGCAGGGCCTGGGGTAAAGGAGATGCTCTCCCTCCTGGGTTATCGGCCATGGGACACACGCTGAGGGGCTGCTGAGAGGGCAGTGCTGGTCAGGGGGGGGGGGGCGGCTGTACCTGTTGATGCGGGGGCACAGAGGGGCCCGCCACCACAAGGGAGCTCCCATCAGAGGAGGAGTCGCTGTCGCTGCTGTCTGCTCCTGTCCCCGCCGTGGAGCTCCCTTCACCCTCCGTCCCACTGGTGGCTTTAGACTCCGTTGTCTCCCCCTCCAGGGCCAAGTGAGATGCAGCTCCCTCCTTCTCTGGTGCCACTGCTCCTCCACCTGATGATGCTAACACACACAAGAACAGGGAGACCACAAAAAGGGGGGGGGGACAGAAGAAAGACACTACCGTTGGCGGACACTACAAACACAGCAGCCCTGTGCACTACGCCATGCATCTATAGTTCCAAGATTATTCACAGGGCCTTGGGGGACAAGGCCTATGCCCGATTACTGCACAAATGGAAGTCACTGGAGCCTGACTAGGTGTAGATGGCTCTTACTACTGGTGGGGTTGGGGTGCCACATATCCTGCCTCACAAAGGGAACTTGCCTACAAAGCTCGCCCTGGCCTAGGGGAACCCACTGCCCACCTCCCCCACCGAAACACCTCATAATGCGCGCAGAGACAGATAGATGTGACTGTACTCACCCCCTTGTGGCTGCTGTGATGCCCTCAAGCGCCCATCCAACTCCGGATACGCCACCGCCAGGATCCGGAACATCAGGGGGGTCATGGTGCCACAGGAACCCCTCCCATGTGGGAGGCCACCCCCAGCTGGGCTTCCGCCGTCTTCTTGCTCCAGCGGCGAATGTCCTCCCATCTCTTCCAGCAGTGGGTGCTCTGTCTGTGGTGGACCCCCAGGGTCCGGACGTCCTTGGTGATAGCACACCAAATATCCTTCTTCTGGTGGGTGCTGACCTACGGGAATAGTACAGGGGAAAAGGAAAAACTGTCCGGACCGTCACAGTCATTGGCCCACGTTCCCACCCTTGCCCTGACGCACATACACTCACCGTCCGCTCATGCAGGGCTCAGTTCCGCACCCGTATCTTCTGTCCACACCACCCCAAACAGGCATTGCCCATGCAGCATGCTCACAGTGTACTCACCTGTTTGTCTGGAGGACCGTAGAGTAGCGTGTGCTGGGGGAGGACCCCATCCACTAACTTCTCAAACTCCTCCGAAGTGAAGGCAGGGGCCCTTTCCCCAGACACATGAGCCATCGTCGCTTCTAGACTGAGGTCACAGCAGCACTTGCAGTGTAGGTCTTCTCCTGTCAAAGGTCAGGTATCAAGTGAGTAAACAAACATAAAATGGCAGTCATGTCCGCGGCGGTGCGTACCGTCACCGCCGGCGTACATCGTCATTGGCTCCTGGGACCCATAGGGTCCAATGTTAACTAATGCAGGATTCTGCTGCGGTCAGCAACCGCCTACCGCGACGGTGTAGAATGCCAGCGCAGTTACCTCATATCCCCTTGTCCCATCTTACAGGTCAGGCAGGCACCATTTCAGGGGGCCACATGGCATTATTAATAACTGTGTCACACCTATCTAGGCCTTGCATACACACAGTAACAGGCACATTGCGGATTGACAAATGTGTGCAAAATACATTTTGTAATACCTCAGTGTTGGCTGATTCTCTGATCACTGTTCCCATCCATAGGGCACGTCCGCTGGGCCAGGTGATGAGATAGCGGCATCCTCCGGTGTACAGACCCCTGGTGGACCTGTCGACAATGGAAGAGAGACACGTAATAGTCACCTACAGACTTGATCTTGCAACAATCCATGAACTGTGTGCCCAGTTGGAGCCAGACCTGATGTCAGCAATCCGCCATCCCACAGGGATACCCTCTCTAGTGCAGGTCCTGTCAGTATTCCATTTCCTGGCAAGTGGGTCTTTTCAAACTACAGTGGCCATTGCATCAGGGATGTCCCAGCCAATGTTCTCAAACGTGTTGTCCAGAGTGTTGTCTGCCCTGCTGAAACACATGCAAAGCTACATCGTGTTCCCTCAGATGGAGGATTTGCCTACAGTAAAAGGTGACTTCTATGCCCTGGGACATATCCCCAACATCATAGGTGCCATTGATGGGACACATGTGGCCTTGTTCCCCCCCGCAGGAGTGAACAGGTGTACAGAAACCGGAAGAGCTACCATTCTATGAATGTGCAGATGGTGTGTTTGGCCGACCAGTACATCTCCCATGTGAATGCCAAGTTTCCTGGCTCAGTGCATGATGCTTACATTTTGAGGAATAGCAGCATCCCTTATGTGATGGGGCAACTCCAGAGGCACCGTGTGTGGCTAATAGGTGAGGGCAGGGACCCTATACCCTGTGAATAGTTATCTGGGTCTGGGGTTGTCCCTACGGGTTAGTGTGTGTCTTACAGTTGTCCCTCTACATTTGCAGGTGACTCTGGGTACCCCAACCTGTCATGGCTACTGACCCCAGTGAGAAATCCCAGGACAAGGGCAGAGGAACGCTACAATGAAGCACATGGGCGAACTAGGAGGGTGATCAAAAGGACCTTCGGCCTCCTGAAGGCCAGGTTCCGGTGCCTCCATATGACAGGTGGTTCTCTCTACTACTCACCAAAGAAGGTGTGCAAGATCATCGTGGCCTGCTGTATGCTGCACAACCTGGCTTTGCGACGACAGGTGCCTTTTCTGCAGGAGGATGGTCCAGCTGGAGGTCTTGTGGCAGCTATGGAGCCTGTGGACAGTGAAGAAGAGGAGGCAGAAGAAGAGGGTATCGACAACAGAAACAATTTTAGCCAGCAATACTTCCAGTGAGACACAGGTAAGAAGATATCACTGCCTTACACATCTCATACAATGGTTTGACCTATCATAAGTCTGTTACTTTCAGCCAGTGTATGGACCCTGACTTGTAACTTTGCCTTACCATTTCACAGATGTGGGCCCCACTGTGTGACCTCTGCTATATTACCTCATGGACTAGAGCTGTGTTAAATTGGTATGTTGACAATAAAATTGACATTGCTATATTCCATAGTTTTTGTTAATACACATTTGTGAAAGCACAGACTGACTCCAGATTGTTTTGTGATTCAAGGGTGTTTATTTATGTTGAAATGAGTGGGGACGGGGTTATGAAATGGGCAGGGGGGATGGTGGAGGAATGTCCATGGCAGAGTCCAGTCTATTTGTTTCACAGGTGCATTGTCCAAAGGGGCATAGGAAGTGGAGCCAGGGCAGTTTAAGGTTGAACAGGGTGACAAAGTGGGACAGAAGGATGACATTCAGGGGGGTCTCATTTCCTGGTGGGGTCTTGGCATTGTTCTCTGTCTTGTTCCTGGATCTCAGGGCCCGTTTGTGGGGTGGCTTTCCATCTGCAGGGGGTGGGGTGCTGGTGTCATGGTCCTGTGGCGGTGCCTCCTGTCCATTAGCGCTGGCGGAGGTGGTGGGCTATTCATCATCCAGGCTAGTGTCAGGGGCCCCTTGTTGTGCCACAGTGTCCCTCCTGGTGTTCACAAGGTCCTGCAGCACCCCTGCAATGGTGACCAGGGTGGTGTTAATGGACTTGAGTTCCTCCCTGATCCCCAGATAGTGTTCCTCCTGCAGCCACTGGGTCTCCTGAAATTTGGCCAGTACCGTTGGCATCGTCTCCTGGGAATGATGGTACGCTCCCATGATGTTGGAGAAGGCCTCGTGGAGAGTGGGTTCCCTGGGCCTGTCCTCCCCCTGTCACACAGCAGTCCCCCAGTTCCCCTGTTTTCCTGTTCCTCTGTCCCCTTAACCGTGTGCCCACTGCCACTGCCCCCAGGTCCATGCTGTTCTTGGGGTGGTGGGTTTGCCTGGGTTCCCTGTAGTGGTGGACACACTGCTGCTTGATGTGTCCTAGGGACAGAGGGATGGGCCCGCTGGGTGGGTGCTGTGCTGGTGTTTTCTGAGGGGGGAGGCTCTGTGGTGGCATGTGCCAGTGTCAGGGGAACCGACTGTCCCGAGGTCCCAGATGGGCCGGGCTGGTCATCTTGATCCAGTTGGACAGAGCTGCTGTCATCACTGTGGGCCTCTTCTGTGGGGGGAGTGGACATGTCTGGAACCTCTTCTCTGGTGACGTTGGGTAGGGGTCCTGCAGGGGTGTAAAGGCATGATTATTGCATCTGTGTGTGCCATGGTGTGAAATGTGTGAGTGACCCTGTACTCCAGTGCTTGCATTCTTGTCTCGGACCTTGTGTGATAATTGGTTTGGGGTCTGTGTGGGTATCTGGTGTGGCCATGCTTTGGTGATGGGTGTCCATGATTTGGTGTTGCATGCAGGGCTTGGTGTTGGGATCGGTGGGTTGTGATAGTGGGACATTTGTGATGTGTTGGAGTGATGGGGGTGAGAGTGGGGGTATGTGATAGCATGCAGGTAGGGTGGGGGATGTAATAGTTAAGATTTGACTTACCAGAGTCCAGTCCTCCTGCTACTCCTGCGAGGCCCTCAGGATGCAGTATTGCCAAGACCTGCTCCTCCCATGTTGTTAGTTGTGGGGGAGGAAGTGGGGGTCCACCGCCAGTCCTCTGTACTGCGATCTGGTGTCTGGAGACCACGGAACGCACCTTCCCCCGTAGGTCATTCCACCTCTTCCTGATGTCATCCCTAGTTCATGGATGCTGTCCCACTGCATTGACCCTGTCGACGATTCTGCACCATAGCTCCATCTTCCTTGCAATGAATGTCTGCTGCACCTGTGATCCGAATAGCTGTGGCTCTACCTGGACGATTTCCTCCACCATGACCCTGAGCTCTTCCTCAGAGAACCTGGGGTGTCGTTAAGGTGCCATGATGTGGTGTGGGTGATGTGTGAGGTGGTGTGTGTTGTGATGTGTGAGGGGATGTGTTTGTGTGTGTTGTCTGAGGTGCGTGGATGTTGTGTGGGTGATGATGTTGTGTGCCTGTGGATGGTAGTGTTGTTTCTGTTGGTGTCTCTCTCTGGCCTTCGGTTGAATTTCTGGTAGTAAGGGTTTGTGGGTGTGTGTTTTATATTGTAATGGGTGTGTGGAAGTGGTGTGTGTATGTGTATCAGGTGTGTGTATTTCGATTTGTCCAATGTGGTTGTGTTTTGTAAAAGTGTGTGTATTTTGAGCGTGGCAGTGTGTATCGTCAATGGAATACCGCAGTTGAAAGACCGCCATGTGGATTCGTGGGTCGTGATGGTGTGGGCATATTCCTGTTGGCGTGACGGTGTTGGTTTTGCTATCGCCAGTTTATCACTGACCTTTGGTGTGACAGACTTGTATGGGTGTCTGGATTTTGGCAGATTCCGAGCTGTGGGTCGTAATAGCTGTAGCGGAATCCCGCCGCTGCGGCGGTGTGTTGGCGGTCTTCTGCACGGCAGTAAGAGGGATTTACCGCCAATGTTGTAATGAGGGCCTTAGTGTGGGGGTCAGAATGCCTGGGGACCACCACCTCTCCGGGGCAAATCCTGAAAAAATTCAAAGGGGTCAGTTTCGGACCCCGGAAGCCCTGGGAACCATCACCTCCCCAGGGCTATGCACATTGGAGGGTGCCCTGCAACCTCCCCCTTCCCCCGAGAAGCCACTGATGGGCCTGGGGACCGCCAGTCCCCAGGGCCAGTCCCTGCTGTGCCCCAGGGTGCCCATCCCCAGAACATAGCTTTTTGCTGTGGCTTGACTGCAGCCTTGACAGCTGCAGCCAAGACACAGCAAATAATGTCAGCTTTCTGACAGCGGGACCCGTCAAACAGGTGCAGATATCAGCTGCATGCAGATAAACGTGCAGGGAAGACAGATGAAAACATTTCTCCAGCAAGCAGGTAGCGGGAGTCGGATGGGACCACGGAGTAAGGGCCTTGAGGCTCCCCTCTGCGTTACCAGATAGCATATAAAGAGCAAAAAAATGAAGAACAGGAAAAAATACCCTCTAGCATAATCGTGAAGGTCACAGACCTTCGCACTGAGAGTTAAGGGTTTGATTCCTGGTGTATGCATAGTTATTTTCCTCCTCTCATTTCTTTTAAACTGCAAATGTTTAAGGCTCATAGCAAAAGGTGATCTTACTTTTTAAATTGATAAATACATTTTTTTTCCAATTTGTGCAGAAATCTCAGTATTTCATTTATAAAGGCAACTCTTTCTCTAGCTCCTTCTCACTCTCTTTCGCTCTCTCTCTCTTTCAGTCTCTTTCGGCCACTCACACACCCACTCAAAACCTTACGCAGCCACTCACATACCCACTCAGACACTCATACACTCATACACACACTGACAGACCCCATCAGACTCTCACACACCCACTCACAGCCCACTGCCACCCTCATGCACTCACTCACAGACCTCCGCAGACACCGACGCACCCATTAAGACACTGATCCACTCACTCTCACACCCAGACAGAGACTCTCACTGCCACTCTTATCCTTAGATACACCGTCTTACACCTATTCTCACACCCAGAGAGACAGGCTGCGGCCAACCTGGCCCACACAGCCAAAGGGCCATGTGCAGAGTTTGGACTGGCTGCAGGCCAGGCCTTGCTGGCAAACCCTTGCGTGGGTGGGCAAGGGACGTGCAGTGTGCAAGGTTGGGTGCTTATAGGGGGTTGGCTGTGCTTGCCCTGTGCCCTGTAGCCAACCGTTGCTGTCCGAGGCAGTGGTTGGATTAAAGTATAGTATTGAAAATTACTATAAGTTAAAAAAAAACATAGAAATTCACTGAAAAAAACTATAGTTACAGGGACGTTATAGTTAGGAAATAGAATTTAAAAAAACATAGAAATTCACTAAAAAAAACAAAGGTTACAGGAACGTTATAGTTAGGCTCACATTTTAAACGTACCAAACCATAGAAATTTACCAGTTATAGTTAGAGTTATCTCAAGTAACTATAACCCTTGCCCTAAGGTATGTATAAGTTGTGCCCCCACCATGCACTGCTAATTACCCCACAAATTACAGCACTCATGATATCCTTGATAACATCATTAATAATATCAATAGAAAATTTGCAGTAAAAATGTTTACAAAAAAACTGTGCATGGTTGGGGCACAAGTTATAATGTCATCTGCCCATATGTTTCCCTGCACTCATATCTGCATGCAGGGAAACAGGTGAAAACTTCACTTTCTGCAAGTGAAAGCTGCTTGACAGCTCTCACTTGCAGAAAGAGAAGTGTTTGCCCTGTCTTGGCAGGAGCTGCCAAAGCTCCCGCCAAGTGAGATCAAACAGCTATGTCCCTGGGAGGGCACCTCAGGGGGCCTTTAGGGGTGGCACTCTACAGGGCCATCTGTGGCTCCACAAGGGGGGGCCGCGTGGCACCTTTCTAACGTGTATTGCCCCCGAAAGGTGGTGGTCCCCGGGGTCCAAAACAGACAGCCCTCATTGTTTCATTTTTGCCCCGGGGAGGTGGGGGTCTCCTCAGCGGTGGTGGGGTGTACAGCAGCCCCTGCATACCATATTACATTGGCCTTGGGGAGGTGGTGGTCCCAGGGGCTCTGGTGAGGGGGCCATAGGCCTTCCCCGAATACCACCTTATATTGGTCCCAGGGAGTTGATGGTCCCTGGAGCTGCGGGGGCTGCATGGCCCCCGCAGAAATCTAAATCTTTGCCCCGGGGAGGTGGTGGTCCTCGGGGCTGTGGGGGCTGCACAGCCCCTGCACCCATCTAAATCTTCACCCCGCATTCACAGCTATCTTTGCCCTGGGGAGGTGGCAGTCCCTGGGCCGTGGGAGGGCCACACAGCCACCTAAATCTTTGCCCCAGGAAGGTTGTCCCCCGGGCAGTTGGGGGGGATGCACAGCCCCCCACATAACATATTATATTAGCCCCAGGGAGATGATGGCCCCCTTCTTTGTCCACAATCAGTTTGGGCTGTATGTGTGTCTAAGAAACCTATGGAAATATGAATGGAAAAAACATGTTTGGGATCCCCCCTTTTTCTCAGCCCCCACTTGACGGATTACCCAGAAACTTTCAAGACAGCAGCTGAACTCACCGATGTATACGTTTTGTGAAGATTCGTCAAGTAGCACCCAAGTTATTGACACAACAATAAAACGCTCTTCCTATAGAAACTAGGCTCTAAACATAACTACCTACTGGTGAACGCCAGTAAGATATATGTATATATATATATATATATATATATATATATATATACACATAGATAGATGGATATATGTTACAGAATCATTATAGTTAGGATCAAAATGTACACGCACAAACACCATAGAAATTTAGCTGCTATAGTTATTTCAAGTAACTATAACTCATGCCCTAAGGTAACCAGGACTCGCACCACCACCATGCACAGTTTTCAGATCAATAATTTTACTGCAAATGCTGCAATGATATTATCAATGATATCATAGAAAATGCCATTACTGATGTAATATGTGGAGTAATTAGAAGTGCAAGGCGAGGGTGCGAGTTATAGTTGCCTTTGTTTTTTTTTGTGAATTTCTAAGGTGTTTTAAATGGTAAGTCCTAACTATAACATCCCTATAACCTTTGTTTTTTTAGTGAATATCTATGGTTTTTTAAATGCAGTGTGCGGTTGGCCGCAGAGGTGGGCCTGCTGCGAGGCCCTGCGGCTAAACCCTGTGTGCTTCGAGCCCCATGCCATAAGGGAAAAACAAGCACTCAAAAAATGTGGGAAAAAGCAAGGAAAAAGCAGTGAAAACGAGGGAAAGGCAAGAAGAGGGCACACAAAATACGGGTGCAAAGCAAGGAGAAAGAAGTGAAAACGAGGGGAAAGCAAGGAGAGGGCTCACAAAATACAGGTGACAAAGCAATGAGAAAGCAGGGAAAACGCGAGGAAAGCAAGGAGAGGGTACACAAATATGGGTGTAAAACCAAGGTGAAAACAGTGAGAATGAGGAAAATGCATCAAGACGACACACAAAATACGGGGAAAAGGGAAAAACAAGGAGAAAGCACTGAGAACGAGGGCAAAGCAAAGAAAAGGCAACAAAATACGAGGGGAAAAGTAAGAAGAAAGCAGTGAAAACCAGGGAAAAGCAACAAGTGGGCACACAAAAATGGGTGAGAAAGTAGAGAAAAAGCAGTGAAAATGAGGGAAGATCAAGTAGAGGGTACACAAAAAATTGGTGAAAAAGCAAGGTGAAAGCAGTGAGAATTTGGGAAAAGCAAGGAGAGGGCACTCAACAAATGAGGTAAAGTGCAAGGCAAAAGCAGTGAAAATGAGGGAAAAGCAAGGAGAGGGCACACAAAGTACGGGGAAAAGCAGGGTGAAAGCAATGAAAATGAACGAAAAGCAATGAAAGGGCACACAAAATGTAAGGGGGAAGCAAGGAGAAAGTAGTGAAAATGAGGGAAAAGCAAGGAGAGGGCACACAAAACAACAGGTCAAAAACCAAGGTGAAAGCAGTGTGAACAAGGGAAAGGCAAGTAGAATGCCCTAAAAAAACTTGGGAAAAAGCAAGGAGAATACAGTCAAAATAAGGGAAAAGAAAAAGGCACACAAAACACGGAGGGAAAAGCAAGGAGAAAGTGAGAACAAGGGAGAAGCTAGAAGAATGCATTCAAGAAATTAGGGAAAAACCAAGAGAAAGCAGTGAAAATGAGGGGAAAGCAAGGAGTGGGCACAGAAAATGGGTGAAAAAGCACAGTGAAAGCAGTGAGAATGGGGCAAAGCAAGGAGAAGACAGGCTCAAAAGCAATGCAGCAGCACAGGGAGAGCTGAGCCTTTATTTTAAAAAAAATTGCAGTGGATTTGCAGCACAAATTAACAAAAAACATTTTTTGCCCCCTGGTGGAAGCCACAGTATCTCTACCCTGCCCCCTTGTCTGTTTTTCCTGGGACTCGTCTGAGACCGAGTTCCAAAATGTCTGCCAGCACTTTCTGGTTGAAGTGCTGGCAGCCAATCAGATCTCAGCATGAGAACTGTGCTTAGGTTCCGCCCAAATATTTATATTTCTTTCTCTTTAATAACTACACAACTACTGAATAGATTCACACCAAATCACAAAAAGTGCTCTTTCTGAACCACAATATATATATATTCACTTAAAAAACCAAAAGGTAAAAGGGACGATAGCGAGGCTCACACTTTAAACGTACAAAACCATCGAAATTTACCTGTATAGTTAGAGTTATCTCAAGTAACTATAACTCATGCCCTAAAGTAACTATAACTCGTGCCCCTTCCATGCATGTTTTTTTTGTAAAAAATGTTACTGCGAATATTAAATTGATATTATCAATGATGTTATCAAAGCTGAAGTGAGTGCAAAATATATTGTGGGGCAATTAGCAGTGCCTGCAGAGGGCACGAGTTATAGTTACCTTAGGGCATGAGTTATAGTTACTTGACATAGCCAACTATAACAGGTGAATTTCTATGTTTTTGTACATTTAAAATCTGAGCCTAAATATAACGTCCCTGAAACCTCTGGTTTTTATGTGAATTTCTATTGTTTTTTAAATTCTGTTTCCTAACTATAACATCCCCGTAACCTTGTTTTTTTTCAGTAAATTTCTATAGTTTTTTTGCGTAAAGTAATTTTCATTACTATACATTATTCCAACCACCAAAGGCCATGCGTGGTGGTGGTTGGTCTCAGGGTCAGACCCTGCAGCCAACCCCTCTAACCAGCCAATCCCACGCTGCGCACAGCCTTTGGTCATGCGTAACAGAGTTGGCTGCAGGTTCCAGTGGCCCCCTACCTTCGCCAATTTCAGCCCTGGGGACGCAGGGAAATGACCACAGACACACATACACTTGAACCCTCAACCTTCAGTGTACAGGTCTGAGACCTTAACAACAAGGCCAAATGTGACTCCTTAGCATGTGGTGTCCAAACATAGCCATGACATTGAATCCAAAGATTTTGAGTGGAAAAAGACTTCAATGTTACAGCATTAGGAATGTTTAACTGTCAAAACACTGGAAAATAAACAGGCACACTGTCATGAGATACAATCATTTGAACCTTCAGCCTACTGAGTGACAGTTCAAGAGCTTTACCATTAGGCCAGAAGTGACCATGGTCTGCTGACCATCAAAACATAACTATAACATTCTTAACAAACATCTTGTTAGTCTGACTGTTTGAAGTCATTGCATGGAGAGACCATTGCAATATCAAGCTCTCTCTCTCTCTTCCATCTTACTTTGGGATGGAAGAGAGAGTGATAGGACCACAGGGGGGAGCCTCAAGGCATCTGTGATCCTACCCGGCTCTCCACCTCCTGCGAAAGCCAGCATTGCTCCCACAAGCAGGAAGCCTTTTTAAATAGCAGCTTCCTGCTTGTGGGAGCAATGTTTTCATCTGTTTCTCTGCACGCATATTTGTGTGCAGGGAAAGAGATGAAAACTCAGCTTTCTGCAAGCAGGACAGCTCCCACTTTAAGTAAGCGGAGTGTTTGCTCTGACTTGGCGGGAGCTGTCAAAGCTCCCACCAAGTGAGAGCAAACAGCTATGTCCGGGGGATGGGAACCCTGGGCCATCACTGACTCCTCGAGGGGGGCCGTGCAGTCTCCCTCTAATGTTTTAATAATCCCTAGGGAGGAGGTGGTCCCCAGGGCCGAGGGTCTGAAACCGACCCCTTTCTTATTTAAATTTAGGCCCAGGGAGGTGGCGGTACCCGTGGCTGCAGTGGGGAGTGCTACCACCGACATTTCAGTATATATTCTGCCCTGGCCCCCGCATTTAATTCTACTGTGTTTGGCCCCAGAGAGCTGGTGGTCCCTGGGGCTGCGAGGGGGGGACATGCCCCCCCACATTTCATTATATATTCTGCCCCAGCCCCCCACATTTAATTACAGGTTAGCCCTGGGGAGGTGGCGCTTCACAGGGTCGCATTCAAAATTTCAATGCATCCCAGGGGCTTCATTTAAACAAGGCAGGAGCCCGCCCTTTTTTTATTTTTTTATTTTTTTATTTTCGGCGGATCTGGTGCAACTCCTGCTGTAATTATTTTCAGCATAGGTTTGCTTCTACGTGTTTTGGCTAAGAAACAGCCTTTGTGACCGCCATCTTGTGTCCCTATTTCTAATCACGTGCACCGTGTCCCAACGTGAACATAAAAGACATACTGCATCAGTCACCTCTTGTCTCTTGTGGATTTAGAAAGCCAAAAATCTCGGAAATTAATATATAAACAATAATAAACCAAACAGTGATGTGCATTTAAAATGAAACTCTTAAAAATTAAAAAGCCTTCATCAGGACAAATCAATGCGCATAAAAAACATTCCAAAACTCAACACGATTGGCTAGATGGCTAATATCTACAAGACAGCCCTGGTGGGCACACACATATTCTTGGCTCATTGATTGGACTGTAACTTCATTGTATAAAAATTCCATCTTTCATCCTTTGTGTGTCAACACATTTTATGGAGTTCATTCACAGTCATTAATTGTTCCTTAACTTCATGAAACTCAACTGGGCTGACTAATGCTTATATTGTTATTTATAAACTGTGCCGCCTCTATATTACCTATGTGGATTATGCATACGGCAAACAGGATTTTTCAATAAATGTAGCCCCAGTAGGAACTGTCAGTTTTAAGCCCTTCAATACAATCATGTTTGAATATCTATCTATACATCTTTTTTACACGAAAACAATCTCAGGCCGTAAATCCTTACATAGGTTCTGACCATTTGTATGATAGATATTTGTCTCCTGCAAATTCCACATGGATAGCAAAATTCAGAACAATATGAATACATTGGGCTCCTGGCTGTGAACCCATGCCCTCCAGTTAGTTGCACCCATGACATCCAGTTAGCTGCACCCATGGCCTCTAGTTAGCTGCACCCATGACATCCAGTTAGCTGCACCCATGACATCCAGTTAGCTGCACTCATGACCTCCAGCTAGCTGCACCAATGACCTCCAGCTAGCTGCACCCATGGCCTCCAGTTATTGCACCCATGACATTCAGTTAGCTGCACCCATGACCTCCAGTTATTGTATCCATGACCTCCTGTTGTTGCACCCATGACCTCCAGTTGGTTGCACCCATGACCTCCAGTTGGTTGCACCAATGACCTCCAGTTAGCGGCACCCATGATCTCCAGTTAGCTGCACCCATGGCCTCTAGTTAGCTGCACTCATGCCATTCAGTTAGCTGTAGCTGCACTCGTGAGCTCCAGTTATTGCATCCATGACTTCCAGTTAGCTGCACCCATGACCTCCAGTTATTGCATCCATGACATCCAGTTAGCTGCACCCATGACATCCAGTTATTGCATCCATGACCTCATCTTGGTTGCACCCCTGACCTCCAGTTATTGCACCCAGGACATTCAGTTAGCTGCACCCATGACCTCCAGTTATTGCACCAATGACCTCCAGTTACTGCATCCATGACCTCCAGTTAGTTGCACTCAAGAAAGTTACTGTCTCAAGTTTGCCTGTATTTCTCTCCCTTTGGGGGTGTAGGCAAAACCTGTACCACTTATAATTCAACATTATTCATAGTTCAAATCAGTTCTGCATTCCTGAGGAACCTGGTAGTGGTCTCTGTGCTTGCTTTGGTGGGCTCTTACAGAAAGAGTCACAGACCAAAACAGCCATTACTGATCCTGCCATCATGTGCATGACACAGACTGGTGCCACCAGAGACTCATGCTGAAGGGCGACGGCCAGAAACACAGGAAAAGGGGGACAAAGCTATCCTCACAATGAAAGGGACAAGAAGTCCTTTACCATTCACCAGGTACCTGGAATATCCAGCATGTGGTTCGGCAAATGAGAGCAGTTAAGTTCTCATGCCCACCATGGAAAAAGGAGCATCAAGGGGAAATCGCCAGCCGGTGGTTATAAGAACTCGGTGTTCCAAAGAGGCATGTCTTGCCCAGGAGACACAAGTGCATCCATGTCCCACAAGTGATGAGCTGCTTGTAGCTTCACACTCAAGGAATAATTGGCCAAATAACTGTTTTGAACCCTTTCTGCAAGAGATGTGTTTCCTGGTGCATTCGCCTCAGCCCCCGGAAAACCACCAGTTCCATGCATGCGAACAAATCAGCAATCACACTTCTTCCAACTGCTGGTGTGTTTCAGTGCAGTTGTGCCCTCTCTGTGTTTAGTCTGTGGGTTTTCTGGCAGAGAGGGACAATCACCAAGGGAGACACCTCTTGGGGAACAGGCTGTTAAACCAATAGCCTGGAAACCCTCCCTTTAATGATGTGAGCTCAGGATATGATTGTCATTGGCAGGGTGTTGGTGAGTATTCTGTTGATGTTTAGTGCTTCTGACAGGTCTGGCATAGATGGGGCACACTGTATTTCTTTTCACCCTGGGAAGTTCTCGTGCTGTATTTATACCTGGCTGTTGACTAGATAATGAGGAAATTCAATGCAATCTGTTATTAAAAACAAAGGGCTTGTCCATCTTCTCTAGCCTCCAGGGTAGCTTCTTGTCAAAATGAAGGGCTTTTAAAAAGCCCTAGTATAAGGTCTTAAAATTGTGAACTTGTTGTTGACTTACAATTAAGAAACAGCTGTTTAAAGGAAATGTAAGGTGTTTGTTGTTGTGCTGGGTCACAAAATACTTTTTTTTAGTTTCAAATTAAACTTTAGTTTACATTGTGATCATTTTATGAAAGAAGATGTTGAGTGGTCTGAGGAGAGGAGCCCTCACTGAATGCTCTCACCTGCAGAGGTGACTCCCAGAGGAGCCCAGGTGACTCTGTCGCTATTGCTTTAAGAGCCAGCCATGCTCAGGCCTTCTTGCTGAATGTGCTAAACAGCTGATGGAAAAAGAAATGTAGAAAGTGATCGAGGTTTGGGATCAGATTCACAAAAGCTTTGTCATGCACAAGCAGAGCTTTATTTAATATTTTGGGAAAATTGAGGGCCACCTGTACATAAATACTTTTTGGAAGTCGGAAAACAGTCCGATTAGCAGAATCGGGCTGTTTGCGACTGCAAAAAAAGCATTTTGTAATGTGCAAAAGCCCAATTGTGATTCAGTAACTTGTTACTAAATCACAAATTAGCTTTGCAAATCAGTGTTTGAGAAGCGGTCCCCAAGAGATACATTCCCCTTTGAAAATGTCAAAAAAAAATTTTTAAGAGCAGGCAGTGGTCCACCAGATCACAGCCTACTCTTAGAAGATAAAAGTTAAAAATGTCATTTTCTTTATTTTTAAATGCATTCCATTTTCCTTTAAGGAGAACGGGCTCCATTAAAAAACTGCTTTATTTAAATGCAGTCACATACCCAGTGGACTGCTGATCGCGGCAGGCCACCACGCCTGTAACGGCAGCGATAACTAGTAGGTTAAAATTCATGAGGTAGTTCGATTTACAACTCCACTAATAATCTCAATGTAAAACATTTTTTTGTACATTAGGAATTGCGATTTCCTAATTGCAGTTCAGCACAAATCACAATTTGGAAATCACCATTCCTAATTTTTGCACATCTGGCCTTTAATGCCAAAGGAACTGGAAGTCATTCCACTTTTTTAAAGTCTGCATGCTTACATCTATGCCAACAACATTTGGAGTAAATTACTAAAACTTTTTGGTTCTTGGATTCTGTGAGCAAAAGTAACACAGAGCAGCCAATGTTATTGGTAAAAGGCCCAGTCAGGGTGGGGCAAATGGAGGGGAGGACTAAAAGACCACTACAGGGAAACCATATGCAAAACATGAATATTTTACACAGGTGAAGGTCTCCCACAAAGAGGCTGCCCTCTTACATCCAGAACCTTCGGTGGGATAAGATACGGCGGACCACACCACTCTTCTCACAAGGGTTCAAGAGTGTGTCGGAGTGACTGATGCTTCCTTGGAAATGATCTATTCTTCCCTCTCCCATCACAGTCCACAAGTGTGGATTGGGCGGCTTCCCATATGGTCCACCTCGTCCACCACTTCTTTTCAACATGTATACATTCCCATCAGATATGTTGCAGATAACACTCAAAATGCTAGAAAACAATTTATACAGTCATTCTAATATTGGCAAATGTTTCAATCACTTTCACCAATCGATAAAGCCAGGATTTCTGTCATACTGGCTCAAAAATTGAAATCCCAGTAGCAGGTGGGACCACACCAAGGGGCATATTTACAAGCGGCCTGCACCACAGTTGCGTCATTTTCTTTGATGCACTGGCAGCGCAGGCTGTCGGCCCATATGGACAAGGCCACGCAAAGCCACTTTGTGTGGCTTTTCATGGCCTTGTAAATATGGAGTAAGGGAACAAAGTGCAAGTCCCGGCGTTGCCTTACTCTGCGTCAAAGTGGTGTTCCATGGGCATTGCAGGGGGTTTCCCCATGCAACACCCATACATTTTTGATGCATTCTCAGATTTACAAGGATTTGTTATCCTGGGAATGCGTCAAAAGCCTACGCCTCCCCAGGAGAGGTGTAACTAGGAAAAATAACTGTATTTCTCCTCGTTTTTCCTCCTTCTATGTATGCTGCATTCTGCAGTAAACATACTCCATTGAATGTTTTTGTGCAGGAAGGTATCTCTTCCTGCGCAAAAACAATTATTCCTACAATGCAGACATCCTTGCACCACGGTGCAAGGGTGCCTGCGTTGGCATATGACTACCAATTGTGCATCAATGCCGTGGAGGACGACAGGAATGCACCGTATCTCATAGATACAGCGCATTCCTGCTCTTTTATTTTGATGCAGAAACCTTGCAGCACTGCCCTGCACCAACATATTGTAAATAAGCCCCTAAGTTCTTGAACCTTTGAGCCATCTGTTTTGGAGCCCCTCTGAAACACCACCAAGGATGTTCGAAATCTAGCAGTCATTGAGGCTGATCCTTCACCTGCAGTACTCAGAAGCCCTCCCCTCCCCATATCTTTGTTACAGAAAATCCTTTCTTTTCTTAAACCTCATTTAAAGCCTTGTTAATCTGATCCTTAAAAACAGTGTGTATGTAGCATCATCTACTCTGGGCTACCCGGGAAACGTACTGGTAGGCGCAGAGGGACAGAATACAGGTTAGTAGGGAATTCTGTGCTCAGCTCAAAGTCTTATTTCTGCCCAAAACTGGATTATAAGTGTTCTAATATTTCCAAGCACGTATTCACCTTCAAAGGTCAAGTGGAATCATGCCTGGAAAGTAGCCCAGAATTCAGGGAAAACATGCAGAAAACGATGCAGTAAAGAAAAGTTACTTACCTGTAATCCTAGTTCTCTTCCATTATATAAATGCCTAATTTGCATTAAGTTGTTCTTTAACCCCATTGGTGCGGGCGTCAGCCACCGGCGACACCAGCACACCCTCCCTGGTGCGGGTCACGAACAGTGGCCAACACCAGGGAGTAGTTTGACCCCCCATCTGGCGACACGGAAGAGCTTCTGTATCTCCTCTCACCCCCCTCGAGCTTCTGTGTTTCCTCCCACCCCCCTCCCACCCCTTTGTGATGTCAGCGCACCACGAGGTGCGCTGATGTCACACTTGTTTTCCCCACCAGCAGGAAGCAGCAGATAAGGCCACTTCCTACTCCGGTGCGGAAAACGGGCCCAAACAGGCCTCCCCACCATTCGGTAAGGCCTTGTCTGAAAGGGGAGATTCTCCCCTTTCAAACGAGGTCTTCCTGAAATGGTTTCCAGGCCCTGGATCGTAGCTGTGCTGCGATCCAGGGCCAGGAAACCCCACTAGACACCAGGGATTTCACTTGGGGGGTTGGCCATTTTATAAAAATAAATGCCAGTGTACCCCTGGGGGGGGTGCGATCGCGCCCCCCCAGGAGTTAAAAATAATATATATATATATATATATATATTATTTTTTAAAATTAAATTGACAGGGGGTCGCCCCTGACCAGGGCCGACCCCTGTGGGGGCATTTTTTTTTTTTTACTAGCTGTATGGATTCCAACCATACAGTTATTAAAAAATATATACAGATCTATATATACAGATCTATATTTATATATATATATATATATATATATATATATATATATATATATATATATATATATATATATATGTTGATCTATATATAGACATATCTATATAGATAGATATATCTATATATAGATATTTATATCTATAAATCTATATATATATATATATATATTCTTTTTCTTTTTGTCTTCATATATATATATATATATATATAAATAACTATATATATATATATATATGTTTATATATATTTAGAGAGAGAGAGAGCGAGAGATCACTTTTATCAGTGTGTGTGTGGTTTCCCTGGGGGCTGTGATCCCCACCTGTAAAAGTGATCTCTTTACATATACTCGACGAACTTTTACTAGCCAAAACAATCTGTAGCACAGAGAGTAATTTTGAAGTAGTTCAAAAAGATATGTTGTCAAGATTAAGAGCGCGAGGGTTTTCCAGTACATCATTAGCTGATGCAAGCAGGAAGGTAGGTTCTCATTCAAAAGATAGTATTTTTTTTTTATAAACAACATAAAAAGAAAAAAACAGGGATGTAGCTAAATCAAGGTTTACAACTACTTACAACACTGCACATGCACAAGTAAGAGTGATACTACAAAAACATTGGCATATGTTGAAAAGTGACCCTGTTATAGGGAAAGATATCAGAAAAAGTCCACAAATTACTTATCGAAGAGGGAAATCTATGAGAGATGTATTGGTGAGAAGTGACATCAGACAGGGAGGCAATAGTAACATTTGGTTAAATCAGAGGAATGGCTTTTATAGATGTTTGTAATGTAAGGCATGTAAAAACAGTGAAAACAACAAAACAGTGGCAATAGGAGGTCAGACAGTTCATAAGATCAAGGGAGTCTATACCTCCAAAAGTGAATATGTAATATGTATTCTGAAATGTAGTTGTCTGAAAATGTACATAGTACATATAATTTTATACCTATCCTCTTCATTATGTATTATTTGGACATTTCTATGAATGAAACACCCTAAGAAGAATGAAATATTGCAGAATCTATCAGATATTCATTAAGTATGACTGTGTAGCCAGTTACACAATGCAATGTCATTGGTTTTTATAAAAATAGAGGTTTTGATTTGAGAATGTTGCCGATGTGATCATGTGATAATATAAATAGTAGACAAACATGACCCTGAACAGGTTGACAAAGGCAGCAATGCCGAAACACATTCCTGTTACATTTGGTTAAATAAATAATATTATCAATTCATCTGCTCGTGGAGTGCCTGTCTTCCTTCAAAAAGAAGGAGAGTGTGGATACTGAGATGCGGTGGCGCGTGTCACTCGTTAGGCACCACCGGCGCTCAAGTGCGGAAGGCCACGCCGAAGAAGTGTTTGTTGAATTTGCCACTCCACCCCTTGCGGATGGACCTGCTGGTAGAGTCGGAGGGACCCCGAGTCGGAAACATACAGACTGAAGATAAGCGTGTGGAAATTATATTTGTGCATGCAGAGCCGGATGCCAGCGTTAAAAATCTATATTAGACTTATATGGAAATTTGTAAAGTGGCACATGAGCAATTGAACAAAATATTCATTTGAAAATAACCATTATATGGAGAGCAGAATACAGAAATTATGTGGCGACAGAAAACAGAGAGACAAAATAGTTTTTCTAATCCCATGGACAAGATTAAAAATCCTCAAGTACCTGACCAACTACAACGTAGCATAGATATCTATAATTTAGTTAAAGGTCTGGAGAAACTCAAGAAAAGAGAATTTAATAAACGGTGGGAAAGTGAACCCTCACAGAGATATTTGGATGCAGGAAGAGCCCCTAAAGGACTAAGAATTGTGATCACACCAACATATGAGGACCCCAATCCCGACATGTTGAAAGAATGGGCAGCACACAATGCGCAAAGTTCAGCTGGTATGATGAAAATACTGATAAAATATGCGTAAATAAATAGAGACAAAGTGATTGAAATTATTGACATATTAACCACAAAGATTGATTCTTGGGAAGATAAAAAACTTGTGGAGTCCTTGAATAAAGCAATGGATGATCGAAAACAGAAGAAGATATTATTTTTAAAAAGTACACGAATTTAACAGAGACAAAATTGATTATGAAACGGTCAGAATTATACTTTTGCAAAGAAGTTTGATTATTGGAGGAAACAGAAATTAAGTGGTACTATCACAATGGGATTCAATCCAACAACCAGTGGTACAAATATTGTGAGTGAAAGCTCTGTTACAGATGTGGATGAATCAACAAGAATTAAATTACACACCACCTAACAAGAGGAATTTAATTTTTTACGAAGAGCCCGGAAGACCAATCACAGACCATGTCGGGGAAATGGCAGGCCAAGAGGAAGAGGCAAAGGAAGACGAGAAGAGGTGGTAAGAGAAAAAGAAATCCACAGGGAAGAACAAGAAAAAGTGACTCTGGAGCAACAAACGTTATTGACGGAAAACAAAACAGTACTTAATCCATCAGACTCTAATTTGGATGAGGACGACATAAAGAATGTATCCCTGGGGTTATCTTTTTGTGAAGTTAATGAGTTTGACTATGTGCAAAGTAGAGTAGATATCTTTCTTTTTGTGAGAAAATTAAAATTGATGAAAATTCCTAAACTGAAAAAGAAGAAAGCAGCACAATGTAATGAAGTTGACGCTAACTATGATAAAAATTGTGATTATGACAATCTACTAATCAAAGACTTTTTTTGATGAAAGAACTATGGGAGTTAGAAGAAGATGCAGTAGAACCAATAGAAGAGACGAAAATAATTGAAAGATTATAATATGAAGGAGTAAATGTAGATGAGGAAGGTGGAATACGTTTAAAACCAAGATCTATGACTATACCTGCCTATTGTGTAGGTTTGATAGATCAGTTTGCGAAACAGTAATAAAAGACTTGAAAAGTATAAGATCAGAAAAAATGAAAAAAATGGCAGAGACAAGGAAAAGCTATAGAACATTGGAGAAATGGTCTAATAATTCAGAATTAGTAATCAGAACTCTGACAAAGGAGGGAATATAGTGATCTGGCCCTTATGTGATTATATGGGTGAGGTTTACAGGCAATTAAATGATGATGTCTGTTCAAAAAGAGTGAATGAGGCATATGTGGAGAATGTAAAAATAGAATTGGACAAGGAATTAATGTCATGGAAAGACCAAGGTTTGATTAGTAGTGAAGAGTACACATATTTGAAAGTAGACCATCCAAAATTACCAATGTTTTACCTGATCCCCAAGATACACAATAATGCTAGCAAACCACCAGGGAGGCCTATAGTAGCAACACAAGAAAGTCTCTTTGTGTTTATCCCAAAATATATAGATGCATTTTTTAATCCATTAGTACGTCATTTGTCTTCATATTTGAAAAATACCACAGAATTTCTACATCGTGTGCTTGATGTTGGTTGGGAAACAGATATGATACTTATGACACTTGACCTCACAGCACTATATACTAACATCCCACATGAAGATGGAGTGAGATCTGTAGAATATTTTTTTGAGAGCAAGACCTATTAGATTTTACAAACACAGTAAAATGTTGATCAACATGATACAATGGTGCCTAAAGCATAATATTCTTTTTTTCAACAATGAAGTTTTTGAACAACAGTATGGGACTGCTATGGTAACCTGCTTTGTCTCCAGTTATGCTAATTTGCATATGGGCTGGTGGGAGGAGCAGGTTCTTAACAGCCCAATGTTAGATGTTTGGAATGATCATATTGCAATGTGGCTGCGATATATAGATGCCATCTCTGTTATGTGGAGAGGAAATGTGGAGAGTGCCAAAGAGTTTATAGAGAGTATGGATGAAAATGACCTCAATTTGATATTTACGGGCAACATTAATAAACAAGAGATTGAGTTTCTGGACATTAAAATTAGAATAGAGAATGGTAAATTGGAAACAACAGTACATAGAAAACCTACAGAAGTAAACAGCATATTACATGCTGATAGTTTTCACCCCAAACCACTGATAGAGAGTATCCCCTTCGTTGAACTTTTACGACCCAAAAGAATCTGTAGGACAGAGAGTAATTTTGAAGTAGTTCAAAAAGATATGTTTACAAGATTAAGAGCGCGAGGGTATTCCAGTACAATATTAGCTGATGCAAGCAGGAAGGTAGGTTCCCGTTCAAAAGATAGTCTATTGTTTAATACATAACATAATAAGAAAAAAAAGGGATACAGCAAAATGAAAGGTTTATAACTACTTACAATACTGCACATACACATTTAAGAGTGATTCTACAAAAACATTGGCATATGTTGAAACGTGACCCCGTTAAAGGGAAAGATATCAGAAAAGTCTGCAAATTACTTATCAAAGAGGGAAATCTATGACAGATGTATTGATGAGAAGTGACATCAGAGAGAGAGGAAATAGTAACACTTGGTTAAATCAGAGGAATGGCTTTAATAGATGTTTGAAATGTAAGGCATGTAAAAATGGTGAAAACAACAAAACAGTGAAGATAGGAGGTAGACCAGTTCATAAGATCAAGGGACTCTATACCTGCAAAAGTGAACATGTAATATATATTCTGAAATGTAATTGTCTGAAAATGTACATAGGAAGAACCAAGTTATAAGTCAATAAATGCATCTTACAACACATAAGAGCTATCCAGAGCAGAGATGACACTTCTCTGGTCGCACAACATATCCATGAGGTACATGGTGGGAATGCCAATGATCTAAAATATAGGGCCTGATTATAACCCTGGCGGACGGCGGAGGCCGTCCGCCAAGGTACCGCCCTCGAATGACCGCACCGCGGTCAAAAGACCGCGGCGGCCATTTAAACATTTCCGCTGGCCCGGCGGGCGCTCTCCAAAAGAGTGCCCGCCGGCCCAGCGGAAATGCCCCTGCAACGAGGACGCCGGCTCAGAATTGAGCCGGCGGAGTTGCAGGGGTGCGACGGGTGCAGTTGCACCCGTCGCGTATTTCAGTGTCTGCTTAGCAGACACTGAAATACTTTGCGGGGCCCTCTTACGGGGCCCCTGCCGTGCCCATGCCATTGGCATGGGCACGGCAGGGGCCCCCAGGGGCCCCGAGGCACCCCCTACCGTCATCCTGTTCCTGGCGGGCGAACCGGTAGGGGGTGTCAGAATCCCCCATGGCGGCGCAGCAAGCTGCGCCGCCATGGGGGATTCTAAGGGCAGCGGTAAACCGGCGGGAGACCGCCGATTTGCCTCTTCTGACCGCGGGCAAACCGCCGCGGTCAGAATGCCCTGCGGGGCACCGCCGGCCTGTCGGCGGTGCTCCCGCCGACCCTGGCCCCAGCGGTCTTAGACCGCCGGGGTCAGAATGACCCCCATAGTGTTATTGACGGAATATCAAAGGATATCAGAGGAGGAGATAGAGAGAAGAAATTGAGGATGTTAAAGTCAAGGTATATATTAGCCCTTGACAGTAAAGAACCGAATGGGCTGAATAGCAGTGAAGAACTGCATATATATTTGAAATGATAAGAACACATCTGAAATAATAAGACCATTATTCTGTATCTTGCATATCAGATAATGAGCATATTTTAACGTTTTTTCAAGTATGTTTCCGTTGTAGATCTGTTGAGGGTGGGCTTAAGAGAGTAAGCCCCTTTGGGCATGATGAGTATAGATTTTGCAGATGACTGCCATATGTATTTGCACAATAGATTAATGTAACTTTTGATGGCAATATAATTAGGTGCCCAAATGAAAGAACTAACTGTTGTAATCATGATAGATTTGTTGCTAGCACATGTGTTCGTATTAAGTTAAATGATATCATAATTTTTTCTGTAATGCATTATTTTGATGTTTTTATGGATGAAAGATCCAAATATAATGAGCTCACTTGAGCAAAACATATTTATGTATATTAGTGGTCACCATATGAATTCACAGTATGTATAATTTTATACCTATCCTCTTTGTTATGTATTATTTGGACGTTTTACAAATGAGCACTCTAAGAAGAATGATTTATTGCAGAATCTATTAGATATTCATTAGGTATGAATTTATAGCCAGTTATACAATGCAATGTCAATGCTTTTGATCAAAATAACGGTTTTGATTTGAGAATGTTGCCGATGTGGTCATGTGATAATATAAATAGTAGACAAACATGGCGCTGAACAGGTTGACAAAGGCAGCAATGCTGAAACGTGTTCCTGTTACATTTGGTTAAATAAATAATATTATCAATTCATCCACTCGTGGAGTGCCTGTCTTCCTTCAAGAAGGAGGAGAGTGTGGAGATATATATATATATTTGCCACCAGTTGTCTTGCAGTTGCAGCTTGTGTCTTCAAAGCAATGCACATACTTCTACTGACGCATTTCAACTGCAGCTATTAGGCAGCAATAAAAAGTCAAGTAACTCTTTTGATTATGTTTCTGCTACAAAAGGATATGAGTTTTGTCTAGTGGCAGTTTTGTTGCCATAAAGCAGCGCAGAACATGTTTATGCCTACTGCAAAGATCAAATCTGTATTTTATGTAAATCGCTGAGTAGATTAGTAAAGTAAGCCATTATCTGCGCTATAATACAAATGAAATGTATGTGCGGGGGCTATGGAGAGATGAAGGGCACTTTTGCTGGGTGGTAGTGAGGGAATCCGAGGAGGTGGTCATGGGAGTGGGAGCACCAATAATGATTGTTGGACTGGGCTCCGGAGGTGCTAAAGACTGTGACGATTGGTATGTGACAAGGTGAAGTAATAGTGTGTCTTTTTTGTTTTTTTGAGTGTCTTGATTGAGTGAAGAAGTGAAGGTAAGGTGAGTGACCTTTACTGTTGCCCGCATCACACGAACACCCACCAGCAGTTTTGTGACTGTCCACGTAGGCTAGTGTTTTAGAGCGAGAGTATAGCCAGTCACAGAGATGGCTTCTTGTTGGATGACTGCTGCTCAAGCCCTAATTCGGGTTATAGAGAACTGCTCTGACGTAGGATAAGAGATTGAGACAGAAGATACTGAGAAAGCATCTGAGGGATAGGACAATGGCGCAGACTCTGGGAGCGATTTTTCCGACAACTCCTCTTCCAGTGATTCTGAGGGAGGTGATGAGGACAGTCCTGCTGTCCCTTTGCCTACAGTCTGTGCAGTGGGACAGTAGCAGATCAGCCCAACCCAGAGAGCAGGTGAATGTGGTGGCAAGCACAGAGAGCGTACTCTCTTGGGAGCTCCCCAATTTAGTTCAACCCAAATTCCACTGCCCAAATTGTATTGTGGAGACATCAAAATTATCTATCACAAAACAACAAGATTTTGTAAGGCAGGCACCCGCATTTTTGGTCTGGGGCTTGGTGGCCATATCAGGAAACCTACCAAACCCAGACATTTCTGGAAACAAGACACCCTAGGGAGTCCACAGAGGTGTGGCTTGTGTGGATTCCCCAAAGTTTTCATACCCAGAATACCCTGCAAAGGTGAAATGCTGAATAAAAACTCTATTTTGTCTTGATTTCTGTAACACAAACTTCAGGAATATGCTGGGATCCACAACCACCCAGTGGTTCCCCACCTGTCCTGATAAAAACACTAACCCACTTGAGTGCCTGCACCTAGTGCCTGCGGCAGGAATGGCCCACCCCAGAGTGAGGACTACCATTGACCATTGTGTGATCCATTCCTGACTCGGGCACTAAGCCTAACCACACAAGTAAGGTACCATTGTTATCGGGAGACTTGGGGGAATGCTGGATGGAAGAAAATTTGTGGCTCCTCTCAGAATCCAGAACTTTATATCACCGAAATGTGAGGAAAAAGTGGTTTCTTTTGCCAAATTTTGAGGCTTGTAAAGGATTCTGGGTAACAGAACCCACATGTCACCCCATCCTGGGTTCCCCTTGGTGTCTAGTTTTCAAAAATGCACAGGTTTGGTAGGTTTTCCTAGGTACCGGCTGAGCTAGAGACCAAAATCCACAGCTAGGCACTTTCTAAAAAACATGTCAAATTTCAATGTAAAAATGTGATGTGTCCATGTTGCGTTTCCTGTCGTGGGCACTAGGCCTACCCACACAAGTGAGGTACCATTGTTATTGGGAGACTTGGGGGAACACCGAATAGAAGAGCAAGTGTTATTGCCCCTTGTCTTTCTCTACATTGTTTCCTTCCAAATGTAGGACAGTGTTTAAAAAAGATGTCTATTTGAAAAATGTCCTGTGATTCACATGCTAGTATGGGGACCCCAGAATTCAGAGATGTGCAAACAACCACTGCTTCTCAACACCTTATTTTGTGCCCATTTTGGAAATACAAAGGTTTTCTTGATACCTATTTTTCACTCTTCATATTTCACCTAATGAATTGCTGTATGCCCGGTATATAATGAAAACCCACTGCAAGGTGCAGCTCATTTATTGGCTCTGGGTGCATAGGGTTCTTGATGAACCTACAGGTCCTATATATTCCTGCAACCAGAAGAGTCCAGCAGACGTAATGGTATATTGCTTTAAAAAATCTGCCATAGCTGGAAAAAGTTATAGAAGAAAACGTGGCTAGAAATGACTCTTTTTTCACCTCAATAGCAATATATTTTTATTTTAGCTGTTACTTTCTGTAAGAAAACCTTGAAGGATCTACACAAATGACCCCTTGCTGAATTCAGAATTTTGTTTACTTTTCAGAAATGTTTAGCTGTCTGGGATCTGTCACAAACTCAAAAGAGGCTGAAAACACAAAAAATAGTAAAAGTGGGGTATGTCCCAGTAAAATGCCAACATTGTGTTGAAAAATTTGGTTTTCTGATTCAAGTCTGCTTGTTCATGAAAACTGGGAAGATGGTGATTTTAGCACCACAAACACTTTGTTGATGCCATTTTCAGTGAAAAAAGCAAATGCTTTCTTCTGCAGCCATCTTTTCCCATGTTTCTGAAAAAAATTAAATTTTAGCTGTATTTTGGCTAATTTCTTGGTCTCCTCCAGGGAAACCCACAAACTCTGGGTACCTTTAGAATCCCTAGGATGTTGGAAAAAGGATGCAATTTGGTGTAGATAGCTCATGTGGACAAAAAGTTATGAAGGCCTAAGCGCGAACTACCCCAAATAGCCAAAAAAGGGCTCAGCACGGAGGGGGAAGGCCCAGCAAATAAGAGGTTAATAGACATCTCACCAGACTCAAACATTTCTGTAAATCAGAAAAGGAAAGAGCAAAGAGTGTAAAACACAGCCTTTATTGAAGAGAAAAACAGTAACGAAATGCACAATAGGCTGTATTAAAGCACAATCAAAGAATACTTGCACCATGCCTTTAAGACCTACAGGACCTCCAGTATCCCATCATGCCCCAGCGGTGAGAGTGAGGTGACAGGTGGGTGACAGTTAGGTCAGTATTTTGTTACAGTAATATGCAGAACTGCACACCACCATTTATAAACTGCTGCATGCTAGATTCATCCGGGGAGGAGGGCGGGTTGCTTATGATTTTGATGAAGATTCTCCTGGATAAGAACTAGGATTATAGGTAAGTAACTTATCCTTCTCTTCCAGGGGATCCTCATCAATAGTCATAAACACTGAATAGAGTAGCAAGCCCATCCCATAGCCCTGTGGATGTCCAAGACCAAGCTAAAGCAGTTGGAATGTTTATTTAAAGCGGTCTCTTGAGGAAGCCTGCCCTATTTGGGTGTTTGCCTCAGTATCTGAATCTAGACAGTAATACATTGTGAAAGTATGCACCAATCTCCAAGTGCCAGCTTTGCAGATTTCAGAGATAGGGACATTCTTTAGGAGGGCTGCTGTTGCCGCCTTGCCTCTTGTAGAGTGAGCTTTGGGCCTGGCAGGCAATTGCTTGTTAGCAAACTGGTATGCGAACATACAGACATTACCTGGAAGAGAAAACTGGGATGAGTCTGCATCACAACCGTGTTGGCATGAAAAACAGTGTAAGACTCTTTGTCACAGAGAGACTGAATCTCGCTGACTCTGCATGCCGAAGTAATTCCTACTAGAAAACCAGTCTTCCAGGTCAGATGATGTAAGGAAGACTTATGTATCTGTTTAAAGGGTGGACCCATTAGTTTTTAAAGTACCATGTTCAACTCCCAAGGAGGAGAGGGGGAACATACTGGAGGAAACACTTTCTTTAGACCCTCTAGAAAATCTTTCACTACAAGTATTTTAAAGAACGACTTTTGGGAAGATGATTTACTATAAGCAGTAATTGCTGATAAGTGTACCGTGATAGAAGAAAACTGTAGTCCCAATTTTGCTAGATGAAGGAGATACATTAATATAACCTCCTCTTGTCCTAGAATTGGATGGTAATTATTCTGAATAACCACATGTAAAACCTTTTCCATTTGAAGGAATAAGAACGTCTATTAAAAGGTCGTCTTGATTCCTTTACAATGTTCATGCACTCATGAGAGAGACCTAGATGCTCATATTGCAGAAATTCAGGAGCCATGCTGTCAATCAAGCTCAGCGAGGGAAGATTGTGGTGGAATATCTTCCCTCTGAGCTTGTGTAGGAGGTCTGGTCTGCACGGCAACCTCTTGTGTGGCCTTTCCAAGAGGTAAAGCAGGTCTGCATTCTACGACTAGTGGGGCCATTCTCAGGCTATCAGGATCATTCTGGTCCTGGCTCTATAGAATTCATTGATGACTTTCGGTATCAGAGAAATGGGGGAAACACATACAGAAAAGCTACTGACCAACTCATCAAAAGGGCATTCCCCCTTGTCCCTGGTTGGAAGGACCTGGATGTGAAGTCTGGGCATTTTTTTTGTTTGTTTCATCTGCAAACAGGTCTGTTTGCGGTTACCCCTAGACATGAAAAATAGCTTGAGCGAGGTCGTCGTTTAGAACCCAGTTGTGAGCTTCTGTGAAAGTGCGGCTTAAAGAGTCTGTTTGGGTGTTTAGAGATCCTGGTAGGTGAACGGCCAAAATTGTTAGGTCGCTGGCTAGTAGCCATTTCCAGATGGCTTGTGCTTCCAGTGATAGGGGGCATGATTGAGTCCTTCCTTGTTTGTTCAGATAATGCGTTGTGGTCGTGTTGTCTGTTTGAATGAGAAGAGAGCGTGTCTCCATGGATGGGTAGAGAGACTTCAGTGCTAGATGGACTGCCCTAAGTTCCAAAATGTTTATATGATAGAGCTGTTCCTTGTCGGACCACAAGCCTAGAACTTGCAGAGACTGCACGTGAGCTCTGCAACCCTGGAAAGAAGCATCTGTAATCAAAGTCTGTGTAGGGAGTTCCTAATGAAAAAGAACTCCTATCTGCAAGTGCTGGTTCTGCATCCACCATTTTAGTGACTGCTTGGCTTCTTGTGTGATGTCAACTCTGTCATCCCCTAGATTGGAATACTGCAATCACTGATCTTCCAGTGCTTGTTGCAGTGGTCTCATGCGCAGTCTGGCACTGGGGACAATGAAGATGAGAAAACCATTGATCCCAGTAATGGCGCTACTTGTCTGGCTGATGGATGAGAAGTCTGGAGAAGATTGCGGCATTTCATTTTGATTGAGGATATCTTCTCCTCCAAAGGATACACTTTTGCGAGGCTTGTTTCCAGAGTTGTCCCTAAGTAATGCAGCTGTTGAGTTGGTACATTTGTTGATTTTTGGAAATTTACTTGCAATCTCAGGTCTTGCAGAATTTCTAGGCAGGCCCGATAGTGTTGTTGGGTTAGCCCTAGGGAGGAGCTCTTGATTAGCCAGTCGACCAGATATGGATAGATGAATATTTTCTGCTTCCTCAGGTATGCAGCTACTACTGGCATGCACTTTGAGAATGTCAGAGGAGCTACCTTGAGCCCGAAAGGCAACACTTTGTACTGGTAGTGCTTGAGTGCCACTCTGAAGTGGAGAAACACCCAATTTTCCTGGCGATCGGAATGTGGAACTGTGGGTAGATCTGGTGAAGAGCCATGATCCTGAATTTCTATTTGCAATACTTTTTTAGAAGCCGTAAGTCTAGGCTTGGTCTGTAATCTTGAGTTGGACCTTTTTTCTGAATCAGAAAGTAGAATGAATATATCTCTCTCCCTTGTTGGGGAAATGGAACCTTTTCTATAGGTTCTTTTTGGAGCACAGCATTTACTTTGTTTTGCAATAGGCTGTGTAGATGAGACAATGTTATTTTTGGAGGGACAGCAGGAGGAGGGGATTTGAACCTGATGGAGCAGCCACTTTGAACAATGTTCAATACCCATTTGTCGGTTGTTATTCTTCTCCACTCGTTTAGGTGTTTCATAATGGTTCCCCCTTCCGGAGCGGGACGCAAGGACGGAGAAAGCAAAAGATCATTGATTTGGCTGGGCTTTAGCAGAGGAGGTTGATGGACAAGGTGTTCCTCCTCCTCTTGCTTGTCTTCAAAGATGGTAGCGTGACCTGGATTGTTGCTGTGAATGCTGTAACTAGTGAGGGGTTTGAATCTTCTGCTGGTAAGGTCTGCGGTCACAGGGCTTGTATTGGCATCTGGACTACTTATGTTTCTTGAGGCCTACTGCTCTAAGCGTATCTAGTTCTGACTTCATTTTTGCCATATCATCATCTACATGCGTTCCCAAACAGAGATACGCCTGTAAAAAGAAGATTTAATATCCTCTGCTGTGCCTCGGGCGTGAGGCCTGTGAGTCTGAGCCAAGATGAGCATTTTGCACACATGCCTTGCACATATCCCTGAGCCGCGAGGTCTGATTTATCATCAGCAGCACTGATGGTTTGGTTTGCTACCAGACCGCCCTCATTCAGATTCCCGTGAAAATCCTGCCTGTCCCCCTTAAGTAGTTTATCCGTAAACCTAGACAAAGAGTCCCACATATCTCCGTCATACCACTCCAATAAAGCCGAGGCGCTGGCAACTTTCATGTAAGATGCAGAGGTGTTACACATTTTCTTGCCTAGGGAATCGGTGTGTTTGCTGTCTTTGTCTGGAGGTACAGTTGAAGAAGAGGTTGTGGCTTGAGTTTTTATTGCTGCTGCAATGATCACAGAATCCAGAGGAGGATCAGCTCATAGAAAAAGCGGATCCTTTTCAAAGGCCTTGTATTTTTTTAGAATACGTGACGGCACAGCTTGTATCAAGGCAGGTGTAAGATAAATTTGCATAGCTGGCTCCAAAAGACCCAGGGTCAGAGGTAGTGGAGGTCTAGAGGCCGTTCTACGGTGAAGTATTTCAAATATGACTGAAGACAAAGTAGGAGGATTTTCAAAACTGTTAACTCCAGAGAAAAGTTGTAGAGTATTTATTTTAGTATAGGACAACAACCCCTGGACATCCACCCTGCTCAGCATCTGTCAGCTCTCTGCCCAGGAATCCACAATCTGGATTCCTGTGAAGAGGCATTGGTTACTAAGATACCCCTAGATACCCTTAGCATCAGGTTGCCTAGAAAAAACAGAGGAGAAGCAATGACAATGTTCTATTTCGCTGCTCCTATAACAAGAACATAATTAAAAGTAATAAGGTGGTCCACCTGAGAAACCCTCGCCAGCGGTGAATCAGACAGTGTGGGTGAAGAAGAAGAAGCTTTATTCGGTATGAAAAAATTCATCCATTACAACACATAATCACCAAAATATTGTAAAAGTACCAATAAAAACCACGTATAATAAAAGCACCCATCATAAAAACAAGTACATATAATTATATATATATATATATGGATATAAAAATAAAAAACAGAAGAAGATAAAAACCTCATTCATAAAAGACTGGCAAAAAAAAAAAAAGTAAAATCATTCTAAAAATTCTACATTTTTGCGCCAAAGTAGTTGCTCCCTTCAGGAATGATCCCAGGCCCTTCCATACCAGTACATCTGAGGCCATTTGCAGCCACATGAAAGCAGGACGGTATTGTACAAAACCCTTGGGCCTAAGGAGCGGTAGTAGAAATCGGGTTCTAAATGGTGCATAAAAGACACAGAACAGTGTAAAATGGATCAAGGTCTGATGGGACACCCCATCACAGGGGCAGGGTCTAATACATTTCTCCCCATACTAACCTAGGGGGAAGCACAAATTACTTCTAATGATCCCCAAGCGGAATCGAGTTATGAGAGACCTTTCCCTCACATCCTTGATTTCTGAGAGATATCGCTCAGGACCCACCCACATCTTTAGCATAGTAAAAGCCCTGATCGATTTTTTCCTTAGAGCCTCCCCCTCCCTCTTGGTCTCCTGGATTCTCTGAAAGTTCTCCTTAGCCCATTTCTTATCATGGCTAGTCAGGTCCTCGGGATGATCAAACAATTCAGGCCGCCCCAGGTCATGTGCCATCTTCCTTATATGCGACAGCCAGGGAATATGCTTTACATTGTCGCAGGCCAGACAATCCCTTAGGATATCCCTAATAAGAGAGGCATGTTCGTTACTCCACACTGAAATCCATAGCAAAAGGGGAGCCAGCTGGGTAGTGTCCTGTACATACTCAAGGTCCAATTCCAGGTGAAGGCAAAATCCAGGAATATTTTGCCCAACACCCAGAAGTCTTCTACAGAACCGATTTTCTTCCACCATAAGGGCTCGGGTATCCCTAAACCCCCAAAGTGCTGAACCATACAGAAGGACAGGTAGGCATTTCCGCCTATAAATTTCAAGCAGGGGTTTGATAGGTTTGCTCCCTACCCTAGCCGCAAAGTCAAAGGTTGCACAAACTGTTGCATGAAAAAGCTCAATCCTTCTAGCAATACAGGGTTTCCAAGATCCTTTCTCATCAAAAATGACCCCTAAGTATGGGAACTCATGGACTCTGCTAATAATTTGATCCTCCACCCTTAGCTCCCCCACCCTACTCATAGGTTTACCACAAACCATACCAGTGTGGGTGAATAATCTCTTAGTGAAGAACGAGATGTTGTGGACCAGGAAGGGGTCCTATGTCTTTTGCAAGATCTGGAACAATGAGAGTATCTAGATCTGGTAGTTGACCTATGTGGAGATCTAGATCTAGTGCTGTGTCGAGGTGGAATGCCTAGTCTGTGGAATTGTGTCTTGGTGGTGTCAATCTTTGCCCCTTAGGCCTCGATATGGGTGAAGCAGGAGAAAATGTACCAGGTGGAGTACGTGGAGGCGAAGGTGTATGCATAGAGACTCTGCTTGGTGAGTAAGTCAGGGAGTACTCAGAGCCTGAACTTTCCCTCTGCTTCTGTGGAGCATGTTGAGAGCTGTGCAACCTTGGAGAATGAGCATTGACTGTGGGCACTATTGTGACCTCTGAAGTCAAGGATCGGCTGTTCGACGTCGATATCCATGAATGTGACATCGAGTGAGACTCTGTTCAATGTCGTCTCTCTGTTGATGGTGATTGTCTCGATGTCGATAATCGTTTGGAATTTGGGATAACAGGTACTGTTGCCGGTGTAGACATTGAGTGCGTATGCGGCGGTGGGTGACTCAATGTCGAGCGAGGTGCAACCTGGTGTGACGTTGAAGTTTCATGCAACGCCCTGTGTCTCGACTCTGAGTGATGTCTTGATGTCGACGGTGTCTTTGAGGAGTGTCTCAATGGTGATCGATCCACTATCAGCTTCCTTCGCACCGACAGAGATGGAACCGATGCCCTCGATGACGACACTGAAGGGGAACATACTGGTATTTCTCTCTGTCTTTCTACTCATCAACTGCGGTAATGGATGATGGTTTTGACAAGATTTCTCTGTTCTCCCTCTGTGGTGATGAGAGGAGGGCTCTTTCAAGGAGGTCTTAGACTCCCCCAAAGCCACCTGAAGGGTTTATCTTTCATCTCTCCCGCATGGCATTCAGTTTTCTCTTTTCCCTGTCCTTTAAGGTTCTTTTTTAAAAGTTCTTACAGTGGTAGCAGGTGTCAGGGCAGCGGAAAGCACACCACACACACAAAGTTTTCCTGCCACAGGAAGGGCATTTATTGAATTAAGCTGGCATTTTGTGACTGGAAAAAAATGTTTTCAGTCAGTAAAATTTTTAAAAGTACCCAGGGTACTTAAAATCATCGAATTAAAGTGAAATCTTTTATATTGAATTAATTTTACTGACTAAAAGTCAGGAAAAATGAAGAGATAACACTCAGGGATCCTCACTGAAGGAGCTGGAAAAAAGAAATGACCAGCCACCCAATTGTCACCTCACTCTCACCTCTGGGGCATGATGGGATACTGGAGGTCCTGGAGGTCTTAAAGGATGGTGCTGGTACTCTTTGATTGTGCTTTAATGCAGCCTATTTGATAACAATGCCCGTGCATTTCCTTACAGTTTTTTTCTTCATTAAAGGCTGTGTTTTACACTCTTTGATATTTCCTTTTCTGATTTACAGAAATGTTTGAGTCTGGTAATATGCCTATTAAAGAAAAACTTAATGTAAATTAGGCATTCACTTAAACAACCAAAGGTTACCGGGACGTTATAGTTAGACTCACATTTTAAACGTACCAAACCATAGAAATTCAACTGTTATAGTTAGAGTTATCTCAAGTAACTACAACTCGTGCCCTTAAGTAACTATAACTCGCTCCCCCGCCATGCACAGTTTTTACGTTAAACATCTTACTGCAAATGTTACATTGATATAATCAATGATGTTATCAAACATGTAATGAGTGCGGTAATTTGTTTAAGTAATTAGCAGTGCATGGCGAAGGCGCAAGTTATAGTTACCTTATGGTGCGAGTTACAGTTACTTGAAACAACTCTAACTATATAACAGGTGAATTTCTATGGTTTGGTATGTTTAAAATGTGAACCTAACTATAATTGCCCTGTAACCTTTGTTTTTTTCACTGAATTTCTATGTTTTTTTTTAAGTAAAGCAATTTTTATTACTATACGTTAATCCAACCACAACCACAACCACGCATGGTCTTCGGCCATGCATGGCGCCTGTTGGCCGCAGGGCTTGGCCTGCGGTCAGACCCTGCGACCAACCCCCCTAACCACCCAGTCACACACTGTGCACAGCCCTTAGGCATGCGCAGTGGGCGTTTTCCACCGCATGTCTCTCTGGGTGTGAAAATAGGTGTGAGAGGGTGTATCTGGGGATGATAGTGTCTGAGTGTGGGAGTGGGTGCATCAGTGTCTTAGTGGGTGCATCAGTTTCTATGTGGGTCTGTGAGTGGGTGCGTGAGGGTTTTAGTGGGTTTGTGAGTGGGTGTGTGACTGTCTGAGTGGGTCTGTGAGTGGGTGCAGGAGGGTCTGAATGGGGCTGTGAGTGGATGCATGAGGGTCTGAATGGGTCTGTGAGTGGGTGCATAAGGGTCTGAGTGGATGTGTGAGTGGGTGAAAGAGATTGAAAAAGAGAAATTGAGAGAGACAAAGAGAGAAAGAGAGTGAGAGTGAGAGGGAGAGAGATAAAGAGTTTTTAACGCTTTGGTGAACGATATACTGAGAATGAAATATTTCTGGGCAAATTGAAAAGAAGAAAGCATTTGTCAATAAAAAAAAGTGAGATCAACTTTCATTATGAACCTTAAACTTTTTAAGTTGAAAACAAATTAAAGTAGGAAAATGACCACAGGCACACCTGGTCTTCAACCCTCACCTTTCACTGTGGGGGTCTGTGACCTTAACCATTATGCCACAGATGACTCTTTACTATGCTGTTAAGTCATTGCATGGAGAGACCATTGCAATGACTTCCTCTCTCTCTCTCTCTGTTCCATCCCATAACCATGGGGGGGGGGGAGACTGAATGCCCCCACAGTCCTAGCCGGCTCCCCGCATCCCGTGGGAGCCGACATTGCTCCCACAAGCAGGGAGCTGCTTTAAATAGCAGCTCTCTGCTTGGTGGAGCAATGTTTTCATCTGTCTTCCCTGCACGCATATTTGTGTGCAGGGAAACAGATGAAAACTCCACTCTCTGATAGCGGGAGATGTTTGACAGCTCCTGCTGTCAGAAACCAGACTTTGCTTGCTTTTGCTTGGTGGGGGTTGTCAGCTCGGCAGCAGGAAACTCCTGATTTTGAAAGCCCAAAGTGACTTTATTTCAGAGGTCTTCCATCAACAATTGCCTCTGTTTCAATGTTAGTCAATGGAGAAAATACATTCCCTAATTTTCTGTTTTTTTCACTATCTCCCTATGTCCTGTTTCAAAATGATGCCATTTATGCTACTGTATTCTTTAATTTAAGAATTCTCTCCAGTGCTCTGATGAGACCATAAAGTGAGAGCGCAGTGCTGTAGTTAATGTTGTAAATAAATAAATACGTACATCAGGAGAAAATATTGCACATCTCCCAGTTTAAGAATACTTCTAGGATTCCAATTCTGAAGGTCATAACATACACAGAGTGCAGTTGCAGGAACTGTTTCGGTTCCTTGCTCACAATTTGGAGGCCTTTCCTGGGTTAAAAAAATCTAAATGGGTTTATCTGAAGTACTTTGTGGAAGTGTGACTCACACAAGTAAAATTACCTGTGTCTAAAGTTGTGAGGCTAGCAAGACTTAAAAAACGATTCGCAATGAGCAATACTTCTAAGTTTCAGATGGAAAGTTTTCAGACATGACTGTCGAACTTCCATAATCATGCAGACTTTCTGCATTCATAAATTTGGCTAAGATGCCTAGAAGCAAGTGTTTCTAGGAGGGTGTCTGAGAAACGCAGCACCATTGAGCTGAACACCCAAACAGACATAACTCTTTGAGAATTCGCAAACATTTGGAATGATTTTCCTGCCATTAAATGAAATCCTAAATTTAGACCTGAATAAATCAGGGATATGTAAAGCAGGACGTGTCAGAAATTGAGTTACTGCACCCCATTTTCATAGCAGGTGTGCAGGAAGTAAAGACATTTAATAGGAAAGTGTTAATGAAGAAAACTAATTTTAAAATATGTTATATAAATCCCATAATTGAAGAGTCCTTTCTGGTGACCCTGCTGGAAAATCCTTCCCACCCCCAACGCCATTCCCCCTTTTCCCTTCTATGACAGCGCATTTAACTGAGGAGAGAATATATTTTAGAAATATTGTAGTACATGTTAAAAGTGTACACGAATAAGCAACGTTTTTTGGGGCATACATGTTATTTTTTTCTATAGTCCCAACAAATAATTTGAAATATAAAGTATGTGATTAGAGTATTTTCATATTAAACTGATGTGAGTCTATGTGTAGATACTGTTGTAAGGTTGCTTTAATAAAGGTAACCTAAAATATTTTATGGTGCAATGTTTATGGTCTGGCTTGACGGTGCAGCTGTCGCCAGACAATTATGTAGGCATTACTGGAGAGGGGATTTGGCTCTGCTGACATGTTGGAAGCTAGGAGTACCTGTTTTGATTAGGCAGAAGTTGTGTGCTTCCACAAAATAGTGCTTGCCCGCCACACTGCTGTGATCATTTTGTTTATTTATCCAACTACTGGAGCTTGTACTTTCAGTGGGATACCCACTACATTGGAATGCTATTAAGGTATCTGAGATAACTAGTAATTTATGTTGTGCTTCTCTGGCAGCAGCACAGATGGGAGGAGGGCAGTCATTAACCTACATGGATTTTAAGGTGTGGCTTGCCAGTGCAACTGTTCCTTAACCTTTGAACCCACAATATTATGCTACAGTTCTTTGCTTCCACATTAATACATATTCAGTCCTATGTTACTTACATATAATGCTTCACATTTACAGACAACATTTTTTTAAAGCCAGACGAATTGGCATTGCCAATGCTTGTTCCTTCCGTAGATTTTATAGCTAAGTGGGGTAACTGCAGTTCAGCGCCGTACCACTCGATGGCACTGTTGCTTTAACAATATTATAGATCAAACCAGTGTTTACGTGAATGACAAATATATCGCAAAATAGCAAGTTACCGTCATGTCAGTGAAGTCACAGTTTTACTGTCAGAAAACAGAGGAGGCGCAACCCCTAAATCCAGAGACCTGTGACACTGTTGTATTATTTATATTTATTGCATAAGGCATCTTCACTAGGGTGACGTGATTTTGAAAATGAAAATCCGCTATAGTGCACACACGATAAAGTTCAGTGTCCAGTCAGTTTTATTTCTCTTAAAAGGGACTGTGCTTAGAGAAGCGGCTTAGAATTACAGTACAGTAACCCTGACAAGAACAGGCACACTCTGAAGTCTCGAGCCATTCCTGCTTTAAACTAAAACTGTTCACTGGTTTGTGGTTCGGTCGTCCAAAGCAAGTCCCATAGACCAGAACTGTGCAATGTTCCCTTATGGGGGTTCCGCACCCCGATAGCTCTCGACCTGGGCTTGGTGTAATGTTGAAATACATGGGCAGCAACTGGGAAATGGGGTGTATGGATCCCGGAGAAGGTCCACCCTCATGGGACAAATATGGGAACATTTTTCATATTTAAATCAAGTTTCTGTAAGTAGAAATGTAGTTTTTTGTTGCAGTTTTTTGTAAAGTAAGCCAAACACCAACTTTAATTCCAAAACCAAGGTGCAGATTTAAGAGAGGCTTAATTCAGCGCCAGCGCATGGGAAAATGCAGGGGTGCGCTGTATTCCTGTAAATACGGTGCATTCGTTTGTTTCAAACGTGGCGCAGCGCGGCACTGCTATATTTGGCGTAGCACCGCGCTGTGCCACTTCGGCATAAACCAGGGTCTAAGTTCCCAATGGATGTGGTCAAACTATACAGCTCCCAGCTAGTAGTAACCTTGAGTAAGGTAACTACCATATACTGAAACCACTTGCAGTAAGCTTCAGCAAATAATACCATCACACCTGGATTTCTTGGGGATAAAACTAGTGTCAGGGTTGGGATAGCCTTAAACAAAATCTAAAATGGATCTATCTGTGGTTGAACAGGGACCCAGCAGAAGCCTCCTGGATGGTTCATGACCTTGAGGGAGTGCTGTTCCCCATCCCTTGTGAGTGGATGCAAGTTGGTAGCAGCAATTTGTATATTTTAGGGTGCAGCCGTTTTTGCTGTAGCCCCAGAGTGAGGTCTACCGTTTGACCACACATCTCCTGTACAATGAATGTTCTTCCCCATCTCAATTGCATTTTGAAAACTCGGGTAATGAAGGGATGTACCATATGCTAGGGACTGTGAATCCAAAAGATTAAACATGCCCTGTGAAGGTCTGGCCCGGTGGGCATGCCTATTCAACACCCCCTTCCCTGCAGCATTCTGCCTTTTCTCATCAATCATTGCTCTAGCTCAGGAACTACACAAAGCTTTGCGCCCAAACCCCCTCTTTAAAAAGTGCAGAAAGAGACTGCAAAATTGCCTGTTCATTGTTCTGGTTTCAGATTCAGTGGCCACAGGAGTCTTATATTTCCATTGTCTGGTTTGAACCTAAAATTCATGTCTCGAAGGCCAGGAGAAGGCATGCAAATCAGCTTTCCCACCTGATTTCCTAAGCGCATAAACCTTGAAAGTAGTTACTGGTCGGGAGTAGGCCTTGAAAAATGTACTTGTTATGGTGAGTCATAGTTTATCAGGTCGAGCTTTTTTTAGGACCTACTCGCCCTTTCTGGTGAGTTGACAAAGAACAGGTGTTCTGGTCAGTCAGAAAGTGGAGGAGCATTAAAGACCCCTTTAAATATTGTGTATGTCCTGTGACATTTGCTCTTTGTTCAGAGACAGAGGCCAAAAGTCAGTTTGTCTTTTTACAATTAATTTTCCCTCTGGTAGAGTTCCAGGATTTTGTAAGGTGAACTGTCTAACCTGCTGTACAAAGAGTGAAATAAAAGGCTGTTGTATGTCAGGTTTTTCCTAACACACAAAATTTAAATAACTAAGAAAACTGTACAAACATTTCAAAATATATTTCAGTAGTTGTGAAAGCCCAATTTATTGTACTTCTGTGTGGTGAAAAACATATTTTAATAGGATGAATCCATATCAGAACACTTTACTTGGTGATGTGCAAATGATAAATGTTTTCTGAAACCCAATTTTCACAGATTATTGTTAATACACTACATAGCTTTATCAGTAAAGCTGCAAGTTAATGGGAAGGTTTTTGGGCATTTCTTTGTACATTTACTGTCTGTAAATGACAGTGTGCTACCACATCATGCTTTAGTCATATATTTATTTAAAGTGAGTGTTTAAACAAAAACTGAGAAGCACTGCTGCCCTGATGGCAAAGCTATTAGTAAACTTAAAGGCAAGTCATGGATCATGTGACCCTATTTGTGGGCTAGATTCTTATTGTACATTGAGCAAATGTTTAGTCTATTTAATCAAACATACATATTTTTTTGTACAGCAAAAATGCTGAACTCACATATTTGAAGGTGCATTTATACGTGAGAATGAAGAAAAAGGCGACTGTTAACTAAAATATTTGGCTAGAATCACACAACTTGAGACATTACAATTAGGTCGAGTAGATTATTCAAGAGACTCGACAAGCAGGTCTAGTAAAATGCTTATGTTTTTTTGAGGTCTGAGGAGTGAATAAAAGTTAATAAATACTTCCTTCTTCAAGTCAGTACTCTGGAGACTGAATTACCTGGAACATGACACCACCTGTATGTTTATTTTCCGTGGTGAAGTGAGATCAGCAGAGGACCCTTTCATGAACTGACCTGCAGCCTCCTTCAGACCATGGTGCACTGCTCGACCAAGCTACCCAGGAAAGTCAAAACAGCATTGGAGGCCCAGATGTCACACCAAGTGTCAAGCATCTTTTCCAACAGAAAGCACACAGTCCCATCTTTGACATATAAATAGAGCTTACATTTCAGAATCTGTGAAACATTAGTTATTTCTGCACCTTGGGTGCTATTCACGCTTGAATATATTAAAGTTTCTTAACCTCAAATGCAGCAAATGAAAATGTGTCTCCTAAACCCAGAGGGCTCTTTCATCCTTGACCTGATATTCTCTATAGATCGTTATGCATACCATTACTCAAGGTCCTAAGTTTGGCATCTTGGGATTCACTTTCACACCAGCATGTTCTTCGGGTCTCGGGTCAACTGTTTAGGTTACTCCCTGGTGACTGACTGGAGATACTATGAGGTCCTCTCATCTCATTACCTAAAGGAGGTCTGGCTTTTTTGGTAGAGAAACTACCCATTGCTAGATGGACCTAGACAAGTTAATTTTACCCTGGCTTACCTCCGAAAGTAAATAATTCACTGCAAAAAGTACACAGCAGTGAAACCAGCAGAGCTTTTATAATGAAACCTGTGTGAAATGCTGTATTGAGCCCCAGAACCTTGCATATGCTGCCGAAGTTCTCACTTCTGCGTGCTTCAAGGCCGGTGCCTATAAGCAGTCCCATGTATCAGTACGCCAAGATCAATGTTGTGCCCTTTCCTAAGCACACTCTTCTCTCAACCAGGTTCACTTTTTTACCAATCTCAATAGATCTGTCTCCCACAGTAGTGACTGCTATGGAGATCCACCACGGAGTCCACTGAAGGCTTCATAAACCTTGTGCTCTTGGTTATCTCACACTCTGCTTTCCCTGTCCTCTTTCCAGCTAATAACAGTTTTAGAAGAGCCTCCAGGGGGCTATATTAATTCAATCTCAAAGTACAACAAACACATTCTCATTCACTGTAGTGAACATCACTAGAAGACAAGAAATATTCTTTTATTGATGCTCAAATGAGGCACCACAAATTGTGGACCAGCACAAAAGGGTGGTTAACCAAGTTCATGTCAACAGAGATGGACACAAATCATATCTCGTGTCTCTGGCAGCACCATCCATAATCACAACCAGTATTGTGAGAATAGCTGAAATCAAAACACTCAACTGATAGCACCTCTGGATTCTGCCCAGAAAGGGAAGACTCTTTATACTCATTGCAATTCATCCCCAAAACGACCCTTTGGGTATTGTTGGCATTCAGATCTTAAAATATCTCTCTTCTTGCTTTGATTAAATGCAGCGGTAAAGTACAAGGATTGGCCATTAGTTTGAAACAGTCTCTTAACCAATGCCTCATCCTCCACTTAAAATAGGAAATCAACAAGAAAAAGGAGTCGGTAAGGGACCAGGCAAGTTGGAGGTTCCCCCAGATCAGTGCTGTCTTCATCCAGATTGGAGGCAACATCAACCCGGCCTGGACATGCATTATCACAAATTTCCTTGAGCTCTGATGGCCTGTTATCAGCATTGCTGGTGGGATTGGCAAGCTTCCTTTTGGTGTCCAACTGCACATCAGCTGTATTCAGATGATGATGATTGTGGTCTGCATCTGGCTTCTTCTTAAGTCTTTTTTGATTCTTACAATCAACCTCCTTGCTCCTTAAGAAGAGGAGTGGAGGTATGGAGTGACTGTGCACTGAGCTCCCACACTCTTTGTGAAGACATGAGCCCCTTTGCTGCATGATCAAGTAAACCTCTTTGTGCTCTCTGGTATGCTACAGTTTGACTAAAGTGGGCATCTTAGAAGCTTTCTTTGACCAACCCTTCAGTCCTCCATCAATGAATATGTGTCCTTGTCACAATGTACACAAGCCAGTGGTCCTAATTTCATCACTGTCTCCTGCTATGTCATATGCCTATAGACAGACAGATGTCTCAAGGAGACCCCTTGGTACATGCACAACTCCAGCAAACGCATAATCCTTTCAAGATGATCCTGCTCAGTTCGAACTCTATTGGGTAACACAAAAGCTGCACCGAATGTCACTGACAGTCAATTGATGATTGAACGATTGAAAAACAATCCAGGATATTAATGCCATTACCGTGGAGCTTAACCGAGATGAGAGGAACTTAACTCACTGGTCAGATGTTGGCCTCCAACTCAAGAATTCCAACTCCAAAGCCATCAGCTCTTGCTAGCCTTTGTGAAAAAGGAACCACTGCTGAACCGAGAGCTCCACTAAGGTGTCTGAACATTCACAACTGCCACTGGAGATACTCTGCAGAGGCGTTGACTGGACAGGAATATATCCTCAAATGACAGAGGTTCAGAAATCCTCATCCCAGCCAGAGAACTCCTCTTCTGCAGAACATTGGGCAATTGAGTACCTCTTGAAATTGACGTATGGCGGACCCTGGAAATTAATAAAGAAATTCCCTGGTTAGTACGGTTTGTGCATAGAAGACCAGTGATTACTGCAGGAAGAGGGGCAGTGTTGTCTCTCTGAGAGCAGGATCTCTGGATCATATCACATTCCACAGCATCTTACTTCCCTTTTAAGGAGAACACCCAGGCGCGAATTCACAAAGGTAAAGTTAGACCAAAAGTATAACTTAAACCAAAAGTCTAACTTTACTACTTTTAAGTATTCACAAAGTTAAGTTACTACTAGTAACGTTACTATTAGTAAAATTGGACTTTTGGTCTAACTTTACCTTTGTGAATACAGAAACGTAGTAAAGTTAGACTGTGGTCTAAGACTTTTGGCCTAGAAACTTTACCTTTGTGAACACAGAGAAGTAGTAAAGTTAGACTTTTGCTCTACCTTCTGAATCAGGCCCTCAGTAAAGATACTACATCATAATATGGTCATGCCCTGCTAGCACCAGGTGTTGCATCCTGGAACACCAGTACACAGAGGGAAACCACCAACACCCTTCCACTGGTCCTTCGGCACAAGAGCCCAAGACTGTTTAATCTTGTTTTCAAATAATTTGTCCTTAAGCATGTATAACATTCTTATATTTCTTGTGTGAGTTTGTAATCCATTAGAAGCAGGGGCAGCCCTCCGAGGGCTTTCATAAAAGTCTAATGAGGTGGTTTTTTAACACAAAAAATCCCTTCAAAACCAACGAGCTCTCAAGATAAACTCTTCAGACATGCAGTGTGTGCAACCTTCTATGCAGATGAGTGGTATAAGGCAGTGGGAAAAACACCGATAGGAACAGTGACAGATGCAAATTAAAATTAAAAATCAGCACAAATAGAAATTTGGAATTAAAATAAGGAACAAATGCACTTGCCATCTTGATAAAGGTAGCCTACCATAAAAAAGAACATTTGCAGGTGGCGGTACACAAGATAGACCAACACCCCCTCTCCTAGGTGTCTTTGGTGTGATCTTTGGGAGGATGCACAAGGTAGACCTGTCCCTTAGGCTGGCTTCTTTCTGTAACCCTGTGTTCCCAGGTGCCAGTAATGCACCACCTTAAAATCTTAACATTTATTGTCCTGTCTCTATGGGGAGAGAGGGAAAGGGACAATCAGTGAGTAGACGATATAGGTAAGAAAGAGCTAAAATAATATCCCAGGCCACACTTAATAAAAATCACCAGTTGTGTGTATGTCTGTAATATAGGTCAACATGATTCAGTGTGATCGATGTTTTATGCTGCCCAGGAGGCTGTTGAAGGATTTCAGCTGCCCCCCCCCCCCCTTGCTGCTCCCATGAGGTGTCTTTTCATCAATGAATAAAACTTGGGTATTCTACACACAGATTCATTTTCTTACTCTATTTGGACAGTTCTTACTGAAAATATATTTTTATGTTATTTACTAATCTCTCATATAGTCATTAGCTTCCTCAAATACGTGGTTGAGAGGCGTGTTGGTCTTTCTGGTATGATAAGACCTGCACAAGGCCTACTTTGTGACATGCTATAGTATACCTTGATATGGCTAGCTGAAATGAGTTTGAGATCTGTAGAATCTGTAAGCTCTTCCCAAGGTCACAGCAGCTTTGTAATCTATGGTCTCCCTGATCATCCTGTGCAAAAATGGCACGGTATAAAAGGAATGCAAGACACAGTCCATCCCAAGACCTGGATCAGATTGCCTACCAACGATTTCTGCACTCACCCCTGTATAGAGGACAACTAGGCCTGTAATGAAGAGACGTAAGCCAGGTAAATTAGCTTCAGGATTTATTTAGAAGAAGGAAACCCTGAAAACTGCAGCCACTCACAGAAATCATCACCTCAACTGACAAATTCCCTTCACCTCCAGTTCTAGAATAAGAATCTTAACAACAAAAGCAAAGATAAAAGAAAGATTAACTCCGTACCATGGTCTCTGATGCTTGACAACCTTTTTCAGGTGTTGTTACAATGGTCCCACGGCCTCCATTACAATCAACCTATGACTGGAAGTCTCAGCACCATCGCTCTGAGGACCTCTCAAGATAAAGTAGATTCCTGGATGTCGGCTCCGCCACCCTGACTACGACCCTCATTTCCAACATCAACAGCTCCTTCCTGAGTCACATCATCGAACCAGAGCTCAGGAAGACGTACTCTTGGGTCCTACGCTTCTTCAATTCTTCTACACTCATGTTCAGGAAGTAAAGACAACTTGTTGGGATGCCACACCTTACCATTGGTTAGCTTGTCTGAATTACAGTATAATTCAGCAATTGTTAAAAGACGAGAAAAAATACCACTTCCCCTCCCACCACATACATCATCCTTCCCATGATCACAAGGTCCTATCTTAGCAACCACTCACTTAACACCAAGTCTACTGTCATAGTAGGCTTTTGTAACGATTATGTGAGATTTTGATATTCCTTCTCACAACATTAAGAGAAAACTCCTTTTGTCTACAGCTTGACCTCCAAGCAAGATTGCCCTAAGTGAAACGCCTCTCAAGACTTTAAACAGACTAAAACCAGTACATATCGGAGTAATATGGTTTGCCCAAATCAGCCTCAGCGCTGCCACTTCCCAGTAGTTTCTGTTCCTCCATCACATCTTGAGAACACACAATATCACCCTCCTTAAGTGCTCGCAGTGCTGTTTCCCATCAAATGGTGAAGAGATGTGCACTTGTGTTTTATACCATTTTGCAAAAAGAAACCTTTCAAAACACCAGGTTGGAACTGAGTACCATTATCTCTCAAAATAGACCTCATTAGACCTTCTCTTGAAAAATGTCATCCAAAAAGTCCTCACAGCCTCAGAATCATCCTGTTTAACAAGACTCACTCCAGACCATTTAGAAAATAAGTCAAACTATATAATCATGTATTTAAAGCATTCTCCACCCTTGGAAATGGGTCCTAAAACATCAATTCCCAAGGTTTCCAAGGGCAAATCAGGACAGAGAATGGGCGTTAAGGAAGGATGGAAAGTAATTAACCTGCACCACAACACTCAGAACACTCTCTTACATGTCTCTCAGTGGCCGAACCCACGCCACCAATATAGCTCCGTGACTCTCCTTTCTTTTTACTGTCCATAAACACCTTTCTGGATTAAGATTTAGAATGCATTTCCTTAGAACAATGGGGGGATTCATTATGTCTCCTCTCAATAAAAAAACACCTTAATCTGTAAGTTCAGACCTTACTTCCTAGAAACTTTGAAAATCATTGTCAAGGTACTTTTTTCAGGCCAACCATCTCTGATGTAGTTTCTCACTTCCACAAAACCTATTCTTACTGAAACTATTGACATGTTCTTCACTGAAGATTGCACTCAGTTCTGCCCAACTTACAGAGGCCACCACAAACTCTTTTTAATTACTCTTTGTACATTCTTATACAGGAATGGGAACTGGCTTAGAACATATTCAACTAAATTACTGTAATCAATCAGTAAAATTGATATTCTTGCAATACCTGGAGTGGACATAAGCATATGCTTAGAACTCAACACTTTTATGACTGGCTTATGATAAGTTCAAAGTGTGAATCCAGAACTCCTCCAAAATTACTGAAAATGTTCCATCCAATAAATACATGCAAGCATTTCCCACTCAATAATGGAATAACATTCCTCAGTAGGAGTGAAAGATAGGGAAGAAAAAGGGATGGTGACTTCCTTCCCACCTATGACATACCAACGGGGTTACCCTTAAAGCCGAAGGAACTGGGTATACTGCGATACATACAAAAAGTGGTCCCACCGGACAATCCAGGATAGGTTAACTTAATTAACATATCCTAACAAAGTGCAGTCTCAAGGGAAATAAACAATTCTTAATTCTCAAAAAGGGTAGAGTAAACACAAACATTGCAAAAGGAAATGCACACTAATTGCAAGGTCTTTACATTGTATTAGCACTCACTAATATTTATACATTGTACACATATACATATGTATATTATGAGCCCGTCTCCTTTTTTGGCTGAACAGTCATGGGACTCCCCTCTTTTGAAAAAATACATTTTAATTCTATATCGACCTGATCTCATCAGTGGGAATCCAGAAGAACTCTGGGTCTTATTCATAATAGGTGGATAATATTTATTGGCCTGGTGAAGGACTTAACATCCGAGACTACTCCACCCGCCACATTTAGAAATGACCTTCAAGCTGACGGTCATTTCTAAAGCTTTGGTAGAAACCATTGTCATGGAAGTTCCTGTCAATGCTCTTTACAGTTTGATGCAGAGCTCCATCAATATAACGGACCTATGCACCAAACTGTTATCTTTTTTCATTTTCAAAAAGAAAATCCCGTAGCTGGATTTTCTTTTTGAAAATAAAAAAGAAAATACTCCCCCCATAGTAGTCGTCTCCCATGGTGGGGGGAGCATTTAGCAGTGTTCACTCTCCTTACCGCCAGGGCTTTCCTGGTGATAATGGGCAGTGAAAACTGATCTCTAATTCCACTCATCTAAATTAGATAGGTGGAATTAGAGGGTCTCGCATGACCCGAACTCTGCAGGGCCGCTGGAGGGGTTTAAACACTGTGGAGACAGAGAAGTGTCTGCTTCGATTAAACCTAAGGTCTGCACGTATCTAGATTTGGCAGGGGACCATTATTTTGGCGGTATAGATACTCCGTTGCCATTGCAACTGCATATCTATACCGCCATGATATAATTGTGTCCGTCTATTGATGATCGCCCTCTGCAGGATTTTCTGTGAATTTTAAAGCTGATTCCAAACTCTTTGGGATCAGTGAGTTCGATGCCCATCAGAGGCAATGATTATTACTGATATAATTTGGGATATGTATTACTATCATTAATTTTACTGTTTTTTCCCCGCCTTCTAGTGGTTTCAAAGAATTTTCCTCTCTGCCTCCCAAGTCAGGTTTGACTGTTTGCAGCTTTGCATGACCGACTCTAGGATTCACCCAAATCTTACATATTGTTCACAGCATTGATTCTAAAGTGGAGAAAGTGATCTTTGCAGGCCAGTAATCTCACAAATATCACTAGTCCCTCTTTTTGATAGATTACTAGAATATGCAAATTCAAAAGATTTCACCCAAATGTTTCTATGACATTGACATCCATGTAACTGCATCCAAACTCTTACTCAAATATATTAGACTGCATCTCCATAACTTTGTCCTCCATGTGTGCTGCTGATTCATTTGGAGCGTACTGTGGCTCGAAATGTTGGATCTTGCTCTGCACAGCACCGAAGAGGAGGGACAGTGCAGGTTTCCATCTTCAAGGTTCTCTTACTCCAACTGAACCTTCACTGGGCTTGCCTGCATCCTCTGAGGCTTGCCCCAGCAGACTTCTTCTCCATCCCGCCCAGCCAATGGAATCCCTTTATCGAGGCACAGTACCATCATGTTACTGTTGATGGTCTTGGTAAAGCAGCCAAATCATATTCCATTGTACCAGCATGAAACACAAAATTATACAATTGGAGGAACAGAGTGAAAAGATGCAGTGTCTCACAATGTATGTCCCAATCCTTTCCACCTATGACCAGGTGGCTTTAGAATGAATAATTTTTTTATGGGAGAGAAAATGAAAATGAATATGGCTATGGCCGGCAATGGCAAAGGCAAGACATGGTAATTGCCTGGACTGTTAACACTTAATCCAAAACATTGTTTAAATAAGAATGTTTGCAGATCAGAAGAAGACTTGTGAGTATTTACTATTCTATTTTTTTTTTTTTTGGGGGGGGGCACTATCTGATTAAGATCTGGCTAATCCAGTGCAAAACAGGTAAGCTGCAAGTTTGTACCCTGGCTAAAATCAAAGTGCACATACCTGTTTAATTAAGGGAAGTGTTGGAGCATCTAGCTGTCTTGAGGATAACTTCTTCCAGTTTACTTTGTTAAACCATCTAGGAGTTAGTGTGGAATAAAACAAGTATGTCATAAGTAGAATATAAATAGTATATAAATAAAAGTCAAGCGAAGTCAGAAGTGTGATAATGTTTACATGTACAGAAGTGTTAAGTACATTAGAGAATAAGACCACACATACTTCTAGTGCCAGCACAAAAGCTGGTACCAGTTATCACCTACTCTGAAAGGAACATGTCGGGTGCAACCAGTAAGACTTCCCTACTGTCTGGTTTGTGATTGCTCAGAACCACGGTGAACACAAGTCTACAATGACAGGTCTCCTGACTGCTTGTGCCTTTAACACTGGTGACACCGAGGCCACATTTTCAAACAAACAAGGCATCCTGTGCTCTGCAGATTTACTTTCAGAAGATATTGCATGCACAGGTTGACAGCTACCAGCCAGTCAGTGACCTGGGCCATGTACTATGTGTAGATAAGGTTGTTAAAATAAAACACAAAGCGCCAGGAGACCTAGACGTCCAATACGCGATGAATGCAAAAATAGCAAAAGGCACAGCACATAACCAGGCCACAACTGTTTCCATTTCAACCAACCAGAGCTCTCACTCAAAAAGGCATGTCATGCTGAAACATGTGCAGTTTTGAATGGTTTTTGTACACCTTTCTCCCAATATAAATCTATGGAGCATAAACATGTGATAGAAACTGTTACTTCAACAAAGCTATCTCATGAGCAGGAGACGGGATCTTCTCATGGAAAGAATCTGAGAGGACCTTGCATAGAAGATGAAGATACTGCTGATTTCATTATTTTCCTAAATTCACACTTGTGTTTCCCAAATATTGAATTGAATGCTGTGCTTCAGCACAAGATGCAGGAAATGTGCAGATGTACTGCCTCAAATAAAATGGCTTCTATGGTTATAGGAATCATGAAACTTAGCATTCAGGTTAAAGTTGATGAACTCATCAAGTAGATATAAAAAAAAACATTGAAATTTGAACTTTGGAATATATCAGTGCTGGTTGTGATATACACGTGCAGGGAAGCATCAATATTGTGGGCAATAGGAGTGCATGGTTAGGTTTTCTCAGGGTCTTTGTCCATCCCCTGGTTTCTCATTAGACTATAGCACCCAATGTTGTTGAGTGCACTGTGAGTGTTGACCACTGGAGGAGTATTATGTTGTTTTCCAATGGGTCTTCCTGAAGGCCTAGGTCTGTCCATCCAGCCCTTTCCTTTACGGCCAAGGCTGGATGTGCAGTGATGATGTGTGAGAGTAGCATAGCACAGTACTGCCAGCAGTGGAAGAGTTCATCAAAAGCAAAGGGATGGATGGAATGCTTCAATTTATCTCATCCTCTGACAATCGCTTGGGGTGCATCGCCCACCATGCCGTGCCAACTTGCACCAAGCAAGATGCAACTCAGCCTATATTGTTCTCCAATAGGAAGAGTTCAGCCCAAACTGCCAAGTCAGGCACTCCCGTAACCCAAGCAACCAAGGACTGGTTTCGCCCACGTTAGAACTCATCAGCAAGTAGGGCACACTCATCACACTTAGGGCATCAGAACAAAGGGATGGATGGAATGCTTGAATTAATCTCAGCCACTGACAATCTTTCGGACTGCATCGCACTCCATCATTTTTCGCTCAACATGCCATTGGAGTTTGGACCGAACTGACAAGCCAAATCCTCCCTCAGCCCTAATCAGGGTGAAACAAGTCCTGGGTTGCTTGTGTTCCGGTTACAGGAGGGCCTGGCTTGGCAGTTCGGGCTCGAGTCTTCCTACTGGGGCACACTCAAGGCTGATCTGCATATGACTGGTTCCAAACTAAGGTGACATGGTTGGAGAGAAACAGTGGACTGGGGTGCGGCCCGAGCGATTGCTAGCGTCTGATATAATGCAAGCATTCCATCCATCACCTTGTGTTGCAGCAGTGTAAGAGTTAGCATGCACTTGGCATTCTTTTGCACCTTGTTTTCTTTGTGAGGGGCTATCAGTCGTGCAGCATGCACAGCTTAAGGAGCTCAGGCCCAGAGTTCAGACTGTATGCTGCTTTCCCCAACATGTTATGGTTTAGTGATGCTGTCTGTGGTATCCACACATTTCAAGCAGTACTGTGTCAGAGACGCATTTTTTGACTGAGGACTCATGCAGCAAAGATTTCTCTCTTTGAGTTAGATTTTAAGGCAAGAACCAAAGGGTGCCATACAGCTTGCACAGGAGAGTTCGGAAGGCATAGATGGCCTTGCAACAGAATATCCTTCTACAACTCCAATAACCCAACCTATGGAATCCTGGATATTATCCTGAGTGGAAATGCACTTGGATTTGATCCCAGCCGGGATCGAGCAGGCACATACATAATCAATCTCCAAGGAGACTTGCCACAGCCAATGAGCATGGACCTGTTGGAAAGCATCTAGGTAGATCCCGATCCTGGATGTATGCTGAAATCCCACAGTTCCAAGTTGTTTATGAAAATAAATATTTAAAGTCCCTCCCAAGAGTTGGGTGTTCTCGTATTCCACGTTTTAGTGCCCTAGTCTCCACCCTTTAGTCAGCCCTGGCTGCCTGTCCTTTTGTCTCATGGCCAGGGGATGATATACTGTCACAGGACCTGTAAGTCCATCTCTTAATTTGAGTGGTTATAGCAATTCGCAGGCAAAGTGATGCCTTGAAGATTCCCAGAGTATCAGGGCATGGCTGAGGACGTAGCGAACAGTGTAAATTCAACAGTACAAAGCTAATGCTCTTCTTTAGGTCCATCTTGGTGGACAAGGGGCAGACGGAAAAGTAACGATTCCCAAATCCTCCATTGGTACTTCAAAGAATCCTGAAGCATGTTTTGAGGCTTGGTGGACATTTGTTCCACCAGCTGCGGATCAGTGACGTCATGGTACTGGAAATCGGAACTGGGACAAAATCGCATTTCAATAATTGACTGTGACAGCATCAATGATGATGAACTAGAAAAATAAACATAAAAACTAATTTATAAAGAAGGTACATCAAGTTCTTCTGCTTTGCATGATGCTACAGTTTTTAGGGATTTTTAGTTGATATTGTAGGAGGCTTCCTCAACCTTCTGAAAGATCCTTAAGGCAGCATGAAGTGGGACCCTACATGTTACCAAGGGCTCAACAATGCAGCGAGTTACTCAAGAAGGTTCAGCATTTCAAGTGCATCGTCTGACCACACAAGAGCGAAGAGGCCCTACAAACCTTACCACGTTTGATAGACAAGGGGGATCTCCTGATAATCCCAGAGGACCACCCTTATCATCCATGTGATAAATTCACAAACAAAAGACAACCCGCCCCACCTACCTGTGCTTCCGGAGACCACGTATTCCGTTTCTGTTGTTTCCTAACCTCTGACCCGGACGAGGCCTGAAAATAACATGAGAGTGGAAGGAAGTGAAAAGACATGCCAGGGCCCGCCCTCGTGGCACGTGCCTTAGCCACTCTTGAGAATTTGTAAGTTACCCAAAGCACATATTATTATGAGTACAGGCATATCTGGCAGTGCCTCTATCCACCTTAAAGTATTCGTTTTTTTAAATAGTCATACATAAACCTTATGGTGCATCTTGTCTCAGCATCAGTGTTCCTCCTTTAGATAAGCAGCTAGCAATTTAAAATCGTATGTGAGTCAAAATATATCATAATATCTGGCCTTACTGTGTGCTTTATTGGTGGAATAAATGTTCATTTTTTAGTGGTTGTCTGGAGCATTAGCATTAGCATCAGCCCAAAAACTGACACTAACAAGCCTGAAATAAACATTGACAATGACAATAGATCTAGCTTATAAATTAAAGTGCCTTTTCTGTCACCGATGGGTTTAGGCACTCAATAAGTCATCATACATGCGCTCTGACACTCATCTTTGCACGCTTACACCTATTCATCCATCTGCAGATTCATTCTTGCATTCACTATTGGCCACAACCACAATAAAGCACAGATAAGGTCAACAACATATGCAATGTAAATTACTAGAATACAAATAGAAAATGAAAACATGGTGTTGTCTGAACACAGCGGAAATATGGTTTCAATAGCAAAACTAAACATAGCAGTGGGTGTCCGTCTTGCAAGGTGTTGTACATAGTCTAGATATTTATTAAAGTTCGAGCATGGCCACACAGGATAGGATAGAACATGTTGGTCATTCTGGAGCAGTACTACAACCAGCAACAAAATACTTCCCTACAAAGGTAATGTTTAAGATTGCATGTAACAAAACACCTGATTGCCAGCTTTAATACGGTGATAAACAATCCCCACTTAAAGGATTTTTGGCTTTAACATATGTGTTACATAGCAAATAAGTCAGGCCTGCTGGATTTGTTGTAACTTTTCATTGAAAAACAGCTGAGACGTGTGGCATCTGAAAAACCTTTGACTAGTGAAGCAGCCTTACAGCTATTGTCACTGGTTTGTCAGGATAACCAACTCAGGCCTACTGTGTTGAGCATACGTTTTAGTGCAAGGCAACCACCAGGCATATATGGGCAGGGTAACCCCAAAATCTGAAACCCCAATAATATGACCTGAACAAAACACCCACATTTCAATGGATTGAAGACGTGTTAAACCTTAATTTCATGAGGCAATGTGTCTCCCAGGTAAGGCATCTCCCAGCTCATCACAGTTACAAGCAATTAAGTGAAAGGGACACTCAGTAACTGACTTCTAGATCAGTGGAATAGTTCAAAGGGTTTATTACAAAAATTCAAAGGAAGTGCAGTACAGAATCAATGTCATGAAGTCTCCCAGAAAATGCATTATTACAGAGAAGTGCAAAATCAAATATTTCAAGTCTCAAGTGGGCAGTAAAATCAATAGAGAAATGGACAGCATCCCTAGCAGAAGCTAAATATCCAGGAAAATCTCCTGGCTCGCCCCCCAAATACAGGGTTTTTATAACTATGTTTGCATATTAAATCACTAAAACTGCTAAATCTCTGTTGTGTGATTGAAAATGTTACATTTTCAGCAAATCAGAGCAGAGCTTCATTAAGCATCATATGGCCTTAGCTTCTAAGCAATATCCCAATATATGAATATTCATATTGTCCACTCTATGCCAATACCATCCAGTCTGCTTGACTGAGTGCTGCAGAATCAACAAACTGTGGAATGTAGCAAGTGAGTTATCCATTTTGAACAAGATCACTGTTAGGCCCAAATTAAGGCTTAGTTTACAATATTCAGAAAAACACAATTCTGTATGCCATAGGAAATTCGTTAGAAAGTCAATAGTGCTATATCCGTGTGTGAATGCATCATCAAGTATAAAACCACGTAGTTAATATTACAGAAAAATATCCATGTACACAAATCTAACACATAGTCATAACATTACAAAAATATACAGCATTACAGTTGGGAAAACAAACTACTATCTCTCCTAAGAGGGTCTAACAAGGATGCTTACAGTGCAAACCTTCAACACCCCTGGTGTGTCAAAGGGGGTGAACACCACCAAACTCCTTGGCTTTTAAAGTATTCTGTGAGATGTGTGTAGCAAACTGCCTACCTGTAGGCTTTAATGCAGAATGATAACAAGTAACCCTTAAATGCTTATTGAATTTAATATATCCTTTTCATAATAAATACTTCAGGGCTACTGCGTTTATTATAAAATTTCATAACAATCAGGACTACAATTTTTATTACTGGCTTGTCACCATAACCAACTCAGAACTACTCTGTTGGGCATAAGCTTTCCCACAAGGCAGCCATCAGGTACATCATAATAAAAGTACTGGCAAAACAACATAAAATCACATCTTGCACGACTTCTATCCCCATGGTTTGTTTGAGTGGGTCACCAACACCACAACGCTAGCCTACAATGGGAATCTGCGAGATTCCATGTAACAAAATGCCTGGCTACAAGCTTTAACACAGTGCAATAACATTCCATCCTTCAAAGCCTATTGCCTTTAACACGTGTTTCACACTAACAAAGTCAGGCCTACTGGCTTTGTCATAAGATTTCAAAATAATCAGATCAAATCTATGGAATCTGAGATAACGTTTCAAAATGAACCGATAAGGGCTATAGCCTTTAATATTGGTTTAACACCGGCCGAGTCAGGTGCACATAACCTGCCACTCATCATGCATACAATTATAAACATACACGTATGTAGAAAGTTCAGTTTGCAAAACAATCTAAAACACTCTCGAAAATGCATACCAAAAACCCTCAGTGTCAGAGGGGGTGGCCCTTGTTTACTATGGTCATGCACAAGACTGCATACAACAAAATGCCTGTCGATAGCCTGCACCACAGTGTAATAACAACCAACTGTTAAAGGCCTACTAGCTTTAACAAATGCTCTTAACAATAAACGAGCTAGGCCTACAACCTTTGTTATAACGTTTCATAATAAGAATATCAGACTTATTTCATCAGACGTAACTTTTCCCAGTGCACCAATCAGTGTTATAGCTTGTCATCATAACCAACTCAAACCGACTGTATGGAGTTTAAGCTTTCCCACAAGGCAGCCAACAGGCATATAGCCATACAATTACAAAGAATAAGCAAAATAGTACCTTTTATTCAACCAAGAAGAAAAACAACCCCTTTTCCCACCTTCCTCCCCAATCCCTCGCTCCAGGAGTGCCCACCTCGTGGCTTTTGGGGCTAACTATAGGTCAGTATTTTGGGCACTGCACAGAACGTGTTAACCGGGCCACAAAGGTGGTACTTCTCCTGTTTGAGATATATCTGGTTTCAAATTATTTTGGGGAGGTGGCTATTTACTGTGACGTGTATCGGGGTTTGTGTGGTTCGTCGTTGGCTGGATTAGGAAAGGAAATGCCGTCACACCAGACAAGATGCCTTGAACCTGTTGCATTGTCGAGCAGTGTTCACTGAAGGGGATGGGGCATGTGTTTGGGATGCTGGTCTACTCTCTGTCCCATGGTGTTTGAACTCCTTGACCATGGTATCCCAGTATGTTGCTCTGGCCATTCTGCACAACACGGATTGTCTTCTAACTCTTTGCCTCCGCCTGGGTTACCTCTGTCTGTTTCCGACTTGCCAGTGTAGGGGGAGTGTGTGCTTTCCATCGCATGGTTATGGCTCACCTGGTGACTATTAACGGCAAGCCTGGAAATTTGGTTGATATGTTGGCCTTTATTGGGCAAGGTTAGATACCTAAGAAGCAGGCTTCTAACTGGTCAACCTGCGGGCAAGTCAACACCTCTGCCAGTTAAGTTCAGGACTCCCATCCAGAACAGACAGCATGGTGCACAATACCATTACTTGTGAGGAAAGTCTGCTGGGGCCTTTTGGCATCGAGGGCAGGCATTGGTTGCTGTTGGGTAAATTCTGTGAAGTCTGGAAGGGGTGAGGTAGGCCTTATGTAAAATGCTAAATTGAATTAATTTAAAGTGTGCATTGCAGGAGTCATGCTGTGCTCTCTGCCACTCCTCCTGGTAGGATCATCCCGAGCACTCTTTCCACCAGTCTCTGAGTGGTTGTAGAGATACACCAGTAGATTCCAACATGGCCCTGTTAAAATCCATGTAATAAGCCGCCATCCATGCCCCACTGTGTACAATGTATGCGTAGTGGTGTCCCCTCAGTCCCCACTCCACAACCGGTGAAGTGTGTGCATTAATATGCCACACAGCAAAAACTGGCTCCCAAGAAGTCCTGTGGTGTCAGCTAATATTTGGAAAGATTGGATAATGACCCTCTCATAGTGGTCGCCAAAAGTATTTGTCCCTGCTGCTGTCCGCAGTCTGAGTTTCCCACGGGTGAGCTGCAGGAAATCCCAACAATGGGATGGCAGGGGCGCATTGCATCTTCGATTTAGTATACTGAATGTTGTGTTTCAGAACTTGGAGTGGTATCTTAAGCAGCAGAGGAAGGCCATGCCAGGAGGTGGATGACAGATGGAATAGTAGCCTATGCAGTTCCTCCTTCTAAATTTGGTTGCGTTGAGTTGGGTTTCTCCCTGACGTTGTGCTGCATAGCAGTGGCCTTGACAATCTGCAGCTCCCATCCCTCCTGTGGCAGCCTGGAGCCTCAGATTATCTAAGCCTGTGGTGTCTTGAAACCCAAATATGCTTGCCATGGGTATGAGCAGGAGTAAGTTAAGAAAGTAATATAAAAGGCGAGAGAGGATCACCATTTCGCCACCGCTATGAGTCCTGGGGTTGTGAGAGGCTGGGAGGCCCAGAAGGCCACCTGTGAGATCAAAAGGCACACATTGCTTTGCACAAGTTGCCTTCCAGTCAATCGGAGTAGGTGTGATACATTAGATACCTAGGTATCTAAGAGTGTGTGCCCCACTGAAGGCCCCTGTGTCCTAGGATTACCAGTGTTGTAGGTAAGTCTTGAGTGAGGGGGAAGATGTATGATTTGGCACAAATAACCCATAGACCGAGGCATCTCCGAAGTCTCTCAGGACTGATGAATGCGGGGTAAGATCCATTGTAGCAGTCCAGAGACACAGTAGCATGTAATCTGTGAGATTCAATGTAACAAAATAATTCTCCACAGGCTTTCATATAGAGTAACAACAGTCCACCTTTAAATGGATCGATGTTACCATATAGTTTTCACAATCAATACATCAGGCCTACTGCCTTCGTGGTAACGTTTCATAATAAACAAGTCAGGCTTGTAGCCGTGACCATGGGCTTAACCCCCTAACCAATTCTGCCCTTCTTTTCTTTTTAGTATAAGCTTTGCCAAAAGTCAAGAAGCGCAATAAAGCTACTCTTTTCAGTAGAAGCACACAACGTCAGCCCAGTCAAATCCTATAGTCAAGGGAACCAACACGCAGGTGGAACCTAAGCCCCTCTTTTAGCAGTATCTGAAAGCGCTTTCTTGTTGATCATATAAGGTCTGTTGACAGCTGCACTGTCAAGCCAGATCTAAACAGTCTGCTATTACTCATTCAGGTACATCATCACAAATATGTGTAGCTTACAGTACTTTATCACAAACAACCTCTACAGCTTACAGTACCTTGCACAAACAATCCTGGTAACTTACAGTACTTTGCCACACACAACCCTGGTAGCTTACAGTACCTTGTCACAAAAAACCTCTACAACATGCAAACACACAACCTCTACAGCTTACAGTACCTTTCCACATACAACCCCTGTAGCTTATAGTATTTTCGCACACGTAATCTCTTCTCTTCAGTCCATAGCTATTCACTGGCCCGAGTAAGGGTTTGTAAACCTGTTTGGAAAAACTGCCAACCACCTGCATTTTTGGTGATTTGACGTTTGTGGCACAATCCACAGTTTTATAAAGTTCTGCTGCAAGCCAACGAATTACAAGGTAAACACATTTTTTAGCCCTTCCTGAGAGAGTAGGCACCAGCTGGGCACTGCTTTGTATTTTTTATCCTTGCAGACAAGGCAGTACCCAAGAGTATTTTTAAGCACTGTAAAGGCATCCCTCCCCACACACAGACAGAGGACTGTGTGCCTTTTATGTAAGTGTTGTGGGGGAGGGAAAATCTCCACTGGGTAGTGTGTATTTATGCGGGCATGACCCCGCAACTAATATGGAAAGGTTAGAATGTATTAATGCAATCAAATAGGTTTCCCTTCTTTGTTGCATGGAATGCATAAACAGTACACCTAGGAAATGCATATTGCCCTGACGAAGAACTCTGATCATCCGCTGGCAATAAATATAGGTAAAAACATGTTGGTAGTCTTTGTATTTTGGGTGGTCAGATGAATCATTATATTCTATCCACTGACCACACTTTCTGGTTTTACTCGATACCAGGGGTATTCAATAATCAAGGAGATTTATTGGGATATACCCCTAGTTATGTTTATTCTTTAAGACTTCAACTGGACCAGTGAAGTTAGCCTGAAATAGATATATAACAACACCCAGGTCTACGTACTTCGGTTGAGTTCACTGGAGTGGCACTGTCCTACCACAGTGTGAGAGGTCACCAATGATGAAGCATGCCACAATAAGTTGTGGGTGAGACAACTTCTCAAATATCTTTTTTATGACCCAGTACAATGGTTCCCTGATCAATACAGGACAAGCTGATTTATCTAGCTGGTTTTATCTACTCAAGTATCTTGTGTGAGAGGGTTTAGACATTAGGAGGACGTACTTGAGTGTATACCTCGATACTCTCCTGTGGGTATTGGTTTTCTTTTGGATCATCTGCCATTACTTGTGGTTTCACAACTCCTCTAATTACCTGATTGTTTTTCTCAAATCAGCTGGTAAGAAATCCAGATCATGGCAGTGTGATGGGCCTGAGAGAAGCAGTTTGGTGATTGATTTACACCATTTGACTTAGTCAGCATTCTTTTCCCAAGATTTGCTCATGCTTTTGTTCTGGCATTGGCTGGGTGTGTATCTGTCCAACTGTGTCAAGTGCAAATAATTTACTCAAGAACATTAGCCTTTGGAAGAAGTAGAAGAGGATATAGCTTGAGTTATTATTCCCTATGTGATGGTGGGCAGAGATGGAATGAGATAACATGGGCGAACCACATGACCTTGGCATTGCCCTTACACCAGATTGGCCAAGCCAGTACCTCAAGCTCTTGGGAGCCAGCGTCTTAGGCCACATGGATCTCAGGAGATGGCATCTCAGACCCCTCTACTTGGATCTGGGGAGCTGGCATCTCACACCCTGGCAGCTGGAAATCGGATGTTGGTGCCTCAAACTCATCCACCTAATGTGGGCTCTAGATTTGTGACCTTTAAAACAGCATGTGGGACTGCTGTGATGCAAGTGTCAAGAGCCTGAAGTTTGGTTGTGGTAGCCTAGGATATTTCAAATATACTTCAGTATTGGAAACAGGTACAAAAATGCATAAAAAGACACAGGATTAACAGCGTTATGAGAATATCAAGAACATTTACTAAAACTCGGTGCTGGCTATTGCACAAGTCAAACTAATTTAGGGGATAATTTCCCTTTACAGTTACCATTGTGAGAGTTTGTGCCAATTAACACATCATTCATAATAACAACTCGCAAAGTAGTTTCTAAACCAATTTTGATCCGGCACTGACAAATTTACTTTCTGTTTTTTTCACACTTAATAGTTGAGGATCCCTCCAGTGAATGACTGAAGTAACTCTCCTTCCAGGGTGGGATGAGGGAACAGAGCACCACCGAACTTCAAGGGGATGTAGAGCAAAGGAGTATCTCTAAAGTATTTCTCCCCATGGAGAAAAAAGAAGAAAAAGAAAAACAAATGTTCATTTGCACGGCGGGCTGCCTTTCCCCATGTAACGTTGTCCCCTGCGTACAACCCGGCATTGTGGAAACTACAAATGTCACGTGACAATCCCAGTAGTACACAGGGAACCCTGTGACTGGTGCTGCTTTGTAGGTGTACCACTGGGAATCTTCATGAATTGTAGATGTTCACAGACAGGTTGACTTTGCCCTCAAACCACATTTGTTACTGTCCTAACACAACAATCAGATCTCATTCTGGATGTCTCCCTTTGCTTGCTCCCTGTGTAGGACACTAGGAATTAAAAATATCAAAAACAATCTCAATGAAACCGAAAGTGGTTGTATCATCAATTTGAAGGTCCACCTTGTCCTTTGTCCAAACGTGTGATCAACTTGCTACAGATTCACATCAATATAAAGAGATAATCCCTATATTTTCACTGCAATTTTTCTCTTGTTGGAGACCTGCACAATTTGTGATACACAACAATGGTGTGATTCCATTCACCTGGGGAAGGTAACTGTTTACAACTGACGTTGGACAATAGTGTGAAAAAATACTTATTTCCTCAATGGAATCATTAGGAATGGATTGGGATTAAAGAGTGAAACATCTGCCTCGTTGTAAACAATTGTGAATCGTTCCCTTTGGTTTCCGCTCGCTGGGCAGAGTTCTGTTGCTTCTCGACGCTTCCCGGCTAGGTTTGTGCTACATAGGTAACTTTACATGCACACTTACATACAAAGGGCCTGATTTAGAGTTTGGTGGTGGGGTTACTCATCACAAACGTGACGCATATCCTGTCTGCCATATTACGAGTCTATTACATCCTATAGACATTGTAATATGGTGGACGGAATATCCGCCACGTTTGTGATGGAGTAAACTGTCCACCAAACTTTAAATCAGGCCCACAGTTTGGTTCACAAGATCATATGAAAGTGTGGAGCCAGATGACATCCAGATGAACGAGGACAGTTGTACGCATAACCAGGCAAATTTACAACGACGTTTGCACTGACAGATCAATTCAAGACTGACATGTGCACCATGTATACATGGCATTGTCTACTGTGGACCAGTGTATAATTGCTCAGTCGGGTGCAGTGCATGTAATACAGCGCCAAGAAGGCACAAGAGAGCATTTCCCACCAGGGACATACCTGCAGAGCTAGGAGATGAGGGAGCAGGAAGCCTCACTCAGGGAGCTGGGGAAGTTGATGGCACCGTCCAGGATTTTGCCATAGATCGTGCGCGGATCTGAATTATTGCAGAAAGGGGGTCTGAGACAGAGACAAAGATAACCATTACACAGGACTCGCCACGTCATACAACATATTCCAACATTTCTACGATCAATAGCTGAGTGGGTCTTGAAATAAGAACTACAAAACCTACTGATGTGATCCAATGTGGTGAGCAGTAAGTGGTGAGATGTCTCAGTGGATTAATAGATCCAGTGATGAAACTGGAGGTTACAAAGCTCAATCCTGGTAGTTCCACCGAGCCTGTCACCTCTCTAGCATCAATTATACCAGTGACATGGAACTTTCCCAATCAGCACCCAGAAGCTATTAAGCTATTGCCTATATAAATGTACTCTTAATTCCTGATGGACTCCATATCTCACACCTTTAGTCGCAATATCCTGGGCTAGGATGTTTCAAACCACACTCATGCTTCCACCCAATGAAGAACACAGACAGTGATTTCTTGCATCTTAATAAGTGTAATGTCAGCAATAACATAAGCACATAATGTTAATTAGTATTAGAATTATGTGACTGGCATCTAAGGAGGCACACTTTCGCTAAAGTTTCTTTTTGTACATTTCAAACATTTTATGAATATTTCAGAGATGCAACGATTTATAAACTGAATTCATACATACAATCAGATCAGTACCTTGGAGCATAATTACTTATTAAATGTTTAAGTAAGTGGACAGAAAAGTAGATCATGGAAGACAACCCAGATCTGTGACTGGGGGTGAGTGTTTGAAAAATTTCAGCACTCTGTCCATCATTCTTTTGTGCTGCTCAAGTCACCCTTATTGGCCAGGGTATACCCAGATGTAGGTCCTGTACTCACTGGATTCAAGCTAGCCTAGCTGATCAGGGGTGATACCCTGAAACCGGTCCCAGGATGCTTGTTTCCGGTCCAGCAAGGATCTGGCCTGGCAGGTCAGGCTGGACTGTTCCCATAGGGAGCAGAGTCAAGACTGATTTGCATATGGCTGGGTCCAAACTGGGGTGGCATTATGAGCAAAAGAACGATGGATTAAACCCAGATCTGTGACTGGGGGTGTGAGTGTTTGAAAAGTTTCAGCACTCCGTCCATCATCCTTTTGTGTTGATAATGGAAGAAAGACATTGCAGCTTCTTGCTGTGATTTTCACATACAACTAATCAGAGCGTTCTTTAGAGGAGAGCAGATACAACGTTACAATGAGCAGCAGAACCATCCTGACCTCAGCGTTTGTAGGTCATAATATTGCTATCAAAATATCGATTGACTGATATAATGTGACCAATGTCGACTCCCAAAATGTTGTCAAGGAAAGTGCCAATTTACTATTATTACCTCACAATGAGGAAGCCAATGAGGGTCCCTCTAAGTCAGATAGGTCATCACCAAGCTCTTGCTGAAGCCTTCACTTTTGGTGCCACAAGTTCCAAGTGGGACAAAGTCACATTTTGTAGCCGCCAACGCCTCTTCACCACTATGATGCACTCTTTACATCATCCTGACCTAAGTACTACTTTCAAGCTTAGTCACTTTTTTGGTTGTCGGTATCTCCAGGGAGACACTCAACAGGCTGCAGCAGATGAGAGCTCCATAGGCTTGGATAATTCTTTGCAGCAGTACCCCAGAGCCCCCAGCCCCAGATAAAAAAGTATTCCTTGGGACAAAATGGACACCGGTAGCCGGCTCAATGGTGTCTTTTGCAGAGAACTTTGGTTCCTTGTCCTACTACTCCAGAAGCTACAAATGGGCATTTCAAAGAGCGGGTGATCTTTCTTAATTAGAAGGTCACCCACCTCTGCCAAGCTGGCGTCTCCTTCCCCCCACTACTGGAGTCAGGGAAACACTGGGTTTGCACTGGTGGAGCCTCAGCTGGCATCATCACTGTAAACTCCTGATATGGTGGCCCTTCTGCCTCTAGGATGACAGATCACAGTGGTGCTCACTCCTCCATTTTTAGGGCAGGGTGACTGCTACTTGTTTTCCCCTCCTAAAGTTGCCATCCAAGAAGCAGTGGTCCTGGGCAGGGAAATCACAATGGTCCCCCACTTTTTTGTTTTTCAATTGCAACTCTTCCCAGACTCCCTTATTAAAAATGGCACAAGTCAGGCTTCACTCTCAGGAGCCCTCAATCCACTCTCACATCCACCCTTACAGAAATGAGGAAGCAGTCTTTTTTCCTGATTTGGAAACAGCTTAGACTGCTGCCTCCTGTGATGGACAGAGGTTCAACTCAGAGACCTCTCTTGATTGAAGGCTGTCACCTGAGCCCCATTTCTGGTCATTGTTTGCATGGCAAGAGGCTTCTTGACATATTGTCCCTAGCAGGCCAGCACTTCAAACTTAATTTGAATGTTAATTACAGCCACTATAGGAAAGGCAGGTCAGCAGAACTGGTTCCATTTTGTTTGGCTGTCATGCTGAACAAAGTTTATTGTGTAAAAGTTACTTTTAAACAATAAATACTAAAAACCTACATTCACTCCTTACTTTAATGTTTGTAAAATATAACTTTTAAGGAAGTTTATACTATTTTCCCAATTGTAAAAATAGAGTTTTATTTATAATTAGACCTTTTTCAAAGTAAAATTTAACTTTACCACACTGTGTCGAAAGGAATATGACAACTGTGCACTGCTGGGAAGAATTTTTCCACAATGTTAGTGTGTTCCACTCCTATGCATAAAGCACTCAGCTTTGTGAGGTTAAAGGACACACTTAGGTGTAACTTATCTAAAGTATTAAGTAGGATTTTTAAATGACAGAGCTTTTTCCCTGATAAGTGGTACTGGATTGGTTTTAAATCAGCATCCAGCCAGGACACAGTGGTGTTCCCTGGAGCTACACTTTTTTGTCATATATGTGGTTGGTGTAAATATACATTGCAGTCCAGATATGACTTTTAGCTACCACACCACTGGTGCACTAGGTGAGCCCATGTACAGCTGTCTTAACGGAAAGCTAAATAGGCAAGTTAGGGTTAACCAGGTTCACAATATGTTTTCAGGGGAAGCACACATGCTATGAGACTATTTGGCAGCGTCAAAGCAAACAAAGTCCTAGTGCCAGCAAAACCATTCCAAAAAAGGGTGGGAGCCATACCCACAAAGTTTAATTCCTTACAATCAGGTATATAAAAGATGTGTAAATGTCAAACTGGGAAAATGGGGGATTGCAATTTCTGAAGAATCTCCAACTGTGAGCACAAAAGTGGAATTTTCCAATTCCTTCTGATGAAGTTGTTCTTCATTATCTATTATTATATTCGCGAAAAACAAAGACCAATGTGTGGGTCCAATACTAACCGAAAATGGAGTACGTCCGGTCACCACATATCTAATTTGTATGTGTCCTTTTCAGTTTCTGAGCTGAGGCTAATGGACTGTAGGGTAAACGCCTTACCTTTTTCACCTATTGGCACTATATCAATGAGTTAAGGATGGTTCTACTCATAATAACCATTGGCAAAGTCAATAGGTCTTGTGAACTGCTGGCTTTGCAATGTTTTTGCTGATTCTGTGCAGCATTAGCAAAAAGAAATGATTTTTTGTTGATGCTCTGTAGCATCAGGAAAGAAATAAAAAATAATGGAATAACATGTAGATGTGCATGTGTACGTACTGGTCATGACACTATGGTGGCCAAGCATGATGACGTACGCATATGTGTGTGCCACCAAGCATGTGTACGCATACAGCATGATGCAGCTGTCATTTTTTTAAAATTACTGTGCCAATATGGGGAAAGCCATTTGGAGTTGTAAATAAACAAAACAAGCACTGGTGAAACCAATAGGCCTGGGTTTCATCGTTAATGCATTTAAAGACAGGGATGCAGAACTGCTGCTTGCATGTGTTATTGCACTGAAACAAGAGACAGTGTTAAAACCCACTGGCGGTGATTGGCGAATTGTCAGCTAGCCCTCAAAGAAGGGGAAGATTTCAGAGAAGGAGACGGTATTCATCGTCTTTACAGAGGATCAGTCATGGAACCCACACTTCAAACGCTGAACTGCAGGTACCATGCAGCTGAAGATGTGAAAATTGGGGAAAGGTTTGGCTTGGGATGATACTAGAAACAAGGCACGTTGTTGTTCTAACTACGTCAGAAGAAGACACTGCTTTCGGGGCAGGTTGTCTATAGGAAGAGGGGGATTTTTTCTTGAGCACAATGACACAAATTGTCAGTATGCAGTATTGACTAACACTAAAACTACCCTTTGCATTTGCCTAAATTAAGTTACATTGATTGTGCCCTGTGCAGAGTTGAGGACCAGGTCCCTGTTTTAACTATGTTAAATGATCCCACGGTGAACCATAGTCCAGCCATCCAAAGCCAGAGTGAACACTGGTAAGAGAGAGAGTCTGAAGGGACTCGCTGCACAAGATGTTTGTTCCCACAGATCTGTCTGAGGCTGAGCTGCTGCCTGTGGCATTCTGACCATGTTAAAGTGAATCTACAGCAGTTCAGAGCCAGACAAGATTCCCTCTGTGATTTTAAAACCATGAGATTTGGCAGGAATGAGAAACACTGAGGGCCTGTTTTAGAGTTTGGTGGACGGGTTACTCCGTCACAATTGTGACAAGTATCCTGTCCGCCATGTGATGATTCCCATTGGAAGTAATGGAATCATAATACAGCAGACGGGATAGAAATAATGATTTTTGAAGCTAGCTTTCCATCACAGTGATGTCCCTACATATGACTTAAGTTTTCTTAGAATTTTTTAATGAGATTGAAGTATGATCAGCGAATACACACTTGTATGCTGATCTTCTCTAATACATGTGTGCAGTGGGATCTTGTTTTTATAATCACTTCCCAACAAGGACAACATGCTAGTCTGAGATTTTGTACATCTGAGCTGACTGCATCAAAATGGAAGCTGAGCAAGAAGATGCTCATAGCTGCCCAAGGGAAGATAATCGCAAACAGTAGTGTGTCAGTGCGGCACCATCAGATCCACTTGCTTCAGGATGGGGTGACTCTCCCCTAAGTGATCAGAAATGTTCCCTCTCCATTCTCAAAAACCCAGAAGGCCTTGGCAGCTTGGGACACAAACCTCAAAGGAGACATGAGGAGTGCTAGAATTGTCTTATTTACCCCTGCTTGGAACTTATTATCCAAGGAAATAAACCTAAGTTCATGAATTTGGTATCTTCATCTTGTGGAGTGAAAGATAAAGATGGTCAGTTCTTGCACCTCTAAAAGCACACATGTCCATGGTGGAAGGTGGCTGGTGGAGCCAGTGTCCTTTGGCACCAGTCTACACTTGGTGTCAATCATATTGTTCACCACAGGCAATAGTGAAGCCTCTCTCAGATCTCTGTGAGGATCTTCAAGTCATCTGCTAAAAGGGTACAACTGACCTCATGTAGTATCCTGAGGTCAGAACAGGGTCAAGAAGACCAGTCTCCACTGGGACAGTAGGACAGGAGGACCCACAGCTGTGCCCTCCTACAGCCTCACCCACACCATCAACTCACCTCATATTCCTAAAATGAAATGTACCTTTGAAATGGATTCCCAAGAGGGCACTTTCCTCATCAGGATCTTTGTTAGGCACCTTACAGGGGAGGGGATGTGTAGATCAGCGAGGGGCCACATACAGGGTTGGGACTGACAGTTCTAGAGCTCCTTCACCGGACGGCCTGAATACAGCTGCCCGAGCATTGCTTGATACCAGAATCATCAGTGTCGGAAGCAGTGCTGGCAGTGGCAGGAGTTCCGTTGGATAGTGGCCACCGGGAGATAGAACATAGTGGTTGAAAGCCGTGACCGTGTTCACTCTGCCCATCATCTGTTCCCCAGTGTGTATGGCTGCTTGTACAGGGGAACCTGAAGGTGGCTGCTTTGGGGAGCCAAGGGACTCAATAATCGCTTTGAGGTTCCTTGGAGTCCAATTGACTCTAAATGCCACAGGGCAGTACATGAGGGAACCTCGAAATGGAGTTAGCTGTTGTACAATGCAGTAAACAGGTCAGTCTCAGGACAAGTCCTGGGGGTTGACAACCACACCGCATGCATCGTAATGGCTTCCCAGCTCTGAGGCCACGAAGCAACAACCGAAGCAACATGCTTAGACACTCAACAACAATTATCAGGCTCTATGGAACTGAGAATTGCTGGACAGAGGAAGATCTTCTTTTCACCTACTTCACTCAGCTGACATTTGAGCCTTGACAGCGTTTAGGCTGATCACTGGAACTGAGTGGTTCATGGTTAAATGGCTCTTCTAGGTGTAAGTGAAAATATGTGTGCTTGCCCAGATCATAGTCCTATTATGTAGTCTTCCACCTACATCAATGCTCTTGGTGTCCAGAGCATAGAATAGCCATGTACCATGCACTTTCATCCATCACCCTTTAAAAGGTATGCAACAGCGCAAACAGGGACAGTGCACCCCATGTATATTAAGGGGGCAGAAGGACATGAAATTGGTCTGACTGCACAATCTGCCCAGTAGCATTCATGTCCAGCTGTAAAGGCGAGCTTCCGGGAAAAGCAGTGGCACATACAGCGTTTCTTAAATCTGGAGCCCAAGAAAGAGCAGGCTGAAGTTGGAGTTCCACTTTCAAGAGGAGGACAGGAAAAGTATTGAAAAGTAGCATAAGATGGTGTGAACAGTGGAAGTCAATTGGGGAACTCCTGGCTCCCATTAACATTTACCTGGACACAGCAGGTGTTAGACCTGCCAGCTTTTTGGCGTGTCTCCTCTGTCTTTTTGCCTTCTGACCTCCAGTTTTTATGGTATACTGGACTCTGTTTTTGCTGGTTTATTGTCTCTGCGCACTTTACCACTGCTAATCAGTGCTAAAGTGCAATTGCTCCCTATGGAAATTGTACTGTTGATTGGTTTATCCATGATTGGCATATTTGACTTACTGGTAAGTCCCTAGTAAAGTGCACTAGAGGTGCCCAGGGCCTGTAAATCAAATGCTACTAGTGGGCCTGCAGCAGTGTTTGTGCCACCCATATTAGTAGCCCTGTAACCATGGCTCAGACCTGCCACTGCAGTGTCAGTGTGTGTGCAGTTTTCAAATCCCAATTCGACTTGGCAAGTGTACCTACTTGCCAGGCCTAAACCTTCCCTTTTCTCATATGTAAGGCACCCCTAAGGTAGGCCCTAGGTAGCCCCAGGGGCAGGGTGCAGTGTATGTTCAAGGTAGGACATGTACTAAGTGTTTTAGATGTCCTAACAGTGAAATACTGCCAAATCCGGTTTTCACTGTGCAAGGCCTATCTCTCTCATAGGTTAACATGGGGGCTGCCTTTAAATATTATTAAAGTGCAGATTCCATTAGGGAGCAGATGGAAATATGGAGTTTGGGGTCTCTAAACTCACAATTTAAAAATACACCTTTTAGTGAAGGAAGTTGGTTTTTAGATTGTTAGTTTGAAAATGCCACTTTTAGAAAGCAGGCATTTTCCTGCTTAAACCATTCTGTGACTCTGCCTGTCTATGGATTCCCTGTCTGGGTCAGTTTGACAGTTGGGCTGTTCACACCTCTCCTCTAGACAGTGACACAAAGGGAGCTGTGGTGTAGCCTGCATATCCTGATGAGGTATCTCGGATGGAGTAGATGGAGGAGTGGTCACTTGCACCTGAAAGGACTGTGCCCGTCCTCACACAATGCAGTCGCTAACCCCCTGGAGTGTGCCTGGAGCCAGGCCTGGACAAGGAAGGATCTTGCAAACAAATGAGTTTTTTTTTTTAACTTTGACAACTTCAAAGGCAGAAAGTAGTATAAGTAGTGGACCAAAAAAAAAAACTGAATTTTAGAATCTTTCTGGAATCAAGAGGAACCTTTGCCAAGGAAAAGAGCTGAAGAGCTGGAGGAAGAGTACTGTCCCTTTGCTGTGTTGCTTTGTTGGATTGGCCTGCAGTTGCTGCCTCTGCTTGAAAACAGTGCAAAGGGTGAACTTTGCTATACATCCTGCTTGAGAAAGTTTTCCAAAGTGGAGTAGAGCTTGCCTCCTGTTGGAAGTCTGAGAGATATCAAAGACTTCAGTTTCCTTGACCTGCAGCACTGGGAACTGTTCGTTTTGTGCTGTGCAGGAGGGAAAACCACTGCGACGGCGCCAACTATGCCGCTGGCCTGCACCGTACGGAGTCGCATTGCCCCACTTCGCACCGCGACCCTGATCTCACTGACGCCATCATCAGATGACTTCACCGAGCCGCTGCTCACACCACGACCTGCGGGCCCCGCACTACGGCATCGCCTGCTCACACCACAGCCTGGGCTTCCACGACGCCAACGCTCCTGCTGACATCGACGCCGTTGCCTGACCGTAGCCTGTGGACACCGCTCATAAGGAACACGAAGCACCGTCCCGTCCCGCACCGCAGCCCCGGTCCACCGACCCCAGTGCCATCGATTCCAGTGTCGTCACCAGGCATCCCTGCCTGCACCGTGGCCTGTGGACACCGCTCGTGAGGGTCACATAGCACTGTCCCGTCCCGCACCGCTGGCTTGGGCCTACCCACGACTGTGCTTCAGCAGCAACAACGCTGCTGCCTGCACCATGACCTGGTGACACTGCAAATCACACCGTCCCACTTCACACCGCAGCCCTGGTCTCACCGATGCCACTGGACGCCATCACCCAGCCTCTGCCTTCACCGTGACCTGGGGCACCGTATGTCGCATCGTCCCGCTTCGCACCGAAGCACCGACGCCATCCACGCCAGCGCTCATGACTTCATCAGCCCTGAGCTCGATCTGCAACGTGTTTGACTTCAAAGGTCCAAAGACTCCCGCACTGACTCCAGAACCGACACCTTGACGCCAGTGACGCCCCTCTCCGGAGCTCACTGCGAGGATCACGACGTCCACGCAAATACAAGGTACTGTTTGTGGATCTTCCCGACACCATAGCTGGCCCGCGACGCCACGGCCGGCCTGAACCGTTGGTTTTGTTGATCAAGACGCCATGATAGCCCCAGGTGGAGCTATCGACTTCAAGGAACTGTGTTTTTAAGTTAATTCTTTCAAAATTCATATCTTTATTACTGTATGCCGGATTTTTATCGTTTTGGTCTTGTTTTATACAGATAAATATTGGCTATTGTTCTAAAACTGGTGTGGTGTCCTTTTGTAGTGTTTTACTGTGTTACAGTGGGTTATGTGCAAATGCTTTACACATTGCTTCTGAGATAAGCCTGACTGCTCGTGCCAAGCTACCAAAGGGGTGAGCAGGGGTTATCTGAGCGGGTATCTCTCTTATCCTGACTATAAAAATGGTCCCTACTTGGACAGGGTGCAAACTGACTGCCAACTAGAGATCCCATTTCTAACATTTCTAACATTGGTTGTCAGCGGTCAGGATAGGACTTCCATTTGCACTTGACCCAGTGATCAGTGTACACTACTACCATATCGCAGACCACTACGTGCCACATACAGTTTTTTTGTTTTTGATTTTTTTTCTCTTTGACCTATTTTTGATCTTGAGTTCAAGTGAATCTCAACAACATCATGTCTCAGTCAAGAGCACCATCAGTTGCATCCCAGGATTTGGTTTTTGAGGAGGATAGGTTGGAAACCTACACTGCGAAGGAACCGACGGCAGTTTGCCAAAAACTCAAAGTCCAAGTCAGAGGTCTCAACAAAAAGGAGGAGCTACAAAAGGTGCTATGGGCCTGGGTAGCAGCCAGAACTGCCAGTGGGCAGTCCGTGGATCCAATGGGGGAGTCTGTGGACCCAAATCCAGGGGAAGATGTGCTGAGGGTACAGGAGCTGCTAGGAGGGGAGATACCCTCTGGGTCAGGCAGCAGCGGTGGTTCTAAGAACCTGACTCCAGAGGAACTGGAGGACAGGGGAAATGCCAGGAGGTACCAGATTGAGTTGGAGGGATTGAAGATGGAGGAGAAGAAAATGCTCTTGGAGCATGAGCTTAAAGTAAAGGAGCTGGATGTGAGGAGTAGGTCCAACAATGATAGTGGCAGCAATACCTCACTGCAGCATTTGTGTACATTCCTAAGAACATAGAGAGAGAGTATAAGAAGGGTGACAACATACAAAGGTGGTTAATTGTATGGGAGCACTTCTCTAGTCTGTGTTGTGCAGAGCTGCACAAGCACTTGACGGATAGTAAGCTGACTGACCCCCTGAAGCTTGCTATGGAGGCGGACCGCTGGGTGAGTACCTGAGTCCACAAAAAGGTATATGGGGGAGACTCTGCCAGAGGTGGGCAGGGTTCTCAGCAGCAGGGTGGGGGGGGACAAGGGTAAACAAAATGAGTCTTCCAAAGGGCCCCAATCTAGTAACCCAGGTTAGAAATCCCACCCACCAGGAGATAAGAAAACATGGGCCTCTTCAGGGCACCGTAAGTGCTTTGCATTTGACCAGGAGGGTCACATGAAGGGAGAACCCAAGTGTCCCAAGTGGACACTGCCATCCAGCGTTGGGCAGACCAAGGGGTTGGCCAGTGTAGCACTTGGGGAGGAGGTGGTCCCAGGTGGGTGTGGGATCCCACAGAGATAACCCTTGTCTCACTAGGGGACTGTGAAATGGTCCAGAGAAACCTAATGCCTGATAAGACTAATAAATACAGCCAGTGGGTGACCATCAATGGGCAAAGGGTAGAGACTCTCAGAGATACTCAATCCAGTGTGACCACGGTCCGGTGTCACCTGGTGTCTGAAGAGCAAATAGTCCCACTGTATTCCACCAAGTAGTTGCAGTGGACAACACAGAGTGCCAATGTAAGGTGGCGCAGGTTCCCTTTGAGTGGGGGGGTCACAGGTTTCTTGAGGGTAGCGGTGAGTTCCACCATGCCAGTTGACTGTCTGCTGGGCAACGACCTGGAGACTTCTGCCTGGAAGGAGGTGGAGCTCAGGTCGCACTTGGGGATGTTGGGGTTGCCAGAGTGGGCATGCGTGACCACTGGGTCAATGCCAGCCAGACAGGGTGATCAGATGGACCTGGAGCCTGAAACAGTGGCCCAGGTGACTGCCAAGAGAAAGGGCAAGGGGCGCGGGAAACCTGCCCCAGACGTTCCATGGTGCTGGAGGAGGCTGACCTCGAGGGGGACGCCCGGGCACCTACAAGGGAGTAAGTGGCCGAACTGGGAGACCTACCTGAGCTGACCCATTGGCAGCAAGAAGGGGGCCCCCCCAGGGAGGAATTCTGTGCAGAGCAGAAGGTGTGCCCTACTGTTGTGGGTCTTAGGCAGCAGGAAGAAGACCAGGCAACTGGCGCTGAGCCCAACAATCACCTGATCTACTGGGAGAATGATATCCTGTATAGTGACCCTAAGGCTGCTGATCCCGGGGCAGCCTGTGTGCTGGTGGTACCCTAGCGCTTCAGAGCCTTCCTACTGGGTTTGGCTCATGATGTGCCTCTAGCAGGACATTTGGGGCATGGCAAGACCTTTGACAGGCTTGTCACCCACTTCTATTGGCCCCAAATAAGAAAGAATTCCGATGCATTCTGCAGATCCTGTCAGACTTGCCAAGCAAGTGGCAAAGGTGGAGGGAAATGTAAAGCACCCCTCCAACCCTTTCCTGTCATGAGATCCCCTTTTGAGCGGGTGGGCATTGAGATACTAGGGCCTCTGGACCCCAAGACAGCTCTAAAGCAACAGGTTCATCCTGGGCTTGGTGGATCATGCCACCCGGTACCCGAAAGCTATCCCTCTGAGGACAGTGATGGCACCCCTTGTGGCCCGGGTACTGATGGGGATCTTTACTGAGTGGGTTTCCCTAAGGAGGTGGTATCTGACCGGGGTACCAACTTTATGTCCATGTACATAAAGGCCATGTGGAAGGAATGTGGACCCTGTATAGTGACCCTAAGGCTGCTGAGCCCGGGGCAGCCTGTGTGCTGGTGGTACCCTAGCGCTTCAGAGCCTTCCTACTGGGTTTGGCTCATGATGTGCCTCTAGCAGGACATTTGGGGCATGGCAAGACCTTTGATAGGCTTGTCACCCACTTCTATTGGCCCCAAATAAGAAAGAATTCCGATGCATTCTGCAGATCCTGTCAGACTTGCCAAGCAAGTGGCAAAGGTGGAGGGAAATGTAAAGCCCCCCTCCAACCCTTTCCTGTCATGAGATCCCCTTTTGAGCGGGTGGGCATTGATATACTAGGGCCTCTGGACCCCAAGACAGCTCTAAAGCAACAGGTTCATCCTGGGCTTGGTGGATCATGCCACCCGGTACCCGAAAGCTATCCCTCTGAGGACAGTGATGGCACCCCTTGTGGCCCGGGTACTGATGGGGATCTTTACCGAGTGGGTTTCCCTAAGGAGGTGGTATCTGACCGGGGTACCAACTTTATGTCCATGTACATAAAGGCCATGTGGAAGGAATGTGGAGTGAACTACAAATTCACCACCCCTTACCACCCCCAAAGTAATGGGTTGGTTGAGAGATTCAACCGAACCCTGAAAGGCATGATTGAGGGTCTGTCAGACTCCAAGAGGTGTAAGTGGGACGTCCTCTTACCATGTCTTCTGTTTGCCTACCGGGAAGTACCATAGAAGGGGATTGGCTTTAGCCCCTTTGAACTGTTGTATGGGCATCCGGTCAGAGGACCTCTGAGTCTGGTGAAAGAAGGCTGGGAGCTAGCTCCTAGGAAGCCACCCCAGGATGTATTTAGCTACATGCTGGCCTTCAGAAACCAGACCGCATGCTTTAGGAAGCCCCCACAAGAAAACCTACAGGCAAGCCAGGAGGACATGAAACGCTGGTACAACCAGAATACCACTCTGGTTGAGTTTCAGCCTGGCCAGAAAGTGTGGGTAATGGCCCCCGTAGAGCTTTGAGCTCTGCAGGACAGGTGGTCAGGGCCATTTGAGGTGAAGGAGCCCAAGAGTGACGTCACCTACTTGGCGGACTTGCAGACTCCAAGGAAGCCCTTGAAGTTTCTACATGTGAACCGCCTCAAACCCCACTTTTAGAGGTCTGAGCTAACCATGCTTCTGGCTACAGATGATGGGGCGGATGAGGAAAGTGAACCTCTCCCTGACCTCCTGTCTGCCAAGGAGCAGGATGGTTCAGTAGGAGGCGTAGTCCTTCTCTGACTCTAGAGCAGCAGAGTGAGTGTTGGCAGTTACTGGGACACTTTGCAATCCTGTTTTTGCTCCTTCCAGGTGTCACCCATCTATGCATGCATAATGTGGACACGAGGACAGCCTGCCTGTGAAAAACAAGGTTTAGAGGTTGGCTGACAGAGTGAAGGCCAGCATCAAAGAGGAGGTCTCCAAGATGTTGGCTTTAGGGGTGATTGAGCACTCCAGCAGCCCTTGGTCCAGCCCAGTGGTTTTGGTATTTAAGCCTGCTGCACCTGGCGCCACACCAGAACTTCAGTTCTGTGTGGACTACCGGGAGCTCAATGCCGTCACCAAAGTGGGCGCCCACTCCATCCCCAGAGCTGATGATCTCATAGATCGGTTGGGGGCTGCCAAGTTCCTCAGCATGTTTGATTTAATGTCTGGGTACTGGCAGATTGCCTTAACCGAGGGGATCAAGGAGAAGTCAACGTTCTCAACACCAGAGGGGCACTTCCAGTTCCAGGTCATGCCCTGCCACCTTTAAGAGGTTGGTCAATCAGGTCCTGGCTGGGCTTGAAGACTTCAGTGCCGCCTACCTTGACAACTTGCACAACCTGTGGGAAGTGTTAAAGGTGCTGCCAGCCGCAGGCCTCACTATCAAGGCCAGTAAGTGCCAGATGGAGCAGGTCATTGAGACATCAGGTAGGAAGCGGCCTGGTGGTGCCCCTACAACTCACGATTTATGCCATCGGGCTTAGGCACCCCCCAAGACCCAGACAGAGGTGAGAGCCTTCTTAGGCCTCACCGGGTACTACAGGTTTGTGAAGGGGTATGGCACCATTGTTGCCCCCTTGAAAGAGCTGACTTCTAAGAAGCAGCCTAGACAAGTGATCTGGACTGAGGAGTGCCAGACTGTGCTTGACACCCTGAAGGAGGCCATGTGCACGGCGCCCATGCTGCTGGCCTCTGACTTCTCCAAGGAGTTTGTACAGACAGATGCATCAGAGCATGGTGTGGGAGCAGTACTTTCACAGCTGAATGAAGAGGGTCTAGACCAGTCTGTAGTCTTCCTTAGCAGGAGACTACTCCCCAGGGAACAGAGGTGGAGTGCAATTGAAAGGGAAGCTTTTGCTGTGGTCTGGGTGCTGAAGAAGCTAAGACCCTTCTTGTTTGGGTCTCACTTCCGGGTTCAGACCGACCCCAGGCCCCTCAGATGGTTAGTGCAGATGATGGGGGGGGAATCCAAAACTGTTGAGGTGGTCCATCTCCCTACAGGGGATGGACTTTACAGTAGAACACCGCCGTGGCACTGAACACGCCAACGCTGATGGTCTGTCCAAGTTCTTCCACCTTAGTGAGGAGGACTCCCCAGGGGTTGGGTAGTTCCCCCTACTCTCAGCTGGAGGGGACATGTGTAAGACCTGGCAGGTTTTTGGCATGTCACCTCTCTCTTTTTGCCTTCTGACGTCCTGTTTTTATGGTATACTGGACTTTTGCTGGTTTATTGTCTCTGCGCACTTTACCACTGCTAAACAGTGCTAAAGTGCAAGTGCTCCCTATAGAAATCGTACTGTTGATTGGTTTATCCATGATTGGCATATCTGATTTACTGGCAAGTCCCTAGTAAAGTGCACTAGAGGTGCCCAGGGCCTATAAATCAAATGCTACTTATGGGCCTGCAGCACTGTTTGTGCCACCCACAATTGGTGCACTGTAACCATGGCTCAGACCTGCCACTGCAGTGTCTGTGTGTTTAGTTTTCAACTGCCAATTCGACTTGGCAAGTGTACCTACTTGAGAGGTCGAAACCTTCCGTTTTCTCACATGTAAGGCACCCCAGGGGCAGGGTGCAGTGTATGTTTAAGGTAGGACGTGTACTAATGTGTTTTAGATGTCCTAACAGTGAAATACTGCCAAATCCGGTTTTCACTGTGCAAGGCCTGTCCCTCTCATAGGTTAACACGGGGGCTGCTTTTATATTATTAAAGTGCAGATTCCCTTTCAGAGCAGATAGAAACTTGGAGTTTAGGGTCTCTGAACACACAATTTAAAAATACATATTTTAGTGAAGTTGGTTTTTAGACTGTTAGTTTGAAAATGCCACTCTTAGAAACTTCAAAGGCAGAAAGTGGTATAAGTAGTGAACCCAAAACCCCAGAATTTTAGAATCTTTCTGGAATAAAGAGGAACTTCTGCCAAGGAGAAGAGCTGAAGAGCTGGAGGATGTGTACTGTCCCTTTGCTGTGTTGCTTTGTTGGATTGGCCTGCACTTGCTGCTTCTGCCTTAAAAGAGTGCAAAGGGTGAACTTTGCTGTGTACCCTGCTGGGGAGAGTTCTCCAAGGGCTTGGAGTAGAGCTTGCCTCCTGGTGGAAGTCTCAGGGATATCAAACACTTCAGTTTCCTCAATCTTAAGCACTGATAACTGTGTGTTTTGTGCTGTTCAAGAGAAAAAATCACTGTGACGCTGCCAACAATGCCACTGGCCTGCACCGTGACCTGCCGACACCGCACAGAGTCGCATAACCCCACTTTGCACCGCGACCCTGGTCTCACTGATGCCGTCATCGGATTACTTCACCGAGCAGCTGCTTGCATCGTGACCGGTGGGCCAACACTCCGGCATCGCCTGTTCACACCACAGCCTGGGCATCCCCAACGATGCCGCTACTGCTGACATTGACGCTGCTGCCTGCACCGTGGCCTGTGGACACCGTTCGAGAGGACCACTAAGTACCTTCCCGCACCACAGCCCCGGTCCACCGACGCCAGCGACATCGACTCCAGTGTTGTCACCAGGCATCCCCGTCTGCACCGTGGCCTGTGGACACCGCTCGTGAGGGTCACGAAGCACTGTCTCCTCCTGCTAGCATGGACCTACCAAAAACAGCGCCTCAGCAACAACGACACCGTTGCCTGCACCGTGACTTGATGACACCGCACATCTCACCGCCCCACTTAACACACCAGCCCTGGTCTCACCAACACCACTGGATGACATCACCGAGCTGCTGCCTGCACCGGGACCTGTGGGCACCGTACGGCGCATCATCCCGCTTCGCATCGCAGCCCTGACACCATCCACGTCAGCTCTCCTGACTTCATCAGCCCGGAGCTCGATCTGCAACACGTGTGACTTCAAGGGTCCGATGACTCCCGCACTGACTCCGGAACCGACATGGCAACGACAGCAACGCCACTCTCTGGAGCTCACCACGAGGATCACAACGCCCTGCAAATCCAAGGTACTGTTTGCGGGTGTTCCCGACACCATAGCTGGCCTGCGACTGTTGGTTTTGTTGATCACAAAACTGTGATAGTCTCAGGTGGAGCTATCGACTTCAAGGAACTGAATTTTCAAGTTAAATCTTTCAAAATTCATATCTTTATTACTTTATGTCGGATTTTTATTGTTTTGGTCTTGTTTATACAGATAAATATTGGCTATTTTTCTAAAACTGGTGTGGTGTCCTTCTGTAGTGTTTTCACTGTTACTGTGTGTTATGTGCAAATGCGTTTCACATTGCTTCTGAGATACGCCTGACTGCTCATGCCAAGCTACAAATGGGGTGAGCAGGGGTCATCTGAGCGGGTATCTCTCTTATCCTGACTAGAATAAGGGTCTGTACTTGGACAGGGTGCAAACCGACTCCAAACTAGAGTCCCCATTTCTAATAGCAGGTCACCTGTTTAGCCACTAGATTAAAAAACATAATGCACTCTGTTGATGCTTCAATTAAATTTGGACAATTTTCCTTACAATTCCAGCCTTCCGTGAAGTTTACAACATTGTGTGAGGTTGCAGTGATACAGTTAGCAGTGTAATATATACAAACATATTGCAACATCATGGCGTACATTTGCAGCATGTATTTGTGTTCTACACATGTGCTTTTGTACAGCTGTGGCCAGGCGGGGCACTGTATTTAAGTCAGTGCGCGTGAGGCCTGGTGTAGCTGGTGCCCTTGGCTTGCAAAGTTGTAGCACCACTGTTCCTAGAGAGGAGAGACACCAAGCACTCCATGTTGCTAACTTGTGTCCGAGCCTGTGCAGCGTCTCTTTACCCAGCCCTGGAGCTGTACACTGCGCGGCTTATGCACATGCAGGGAGGCCTGGGCCTGCGGCAGGGATTAGGCAGCACAGCAGGTACTCTATTTAGAAGATCAGGAGAAAGCATGCAGGCATTGCAAAACTTATTCGTTTTTCAAAATATTTTGCTCCATGCAGAATAATGGTTGGTTTTACGACCAAGAGCTGTTTTTCTTAATTTATGACATAATTAAAAATAGGTTATCAATTCGTATAAGAAAACCAACTTTTCTTTTTCTGCTCAACTTAAGCAAAGAACTAGTTCCATTCTCTCATCAGCCAAAAGAAAAACTATTTTCATTGTTTATATGATCTAAATGAATAACTGTTTCCATTCTCTGGAACACATACATAAATGAAGAACACAGAAGTGTTCCAGCCCCCGAAGGACATAAAGAAATGTCTATGGTTGCTGTACTGTAGAAAATGCATTACATTGTTTGGAACTTCCACTTTTAAGCACCAATGCAATCATAATTTAACACACTGTTCTACATCACACAAGAGCAGTCGCTGTGTTTCAAATGGACCCCACAGACTGCTGTGCACAACTATCAGCAGATATGTTATTTAAAAATAAATATGAAATAGTAATCTCAGGTTGGTGAAGCCTTAATAGCTACTGGGTACATATGAGAACCACATCCAGCAACAGAGGGATATGGGCCACTTTCATGTTTGAGGCCCGAGCCCATAATTCGAGTTGTATGAAATCACAAAAAAATGAATAAGTGAAGGTGAAAGGAAAATGATTGCTTTTTATATTCTTAATTATTCATTTTTTGAAATATCAGCCAGGTAGCATTGTTTTAATAAAAACCATGCCAGGATGCACAGCTGCCATTTTTTGATAAATCTTGTGCATGACATGTCCATTGTTTGCGCTTATGTGTACCATTCTATTGCCTAATTTGTGACGCTTTGAGTGATTTTGTGTCACCAGTAAAAAAAGCACAAGCAATGAAATTCTTGCAGTGGGATAAATATCAGAAAGTATCCATCTTGACATGTAGTTCAAAGAGGTGCCACACCGCTCTAGTGCTAATGTAAGGGCACTCACCTCAGAGTCTGAGGTTATTTTCTCAAAAGAAGAACAACAACATGCAGCATCTGCAGAACACTTACTAGTCCTGAGTGGGGGTGTGGTAGCACTTGCTTACTCCTTGTAAGTGTGCAGTTGTATGGGCCTTCTCTTTGTTCTGATCCTGTGTGGAAAGTGTTCTCATGTCGTGCGTGAGGACCACCGTGTTATGGGACAAAGCGCTTAAAAGTGTGATGAATGAGGACGTGTGAGAGACAGATAAGCAGTTTATTGCCAGGCAGTACCAACTTCCTCTTGAAGGGCCGGCAAGCAATTTCTGCTTTCCAGTTAGTCTTTTCTCACTTTAATGCAAATACCACCTGACAACATCTAACAGTGATTGCAGAAGCTAGCACCTTATGCAAGTCCATGGAGACAGCATCTACCACGCTTCCAAGTACTATTGGCAAAGCACCACCTTGCTGTCTAATGAATTTGTTCCTGTCACAATGGATCTGCAGCTTCAACACATCAGCTAGAGTTATGAAAACAATAATCCAAAGCATTAGTAGCCTCCTTGATTTCCTGGTAGCCAAGCAAATCTTGCTGTCCACAGAGTTGTGGTTTCTCATCAAGCGTCAGTACAACAACTATTCTTTGTAGCCACTAGCATCCTATTCAGAGATCTGCAAGCCGTGCCTGCTGCACTTTCAGCCATCTTCTAGATTTCAGACCAGTCGAGCATGAGCTTACCCTTGGGTCAGTCTCTTTATAGCAAGATGCACAACCATCATGTGAAGCACGGTAATTCATGGCAGCAGATAGTATTTCATCTGAGGATATTGGCCTCTTATTTTGTGTTAGTCAGGCAACTATTTACTGCCCAATCAATGCCTTCTTCTTTTCAAGGATGCTAAGCAACAGACTGATAGTAATAGTCATTTAGGTCAGTCTTTTGATTTCCAGCTATCAAAGTACTCTTCTATCAGTCATCCAACATCAGCATGGCAGCCAGTATCTTCTTCCATGTAAGTAACGTCTTGCCACCTTTTCCTAGCATACTAAAGATGCTGAGGGTGCCAAGCATACTACAATGAACACAAGATCTCTTCTGGCGATGCCCTTTATTCTGTAGAAGTAATTAATGATAGTAAACATGGAAAGGTGCATAGGCTCCTTAGCTGGGAAAGTATATACACCATATCATGGCAAGGAAGAGGTGACCTACATTCTAATACTGGGTTTTAATTACATGGTACTCTTAGGGGCATATTTACAAGAAGTGGTGCAGCACAGCCGCTGCGCCAAAATTGGCAGCGCCACACTGCATCACTTCTAAAATGCAGGGATGCGCTGTATTTGAAAGAATACGGCGCATCCCTGTGTTTCCCCCTGCGCCGGCGCTAAATTAGCTGCCGGGTGCAACACAGCCACGCTTGGGTCATGGTGCAAGGATGGCTGCTTGCGGGGAGATTGTTTTTGTGCAGGAAGGGACACCTTCCTGCACAAAAACAACCTTCAATGGTGATTTGCTCTTTCTATGTGTGCTGCAGAATGCCGTGCACATAGAAAGAGCAAACAACGAGGAGAGATGAAACCATTTCTCCTCGTTGCGCCATGCAGTTTTTGCCGCTGCCTCAGGTTTGCGAAATCTTGTAAATCTGGGGCAACAGCAAAATGCAATGGGTGTTGCTGTGTAATGCCCACAGTACCACCCTATTGCACGCCCCATCCACGCAAAGTGCTGCGTGTGAAGGGGCCGTATTTACAAGGTGGCGTTTAGCCACAAAAAGTGGTTTACCACCACCTTGTAAATACGGCGCACTGCACAGCGGCACTGGAGCATCACTTTTTGTGACGCTCAGGTGGTGCTAGGGGCTTGTAAATATCCCCCTTAATTTCTAAAACAAATGGCAAAACAGACTTGTGCTAAGTTTTCTCGGGCCATCAGCCTTCCCAGTGTATGTTATTTGATATTGATAATGGCTTATTGCAACTTCGCCAGCATATTTTGTTATGTTGTACGCCATTCAATAGGTTATCAACAGATGCTGCATTATTTCAACCTTGTATCTAAGGATACTATCCTGATGCAGGCAATGTATGTAGCAGTATTTTCAATAAGATTTGTATAAACTATGTTTTTTACAGAGTCTTTCATTTGCAGCTAGAGATTTTGCAGCCTTTCTGTCTGATGTAACTAACCAAAGGTCAGATGCATCACTTTGTGTGATGGTGCCATGCCAATGGCCATGCAGTGATAGTTCCTGTGATGTCAGAGGTCAAAGGTGTTGTGATGCCAGTTCCTGTGACATCATAGGGTAAAGCAAAGGGTGTTTGATGTCACTTCCGCTACCCCTGGTGTTCTGGTGAATCGACGTCCATGGCGTGAACCACGTGCACTTTGAAAAAAGTCCATTAAAATGGAGCATAAAAAAGTAATGCACTCCTGGGCATGGAAAGAGGAAGACCCTTTGGGCATGCATGCCATTCGGAATGTAAAGTCTGCTTGTCTGTCCTATGGCAGCTATCTCAAGAGTAGGGTCTATGAGGGCACACCACAGTCACTCTGCTGTACTTAATTAACTGACTTCTACATAACTTTCACTAATAAGAAACAAGATTACCTTTGAAAGGTACATGCAAGGCTAGGATGAGATGTACATTTTATAGTGATCCAACCTTCCACATATCAATAAAGAATGACTTATTTTTATATTTTGGTTCCAATGACTATAGAGCAAATAATATCTCACTCTGGACTCCACGTTCGTGACCCTATAATAGTCGAGATACTCACCGTCCCACCATCATTTCAAAGGCTAAAATTCCCAACATCCAGAAATCCACTGCGAAGTCATGCCCCTCGTTGCGGAGGATTTCTGGTGCCAGGTACTCTGGGGTCCCGCAGAACGTGTAAGTCTTTTCCCCTTTCCGTAACTCCTTCGCAAAACCAAAGTCCACCTGCAAGTACATAACACTAGCATCTGAAAACCCATCTCACCATATGACAAACGAAGGTGACGTAAACACATGCGTAATCAGTATATACACTACATATCTCAGTCATTGCTTTTGGGGTATATTTAGAGCAGTGGTTCCCAACCTGTGGTCCGGGGACCCCTGGGGGTCCGCAAAGCCTCCTCAGGGGGTCCGTGCCTGCTTAGAAAATTAAACAATATTAACAGATAAGGTCCCTAGCTTACAGTAATGACTTAGTGTGACTCCAATAATGAGTCAGTGGGGGTCCCCGGGTTCCAGTAATCATAAAGTGGGGGTCCACAGAAGTCAAAAGGTTGGGAACCACTGATTTTGAGAATAAGCTACGCAATGGCTTCAGACAATGACGTTTTTCCCTTGGATTTGCTTGAGAGACATATTTAAAAAGCTTCAAAGCTCTCACAGTGAACATAGGTTCCCTTCCCACGACTACAGACTTCACATCACATATCATCAGGCAAAAGTAACAATTTTGTCGAATAACTTACTGACTTGACTATTATCCGGCTGCTGCCATCGTACAGTCTTAAAAGACTTGAAGGACAGACTGAATGACATCAGACTTGAAATTGATCCTCCGGGAGAATCAGCTAGAACAACACTGAAAATTACCAGTCCAATTCAGACCCCTGTGGGTGGCCCTCCTGATCACAAGCTCAGCAGAGGTTATGACCCTCGGTATGACCTTTGCCCCCTTCTCAGACAACAATCTACCAAAGTTAGACATCCCTACCAGACAATGGAACTGAACCCTGGTGAGTTGGCATCATGTTTGCTAAGCCTGCTCCACAAGTTTGTTTTGTTTTCAATAAACAAATTCACATCACATCAGCAGAACCAATGGAAGATCTGCTGGCGTAAGTCATGTGATGTCTCACGCCTCTCAAAAGAGAAGGGAAACCATGAGTTTTGCTGGTTGTAGCAACTCCAAACTATGGTGCCGTTCCTGCTTGGCCAAAACCTACATGACACCTCAGGTGATTTCCCAAGAAGACAATGTTCATTTGTGTAACCCGCGCCATCTTAACTACTTTGGCCACTCCTTATGATCCTGTGGTGGAGTCTGCATCACATGCTAGAACAGCCCGTAGGCCTCACTCCACTAGGCAGGGATTGAACACCCACACAGGGTCCATCTTAGCAATAGAATGAGCCTTGTTTGTGGAAGTTGTGCAGTTCCCAATCTAATGACCAGGAGCAGGGATTACAGCACCTGTGTTACCTAACAGGGTAGACTCCTATGTCCAGCTGAGGCTGGATTATACTGAATTGGTTGTCGTGTGTGTGTCCACGTTTCCCGATGCGAGAAACACAATGCACACGTTTCCTGAGAAACGCAATGCATGTGCAATCTTTGGGTCGCTGGACTTCTGTAGTGGAGGAACTACCTTCTCAAATGAGCACAGTCTTGGAATCCTTGAGATCGAAAGGTTTTCTATCGGAAATGGGGCCAACGTTGGTTTGTGGCACTGCCACGGGGAATCTGGGATCTTTTTATTACATTGTGGGAGACGTGTAACTGAGCTTGTTCACGTCATCAAAAACATAGAAACCTAGATCACCCACACACATCCATACCCACCTCTAACCCTATGGAGGCCCCCTCTTCAGCCATGCAGTGGGCATCCCTAGCCATTCCCCTCTTTATCGTGCCTGTCTCCTCGACCTAGCCCACATTCCCACCCATCTCTTCCCTGCTGCAACACCCCTCTCTAACTTCTCATGAACTACTCCATCTTGGCCTTATGAACATACATAGACACACGTACCCAAGGAATAGCAACTGTACAACTATATTGTCATAGGTGCTACAGCTATACATGCAGTGATCCCCTGAAGGTGGAATGTACATACTGCCCTTCGGGTCTCACTGACCTGCACAGTATGTTCCTGATTTCAGCATACATCATGTCCCTGGATCCTAGAACAGCACATAAAGATTATGCCTACAGCCTGGATCTAGACCGATCACTTTTCCATGGGAACTGGACAACACCTTCAGCGGATCCACAGAACCTAAAACTACACGTAGCCAGGATGGAGTTTGTAGCATCACGTACAGTCTGTGTCCAGGGCATGGAATCACACATGGAGTCTATCTGTGGGCACGCGCGCTCTCCATACAGACCTCTCGCCATAGAGCGCAGGCGCCATCTGTCCATTCTTTCATAAGGACTTTACCATTTTGACGTATCCGTGCTTATACAAAATGAGATTCTCCGGCTTCAGGTCCCGATAAATGACTCCACTGGCGTGCAGATAGTCCAGTCCCTCTACAACACAGGCACAACAGAAGACAGCCACTTCCTCAGGGAACTTCTTCCTAAAACAGATCAAGTCACAGTTTGGGTTTTTAAATGAGCAACTCTTTAATTGAACATCTAGGAAATGTCGACTCTGGGCCAGATGTAGGGTTTGGCGGATTTACCTCTGGCATTCGGGGAGACGGAGCACATCATGTCCCCCTCCCTGATGGATAGAGGATCGCCATATTCAGAGATCACCGCTGATCCAGCAGTGAGCTCTCTACTTTCAAGAGGAACCGCTGGGAAGGTGCTCCCTCCATCGGTACCAACAGTATGGTGGACAGCCACTGTTGGTTTTAATGGCCGTCTACCAAACTTTTTATTTAAAAAAACAAACTTCCAAACTAGGAGTTTGTTTCTGAAAAACAAATAAGAAATTACCTCCAAACTTGGGTATTTTTTCTGTGGGTGTGGGGGGTCATTATTTTAATGTGTTTGTTCATCTATGCCAGGCTTTCCAGGTGGTGACAACCAGAAAAAAGTGAATCAAACCACCTGCCCTAAATAGAGTGGGCGCTGTGATGCCATTATTCCACCAGCCAGCGCTTTGTAAGACTAAACTTTTTGTCAATCAAGCCAACAGGAGCACCACCGACAGAAAGCTGATGAACCACCCTGCTTACAATGGGGCAGGGGGACTGAGGGTTTGTGATGGAGTGCCCTGCTTACAATGGGGCAGGGGGACTGAGGGTTTGTGATGGAGTGCCCTGCTTACAATGGGGCAGGCAGACTGAGGGTTTGTGATGGAGTGCCCTGCTTACAATGGGGCAGGCAGACGGAGGGTTTGTGATGGAGTGCCCTGCTTACAATAGGGCAGGCGGACTGAGGGTTTGTGATGGAGTGCCCTGCTTACCACAGGACATGCAGTCTGAAGGTTTGTGATGGAGTGCCCTGCTTACAGTACGGCATGCGGACTGAGGGTTTGTGATGGAGTGCCCTGCTTACAATAGGGCAGGTGGAGTGAGTGAGGGTTTGTGATGGAGTGCCCTGCTTACAGTAAGGCATGCGGACTGAGGGTTTGTGATGGAGTGCCCTGTTTACAGTAAGGCATGCGGACTGAGGGTTTGTGATGGAGTGCCCTGCTTACAATAGGGCAGGCGGACTGAGGGTTTGTGATGGAGTGCCCTGCTTACAATGGGGCAGGCAGACTGAGGGTTTGTGATGGAGTACCCTGCTTACAGTAAGGCAGGCGAACTGAGGGTTTGTGATGGAGTGCCCTGCTTACAGTAAGGCATGTGGACTGAGGGTTTATGATGGAGTGACCTGCTTACAATAGGGCATGTGGACTGATGGTTTGTGATGGAGTGCCCTGCTTACAATAGGGCAGGCGGACTGAGGGTTTGTGATGGAGTGCCCTGCTTACAATAGTGCATGTGGACTGAGGGTTTGTGGTGGAGTGCCCTGCTTACAATAGGGCAGGTGGACTGAGGGTTTGTGATGGAGTGCCCTGCTTACCATAGGGCATGCAGTCTGAAGGTTTGTGAGGGAGTGCCCTGCTTAAAGTACGGCATACGGACTGAGGGTTTGTGATGGAGTGCCCTGCTTACCATAGGGCATGCAGTCTGAGGGTTTGTGATGGAGTGCCCTGCTTACAATAGGGCAGGCGGACTGAGGGTTTGTGATGGAGTGCCCTGCGTACAATAGGGCAGGCGGACTGAGGGTTTGTGATGGAGTGCTCTGCGTACAACAGGGCAGGCGGACTCAGGGTTTGTGATGGAGTGCCCTGCTTACAGTAAGGCATGCGGACTGAGGGTTTGTGATGGAGTGCCCTGCTTACAATAGGGCAGGTGGACTGAGGGTTTGTGATGGAGTTCCCTGCTTACAATAGGGCATGTGGACTGAAGGTTTGTGATGGAGTGCCCTGCTTACAGTAAGGCAGGCGGACTGAGGGTTTGTGATGGAGTACCCTGCTTACAGTAAGGCATATGGACTGAGGGTTTGTGATGGAGTGCCCTGCTTACAATAGGGCAGGTGGAGTGAGTGAGGGTTTGTGATGCAGTGCCCTGCTTACAGTAAGGAATGTGGACTGAGGGTTTGTGATGGAGTGGCCTGCTTACAGTAAGGCATATGGACTGAGGGTTTGTAATGGAGTGCCTTACTTCCAGTAGGGCAGGTTGACTGAGGGTTTGTAATGGAGTTCCCTGTTTACAGTAAGGCATGCGGACTAAAGGGTTTGTGATGGAGTGCCCTGCTTACAATAGGGCAGGCGGACTGAGGGTTTGTGATGGAGTGCCCTGCTTACAATGGGGCAGGCAGACTGAGGGTTTGTGATGGAGTACCCTGCTTACCATAGGGCATGTGGACTGATGGTTTGTGATGGAGTGCCCTGCTTACAGTAAGGCATGTGGACTGAGGGTTTATGATGGAGTGCCCTGCTTACAATAGGGCATGTGGACTGATGGTTTGTGATGGAGTGCCCTGCTTACAATAGGGCAGGCGGACTGAGGATTTGTGATGGAGTGCCCTGCTTAAAATAGGGCATGTGGACTGAGGGTTTGTGATGGAGTGCCCTGCTTACAATAGGGCAGGTGGACTGAGGGTTTGTGATGGAGTGCCCCGCTTACCATAGGGCATGCAGTCTGAAGGTTTGTGATGGAGTGCCCTGCTTAAAGTACGGCATGCGGACTGAGGGTTTGTGATGGAGTGCCCTGCTTACCATAGGGCATGCAGTCTGAGGGTTTGTGATGGAGTGCCCTGCTTACAATAGGGCATGTGGACTGAGGGTTTGTGATGGAGTGCCCTGCTTACCATAGGGCATGCAGTCTGAAGGTTTGTGATGGAGTGCCCTGCTTAAAGTACGGCATGCGGACTGAGGGTTTGTGATGGAGTGCCCTGCTTACCATAGGGCATGCAGTCTGAGGGTTTGTGATGGAGTGCCCTGCTTACAATAGGGCAGGCGGACTGAGGGTTTGTGATGGAGTGCCCTGCGTACAATAGGGCAGGCGGACTGAGGGTTTGTGATGGAGTGCTCTGCGTACAACAGGGCAGGCGGCCTGAGGGTTTGTGATGGAGTGCCCTGCTTACCGTAAGGCATGCGGACTGAGGGTTTGTGATGGAGTGCCCTGCTTACAATAGGGCAGGTGGACTGAGGGTTTGTGATGGAGTGCCCTGCTTACAATAGGGCATGTGGACTGAAGGTTTGTGATGGAGTGCCCTGCTTACAGTAAGGCAGGCGGACTGAGGGTTTGTGATGGAGTGTCCTGCTTACAGTAAGGCATATGGACTGAGGGTTTGTGATGGAGTGCCCTGCTTACAATAGGGCAGGTGGAGTGAGTGAGGGTTTGTGATGCAGTGCCCTGCTTACAGTAAGGAATGTGGACTGAGGGTTTGTGATGGAGTGGCCTGCTTACAGTAAGGCATATGGACTGAGGGTTTGTGATGGAGTGCCCTGCTTCCAGTAGGGCAGGTGGACTGAGGGTTTGTGATGGAGTACCCTGCTTACCATAGGGCATGTGGACTGATGGTTTGTGATGGAGTGCCCTGCTAACAGTAAGGCATATGGACTGAGGGTTTGTGATGGAGTGCCCTGCTTACAGTAAGGCATGTGGACTGAGGGTTTGTGATGGAGTGCCCTGCTTACGATAAGGCATGCAGTCTGAAGGTTTGTGATGGAGTGCCCTGCTTACCATAGGGCATGCAGTCTGAGGGTTTGTGATGGAGTGCCCTGCTTACAGTACGGCATATGGACTGAGGGTTTGTGATGGAGTGCCCTGCTTACAATAGGGCAGGTGGACTGAGGGTTTGTGATGGACCTCCCTGCTTACAGTATGCATGTAGCCTGAGGATTTGTGATGGAGTGCCCTGCTTACAGTAGGGCATGCGGACTGAGGGTTTGTGATGGCGTGCCCTGCTTACCATAGGGCATGCAGTCTGAGGGTCTGTGATGGAGTGCCCTGCTTACAATAGGGCAGGCGGACTGAGGGTTTGTGATGGAGTGCCCTGCTTACAGTAAGGCATGTGGACTGAGGGTTTGTGATGGAGTGCCCTGCTTACAATAGGGCAGGTGGACTGAGGGTTTGTGATGGAGTGCCCTGCTTACAGTAAGGCATATGGACTGAGGGTTTGTGATGTAGTGCCCTGCTTAAAGTAAGGTATGTGGACTGAGGGTTTGTGATGGAGTGCCCTGCTTACAGTAAGGCATGTGGACTGAGGGTTTATGATGGAGTGCCCTGCTTACAATAGGGCAGGTGGACTGAGGGTTTGTGATGGAGTGCCCTGCTTACAATAAGGCATGTGGACTGAGGGTTTGTTATGGAGTGCCCTGCTTACAATAGGGCAGGTGGACTGAGGGTTTGTGATGAGTGCCCTGCTTACAGTATGGAATGTGCACTGAGGGTTTGAGATGTCGTGCCCTGCTTACAATAGGGCAGGTGGACTGAGGGTTTGTGATGAGTGCCCTGCTTACAGTAAGGCATGTGGACTGAGGGTTTGTAATGAGTGCCCTGCTTACAGTGGGGCAGGTGGACTGAGGGTTTGTAATGGAGTGCCCTGCTTACAGTAAGGCAGGAGGACTGAGGGTTTGTGATGGAGTGCCCTGCTTACAGTAAGGCATGTGGACTGAGGGTTTGTGATGGAGTGCCCTGCTTACAGTAAGGCATGTGGACTGAGGGTTTATGATGGAGTGCCCTGCTTACAATAGGGCAGGTGAACTGAGGGTTTGTGATGGAGTGCCCTGCTTACAATGGGTCAGGTGGACTGAGGGTTGTTGATGGAGTGCCCTGCTTACAGTAAGGCAGGCGGACGGAGGGTTTGTGATGGAGTGCCCTGCTTACAGTAAGGCATGTGGACTGAGGGTTTGTGATGGAGTGCCCTGCTTACAATAGGGCAGGTGGACTGAGGGTTTGTGATGAGTGCCCTGCTTACAGTAAGGCGTGTGGACTGAGGGTTTGTGATGGAGTGCCCTGCTTACAATAGGGCAGGTGGACTGAGGGTTTGTGATGAGTGCCCTGCTTACAGTAAGGCATGTGGACTGAGGGTTTGTGATGGAGTGCCCTGCTTACAATAGGGCAGGTGGACTGAGGGTTTGTGATGAGTGCCCTGCTTACAGTGGGGCAGGTGGACTGGGGGTTTGTGATGGAGTGCCCTGCTTACAGTAAGGCATGTGGACTGAGGGTTTGTGATGGAGTGCCATGCTTACAGTAAGGCAGGCGGACTGAGGGTCTGTGATGGAGTGCCCTGCTTACAATGGGGCAGGCGGACTGAGGGTATGTGATGCAGTGCCCTGTTGACAGTGAGGCATGTGGACTCAGTGGCGGCCCGTCCTTTAGGGCGGAGGGGCCACGCCCCCCCACCCCATGAAGAGTGTCTGTCAGGCTGAACAAAGGTCAGCCTGACAGACACTCTTTATGTTCAGCTCAGGCAGCCAGGAGCAGACATACGCGATTTGCGCAGACTCCTAGCTGCCTGAGCTGAACTTTGCTGGGCTGAGGAGATCACGACCCTTATGGGCGTGATCTCCTCGGCCCAGCAAAGGTCCTCCCCTGGGTGACGTGGAAAGCGTCACCCATTGACACTCTCCCTGGGCGCTTCAGGTTTAAGCCCTGAAGTGCCCAGGGCGAGTGTCAATCAGTGACACTTCGTCACAGAGTGAGGTGGGGTCAGCAGTCTCACTGACCTCATCCCACTCTGTGACGAGGCTGGGACTGCTGCCTTCCCTCATTGGCTGACCTAAGGTCAGCCAATGAGGGAAGGCAGCAGTCCCAACCCTCCTGGGACCTGGAGGCTGAAGGTAAGTGCATGTGTGTGTCTGTGTATGTGTGTTATGTTTTCCTTTGAATGTTTGGTGCGCGCGTGCATGTTTGAGTGTTATGAGTGTTGTTCATGGATGTGCGTGCGTGCGTGTTTGTGTGTGAAAGACTGAATGTGTTTGATCTTGTAAAATGAATGTTTGGTGCGTGCGTGCATGTTTGAATGGAATGAGTGTTGTTACTGGATGTGAGTGCTTGCGTGCATGTGTGTAAGAATGAATGTGTGTGAATTTGTAAAATGAATGGTGCGTGCGTGCATGTTTGAATGGAATGAGTGTTGTTAATGGGTGAGCGTGCCTGCGTGCGTGTCTGGGTGTGAAAGAATGAGTCTGTGTGTGTGTTTGTGTGTGTGCCCCGCCCGCCCTCCTCCCAAAGCTGCCGGCCGCCACTGTGTGGACTGAGGGTTTGTGATGGAGTGCCCTGCTTACAATAGGGCAGGCGGACTGAGGGTTTGTGATGGAGTGCCCTGCTTACAGTAAGGCATGTAGACTGAGGGTTTGTCATGGAGTGCCCTGCTTACAATAGGGCAGGTGGACTGAGGGTTTGTGATGGAGTGCCCTGCTTACAATAGGGCAGGTGGACTGAGGGTTTGTGATGGAGTGCCCTGCTTACCATAGGGCATGCAGTCTGAAGGTTTGTGATGGAGTGCCCTGCTTACAATAGGGCATGTGGACTGAGGGTTTGTGATGGAGTGCCCTGCTTACCATAGGGCATGCAGTCTGAAGGTTTGTGATGGAGTGCCCTGCTTAAAGTACGGCATGCGGACTGAGGGTTTGTGATGGAGTGCCCTGCTTACCATAGGGCATGCAGTCTGAGGGTTTGTGATGGAGTGCCCTGCTTACAATAGGGCATGTGGACTGAGGGTTTGTGATGGAGTGCCCTGCTTACCATAGGGCATGCAGTCTGAAGGTTTGTGATGGAGGGCCCTGCTTAAAGTACGGCATGCGGACTGAGGGTTTGTGATGGAGTGCCCTGCTTACCATAGGGCATGCAGTCTGAGGGTTTGTGATGGAGTGCCCTGCTTACAATAGGGCAGGCGGACTGAGGGTTTGTGATGGAGTGCCCTGCGTACAATAGGGCAGGCGGACTGAGGGTTTGTGATGGAGTGCTCTGCGTACAACAGGGCAGGCGGCCTGAGGGTTTGTGATGGAGTGCCCTGCTTACAGTAAGGCATGCGGACTGAGGGTTTGTGATGGAGTGCCCTGCTTACAATAGGGCAGGTGGACTGAGGGTTTGTGATGGAGTGCCCTGCTTACAATAGGGCATGTGGACTGAAGGTTTGTGATGGAGTGCCCTGCTTACAGTAAGGCAGGCGGACTGAGGGTTTGTGATGGAGTGTCCTGCTTACAGTAAGGCATATGGACTGAGGGTTTGTGATGGAGTGCCCTGCTTACAATAGGGCAGGTGGAGTGAGTGAGGGTTTGTGATGCAGTGCCCTGCTTACAGTAAGGAATGTGGACTGAGGGTTTGTGATGGAGTGGCCTGCTTACAGTAAGGCATATGGACTGAGGGTTTGTGATGGAGTGCCCTGCTTCCAGTAGGGCAGGTGGACTGAGGGTTTGTGATGGAGTACCCTGCTTACCATAGGGCATGTGGACTGATGGTTTGTGATGGAGTGCCCTGCTAACAGTAAGGCATATGGACTGAGGGTTTGTGATGGAGTGCCCTGCTTACAGTAAGGCATGTGGACTGAGGGTTTGTGATGGAGTGCCCTGCTTACGATAAGGCATGCAGTCTGAAGGTTTGTGATGGAGTGCCCTGCTTACCATAGGGCATGCAGTCTGAGGGTTTGTGATGGAGTGCCCTGCTTACAGTACGGCATATGGACTGAGGGTTTGTGATGGAGTGCCCTGCTTACAATAGGGCAGGTGGACTGAGGGTTTGTGATGGACCTCCCTGCTTACAGTATGCATGTAGCCTGAGGATTTGTGATGGAGTGCCCTGCTTACAGTAGGGCATGCAGACTGAGGGTTTGTGATGGCGTGCCCTGCTTACCATAGGGCATGCAGTCTGAGGGTCTGTGATGGAGTGCCCTGCTTACAATAGGGCAGGCGGACTGAGGGTTTGTGATGGAGTGCCCTGCTTACAGTAAGGCATGTGGACTGAGGGTTTGTGATGGAGTGCCCTGCTTACAATAGGGCAGGTGGACTGAGGGTTTGTGATGGAGTGCCCTGCTTACAGTAAGGCATATGGACTGAGGGTTTGTGATGTAGTGCCCTGCTTAAAGTAAGGTATGTGGACTGAGGGTTTGAGATGGAGTGCTCTGCTTACAGTAAGGCATGTGGACTGAGGGTTTATGATGGAGTGCCCTGCTTACAATAGGGCAGGTGGACTGAGGGTTTGTGATGGAGTGCCCTGCTTACAATAAGGCATGTGGACTGAGGGTTTGTTATGGAGTGCCCTGCTTACAATAGGGCAGGTGGACTGAGGGTTTGTGATGAGTGCCCTGCTTACAGTATGGAATGTGCACTGAGGGTTTGAGATGTCGTGCCCTGCTTACAATAGGGCAGGTGGACTGAGGGTTTGTGATGAGTGCCCTGCTTACAGTAAGGCATGTGGACTGAGGGTTTGTGATGGAGTGCCCTGCTTACAATAGGGCAGGTGGACTGAGGGTTTGTGATGAGTGCCCTGCTTACAGTGGGGCAGGTGGACTGAGGGTTTGTAATGGAGTGCCCTGCTTACAGTAAGGCAGGAGGACTGAGGGTTTGTGATGGAGTGCCCTGCTTACAGTAAGGCATGTGGACTGAGGGTTTGTGATGGAGTGCCCTGCTTACAGTAAGGCATGTGGACTGAGGGTTTATGATGGAGTGCCCTGCTTACAATAGGGCAGGTGAACTGAGGGTTTGTGATGGAGTGCCCTGCTTACAATGGGGCAGGTGGACTGAGGGTTGTTGATGGAGTGCCCTGCTTACAGTAAGGCAGGCGGACGGAGGGTTTGTGATGGAGTGCCCTGCTTACAGTAAGGCATGTGGACTGAGGGTTTGTGATGGAGTGCCCTGCTTACAATAGGGCAGGTGGACTGAGGGTTTGTGATGAGTGCCCTGCTTACAGTAAGGCGTGTGGACTGAGGGTTTGTGATGGAGTGCCCTGCTTACAATAGGGCAGGTGGACTGAGGGTTTGTGATGAGTGCCCTGCTTACAGTAAGGCATGTGGACTGAGGGTTTGTGATGGAGTGCCCTGCTTACAATAGGGCAGGTGGACTGAGGGTTTGTGATGAGTGCCCTGCTTACAGTGGGGCAGGTGGAATGGGGGTTTGTGATGGAGTGCCCTGCTTACAGTAAGGCATGTGGACTGAGGGTTTGTGATGGAGTGCCATGCTTACAGTAAGGCAGGCGGACTGAGGGTATGTGATGGAGTGCCCTGCTTACAATGGGGCAGGCGGACTGAGGGTATGTGATGGAGTGCCCTGTTGACAGTGAGGCATGTGGACTCAGTGGCGGCCTGTCCTTTAGGGCGGAGGGGCCACGCTCCCCCACCCCATGAAGAGTGTCTGTCAGGCTGAACAAAGGTCAGCCTGACAGACACTCTTTATGTTCAGCTCAGGCAGCCAGGAGCAGACATACGCGATTTGCGCAGACTCCTAGCTGCCTGAGCTGAACTTTGCTGGGCTGAGGAGATCACGACCCTTATGGGCGTGATCTCCTCGGCCCAGCAAAGGTCCTCCCCTGGGTGACGTGGAAAGCGTCACCCATTGACACTCTCCCTGGGCGCTTCAGGTTTAAGCCCTGAAGTGCCCAGGGCGAGTGTCAATCAGTGACGCTTCGTCACAGAGTGAGGTGGGGTCAGCAGTCTCACTGACCTCATCCCACTCTGTGACGAGGCTGGGACTGCTGCCTTCCCTCATTGGCTGACCTAAGGTCAGCCAATGAGGGAAGGCAGCAGTCCCAACCCTCCTGGGACCTGGAGGCTGAAGGTAAGTGCATGTGTGTGTCTGTGTATGTGTGTTATGTTTTCCTTTGAATGTTTGGTGCGCGCGTGCATGTTTGAGTGTTATGAGTGTTGTTCATGGATGTGCGTGCGTGCGTGTGTGTGTGTGAAAGACTGAATGTGTTTGATCTTGTAAAATGAATGTTTGGTGCGTGCGTGCATGTTTGAATGGAATGAGTGTTGTTACTGGATGTGAGTGCTTGCGTGCGTGTGTGTAAGAATGAATGTGTGTGAATTTGTAAAATGAATGGTGCGTGCGTGCATGTTTGAATGGAATGAGTGTTGTTAATGGGTGAGCGTGCGTGCGTGCGTGTCTGGGTGTGAAAGAATGAGTCTGTGTGTGTGTTTGTGTGTGTGCCCCGCCCGCCCTCCTCCCAAAGCTGCCGGCCGCCACTGTGTGGACTGAGGGTTTGTGATGGAGTGCCCTGCTTACAATAGGGCAGGCGGACTGAGGGTTTGTGATGGAGTGCCCTGCTTACAGTAAGGCATGTAGACTGAGGGTTTGTGATGGAGTGCCCTGCTTACAATAGGGCAGGTGGACTGAGGGTTTGTGATGGAGTGCCCTGCTTACAATAGGGCAGGTGGACTGAGGGTTTGTGATGGAGTGCCCTGCTTACCATAGGGCATGCAGTCTGAAGGTTTGTGATGGAGTGCCCTTCTTAAAGTACGGCATGCGGACTGAGGGTTTGTGATGGAGTGCCCTGCTTACCATAGGGCATGCAGTCTGAGGGTTTGTGATGGAGTGCCCTGCTTACAATAGGGCATGTGGACTGAAGGTTTGTGATGGAGTGCCCTGTTTACAATAGGGTATGTGGACTGAGGGTTTGTGATGGAGTGCCCTGCTTACAATAGGGCAGGCGGACTGAGGGTTTGTGATGGAGTGCCCTGCTTACCACAGGACATGCAGTCTGAAGGTTTGTGATGGAGTGCCCTGCTTACAGTACGGCATGCGGACTGAGGGTTTGTGAAGGAGTGCCCTACTTACAATAGGGCAGGTGGAGTGAGTGAGGGTTTGTGATGGAGTGCCCTGCTTACAGTAGGGCATGCGGACTGAGGGTTTGTGATGGAGTGCCCTGTTTAAAGTAAGGCATGCTGACTGAGGGTTTGTGATGGAGTGACCTGCTTACAATAGGGCAGGCGGACTGAGGGTTTGTGATGGAGTGCCCTGCTTACAATGTGGCAGGCAGACTGAGGGTTTGTGATGGAGTACCCTGCTTACCATAGGGCATGTGGACTGATGGTTTGTGATGGAGTGCCCTGCTTACAATAGGGCAGGCTGACTGATGGTTTGTGATGGAGTGCCCTGCTTACAGTATGGCATGTGGACTGAGGGTTTGTGATGGAGTGCCCTGCTTACAATGGGGCAGGCAGACTGAGGGTTTGTGATGGAGTGCCCTGCTTACAATGGGGCAGGCGGACTGAGGGTTTGTGATGGAGTGCCCTGCTTACAATAGGGCAGGTGGACTGAGGGTTTGTGATGGAGTGCCCTGCTTACAATAGGGCAGGCTGACTGAGGGTTTGTGATGGAGTGCCCTGCTTACCACAGGACATGCAGTCTGAAGGTATGTGATGGAGTGCCCTGCTTACAGTACGGCGTGCGGACTGAGGGTTTGTGATGGAGTGCCCTGCTTACAATAAGGCAGGTGCAGTGAGTGAGGGTTTGTGATGGAGTGCCCTGCTTACAGTAAGGCATGCGGACTGAGGGTTTGTGATGGAGTGCCCTGTTTACAGTAAGGCATGCGGACTGAGGGTTTGTGATGGAGTGCCCTGCTTACAATAGGGCAAGCGGACTGAGGGTTTGTGATGGAGTGCCCTGCTTACAATGGGGCAGGCAGACTGAGGGTTTGTGATGGAGTACCCTGCTTACAGTAAGGCAGGCGGACTGAGGGTTTGTGATGGAGTGCCCTGCTTACAGTAAGGCATGTGGACTGAGGGTTTATGATGGAGTGCCCTGCTTACAATAGGGCATGTGGACTGATGGTTTGTGATGGAGTGCCCTGCTTACAATAGGGCAGGCGGACTGAGGGTTTGTGATGGAGTGCCCTGCTTACAATAGTGTATGTGGACTGAGGGTTTGGGGTGGAGTGCCCTGCTTACAATAGGGCAGGTGGACTGAGGGTTTGTGATGGAGTGCCCTGCTTACCATAGGGCATGCAGTCTGAAGGTTTGTGATGGAGTGCCCTGCTTAAAGTACGGCATGCGGACTGAGGGTTTGTGATGGAGTGCCCTGCTTACCATAGGGCATGCAGTCTGAGGGTTTGTGATGGAGTGCCCTGCTTACAATAGGGCAGGCGGACTGAGGGTTTGTGATGGAGTGCCCTGCGTACAATAGGGCAGGTGGACTGAGGGTTTGTGATGGAGTGCTCTGCGTACAACAGGGCAGGCGGACTCAGGGTTTGTGATGGAGTGCACTGCTTACAGTAAGGCATGCGGACTGAGGGTTTGTGATGGAGTGCCCTGCTTACAATAGGGCAGGTGGACTGAGGGTTTGTGATGGAGTGCCCTGCTTACAATAGGGCATGTGGACTGAAGGTTTGTGATGGAGTGCCCTGCTTACACTTAGGGAGGCGGACTGAGGGTTTGTGATGGAGTGCCCTGCTTACAGTAAGGCATATGGACTGAGGGTTTGTGATGGAGTGCCCTGCTTACAATAGGGCAGGTGGAGTGAGTGAGGGTTTGTGATGCAGTGCCCTGCTTACAGTAAGGAATGTGGACTGAGGGTTTGTGATGGAGTGGCCTGCTTACAGTAAGGCATATGGACTGAGGGTTTGTGATGGAGTGCCCTACTTCCAGTAGGGCAGGTGGACTGAGGGTTTGTAATGGAGTGCCCTGTTTACAGTAAGGCATGCGGACTGAGGGTTTGTGATGGAGTGCCCTGCTTACAATAGGGCAGGCGGACTGAGGGTTTGTGATGGAGTGCCCTGCTTACAATGGGGCAGGCAGACTGAGGGTTTGTGATGGAGTACCCTGCTTACCATAGGGCATGTGGAGTGGTGGTTTGTGATGGAGTGCCCTGCTTACAGTAAGGCATATGGACTGAGGGTTTGTGATGGAGTGCCCTGCTTACAGTAAGGCATGTGGACTGAGGGTTTATGATGGAGTGCCCTGCTTACAATAGGGCATGTGGACTGATGGTTTGTGATGGAGTGCCCTGCTTACAATAGGGCAGGCGGACTGAGGGTTTGTGATGGAGTGCCCTGCTTACAATAGGGAATGTGGACTGAGGGTTTGTGATGGAGTGCCCTGCTTACAATAGGGCAGGTGGACTGAGGGTTTGTGATGGAGTGCCCTGCTTACCATAGGGCATGCAGTCTGAAGGTTTGTGATGGAGTGCCCTGCTTAAAGTACGGCATGTGGACTGAGGGTTTGTGATGGAGTGCCCTGTTTACCATAGGGCATGCAGTCTGCGTGTTTGTGATGGAGTGCCCTGCTTTCAATAGGGCAGGCGGACTGAGGGTTTGTGATGGAGAGCCCTGCGTACAATAGGGCAGGCGGACTGAGGGTTTGTGATGGAGTGCTCTGCGTACAACAGGGCAGGTGGACTCAGGGTTTGTGATGGAGTGCCCTGCTTACAGTAAGGCATGCGGACTGAGGGTTTGTGATGGAGTGCCCTGCTTACAATAGGGCAGGTGGACTGAGGGTTTGTGATGGAGTGCCCTGCTTACAGTAGGGCATGTGGACTGAAGGTTTGTGATGGAGTGCCCTGCTTACAGTAAGGCAGGCGGACTGAGGGTTTGTGATGGAGTGCCCTGCTTATAGTAAGGCATATGGACTGAGGGTTTGTGATGGAGTGCCCTGCTTACAATAGGGCAGGTGGAGTGAGTGAGGGTTTGTGATGCAGTGCCCTGCTTACAGTAAGGAATGTGGACTGAGGGTTTGTGATGGAGTGGCCTGCTTACAGTAAGGCATATGGACTGAGGGTTTGTGATGGAGTGCCCTGCTTCCAGTAGGGCAGGTGGACTGAGGGTTTGTGATGGAGTACCCTGCTTACCATAGGGCTTGTGGACTGATGGTTTGTGATGGAGTGCCCTGCTAAAAGTAAGGCATATGGACTGAGGGTTTGTGATGGAGTGCCCTGCTTACAGTAAGGCATGTGGACTGAGGGTTTGTGATGGAGTGCCCTGCTTACCATAAGGCATGCAGTCTGAAGGTTTGTGATGGAGTGCCCTGCTTACCATAGGGCATGCAGTCTGAGGGTTTGTGATGGAGTGCCCTGCTTACAGTACTGCATTTGGACTGAGGGTTTGTGATGGAGTGCCCTGCTTACAATAGGGCAGGTGGACTGAGGGTTTGTGATGGACCTCCCTGCTTACAGTATGCATGTAGCCTGAGGATTTGTGATGGAGTGCCCTGCTTACAGTAAGGCATGCGGACTGAGGGTTTGTGATGGCGTGCCCTGCTTACCATAGGGCGTGCTGTCTGAGGGTCTGTGATGGAGTGCCCCGCTTACAATAGGGCAGGCGGACTGAGGGTTTGTGATGGACTGCCCTGCTTACAGTAAGGCATGTGGACTGAGGGTTTGTGATGGAGTTCCCTGCTTACAATAGGGCAGGTGGACTGAGGGTTTGTGATGGAGTGCCCTGCTTACAGTAAGGCATATGGACTGAGGGTTTGTAATGGAGTGCCCTGCTTAAAGTAAGGTATGTGGACTGAGGGTTTGTGATGGAGTGCCCTGCTTACAGTAAGGCATGTGGACTGACGGTTTATGATGGAGTGCCCTGCTTACAATAGGGCAGGTGGACGGAGGGTTTGTGATAGAGTGCCCTGCTTACAGTAAGGCATGTGGACTGAGGGTTTGTTATGGAGTGCCCTGCTTACAATAGGGCAGGTGGACTGAGGGTTTGTGATGAGTGCCCTGCTTACAGTATGGAATGTGGACTGAGGGTTTGTGATGTTGTGCCCTGCTTACAATAGGGCAGGTGGACTGAGGGTTTGTGATGGAGTGCCCTGCTTACAATAGGGCAGGTGGACTGAGGGTTTGTGATGAGTGCCCTGCTTACAGTGGGGCAGGTGGACTGAGGGTTTGTGATGGAGTGCCCTGCTTACAGTAAGGGAGGAGGACTGAGGGTTTGTGATGGAGTGCCCTGCTTACAGTAAGGCATGTGGACTGAGGGTTTGTGATGGAGTGCCCTGCTTACAGTAAGACATGTGGACTGAGGGTTTATGATGAAGTGCCCTGCTTACAATAGGGCAGGTGAACTGAGGGTTTGAGATGGAGTGCCCTGCTTACAATGGGGCAGGTTGACTGAGGGTTGTTGATGGAGTGCCCTGCTTACAGTAAGGCAGGCGGACGGAGGGTTTGTGATGGAGTGCCCTGCTTACAGTAAATCATGTGGACTGAGGGTTTGTGATGGAGTGCCCTTCTTACAATAGGGCAGGTGGACTGAGGGTTTGTGATGAGTGCCCTGCTTACAGTAAGGCGTGTGGACTGAGGGATTGTGATGGAGTGCCCTGCTTACAATAGGGCAGGTGGACTGAGGGTTTGTGATGAGTGCCCTGCTTACAGTAAGGCATGTGGACTGAGGGTTTGTGATGGAGTGCCCTGCTTACAATAGGGCAGGTGGACTGAGGGTTTGTGATGAGTGCCCTGCTTACAGTGGGGCAGGTGGATGTGGGGTTTGTGATGGAGTGCCGTGCTTACAGTAAGGCATGTGGACTGAGGGTTTGTGATGGAGTGCCCTGCTTACAGTAAGGCAGGCGGACTGAGGGTCTGTAATGGAGTGCCCTGCTTACAATGGGGCAGGCGGACTGAGGGTATGTGATGGAGTGCCCTGTTGACAGTGAGGCATGTGGACTGAGGGTTTGTGATGGAGTGCCCTGCTTACAATAGGGCAGGCGGACTGAGGGTTTGTGATGGAGTGCCCTGCTTACAGTAAGGCATGTGGACTGAGGGTTTGTGATGGAGTGCCCTGCTTACAATAGGGCAGGTGGACTGAGGGTTTGTGATGGAGTGCCCTGCTTACAATAGGGCAGGTGGACTGAGGGTTTGTGATGGAGTGCCCTGCTTACAGTAAGGCATGTGGACTGAGGGTTTGTGATGGAGTGCCCTGCTTACCATAAGGCATGCAGTCTGAAGGTTTGTGATGGAGTGCCCTGCTTACCATAGGGCATGCAGTCTGAGGGTTTGTGATGGAGTGCCCTGCTTACAGTATGGCATATGGACTGAGGGTTTGTGATGGAGTGCCCTGCTTACAATAGGGCAGGTGGACTGAGGGTTTGTGATGGACCTCCCTGCTTACAGTATGCATGTAGCCTGAGGATTTGTGATGGAGTGCCCTGCTTACAGTAAGGCATGCGGACTGAGGGTTTGTGATGGCGTGCCCTGCTTACCATAGGGCATGCAGTCTGAGGGTCTGTGATGGAGTGCCCTGCTTACAATAGGGCAGGTGGACTGAGGGTTTGTGATGGAGTGCCCTGCTTACAGTAAGGCATGTGGACTGAGGGTTTGTGATGGAGTGCCCTGCTTACAATAGGGCAGGTGGACTGAGGGTTTGTGATGGAGTGCCCTGCTTACAGTAAGGCATATGGACTGAGGGTTTGTGATGGAGTGCCCTGCTTACAGTGGGGCAGGTGGACTGAGGGTTTGTGATGGAGTGCCCTGCTTACAGTAAGGCATGTGGACTGAGGGTTTATGATGGAGTGCCCTGCTTACAATAGGGCAGGTGGACTGAGGGTTTGTGATGGAGTGCCCTGCTTACAGTAAGGCATGTGGACTGAGGGTTTGTTATGGAGTGCCCTGCTTACAATAGGGCAGGTGGACTGAGGGTTTGTGATGAGTGCCCTGCTTACAGTATGGCATGTGGACTGAGGGTTTGTGATGTTGTGCCCTGCTTACAATAGGGCAGGTGGACTGAGGGTTTATGATGGAGTGCCCTGCTTACAGTAAGGCAGGCGGACTGAGGGTTTGTGATGGCTAAAGATTTAAAAACTCTTGCACTTTCCTGCCTCTGTCTGCTAGCACAGGATCCATTCTGTAAATTTTAAGTGAATCCCTCTGTTCTTTGTTTTGCGGTGTAGGCAGAAAGTCAGATATTACTTTCTATTTTCAGCAGGAATACAGAACAATGTGCAGAATGTAACTGGGCAGTTCAGTAGATCTCTGTCCCCATTATCTGCCTGTTTCACAGAATGAAAAAAATAACTCACCCAAAACACTCATGACATTTTTGTATAAACAGATTAGGATCATGCTTGCATTAACTTTAATCCTTGGGAGTGCTACGCATTAATGTGCAATGAGGTTGGGTATTTTCATCACAATATTCAAGCCTGCATTTGTCATCTATTTTAAGGACCACCAGTTCTTCCTGGTCCACCAGGCCCACTTGGGAAGCAAGGTGTTCAAGGCCCTCCAGGGCCTCAGGGACCTGCTGGAAAAGATGGAGCCATTGGACCAGAGGGCCCACCAGGTACGTGAACAACACAAGTGGATCAACATATTTTGACTCTAATTTATCAAAGTAATCTTCTTCTATTTGTGGCCCAATGCACTGCTGCTATACAGACGTTCCTGAAGATCAAGTAACTGACAATATATGTACAGGAAAAAAATAAGACAATAGACAAGTTTCTATGAGCCGAAGAATTTATCATGCTATATCAGCATATGTGGGTTTTTTGACCTAAGGTCAGTGTAAACTTTCAGAAAAAAAGTTGCCTATGCTCCTGTAACTGATTTAAATATTAAGTGGGTGTTTGAATCAATTAATATATGTGAGGAGAACATGAAAAATGTGTGGATCAAATCCTTGTATACATCAGATAAGTAACACCTGGGCGGTACTATGAGTTACAATGTTACAAGACAGTCCTGGAATTGGTAAACAGGAACTGTAATTCTCTTGAGTTTCATTACAGCGGCACTGAAGATATTGAATCAAACTTTCATTCATTCACTTTGCTTGCCCATTTTGCTGCGAAAAATAGCTAAAAGAAAGAGCTTGTTCAACTCTCAATGACTTACAAAGAGCTCTCCAAAAATGCGGAAGATATTGAGTACCTCTATTAGAAATAATGGTAATTCACAGTGACTAAAATATTAGTTAAAGCATTGGACCATTTCTTCAGCAGCAGAGAAAAATAGGCTACCTTTGAAAAAGTGTGTACTACAAGCATTATTACACAATATAATTTTTAAAGCCGAAGATCTATTATAAATTGTAGCAATCGTATGCAAAGTTTCAGTAGCCACTGGCAGCAGGTTAGAATGTAACAATTTATGTTGAGCACAAGTATGATAGGCAAGAACAAATATTGTAAAATTAAATCAAACATATTCTGAACTCCTCTATAACTGGAAATGACAAAAGCATGAAATATTCTCAATACATCCAACCATAGTTCTGCAGTCAGCACAGAGATAACTTTTTATTTAAAATACAATCCATTTAATCATCTAAAGGAGTCTCTAGATAACTATAGTTCCTTTGCACCTACTAGTTCTTGATCTATCTTAACCTTGTCTAAAATAGACTGAACTATTCCATTCGCAGATTGAGAGACAGTTTCAAGCTAGTCATAAATAAGTAAGGACTCACATAACAATGACTTAAAGCGATCACAAAAAAATTATTTCAACCAGGCTTATAAGTAAGAAAGATGAAAAATGCCCATGTAGCTTGACAACTATTCCTGCACTGAAGATTTTGCAAACACTGCAAATTCTGGTGAACAGTTCAAAGTTCATGTGGTTCACTAGTGCCCATCAAAATATGCCTCTATTCAGTACAAGCCATTGTCACGGCTAAAGCTTTCTCTAGGAACTGAGCAGTTATATCCAAACTTTGACAAAAGACAGGATTTACTTACCCATCATATTCTTGGTCTTGTAAAGCACTTGTCTCATTGGTTCTTTCTGAGGCACCCATTTCCTCAATATACATCCTTGAAGTATTAGGATGGCATAAGAAGTGATTGAACAAAAATCTGTTTGAAAGTGTATTAAACCCTCTTTTAGTTTAATCATCCCAGCAAAACCTCTCTGATATTTTATTTTTCCAAAATACAGGTGATGTCACTGGTTATCTCTGAAAAAGTTTTAATAAATAAAAATGAACATTTGCAATGTTAAGGATACTTTTTCACTATGACATTAGTAAGTGAAGGCAAGTCCCCAATAGCTGAAACCTTTTAGGAATCCCTAAAGAAAAACCAGAAACATTCCAACTCCTAAAGACTCAACTTTTTCCTTCTCAGTCTCACACTTCTCAGGTTTGTAAGACACATGATGTCACTGAAGTATTGATAGCACCAAGCTCAGATGTTCTCCAAAAGGCTTTGAAAAATCTAGATTATCATCCAGATAGACCAATAAAGACTGATTAATTGTATAAGAAAGTATTGAATCCATACAATTCTAAAAAAATGTCAGGAGCATTGAAAAACATAGATAGCAGTATACAATATTCATAATGCCCAAATGAGGCAGAAGGCTGTCCTCTACTTGTCACCTTCGTTCATACACAACTGATAATGAGCACTTTACTAATCAAGTTTAGTAAAGTCTTCCATGGACTGACTCTAATACGTCTTTTATAAGCAGCTAAGATAATCCATCTTTGACCAGGTTTAAACCTCTGTAATCAATAATAGGTCAATAATCTTGGTCTTTCTTTGGAGCAAAAAAGGAAGGGCCTTGGAAGTTTTGAAAATGGTACAATTAAATGAATTTGCAAATACCCCTACAAATAAGCCTTCAGTATCCCTTCTTTTTTTCTGTTAAGAAATAAACGCATGGAGAAAACTCACGGTGCTGCAGTGGCAAAGAAGTTATATTAATCACTATTAAATTGGACATGCAAAACCTTTATTTCATCACTGAGTGACTAACAACTTTCTAAATCACAACAAAATTGACTATGATTATGACCATGACAAAAATGTGATGAAATTATATTGTTCGAGTAGACCAACTGACGTATTTATTAAGTCACTTTCACCAAGGAACTCCAAAAAATTACAACGTAATTAGGAGAAGCAATAATGAAAAGAGATGACACTTCATTGTGCTCTCCAAATGAGATTTGGAAAAGAGGCCTCTCATGTCTGAGCTGTTGTTATTGGTGAGCCCTTAACAGTTTGTATGACAGGAGTCTTCTTACCTTTATTAGGTACATTATTCTTAGCAAACAAGTCTTGATTAATGAATATTCCCCAGGTGCCACTATCCACAAATTCAGAGGTATTAAGAACTGTTCCTTCTATTGTTCTCATAGCAATCGGTAGAAGTGTTATAAACTGAACATACAATATAAGGAAGTCAAAGTGCTCCTCTGTTCTTCTCTTTCTTAAGAGATGATTGGGTTCTTCCTACATTTTTCTTAGTGAGTTTAACAAAGGCCTGGATCTAATGTCCATCATCCCCAGAGTATAGGCACAGCCCAGCCTTTTACTGATATAGCTTTTTCTTTTCTTTTAAAGTTACCATACTGTCCCTAGTAGAATCGACTCTTCTTGATGCAAAGGGTCCATTGACACATCCGATCAACCAGGCGAAAACAAATCTAAGATGAATTAGAATAGCTTTCTTGGGACTTCTCTCCATTCATCAGTCTTGTCTGAGTTCCTACAGCACCTAATCATTATGTTCATGAAAAGAAACAGAAAGCTGTGAAAGGACTGACTTGTCAATAATTTCTTCTTTTAAACCACTTCAAAAAAGTGTCATCTGAGTTCTTTCAACACAGATAGTTTCAGCTACAAATTGACAAAAAAAACAAATCAAATAAATCAACACATCCATTCCATGTCGCTGACTACTGTCCAATGCTCCCTTTGCAGAATACTGCAAGTCAGAAGATTTAAACATCTTCTAAAATGCTAGCTGCAAAGTATCCTATGTCTCCAAACAAATACCTACATTTGTTACTAAAGGAATCTCACAGGTCAATGCAGATTCAGTGAGGCAACCAATCGAGTAACCAACCTTCACTCACCTTTGACTAAACTCTGCAGGGAGAAAGGCAAAAGCCCCATAATAGAATCACAAAGTTCTGCTCGGATGTCTTCAAACCATAACACCAATGCCTTCTTCAGTGCTAAATTTTCAAGGTGTGATTGTTGTACCTCTTGTGCTAGGTGCCAGGATAGATCCATAGCGTAATCAAACCAAATAACGAATTGGCATCTCAGTATGTCACAGTATGAATTCTGAGGTCTGTTGAGCCTTCTTATTTTGCCCAATGAAAGAGGACAGGGTGACAGTTCCCATTAACCATGGCGCCATCATGCACTTAATAAGACGTGTGGATGGTGTCAAGTGGCTCAATAAAAGGGGCCCACTTAAGATGAAAAACACATAGGTTATAAATCTTCCTTGGCAATATAGCTCTTATTAGCAAAGTCCCAAACTTCATCTGATGACAGTAAAGAGGAAAGAGCCAACCAAGGATATCAGATCAAGAACACAACAAAAAAGAAGGGTGTTAATGTGTTGTGATGCAGTCATCACTAGTAAACGCCTCCTTACAGATGATTCAAACACAAACTGACATCACAAGAACATGCTCTGCATGTTCTTGGACTGGGAACCTCAGATAGAAATATCCGGGCAGACCACTATCTTGGACAGTATATAAGTTGTGGACTTGGCCCTTCTCTATAACTCATGGGTTGGTTGAGCACACCAAGAAGATGCCCAAGTTTTCATAATCTCCCTAGTGCTAATGTTTGCAATCCCACTGCAGCTCTTCTCCCTGGACGTTGGGTGAGGTTTGCAGAACACCCCTCAGTGTGACCGTGCACGCAAAAAACACAAGTGCAGTTTAGGCAGCAAAGAACCTTACCCTTGGTCTGAGCTTAGCGTCTATTAACATGCAGCCTAAGGTGAGCGCGGGGCACCCTGTACTGTCCTGAATGTTTGCAGTCTATGCTATTCTCACAGAATAGATGTAACACAAACCCATTCAGGCAGTTGAAGTGATTTAATAGCATGGTGTGGCAGCATTCTGCAATAAAAGGGATTGTGGGATATGGTGGTGTGATGAAATATTCTTCTGATAAAGTGGTGAAGGGTGGCTGGGTGTTAAGGGAACAATGTGGTGTTGTATCTTTTTCTGTTTTGATAGTATGGTCTGCTTTTGTGATGATACAATCTTGTAATCTTATTAATTTGCGATGATATGATCTTGTGATTTGATGTTCTTTGTGACATGGCCTGTGTGGTGTGGGATATTGTTATGGACTGCTATATTGATGATATGAGATACTCCTGTGATGATACATTTTCAGATGTGATTGTTAGGGCTTGTGAAGATATGGTCCTGTGATTTGATGGTTTTGAGATGACAGGATCTTGGGGTGTGATAGTATTGTGGTGTGCTGGTATGTCATTGATGCTCTTCTGATCTTATGGTGTAACTTTCAATGGTATTTTCATTTGATCATGTTGAGATGGGACGATGCTGTGTAGTTACGGTTCATGTGATATGGTCATTGTGCTGATATAGTCATGCAGTTGGGATAGAGAAGTATTGGTAGATAATTGTGTTGAATCGTGTCTTTAATGTGATTTTTTAAAGTCTTCATGATTTTATTATTTCTCCCTCTCTTCTTCGTAGGTCTACGTGGTGAGACGGGTAAGTCCTTGCCTAACTTTATATTTAAATACTTGTTCTGTGCCTTGCAACCCAATTTGCCTTAGAAACATTAGACACCTCTTCGGAGACTTGTAACTGCATATTTTAAAGCAGACAAGAAATGGAGCAAATATCACTATTTTTAATGGGTGTACTGGCCCAAACGATTGGCACTCACAAACAATAGATTTATGGAAAGCAACATTTATATTGGAATTAAAAGGATTTCATTCAAACATATCAGCTAAAGTTAAGACAGTACTATAGCACAGGGTTCAGTACATCCTAGCCAGATATTTAGAGTTAGAACATGGCAGAACAATAATGGCAGAGTGGTGGGGGCGGTTTATTCGACATATTTTTTATGGAAATCGTGATTGTAGTGCAAATACCACTTTGAATCAAGCATGTCTTGTGACACAATTTCGCCATGTAAAGACCTATGATAACTGCAAAGTACTGTAGCACGCGTGATCACTGGACCAGGTTACTTCTGTTGTTCTAAATTCCACAGTAGCACTGTATGGTAATGTAATTACTGTACACAGATGTTATTGGCCCATGGTTTAGTACTGGAATCTAAATAAGCTTGGCATGTTGATCTAAAATCTTATAAACCCCCAACATACTCCTCAGTGGAAGGTCAGGAAAAATGCTTCTAATTTCTGAATTAAGTGGTAAATTCAGAGGGGGGTCCACGTTCAGATATTCCACCATTAAATGGGCAGAACTGAAGCTCGCTAGAAATGTAGAAAAAAAATCACATTGTCATGACTTACAACACCGTGCGTGAGACCATACGGCATAGTTCAGTGCTGGATGACTCTTCCAAGCTCTAGAGAGATTTTAGAGCTGTTAGAGTTTTTTTTGTCCCTCATGAATGGATCACATTAACTTTCTGTGAGTATCAAATGCGCTCCTGTAATATGTCTGTAATGTGCTAATGTAAAATTCAAATCCACATTTCAGTGACATTTTCTTTTCTCCATAACAAGGAACTGATCTAGAGGAGGTGGAATTTCCTGTAACCCATCCTGTGATTAGGTCTCCTCCCCTGGGTTCTCCTTTAGATTTAGCAATTGCTCAAGAAATCAGGTGGTTTCCATGATCAACCAACAGCAAACCAGTAAATGCTGAATTATGTTTGACTTGCTTGGTTACATACAGATAATATAACAATGCAGTGCCTCTCTCTACTGAAAAGCAGAGTATTGACGAGCAGATTTCTAACGAGGAGCATTGCATTTTAAGTCGTTAACTCTTGTTTTTTCTTTCACCAACAGGTATGCGAGGAGAGCAAGGTAAGTCCCATGTTTTGTTTATTTATAATTGTCCTTTGCTCCATTCAGGAGCCCTGGTGCATTTTAGGCAGCTGCCTAAAGACACAAGAGCAAATCACCCCAAGAGGGCACCAGATTGCAAGAAATGGCCTCAAATGGCCTTCTTATGAGATGGCAAGAAATATCCAAACATTAATATTTGAACTTGACTGAGCACCACATGTGGTCACCATCACATTAATATATGCAATATACAGCTCAAGATGTTGGGCATCTAGCACCTGAGAACAAAATAATTTTGAAGAAAGTATGCAAGATCCTGCCACTGTGTTAGCAGCCACTCTTGGGTGTTGTGATGGCAGCCCTCACTGCCCAATACAGGTGTCATAAATGATCAAAATGTCATTGGTTAGGCTATAATTACTTCCTCGAAGCAGAATGTAAGGGTTGCACGCCCGTAGTTCACATAGAGCTGAGTATTGCCTCCATCATTCCCATGTATAGTGCACTTGCCCTTCATGAACACTTCATAATTCTTCTCTGTTGCCCAATTGTGATTTGTCATATCATAAATAAGATTGACCGGAGAAATGGTAGTGGTCTTCACCACCTGTTTGATGACCATGGGGTTATTACAACTTTGGAGGAGGTGTTAATCCGTCCCAAAAGTGACGGTAAAGTGATGGATATACCACCAGCCGTATTACGAGTCCATTATATCCTATGGAACTCGTAATACGGCTGGTGGTATATCCGTCACATTTGGGACGGATTAACACCTCCTCCAAAGTTGTAATAACCCCCCATGTTTCACACTTGCTTCATACTTGGTTCACACTTGAGATGCTTGTGGATAACACAGTGAAGAAGTCTCCTATGATACAGTCTTTTCTATGCTCTCTGATCAAGCCCTTGATGTGCTTTATCGTGACATATAGCAGTTAGAATGGACTTTAACAGAGCATGGATGTCATTTGAAGGTAACTAGGATTTGCAGTGGCTTCCCCACGTAGCGGCTTAAAACCCATCTGGACTGCATGGCAATTTATATCATTTAATAAACTGACTACCAATCTCTTAAAGATGGTTTAGAGATGGGTGGAAAAGTATAATCCTTCTCATCAGTGGTAATTCCTCCAGAGGAGAACTTGCTGGTGGAATCGCTAGCTGTAGAGGAAGTTACATAAACTCTGGCATTCGGTGGATTATGACATCAGACTCTTCTAAATCCGGCCTTAATTAGACCTTTAGTTTTTCGAAGCTTTGTTAGCTGATTGCTTGTCTCTGTTTTGCAGCGGGACCTATTCTAGATTCTCTTTCAGTGTGTTATTCCAACATCTAGTGGCTGGATCCCGAATCTTTCTTAAAAAAAGAAAGTTTTATTTTTGGGTGACAACCATAGGTGGAGCTAGCATGATAATATCACCTGTAAACTCATAATCCCACAGTGTGTGGCCACCATTTTGAGATAATTTGTTTTGCTAGTCAGTCGCTCCTTCTGTATTCAGGAAAAACATTATTGCCTGCAGAGGATTCTGTTTGTCAACTTCGGAAGCAGGTTGGCACCCGAAAATTGTATACTGGAGACTGGAGATTAGGATCAACTTTTCAATCATAGGAAGTCCAGATCCAATGGTTGCACCTTTTTCTCTGTTTACTTCAACTTTATTTTGAGGATTTTGTTGACAAGAGGACACCTCTTGGGTTCATCCTGGTTTGCCTTTGAAAGTGTGCATCAATAGTTGAGCACATTGTGTGCACTTTATTGTATTGTAAGATCCAGCCACTGCTGGTCCTGTTCATTCAAGAGTTGAGAAAAAGTATGGGGCATCCTCACAGGCCCCTCTGTAGATCAAGATGTGTATAGCATCAGTCTCATTCAAAATAGCTCCGGCACGAAAGAGATCACAGAATGCAGAAGCTGCCAGTGGCCGCCACCAGGTAAGACGAACAGTCAGCTGGATGCTGCGGGTAAAAAGTGGAGCCTTGCACACTATGCGGAGAAGCCACTTGTTCATCCATGCTCCATAAATCTACCCTAGCTCGTACGGAATGCAGCACGCAGCTCCTAGAGACAATACGTACATCTCAATCAGTTTCCCAGGCTTTAGTGGAGCTTCACTGGGAGTACAAATGAAATGAAAACAACCCAACTTCATGCTAAGGGTTCCAAAATACCAGAATCCCTATACAGCTCTGACTACAGAGCTAACCACAAAAATAACCAAAAAAAGCCAAAACAAACTATACATATACAGCAAAGAGACAATTAATACATTTGATTAATTAATAAATTAAATATATATACTTTATCTAATCAAGCGATAAAAAAACACAAAAGCTTACAGAGAAAACATAGTCAAAATACCCCCTATACTAAAGCAATAAAAAAATTCACAATCATACAGGCTCAACCACACTCTAAAAACAAACCAGAATACACCAAGATAGGTCGAGAACAACAATTTCCTCCTAGTAATGTTTGATCAAAGATACAAATTGCGACTCATATATAGAAACAGAAAACAGTTTTTCTTTTATGTGTTGATATATTGTCTCTTAAGTCAGTCTCCTTTGTGGCAGTGATGACACAAATCCGATCCAAAGTCTTGGTCCCGGTGTGGAAGTGCTGACGTACGTTTCGGTGAAGAGTGATTGGAAAACTGTTGCAGCTCCATAATGGATATGACAAATGTTAATTGGGATGTCTCATGATGAGAGAACTTGAGCTAAGCCTCAGTGCATTCCCTTTATTATTGCTGGGGTCCCACATGTAATTTTCAGGATAAAATAGACACGTTGAAAGAAAGAAATTCAACCGCGAGGGAAAACTGTATTAGCCTCACCAAATGACGGTCACTTGGGTGATCCTTACAATTGGGCAATATTCTCAGTCGGTTCTGCAAATACGATACTGTCAAGTATCGGAAAAGGTCATCTTGGGCTAATTCTCCCATCAACTTCACTGGGAGTAGCCACTGGATACTACAGAAACAGCAAGCAGATGAATAAGCACTGACACTCAGGAGTCATATGGGATCCATCTATACTTTATGTCCAAATGTAAATGGTTGAATCTTATTAACAAACACATTTGGTGGTACATAAAGTAGTGGTACATACTACAGCAGTACTACTCGTGCTGCAAAATGCAGTGCACAAGCCTCCGGCCGACCATCTACTGCCTCCAACCCTTGTATATTTTGCGTACAGAGATCTCCACCAAGGGGGTGGGGATCGCCGTGCACGTCTGTACGTTTTTATACTAAATGTGGGTTGGACAAGGAGGAGTGTCTGGATAATGGGGAATATCTGCTACTAAATGAAAGGGTTTAGGAACATTTAAGGAGGGGTTTAGAGAAGGACATGCAATTACAAACACACATAACCAAAAGAGTTAGATAATTTCTATTAAAAAACTACACTTCCAAAGCCTTTATTGCAGCCCTAAAAGTGTCGGGATAGGTGTAAACCCCGCCTTGGAGTAAATCAAGCACCATGCATGGTCACTCACAGGTACTACATGCAACACACGTCCTTGGAAAACAAGGGAAGCAGGGAACTAAAACAACACGCTATAGGAACTAATGTTAAATAGAATACATGATTTATATTATTATTAAATTAGTCCCAGAATATATATAATTATGAATTAATAATTTTAAAATGTAATGATTAAATAAAAAATATAAAAAACTTTATTAAAAATGGTGACATATTTTTAATTGATTAAGCTCATAGCTTTGTACAAAACTTACTAAATATTAAGTGAAAATGAAAATATATGTGAGCATTTCAGTTGATTAGTTCTGAGTTAAATATTTAATTTAATTTACATGTATACCTTACATTAAAATATGTTATTATGTTTTTTAAAGATGATTAAACGTAATAACTGTCCTTATTCTTTCCCCTATGGAGATCGCAGCCTTAGTGGCAGAGATTTCCACCAATGGGGCAAAGTTTCTAGTACTAAATCTACACTTAAAATTCTATTGTATGACATTACACCCCCTGATTTGCAGGAGTGAACTCCTGTACGTCTGCACTGAGGTGTAAATGTAACTTGGAAATGGCGAATAGCTCAAAAGTATAGGGTTGCATTTAGGTGTAGTAGTAAATGTATACTTGTCTAAATGTACATTGGTATATTTAACTTTTTCTAAGTAGACCCCAATGTATTCTCAAACAAAGTCCAGATCCACAACCTGTTGATAGAATAATAGACACCAGATGAATTTAGAAGAGTTTAATGCTCAAAACTATTGTTACAGGTAAGTAGCTCATTTTTTATGAGTCAGAATTTATTAACATTTTGTAGCCACAAGTCATAAAGCCAAGATTTCAAGAAGGGTGTAATGGCACTTTCTGTGATGATATGAGAGGCACTGGGAGGTCAAAGACCATGAAATGTTATTGAAGAGAATCATATCCTGTGATGTCTTAGGGGATTAAAGAGCATGTGATTCCACCTTCAATGCCCCTATGAATTCAATGAAATGACTGCTTACCTTGAGCTGAATTATTTAATACACCAGATCTCTGAGAGGGTTGGCTAATGTGTAAAGATGATGCCCTTCTAAACCCTTCCATTTACTGGCCCACTATGCTTTAAACATGGACGTAACACATCCTTTTTCTGTCCAACCAACAGGCCTGGTCGGCGAGGCAGCGAGAGTTCCCCGCGTATCCTTCAGTGCAGCCCTCACCTACCCTCAGGTGGACCCTGGAACGGTTGTATTCGATAAAGTGCTTGTTAATGACGGCAGCTACTATGACCCCTACACTGGTGAGTGAGAATAATGCATGCACCTTTGTCTCCCTTATTTTTTAAACATATGTCTGTTATTAGATTTTAACTCAAATCCAACTACAGGGAACAAATGTAAAAAGTCAGATTCATTGCATAGACATATATTTGCACTAGATCAGTGGCTCCCAACCTTTTGACTTCCTGGGACCTCCACTTTATCAATACTGGAACCCGGGACCCCCACTGAATCATTATTGGAATCCGGGGACCCCCACTGAGTCATTACTGAATGCTGGGGACCTAATCTGTTAATATTATTTAATTTTCTAAGCAGTCGCGGACCCCCTGAGGAGGCTTTGCGGACCCCCAGGGGTCCCCGGGCCACAGGCTGGGAACCACTAAACTAGATGGCAGACTGTTACGAGACAATGTAGAAGATAGGGTCCTGGTAGCAGAACATTTTTAATTGTATCAGGAACATTAATTGAATAAATGAAATTCATGTAATTGCGAAAAATGAAGAGAGAGGGAAAATGCAGAAATATTGTTTTGTGTATTTTCGGATTGTATAAACATTTTTTGATTTGTTTAAACCTCAATAATCCTGTATTTATATTGAAAAAAAAGTGAATCTTTAACCAACAATTGGACTGAAAGACCAGTTAGCATAAATTACATTTTCCTGCTTGAGAAGGTAACCAAGTATCACTGAAAAACTGCACCAATACAGCCTATTTTATCTGGATCTGCAAGTGCTAAAGTGCTCCTGAGTGGGCCATCTAGTTTGTCCCACTCTGTTCCTTCCTCTGCTAAACTGGAGGTGTCACGAAGCAGAAGAAAGCTCTATGTGAACCTGAATGGTAGCTTTATATTTAGCATGGAAAAAGATAAGGATATAAGTTTGTGAACCCACAGACCATAAGCACAAATCTATAAAAACGTTTAATTAAAAAAAATATATTACATCTACAAAAAATATTGAAAGGCTTGATAAAACAGAGTGGAGTTTGTACAATTTCTAACTACAAAGTGTATTTGCAGATTCAGAAATATGTTAGTATTTTCAGGTTTTAATTAAAAAAAAAATATTGATTTATTGACATGTTAGTTGGATAGCATCATCTGTCATGGCCCTTCCCACCCCATGCCCTCTGTCACCTTCTCAAGACTACACAGATACAGTGAACTATTTGAAGAGCTCTATTACAGCCTAGAAGCCCCCTGCACTTGTAAGAAACAATCCTGTACTTTAAAGAAACAATATATAAAAATAAACACCACAAAGGATGCAATGGATTTTAGATTCACAAGCTGTGCATTCTTAACCCATCTAAATGATGGAACCGTGAAACACGCTTCCTAAAAATGAATGTTTTGTTTTGAGAGTCAACGCTAGGAGGCGGCTCTGTGAGTACTGATGACACTGATTCTGAATCCATAATGCCTCAGTACATGGCTATCATTTTCAAATTGCTGTTTGTCCACAATTGGGTTAGATGCACACTTTCAGAATGCAAAAGATAAAGTTTTGGGTATGTTTGGGAAGTTCAACTGGAGCCAGAATCTGTTTACAGGTCAGAGTCAAAACAACAGCAATCACAGTTAAGCAAAGGCTATACTCTATGTATTCCTGGATATCAAAAATTTGGGGCAATATTGAAGATAGTAAACTTTGGCCCCATCATTTGCTGCAGGCTCCCTCACCACAAGTGCATTGTGTACCCTCGTCCGCGACCCCCACTTGGACCCTCCCACAGTCTTGCTTGTGTCATGCTGTCCGTGGACTGGGCCTAGCTGTGCCTGACCCTGCCTCCTCTCCACCCTCCCATGCAAACCACAACTCATGCACCAAATGCTGCATTAGTAACAATAAATAGGAGGACCTCAAACTACAACTTTACGTGTCAACTCACACACAAATCAGATGTGTCCACAGTAGTGTCTTTCATAATATAATAATGAGATAATGGCATGTCACTAGTGAGAACTTTTGTGTCCTATGTCAAGTCTTCTGATACATCATGGTGAGCCCAAGAGGTTTGCATTTGCCGAGTGATGGATTGCTCAGTATGTGTAAGACGTGAAATAGTGGTGGCATAGAAATGTGTCTTTTATGATCTACATCCAAAATAAAAGATTTTTTTTCTGTGCCCAACCGCTAGAGGCAGAACAGTCCACATCATGGGTACCTAAAATAGTCTCCAAGATTTTTGTTAGAGGTAAATACCTTGGGGCAAATTTAAGAAAAGGGGGGCATCATGTCATAATGCGCCACTTTTCTTGCGTCCCATTGCGCCCTCCCAACACCACCATGCGTGCGCCGTATTTATGATACGGCACACCATGGCGCACGTTAGGAAATTAGCATCATCAATTTTGACGCAAGTTTGGCACTTTGCAGGATTAACACCAAAAATACTGACGCTACTCCTGCAAAGTGACAGGAGGCCCATAGAAAACAATGGGGCCTCATTTTAACTCCTGCCTTAGGTAGGCATTAAAAATGACGCTAGAAATGGCGCAGTGGATTCTTGTAGATTTAACTGCACCATTTTTCTGGGCTTCCTAATGCCGGAATGACCCCCTTGCATACATTATGTCTGGTGCAGGCATAATGTGGCTCAATGGGTTTACAAAGTGGCGCGGCAATTTTTGCCTTGAGCCACATTAGCGTCATAATAAATTACACTAATGTGGCACAAGGAGGCGCTAGTCCTTCTTAAATCTGGGCCTTTGTTTCTGAGCTCTTTGTGTTAATGCTGCCATTTTTATTTCATGACTTTTGTTTTTTTTACCCTCAGGTATTTTCACTGCACCTTACGATGGCCGTTACTTCATCAGCGCAATCCTGACGGGTCACAAGAACGAGAAGGTGGAAGCCGTGCTCTCCAAGTCTAACGTTGCCATCGCCCGGGTGGACTCTGCTGGCTACCAGCCCGAGGGCCTCGAGTACAAGCCGATGGTGGAGAACAAGCCCAACACCGGCTCCCTTGGCATCTTCAACATCATCCTGCCCTTGAAGGTGGGGGACACGGTCTGTGTGGACCTGGTGATGGGCAAGCTAGCACACTCCGACGAGCCGCTGACCGTCTTCAGCGCCACCCTACTCTACGAAGGAGCAGAGGAGTAGAACGGGAACTGTTTATACTCCGGCCTCCCTCTGACTATCTATTTAATTATTTTTTTCTATGTGCCTGCTGGAGATATCGTGGAGTACCAAACTCTTTTTAACTGAGGTGAAATGGAGAGGGAAGGGAGGCGGGGGCTAGGAAGGAAGGACACTCTACTGTGGATGAACTTTCTAAGATTTTCGTCGACTGTGTGAAGCTTGTCTTTGGCTATGAGAGGAGTGATCACCAATGCTTTCCACTGCTTGAAAACGACACTGGACCTCTGTAGAGGTGCAGCATTCATCCACACTGTCCACCCTTCTGCTCTGTAAGAGCACACCGTAAAGTTGCCAAACTTTCTCACTGCCAACACTCTTGGCCTCAGCACCCCAATGGCCTGGCACTTTGAGACAGGATGTTCTGATCCAACCATAGGCAAAGAGGACATTGCATGGCCTGTGTGCTTAATGGCACATTAGCTATCTCACCCCAGTGCTCACGTCTGGACATACGCTCATTCCTATGCAAATGTGGATCGAATGGTGTTCGCCTGCTGGGGCCTCTTGAGTCTTTGGTTGAGCAGTGTAGTCTTCCAGTTGTCCTCTCAGATGTGTCCAGCAGGGGGAGGTCACTGTCTTTGCATTTCCTGTGTCGCTGGCACTCATGATGCACACAGCGCATGCCAGAGTTTCCGCATTGGGGTTGACCACAAATTTACAGAAGTACATAAATGTTTGTCTTAATACAACGGGTGGTGACATTACTCTTTGCACCATCACGTTTGGAGTATGGGGCACTCCGCATACGCCTCAGCGGGTCCATTTACAAGTGCAAACAACATAACTTTTTTTAAATAAAAAGCTATTTTCTGGTATGCTTACACTGAAAGGGAGTGGCAGACTAGTGTCACGTGGCATCACTGTGAAAAGGGGGGGAATGTTGCACCTATATCAGTGTCTGCTGTGCTGGTGTGCTGTAGGAATGATTTGAAGGCAGCACCTTTGAATCGGAGCAGTGATTTTCAGAATACACACCGAGCAGGCCGAAATCATGCTCCAGGGCCAGGTTGGGGCAAAGGCCTTCAGATTTACAAGTGTGCCTTATCAATTCTATATTTTGAATTTCAAGATAGGCTTGGGCAGGATATAGGGCCACTCTAGCTTGCAAACATATTTCATATGGCAGGGGGCAAGTTGTGGTGAGAGAGGGAGAAGCACTTATTGAGCTCCTAAACCTGTGTCCCACAGTGTGGTTTTAGTGTGTTGCCTTGGTGGCAGTAAGTGAAAAGTATGGTATGGTGTGACTGAACTGTAATTTACACTGTCAAAGAAGGTAAAACATGTGATCAACTCAGCAATGCAAAAAAGCTAGGAGACAATATCTTATCAAGGGACTGCACTGCAGTTCATTCAGACATGGCAGTAGAGCGCATAGACACCACTCTCTGCTCATCCAGAGAAGAGACAAGGGATTTGGAAATTGCAAGAATATTTGAAAAATCCTAATTAAATCAAAATTTGAAATTCATGATTATATGAAACACAAATGGTCACATTGTATTGCAGCTCTCAATACATGAACCTGCGTTCTCTCCAAATTTTAGCAGGTGAGCAAAATGTTACAGGAAGATATAAATATGTGTGAAGGATTGAACAATTCTGTAAGCAGGGTGCTCTATAATTGTATAACACACATATGACATGTTTACCTTCCTTGCTAAGTTAAAAAGTAGCCAAGAGGCCATTATCATCTCTGTAATGGCACGGGCAAGCTTAGGAAAACATGCAAGATTGTGTCTGAGATATTCCCTGTGACTTGAAGCAGTACCTCAAGGATTGATGTCAAATCCGCCATTCATGGTTCATTCGTGTGTCGCTGCTAGCTTACCTATAGATCATTCAGCCACTCTGTTGTGTATGTCAGCATCGTGTCACCACCGATGTACATGCCTTAACCCTCACCAAGACTGCTTCACTGTATTAGTGGATCCATAGCCTTGCCCCAACTTCTGACCTGCCTTGATCCCTGGTAGAGTCAACTTTTTATACCCAAAATGTGATCTTCTCCTTTGTTTCAGTTAGGCCGCAACAAAGAGTTTTAGAGGTTTTATAAGGTAATTTCACTTGTAAAACCGATTTGAATTTATAGTCAGGGCTTGAACCCAAAAGGATGCCACCATACTGCTTGCACAACTTCCACTAACCACTCAGCCTGCTGGAGAAGCAGGGGCCCTGTAAATCTAGATGCATAATTTCCTTGCATTGTCCAAACACATGGCTTATCATGATAGCTCCATGGGCCATATGTTGCATGCCCAATGTACACCATAATGCGATGCACACATGCACCAGGCATGCATTGCAAACACAGCAATGGCGAATACCCAGGGACACGTCTCCTCATTTGTTGTTCATTCCTGCATTGTTAAAAATATTCCTAAATAAAAATATCACCTCTTTTTTTTGAGAAAACCTTGTTTGTCTGTTTTTTTTACATAGCCTCCATCTCATATTGCACAGAGCATCATCTGCAAGTGGACTAGGGATGAAGTTGTAGCATTAGAAATAACAATTCACCTCGCGGATGACTGCGCCTTCCACCATTAAGCCGCCAGTAGTAATGCAGACTGGATTGCAGATGACCGGTGGTAAAACCCTGATCCAACTTGGCCAAAGATGAATCAGTTTGAGGGCAGGTCTCATTGTCGCTTCAGAAAGCCTCACTGTAGCTGTATTCTGTTAATTTGTAGTTAAAATGTCAGTTTTAAATAGTTTTCCAAATGTCGACATAAAGCCAAGGGCTTTGAAACATTGGACAACGAAATAAGCAGAGTAGAAGGCAACTACCGCCTAATTTATCTATCTGTACACAAAACACAAAAGGAATCAGATCAAACAGCAGAAAAGCCTAACAATTCTAAAGAAGTCCAGGCAAGACACTCCTCTTAATGTTGTAAAGGAAAGTTATTAGATAATTCTCCAGCCTCAGTGGTGTTGACACAGTGGCCATTCTCCAGTGACTTGTGTAGTTCTAAACAATTCCAATCTTGTAATCTCCAGTCTCAAAGCACCACTGCTTCTGATGTTCTGACTCCTTACTGATTTTTTTAAGCTTTTCCGCTAAGTTTGGGTTCCAAGGCGAACCATTTCAAGGCAAGTGAAAATATCTTAAACGTTAGCCGGAGTCTATCTGGATCCGGGGCAGCTTCCTTAAGATAGATGTCAGACGACGGGAATTATCATGCCCTGCATTCAACTCAGCCGCGACTTGTCGATTCACCATGAGAAAGGGAATTCTCAGCATCACATTATGAGAGGCCATTTGTTTGAGGACCATAGTATTCACCAATAGAGACAGAATCCATATGTTACCCTGCTTGCAGAGGCCTCCATCCTACAAGTGAACTAAGGTGTACATGGCTGCAGTGGTTGGCAACACACTCTGCTGATCTCCATGCATGGCTGGATGAGGTCTTCTCAGTATACACACAGTGAACCAGCTAGATGTGCTCTAGGTCTTAAGACACTATTGATAACAATAATAGCATTTAAGGTTCATTAAGTGGAGAGCTGACACTGGAATAAAGGACTGTTAAAGTGTCCTAACATATAAGAATGTAGAGATGGATAGTGAAGGCCATTTAATGGCACTTTACATGAGTCTGTATAAGACCTTAAAGGAGCAAGAACTTTAGAAATGAATGATGTCACAGCAAAATGCGTTTAGGTTTGTTAGGTTAGGTTGGAAACTAAAGATGCTTGAGGCCAATGGAGTACCCAGTTACGAAACCTCCTGGTAGAATAAAAATGCTCTTATGTGTATAACTATGCTCCAGTGTTCAAACAAGCTTCACAGGATGACATTAATAGAGATTTAGATAGAGTTAAAAGCTGGATATTGGTGAGTTCCTTCTCTGTTTTTCTGCCCCGCTGTGATTTCCACACAGGCAGACATGCATTTGAATAGCATTCAATAGGCACTTGATTTGAAAGATTTGTACAAGGGAGGCTGAAAAGTGATAAATTGTAGGCGGATAAACATTAAAAGAGGGGCCAGACACAGGTTCCAGACTGGCACACTCGTTTGGTAGAGACAAAACAACTTTAAAAGAGAGAAAAATAAGTTTTGTTTCTGACCCTAGTAATTAGATGATAGACCTAACTAAAATTGCAAGAGAGGTTTAAGTTGATATTTTTAAGAAGACATTGAAAAGACAGGTCAGATGAGGAGGATTTGCATAGAGGGTGGTAATGAAAAACACAACATTTAAACACTGTCTAAATTGTACCCCCGAATTTCCCTGGGCAGTTATGTATTTATCAAGGGATTGCAAAGAATCACACTGGTTGGCATGGAAACAGTTCCAGTGTAAGACCTATTCAGCAGCACATGGTCGGGCTCGGGGTACACTGTGCTAATGTGGACCCAAAAGCATCCAGGTAGTCCCCGCAAGGGACGAGGAGTTTGATGAAGGTTTTGAAACTGGTGGAGAGAGAGCAGGAACATCCAGTGTCATTGACTTAGATGAAATGGACCTGACTCATTTTCTATTCAAAGTGCTCTCTGGTACTAGAGACTTTGAATTTCTGAAGATCTCCCAGACAACCTTACACTTTCCAGCAGAGACACTACCAACAGACTAACAAACAACTAGTGATGACAATATCTGATAGAAAGGACACATCTACTCCACTCACAGGGGTTGGTAAAAGGCGAGAGGATTGGTCCTGGAAGGACTCTCAATACTAAGGGTCAGTGATGAAATGTGTGCCACAGTCATACTAAGCAAATTTCAACTTTGAAAGGATTACCAACCTCAAGAGAATAGCCAGCCTCAAAAAGCCACAGCAGATCCTGAGAAATCCAAAGCTTTGGTTTCTGACTCCAAAATGGTAAGTTCTTCTGATCTTAAAAGCTCAAAAGAGGACCGGGTGTGTGCCATTTAAGGCTTCTTGCCAACCCACAAAGTGGATATATTGTTGTACAATCGTGGAAAGGCAAGCAGGTACACTGAATGGATTACCACAGCACAAAAAGAAAAAAAGGTTGACTTTTGAGGTGGCAATTTACAAATAACTTGGGAGTATAGTTGTGGTAAGTAGCACACATTCTCAGTTCAAGGGACTCCCCTTCAGGGTAAAATCCGCGTGAGGGTCTTTATGAAATGTCTCTCTGTTGTAGCAGCACATCTGAGTCATCAAGCTTTTCATATCTACTCTTATGTAGGTGGCTGGTAATAAAAGGGAATAGTTCAGATATGCCAAGCTCACGGGCAGCAGAAGATTCAGAAGCTGTGCCACCTTGGATTTGTAATGAACAGAAAAAAAACAGATTTCAATTGCAATAGATTCACAACCTCTTATGGTTCACTCTCAATTCGGGGAATGCCAAAGCACAGCCAACTTTGGAGAGAGTATTGGCATTTCATAAAATACTTCCCCTTAACACGTATCTTAGGGTCTGATTACGATCTTGGTGGATGGAATACTTTATCACAAACGTAACGGATATTCTGTCCGCAGTATTACAAGTTCCATGGGATATAATGAAATTGAAATTTGGTGAACCGGAATCTGCCAAGATAGTAATCAGCCCCTTAATCTGACAGGGGAAGAAGACAACAAGGTTGGAAACAATTGCATTGCGCATTGCATTGATTCCATATGTGTATGAACAAATATATCCTCTGTCAGTGGCCACAAGCAGCTGGGACGTGGGAGGATATACTATTGTTGACACCCACTGGACAAAGTACACAGAATTTGCTGGTGGGGCAAGACTAGCTTATTACAGCGCAAACTTTCAAGCGTAGATGACTGTTACGGTGAATGCCTCACCACTGGAATGGGTTGCACACGAGCCACAAATGACCATTCATCACATGGACAGACATAGAAGACAAATTTGCATTGGTTGGTGGTGTCACCATGATAACCATCTATTTGCAGCGTCAATCTTATCTGGATTCACATGCTGTACAATATTCTGCCACCCAGTGGGTGAATTCGGAACTGCCTCTCTTTTTCTCTCCATTTGGTGTCATTAGTAATTTGGGTGGCTGTGTCCACCTCCATGACATCAGATCTGAAATCCCTGTACATGATCCCTATCTAAACAGAAACTACAGGCTGCATTAACGATCCCTGACTAATGATTAAAGTAAACAGAGGCAGTAAAGTCAAGGTGCAAAGGAATGCCAATGATTTTCTTAAAAGTCTGGGTCTTTGCAATTTCTTAGAACATGAAAAAAGGCCCGGTCTTTTTCTCCTGAAAGTGTGGACACCCTACTGCCATCTTCAGGTTATTTTTTCTGCCATGTGGACACAATGCTCCAGGAACAACACCCGGATAGCACCGAAAAGAATTGCAAAATCACCCAGAAGGAAAGAGAATCTACACAATATTCACCAATGACCATCAGAAAACACAGAAGTAAACATACTAGTGCTGAACAAGACTGCTGGAGATCAGGTACCTCCAGCTTGAGACTCAACCACGCGGGGCAGAGATTTCATGCCAGGGAGCTGGCACTGAGCCTGAGATATGGAGGAAAACCCTTTTTTGTTTTGGCCAAACTCCCATTCCTCACTGGCCCAGAAGGACAAGCACAAAGGGCAATATTTATACTTTTTGGTGCAAACCAGCGCCGGCGCTGGTTTGCGTCAAAATTTTTGCTGCCGACTAATGCCATTCCTATGCCCATGCGGCACCTTATTTAAGGAATGACGTTAGCCGGCGCTGTGGACAGGTCAGAGTAAAACAAAATGACTCAAACCAGGCAGCGCTGGAGTAGGGGAAAATGGGGGTTGTACGTCAAAAAATAGTGCAAGTCAGGTTTGAAGCAAAAATCATGCCTCAAACCGGACTTGCACCATTTTATGATGCACAACCCCCATTGAAATGAATGCTGTCTTAGGAAAGACAGGAGCCATGCCCCCTTGCCCAATGGCCATGACCAGGGGACTTCTGTCCCCTGGTCATGGTCATTGGGCACAGTGGCATGTAGGGGGGCCCAAATTAGGCCCCACATGCCACTTTAATTTTTTTTTAAAAAATACTTACCTCAACTTACCTGTGCTTACCTGGGATGGGTCCCCCCCATCCATGGGTGTCCTCCAAGGGTGGGCGAGGGTGGCAGGGGGTGTCCCTGGAGGCAGGGAAGGGCACCTCTGAACTGCTTCCATGGTCAGAGACCATGGAAGTGAGCCCACAGGTCCCTTAACGCCTGCCCCTCCTGTGCATCAAAATGACACTGGAGTGTAAATAAGGCGCACAGGCCTTAATGTCATTTTTTGGGTGGGAATGCCTACCTTGTATGTCATTAACGCAAGGCAGTTTCCTGCATCCAAAAAATGACGCACACAGAGGAATTTTGACGTCCGCGGGCTCGGGCGTCAAAGTTTAAATATGGTGCATGGTTTGCGCTGAATGTGCGTCAAAAATATTGATGCACAGTCTGCGCAAACAGTGTATAAATATGCCCCAAAGTGTGCAACCTCTTCCTATCCAAGGACCACAAAGCTGAAGGGAGCCATGCTTGATAAGAATTCCTCCAAAGCACTCTGAAGGTGAGTGAAAAACAGAGGTGGGCACACTATGCCATGGACCAGTCACAAACGAAACAGGATTCCCTCAAACAACTGGGATTATCCAGTGATGAGGGCATGCAGGAAGAGGCAGAGGGGCCTCAGGATGAGAGGTCTGGTGTCGAGGAAGAAGCAACACTGAGGAAAGCACCAGAGATAGAGCCAAGGAAGCAGACTCTGCTACATATTAAAGCAGGTACAACACCAAGAGCCCCAGAGTCTAAGCCCTTGAAGACAACCCTACACCTAAAATAACCAGCAGCTGAGGGAAAGCACAGAGCAAAAGAGCATCATCAGTCAAAACGTAAAGGCACTGTTGGGAGCAAACCTTCAAAATGTTACACAACTCCGAAGGGGATAGAGATCAGGAAAACAGCCAAAGGGCAAGAACACTCTAACTCTTAAAAGAAGCCCCAACTGCTGCATGGTGAGGATCAAAAAACAAAAGTCCAGAAATGGCAGCTCTGATACAAGGGAAAAAAAAATTGGCAACTCCCTCAAGAAGTTCAGAATTCCTAGCAAGAGCCAGAGGGAGAAGACAGGTGCCAGGGGACAGAAGAGATGGAACCACCTTCCACTCCAGAAGCCTATGAAGAAGGCGGAAGAACTCTTCTAGAAACAGGAGGCTGGGGAGATCTGAAGGCAGACTCTCCAACAAGACGCATCGATACATACCCATCCAGACGTTCGCCTCCAGGTGACATCTCGGTGTATACTGCCCTGATCCAGAGAGTGCCACATCTGCACAGAGCACAGCTGGAGGAGGAACAAAGCAAGTCTTGCTGCCTCATGGAGTCTTTGTTCCTAGCACGTAGAAGAAATATGTATCTATCAATGCTACCAGGCATTATCGGCCAAGGAACGGGCCTTCTCCAGGAGCCAGCTTCTCCTGAAGCCATGACACTGAGAAGAGAGAAGACATTCCACCCAGGATCGCACGTGTATCAGGCCAATACCCCAGCAGCCTCCATCTTCGTGGCAACAACCCAGAAGAGAACACGCCGTTGTCCACAGGGCCACCACCAGAATTTAAGAGCCTACATATTGTGGCATGGAAAATGGAGAGTAGCATCATAATTTTTGACGCTATTGTTGTACTTTGCAGGATTAGCCCTAAAAATGTTGGTTCTAATCCTGCAAAGTACACAGAGGCCCATTAAAAATAATGGTGTGCTTCCTTCTAAAGCCTGCTCTGTACAAGTGTTAAAAATGCTGCTAAAAATGGCGCGGTGGAATGTTATACATTCCACTGCGCTATTTTTGCGGGCCCCCTAACGGGGGAGTGCCACCCTTGCATACATTATGTCTGGCCCAGGAATAATGTGGCACAATGGTTTACAAAGGGGTGCAATGCGTGCATTCCAACACTTTAAATATTGCACAGCGTTTTTGCCACACTATCGCCACATTAGCAAAAAAAAATGTCACTAATGTGGCGATACTTGGTGCTAGGCCCTTCTTAAATTTGGGCCAAAGTGTTTTCAAGCACTAAGAGCCTCCACAAACAGACCTTGGGAAGGACAGTACAGGAACAGCCAGACAACAAGACAACCATGTTTATGCAAACAAACCGGGGAGAAAGAGGTCTTTCAAGCTACTGAAACTAGCACAGGACATCTGGAGATGGGTTGTACAGAGGAAAATAGCAGTGCTAGCAATACAGCCTCCAGACGTACAATACAAACAGGCAGACAGAGTAAGCAGACAAGAAGCAACTTCACGCAAATGGGGACTCAACCAAGGCATAGCTCAACCACCCCTTCCTAGAATGGGAAGAACCAGGCATAGACCTGAATACTCTGTCAATAAACTGGTCAGAGATATTTGCATATGCTTTTCCACCAGCCCCACTGATACCTTTAGTGGTAAGCAGGTGCAAATAGAGACATATGTCAATTATACTATTCACCCCAACAAACGGGCAGAAAGCCGTGGTTCTCAGACATGATGGAGATTGCACAAGTTGGAATAATAAAGATACCCCCTTACCAGTACCTACTCACCATGCAGAGGGGGCAAGTATGCTACCTGTCACCAGTCAGCCTCGGCCTGGCAGCGTAGCCACTCAATACATAGAGTACAGACCCATGGGTCTACCACAGAGATGCCTGGGATACTCAGGGAAGATAGGAAGTGAAGGACACAAAAATGCTTTGCAGCCGAGAGGAATAGGTTCATCCACTGGTGTAAGAAAAAACACATCACACACGGGGACACTAGTGTTGTCAGATACCTGACACGCCTACTCGATGAGGGTCTAAACCAAGGCACACCTGGCAGCTAAAGTGGTTAACACCAGAAGCACCACATGGAAAAGCTACTTTACAAGAACACTTGAACACTTGTTAAAAGGTTCCTGGATGGCACCACCTAGGTCAGCACCCCCCAGCAGGTGGAACCTTAATCTAGTATTAACACTGTTAACTAAAGCACAGTTCAAGCCCATGTACAATGCAAGACTCAGATTTATAACAATGAAGACAGACTTTCTAAATGCTATCACATCCCTGCGAAGGGTCAGCGAAGTACTCACAGAGCAGGAACTATACCTAGACATACATAAGGATGGGATAATTAGGAGCATACACCCACTCTTCTAACCAAAGCTCATATCATGTTTCTACATAAACCAAGCAGTACAACTGCCAACTTTCTTCCAACAGACAACATAACAGGCCAAAGGAGCCCTCGACATGCACAATGTGAAAAGGTCAGTCATGTACTACTTACAGGACACAAACCAATACAGTAAAGTGAAACAATTTTCTGTGTCCTTCGTACCTGGAAGCAAAGTTTTGACAGTCACTAAAGCATATATTCTAGACAACTTAAATAAGTTCTAAGGAAGGGGGTGCCATTAGGAGAGACACCTAGAAAATGCTTAACCTGAAAAAAGGAGGCCACACTAACATTTATTGTCACCATATCCTAGAATGGCATCTTCGTGGCGGCAACATGGTCTTCAGTGCACAACTCTACAAAACCCTACTGCATTGATATACCGGCTAGTACAGAAGCACAGGTAGGATAAAAGGTCATAAGACACATGCTCACATATTCACACTCACTTCAAGCCAGTCTTCCTGTCGGGGAGGATGTTCCTTTATAACCAATGCACCGCATGTGAATCCAAAAGAGTCACACTGCACACCAAAAAGGTTAACTTACCTATCGGAGTAGTTTTGCAGCTCAAAGGATTTTCTGGATTCCCATGTGAACCTTTATCCCAGTCTCCCAGACTCTACCCCATACAAGAAGTGTGAATAATCAAGGAATCAGATGGTTGATACATCACAGGAGGGTAAATAAGTCCATAAAAAGTCACCCAAAAGGTGGATTATGTCTGGTGTCATTGAGGAATAGATTTAGCCGCCAAATGGTCGGCGATGGCAAAAGGAGAAAGAAAGAATCCGAGACCACTCCAGGCCCAACTAAGAGACAGCAGAATAAAGCACAGCATATGAATCCAGAAAAGTCTTTAAGTTGCCAAACTACTCCTGCAGGTAAGTTAACCTTTTTGTTTCATCCAGAAGCAAGGAGGCACCCATTTGCCTCAGTTGCCCCAGATAACACAATGAAGTTGTCATTGGGCTCATTGATATCAGATATATCTTCCGGCGGAAGATGTCATATGAGTGTACCATGAGTTTACTGATCTCTTAAGAAGAAATTCCCAATAGAGTATTGAATAGGAAATCAGTGCACAACTGTAGGAGGCTGGACTGGCTTGTAGTGAGTACCAAGGGGTACTTACACCTTGCACCAGGCCCAGGTATCCCTTATTAGTGTATAGGGTGTCTAGCAGCTTAGGCTGATAGATAATGGTAGCTTAGCAGAGCAGCTTAGGCTGAGCTAGGAGACGAGTAAAGCTCCTACAGTACCACAAGTGTCATATGCACAAAATCATAAGAAAACACAATAGACAGATATACTAAAAATAAAGGTACTTTATTTTTATGACAATATGCCAAAAGTATCTCAGTGAGTACCCTCAGTATGAGGATAGCAAATATACACAAGATATATGTACACAATACCAAAAATATGCAGTATAGTCTTAGAAAACAGTGCAAACAATGTATAGTTACAATAGGATGCAATGGGGACACATAGGGATAGGGGCAACACAAACCATATACTCCAAAAGTGGAATGCGAACCACGAATGGACCCCAAACCTATGTGACCTTGTAGAGGGTCGCTGGGACTGTAAGAAAACAGTGAGGGTTAGAAAAATAGCCCACCCCAAGACCCTGAAAAGTGAGTGCAAAGTGCAGTAAAGTTCCCCAAAGGACATAGAAGTCGTGATAGGGGAATTCTGCAGGAAAGACACAAACCAGCAATGCAACAACGATGGATTTCCAGTCGAGGGTACCTGTGGAACAAGGGGACCAAGTCCAAAAGTCACAAGCAAGTTGGAGATGGGCAGATGCCTAGGAAATGCCAGCTGTGGGTGCAAAGAAGCTGCTACTGGACAGTAGAAGCTGAGGATTCTGCAGGAAAGACAAGGGCTAGAGACTTCCTCTTTGGAGGATGGATCCCCCACGCAGTGGAGAGTCGTGCAGAAGTGTTTTCCTGCCGAAAGACTGCCAACAAGCCTTGCTAGCTGCAAATTGTGCGGTTAGGGTTTTTGGATGCTGCTGTGGCCCAGGGAGGACCAGGATGTCGCCAATTGCGTCTGGGGACAGAGGGGACATCGAGCAAGACAAAAAGCCTTCTCAGAAGCAGGCAGCACCCGCAGAAGTGCCGGAACAGGCACTACAAAGAGGAGTGAAATGGTGCTCACCCAAAGTTGCACAAAGGAGTCCCACGCCGCCGGAGGACAACTTAGAAAGTCGTGCAATGCAGGTTAGAGTGCCGTGGACCCAGGCTTGGCTGTGCACAAAGGATTTTCACCGGAAGTGCACAGAGGCCGGAGTAGCTGCAAAAGTCGCGGTTCCCAGCAATGCAGTCTGGCGTGGGGAGGCAAGGACTTACCTCCACCAAACTTGGACTGAAGAGTCACTGGACTGTGGGAGTCACTTGGACAGAGTTGCTGGATTCAAGAGACCTCGCTCGTTGTGCTGAGAGGAGACCGAGGGTACCGGTAATGCAGTTCTTTGGTGCCTGCGGTTGCAGGGGGACGATTCCGTCGGCCCACGGGAGATTTCTTCGGATCTTCTAGTGCAGAGAGGAGGCAGACTACCCCCACAGCATGCACCACCAGGAAAACAGTCGAGAAGGCGGCAGGATCAGCGTTACAGAGTTGCAGTAGTCGTCTTCGCTACTTTGTTGCAGTTTTGCAGGCTTCCAGCGCGGTCAGCAGTCGATTCCTTGGCAGAAGGTGAAGAGAGAGATGCAGAGGAACTCTGATGAGCTCTTGCATTCGTTATCTAAGGAATTCCCCAAAGCAGAGACCCTAAATAGCCAGAAAAGAGGGTTTGGCTAATTAGGAGAGAGGATAGGCTAGCAACACCTGAAGGAGCCTATCAGAAGGAGTCTCTGACGTCACCTGCTGGCCTTGGCAACTCAGAGCAGTCCAGTGTGCCAGCAGCACCTCTGTTTCCAAGGTGGCAGAGGTCTGGAGCACACTGGAGGAGCTCTGGGCACCTCCCATGGGAGGTGCAGGTCAGGGGAGTGGTCACTCCCCTTTACTTTGTCCGGTTTCGCGCCAGAGCAGGGCTGAGGGGTCCCTGAACCGGTGTAGACTGGCTTATGCAGAAATGGGCACCATCTGTGCCCATTAAAGCATTTGCAGAGGCTGGGGGAGGCTACTCCTCCCCTGCCTTAACACCTTTTTCCAAAGGGAGAGGGTGTAACACCCTCTCTCTGAGGAATTCCTTTGTTCTGCCATCCTGGGCCAAGCCTGGCTGGACCCCAGGAGGGCAGAAACCTGTCTGAGGAGTTGGCAGCAGCTGCAGTGAAACCCCTGAAAAGGCAGTTTGGCAGTACCAGGGTCTGTGCTACAGACCAGTGGGATCATGGGATTGTGCCAACTATGCCAGGATGGTGTAGGGGGGGCAATTCCATGATCATAGACATGTTACATGGCCATATTCGGAGTTACCATTGTGAAGCTACACATAGGTAGTGACCTATGTGTAGTGCACGCGTGTAATGGTGTCCCCGCACTCACAAAGCTAGGGGAATTTGCCCTGAACTATGTGGGGGCACATTGGCTAGTGCCAGGGTGCCCACACACTAAGTAACTTTGCACCTAACCTTTACCAGGTAAAGGTTAGACATATAAGTGACTTATAAGTTACTTAAGTGCAGTGGTAAATGGCTGTGAAATAACGTGGACGTTATTTTACTCAGGCTGCAGTGGCAGGCCTAAGTGTAAGAATTGTCAGAGCTCCCTATGGGTGGCAAAAGAAATGCTGCAGCCCATAGGGATCTCCTGGAACCCCAATACCCTGGGTACCTCAGTACCATATACTAGGGAATTATAAGGGTGTTCCAGTATGCCAATGTGAATTGGTGAAATTGGTCACTAGCCTGTTAGTGACAATTTGGAAAGAAATGAGAGAGCATAACCACTGAGGTTCTGGATAGCAGAGCCTCAGTGAGACAGTTAGTCATCACACAGGTAACACTTTCAGGCACACTTATGAGCACTGGGGCCCTGGCTGGTAGGGTCCCAGTGACACATACAACTAAAACAACATATATACAGTGAAAAATGGGAGTAACATGCCAGGCAAGATGGTACTTTCCTACACAACCCCCCCCCCCAAACGAAGGACAATAAGACTAGTCATTACCTGATGGGTCTTCATTGTCTAAGTGGAAATATCTGGAGAGTCCATATGCATTGGAGTGGGTACCCCCAGGTCTATGTTCCACTGTATAGTCCATTCCCTGTAGGGATATGGACCACCTCAACAATTTAGGATTTTTACCTTTCATTTGTTTTAGCCAAAGTAGAGGTTTGTGGTCTGTCTGAACAATGAAGTGAGTGCCAAACAGGTATGGCCTCAACTTCTTCAGTGCCCAGACCACAGCGAAGGCCTCCCTCTCAATGGCAGACCAACGCTTTTCTCTAGGGGTCAACCTCCTACTAATAAAAGCAACAGGTTGATCCTGGCCCTCAGAATTAAGTTGTGATAGGACTGCCCCTACTCCTAATTCAGATGCATCAGTTTGGACATAGAATGTTTTAGAGTAACAAGGGCTTTTCAGGACAGGTGCCGAGCACATGGCCTGCTTCAGCTCCTCAAAAGCTTTCTGACAGTTTGCTGTCCATAATACCTTTTTAGGCATTTTCTTTGAAGTGAGGTCATTAAGAGGGGCTGCAATGGAGCCATAGTTCTTTATGAACCTCCTATAGTACCCAGTGAGGCCTAAAAAGGCTCTCACCTGAGTCTGAGTAGTAGGGGGAACCCAATCTATAATGGTTTGGATTTTCCCCTGAAGTGGTGCAATCTGTTCTCCACCAACCAGGTGTCCCAGATAAACCACCTTCCCCTGCCCTATCTGGCACTTTGAAGCCTTGATAGTGAGGCCTGCCTTTTGCAGGGCCTCTAAAACTTTCCATAGGTGGACCAGGTGATCATCCCAGCTAGAGCTAAAGACAGCTATATCGTCCAAATATGCTGCACTAAAAGCTTCCAGCCCTTGCAGGACTGTGTTCACCAACCTCTGAAAAGTGGCAGGTGCATTTGTCAATCCAAAAGGCATTACTGTGAATTGGTAATGGCCTCCAATGGTTGAAAATGCAGTTTTAGCATCTTCTGATAATTTGATCTGCCAATACCCTGCAGTCAAATCAAAAGTGCTTAGATACTTGGCAGATGCCAGTGTATCTATGAGCTCATCTGCCCTGGGTATAGGGTGAGCATCAGTTTTGGTTACCTGGTTGAGACCTCTGTAGTCTACACAAAACCGCATTTCCTTCTTTCCATCTTTGGAATGAGGTTTTGGTACAAGTACCACAGGAGAAGCCCATGGACTTTCAGAGTGCTCAACCACTCCCAGTTCTAACATTTTCTGCCCCTCTTGTTTTATGCAGTCTCTGACATGGTCAGGCTGCCTATAGATCTTACTTTTGACAGGCAAGCTGTCTCCAGTATCTATAGTGTGCTCACACCAAGAAATGGTACCTGGCACAGTAGAGAAGAGTTCAGAAAACTGACCCAGGAGATTTATGCAGTGGTCTTTCTGCTCAGCAGTAAGACAATCTGCCAGTACAACACCTTCCACTAGAGCATCTTGTTCTGTGGAAGAGAAGAGATCAGGGAGAGGATCACTGTCTTCTTCCTGTCCCTCATCAGTTGCCATGAGCAGGGTGAGATCAGCCCTGTCATAGTAGGGTTTCAGGCGATTGACTTGGAGCACCCTAAGGGGACTCCTGGCAGTGCCTAAGTCAACTAAGTAGGTGACTTCACCCTTTTTCTCAACAATTGTGTGGGGTCTACTCCATTTGTCTTGGAGTGCTCTTGGGGCCACAGGCGCCAAGACCCACACTTTCTGCCCTGGTTGGTACTGATCCAAAACAGCCTTCTGGTCATGCCATTGCTTTTGGAGCTCTTGGCTGGCCTGAAGGTTTTTACTGGCCTTTTTCATGTACTCAGCCAACCTTGATCTGAGGCCAAGTAAATAGTCCACTATGTCTTGCTATGGAGCTTTTAAAGGTTGTTCCCAACCCTCCTTAACAAGTGTTAGGGGACCTCTCACAGGGTGTCCAAAAAGAAGTTCAAAGGGGCTGAAGCCCACTCCTTTCTGGGGTACCTCCCTGTAAGCAAAAAGGAGGCATGGTAAAAGGATATCCCATCTCCTGCGGAGTTTTTCAGGGAGTCCCATAATCATGCCTTTGAGTGTTTTGTTAAATCTCTCCACCAGTCCATTTCTTTGTGGATGATAGGGTGTGGTGAACTTGTATGTCACACCACACTCCTTCCACATGGCCTTTAAGTAAGCAGACATGAAATTGCTTCCCCTGTCTGATACTACCTCTTTTGGGAAGCCCACCCTGGAAAAGATTCACAGGAGGGCCTTTGCAACTGCAGGAGCTGTAGTGGTCCTTAGAGGAATTGCTTCAGGGTATCTTGTGGCATGGTCCACTACCACCAAGATAAACCTATTGCTTGAAGCAGTAGGAGGGTCAAGGGGGCCAACTATGTCAACCCCTACCCTTTCAAAGGGAACCCCAACCATAGGCAGTGGAATAAGGGGTGCCTTTGGGGTGCCACCTGTCTTGCCACTGGCTTGACAGGTTTCACAGGACTTACAAACATCTTTTGTGTCCTCTGACATTCTAGGCCAATGAAACAAGGGAACAAGCCTGTCCCAAGTTTTCATTTGCCCCAAATGTCCAGCTAAGGGAATGTCGTGAGCAAGAGTTAGGAGGAACTTTCTGTACTCCTGAGGAATCACCAGTCTCCTGGCAGCTCCAGGTTTTGGATCCCTTGCTTCAGTGTACAAGAGGTTGTCCTCCCATTAAACTCTGTGAGAGTCACTGACATCCCCATTTGCTTGTTTGACAGCTTGCTGTCTTAGACCCTCTAGTGTGGGACAGGTTTGCTGTGCCACACTCAGCTCCTCCCTGGCAGGCCCCCCTTCACCCAAAAGCTCAGCAGTGTCTGCTTCCAGCTCCTCTGGTGTAGGTTCTGCACAGGGTGGAAATTCTTCTTCCTCAGAAGTAGAATCCACTGTAGAGGGAGGGGTAGTAGGTAGTGCTTTACTTCTACTAGCCCTAGCTTTAGGGAGCACTTGGTCCATTCTTCCAGGATCCAAGTCACCCTGTCCTTTTTGCTTTTTGGCCTGAGCCCTGGTCAAAGCAAAAATATGCCCTGGAATGCCCAGCATTGCTGCATGAGCCTCCAACTCCACTTCTGCCCAAGCTGATGTCTCTAAATCATTCCCTAATAGACAGTCTACAGGTAAATCTGAGGCTACCACAACTTTCTTTGGGCCAGTAACCCCCCCAGTTGAGATTCACAACAGCCATGGGGTGGCTAAGGGTGTTGTTATGAGCATCGGTTACTTGGTACTGGTGACCAAGTAGGTGTTGTTCAGGGTGGACCAGTTTCTCTATTACCATTGTAACACTGGCACCAGTGTCCCTGTAGGCCTGAACCTCAACACCATTTATTAGGGGTAGTTGCTTGTACTTATCCATGTTAAGGGGACAAGCAACCAAGGTGGCTAAATCAATAGCCCCCTCAGAGAGTAACACAGCCTCTGTGGTCTCCCTAATCAGACCAACCCCAACTAAGTTACCAATAGTGAGCCCAGCTACTCCCTTGGATTGGCTATTAGTAGGTTTGCTCCCACCACCACTGCTATTAGTAGGGACACTAGGTGTAGCAGTAGGGGTTGTAGTGGTAGGAGGCTTGGTGCTTTTCTTTGGACAACTGGGATCTGTTGTCCAATGGCCTTTTATTTTACATAAATAGCACCATGGTTTCTTTTCTTTGTTTTGATTTGAAGAGGATTTGGGCCCACCACCCCCACCAGAGTGTTTTTGTGGGCCTGATGAAGACTCATTTTTAGATTTGTCCCCACCCTTGTCAGAAGACTTACCATCCTTCTTCTTATTGCCATCTTTGTCACCCCCTCTATGAACTTTTCTGTTCACCCTTGTTCTGACCCATTTGTCTGCCTTCTTTCCCAATTCTTGGGGAGAGGTCAGATCAGAGTCTACCAGGTACTGGTGTAACAAATCAGACACACAATTATTAAGAATATGCTCTCTCAGGATTAAGTTATACAGGCTTTCATAGTCAGAAACTTTACTGCCATGTAACCACCCCTCCAAGGCCTTCACTGAATGGTCAACAAAGTCTACCCAGTCTTGTGAAGACTCCTTTTTGGTTTCTCTGAACTTGATCCTGTACTGTTCAGTGGTTAAGCCATAACCATCTAGGAGTGCATTCTTAAGAACTGTAAAATTATTGGCATCACTTTCCTTAACAGTAAGGAGCCTATCCCTACCCTTTCCACTGAAAGATAGCCATAGGATAGCAGCCCACTGCCTTTGAGGGACCTCCTGTACAACACAGGCCCTCTCAAGTGCAGCAAACCACTTGTTAATGTCATCCCCCTCCTTGTAAGGGGGAACTATCTTGTGAAGATTCCTAGAATCATGCTCTTTTGCAGGATGACTATTTGGAATACTGCTGCTGCCACCATGGGGTCCAAACCCCAACCTCTGTCTTTCTTTCTCTAAGTCAAATGCTTCCCTGTCTAGATCCAGCTGTTACTTTTTAAGCTTCAGCCTGGGCTCTTCCACTCTCAATCTATTGATTTCCCTTTCTAACATTCTGTCTTCAGGGAGGGTGGGTTGGGCATGCCTTGACACAGAAGAATGGTGTGAATGAACAGAGGGAGACCTGTCCCTAACAGATGGCACTCTAACATTCTGGCCTACAGAAGTAACACTCCTACTGTGATGAGAAGTAACACTCTTACTGTGATGTGAAGTCACATTAGTACCATCTATGCTAGGTGGCCTGCTAAGGGGCAGGTTGGAAAGGTTCCCTTCCAAATCTTTCACTGGGGGTGCCCCAGAATCAGAGTAGGAACCATCAGCTAATTTCTCACCAGAAGTGCCACCTAAGGTCTTATCTTGTTCAATGAGCATATTAACTAACAGTTGTCTTGAGGGATTCTTCCCTATCCCTAAACCTCTATCTATGCTGAGACTCCTTGCTTCCTTCCAGCTAAGGTTGTCGTAAGCTATGCTGGCCAGATCAAGAGTTTGGCCTGTACCAGACATGATAGACAAGAGTTTAAGGGACAGAATAAGAAATAACTTTTTAACGGGGTGTAATTGCTCATGGAGGGAGTTAATCTCTTCGACCAAAATCCCTGTGGCACTCTCTTCTTTCCTTGCCTCTGCCATAAACTCCACATCACTACATCATCCTGTACTATCATTTCCAGCTCAAACGGGTCTCCTTCTGTGATGGGACCTAACGCAAAATAGTTCTGTAATGCATCTTTTGCTCCCTCAAAGGCCTCTTGCTGTTCAGGTCCCCATTGGAAAGGGTGCTTTTTTCGTGTAACTTGATATAGTGGTCTCAATATTAATCCTAAGTGAGGGATATGTTGTCTCCAGAATCCCATCAAACCAATAAATCGTTGTGCTTCTGCCTTAGTTGAAGGAGTCTTTAGCTGCTGTACCGTATCAATCACCTTCTGTGGTATTCTTATTACTGGTCCTGACCAAATAGCGCCCAGGAATTTCACCTCTTGTGCCAGGCCTTGGACCTTTTTTGGGTTAATAGCCCATCCCCTCTGCTGTAAGTATTCAATTAATCTTTCCAGCGTGTCTGTGACTTGCTCTTTAGTGTCCCCAGTGATCATGATGTCATCAATGTAATGTGCAAGTCGGGTGTCTCCAGCTGAGAAATTGGCTAAATCTCTGGCTATCAGCCCATGACACAATGTGGGACTATGCACGTACCCCTGGGGCAACTTTCTGAATGTGAATTGTCTGTCCTGCCAGCTTATTGCAAATGGGTCTTGACTGGCCTCATCGATATCAATTGAAAAGAAGGCGTTTGCTAGATCAATCACGGCATGCCATTCCCCCACATCTTTACTCAACTGTTCCACCAGTGTGATGATGTCTGGGACGGTGGCTGCCAAAGATGGAGCCACTTTATTCAGTTGTCGATAGTCGACAGTCATTCGATATGTATCATCTGGTTTCTTCACGGGCCATATGGGAGAGTTAAATGGGCTTACAGCCGGCCTTAACACACCTGCATCTAGCAACCCCTGTATGGTTTCTGAAATCTCTTTATGACCTCCGGGTATGCAGTACTGTTTAACGCACACCGGCTTCTTTGGAGGAGGCACATGTAATGGACTCCACTTTGCATGCCCAACCAGAACTGTCCTAGATTTCTTTATGTGTACGCTCCTCACACCAAAAGTAAATGTTCCCCATTGCGTATCAATAGTTTTGCCTAGTAACAAATCCATGCCAATAATGTATTCTGGTACTTCAGCTATTAAAACTTCTGCCGTGAACGGGGGTCCTTTACCGATTGACAATTTAAGCTTAACAGGTTTGGCCTCTGTCTCTGCACCCCCGTAAACATTAACAATCACACCCTTCCCTGGCAGCCTCTTAGGGTTTCCATTTATCAAAGTTACTTCTGCACCTGTGTCGAGCAGCGCCATAACATGTTTTGTTCCTTTGTGCCAATAAATGATGAGAGGTACATATGGCCGCCTGTCCCCGGGGCTTACCTCTTGCACTGCTCTGACCCCCGGGGTTAGGCCTGACCTTCATAATAAGGGGTCTGGGACTTCCCAGCCATCGCTGGACAAGTCAGGATATAGAGTTGAGACAGGCAGCTTCCTATTTTTCCCTGATTCTGTTTTTTTTCCTTTTCAGACTCTTCCATGGGTGGTGCTGAGGGCTGTTTCTCATCAACTGCCTCTTTCTCTTTCTGTCTACGCTGCAATGCTTTCCATTTATTAAGCTGATAAGGGGTAGGCTTTCCATCTATCTCCTCTTTCTTCACCCCAGCATTCAACAAATCTATCCACATTTGTCGTCTGGTCACTTTTATTGTAGATTCTCTTCCCTTATACTTATTGTCCTGTCCCACTGCTCTTGCTGATTTTTGTCTATCAAGCCCTTCTAATTGTGCCATTAATAATACCACATCCCCCACTGGTCTTCCCTGAGCGGGTCCTAGAAGGGCCAACAAGGCACCTTTCATATGCGGAGGGGCATTTCTGATTAACCGTGCCCGGATCCCTGCTGTTACGGGTTCAACATCAGGTCCTAAAAATTGCTGGGAGTATACTGTGTTCTGCATCCCCATTTCTCGCAGTTGTTCATTTGCCTCTGAAATCGTATGCCAAGGACCCCAACTCTCCTCCACATCTATAGCAGTTGGATACAATTGCTTCACTCCTTCCATCAACCAACCCATTAGAGAGAAAGCTTGTTGCCCCTGTGCACCGCGTAACCGTTGCCCTAACATAGCGTGTGTAGTTACTGATCCCATTTTCAAAAGTTCAGATGGTGATAAATATGTACTGTCTGCTCCAGTGTCCCACAATCTCACCAACCATTTAAACAAGGGCTCTGTAGGCATTTGTCTAAACATACGAGTTATTTCTAACAATTCACTCTGTGTATAATCTCTTACCAAACGTGAATTCTGTATTTGCCCACCATTCACCCCCTTTGATTTATTTTGCACGAGTGGCCGAACCTCCATTACACTTCCCCTTTCACCTTCAATTTCACCTGCACGTCCTTCTCCACTTTCAACTCCACCTAGTTCTGCTACACGTACTTCCACCTCATCCTCCCAATTCCAGTCATCATCATTATCTGAAACTGATCTATCCCAAGTACAAGGATCCCAGTTTTCTTTGCGTACCAATGCCCTCACTTGCACAGCTGAGGGTATTTTAGGCTTCTGCCTACTCTTCTGTTTTGCTACTCGAACTGCTAATGCGGTGCACCGTGCCTCCATTTGATCACCCCTATTCACTGCACTTTCGATAGTTTCTTTCATAAGTAACTGCCTTTCCTGCAAGGCTGCAACCTCATCCCGTAGTTTTCTTATTTCTGCATCTTGTGTTAATGTTTTCCTGTATACCGTAAGGAGCACAGACAGGAAAAGCCATCCCACTTGCCCTGCTGCTTTCAGCTCCAGCTTTGCCCCTTTTAGCTTCACACTCTCAACCGCATCTTCCACTAAAAGGGGAGTCACTTTCTCATCTAATGTCTCCCATAACACCGGCCCTGCCCACCGGTTCAGGAGCCCTGCCACACCAGAGAACGGGTCAGTTGCTAACCACCCGGGAATGGATCTGGCTTCTGACCCGTGCTGCCTTTCGCTCTCTGCCTCACTTTTCTTACGTCCCCAAAGAGGCATTATTGACTTATGCCCCACTTCTGGTACCAAATGTTCTATCCAGGTGGCTGGTTGACACCTGTTCGGTATAAGTCAATAAGGACGCTCAATGAAGGACCACACGCCAATTATGAATAAATGAAGCTTTACTATAATTTCAGATAAATGCAGGCATTTAGCACATTAACAATAGTGAAATAAGAATGGCGATGAAAAGCATCTATTCATATATATGTACACTACAGATAGTATCTCTGTATACGAATGAGCAAAGAGTTCATTGACAGAGTAAGAATAGTAAATAAAAAAAATATCTATATAAATGTTTATATATAAGTACACTACAAAGAGCATCTATGCATACATCTGAGTAAAGAGTTCATTGACAGGTATAAACTTTGAATAACTGTATACCAACATGCAATACACTATGATGTTCAGGGAGCAGAATATTAACGAGTTGAATGCTTCAGATAAGCTTTGATTTACTGCACACTAAAATGCACATTTCAATTACTGTGGCAGACTTACACTACGATGTTCAGTAAAGCAGGAAAAAACTATAAACGAGCTGAATTTCTCAGATTATAAACACAGTGCAAATATAATAATCAATCATAATAATAGAGCAGAGAATCGAAAAGCCTTTCATCCCTGGGTGGAACTTAACTTAGTCCACGAGTGCTGGGAAGCCCTCTACCGCCCGCTTGAACCTCTCTCCCCCTCGAGCGTCACGGTCTTGGAACAGCAAAACAGGGAGGCAGCTCTGGGTCTGAAGATGACAGTTTCATAACTCCATCTGCGAGCTTCAAAATTCCCTCACCCACCTTTCAGTATTTAAATAACCTGAAGCTTGAATTCTACCCCCTTCCAGTATTTTCTAGCTATGTTATCAGTACATGTCTCTTGGCTGCCTTGTCATTCCCTGGCCATTGTTTTCATTCCATCTTTTACTGTGGTCTCGTTCTCAAGGTTGAGACTGACTCTCCTTTACAGCCTGTTTCTCACACATGCAGGTGCGAATAAGTTTATCTACGGAATGTCAAAAGAAAACAAGCTTGAAAGCGAACATCGTGAATTTCTTTCACGTTGTTCTGGCTTCGGCAGGCATCACGCTCATCTACACTGTTCAAGCTAATTAACCCTTTGCGTTACAATGTCTTCCGCAACTTTCCCTACTACTACACTGATCAGTGGTGATAATTGTACTTGCGTCTCTGGAAGGCAACGGACAGGAGTAGTGTTGAACTTATCTTTGGGTTCTCTGTTTCGTGACACTGAGATTTGATTGGGATGTATATATAAATCAGAAGAAAGGCTTAGATTTCTCTCGGTGGCCCCGTATGCCGAGAACTATGATTCAAGCGAGTAAGGGCATGGAGGATGGGAAAAAAAAAAATCACAGTCCCTTCTTTGTTTCCACCGAGAGGATCCCTTTGACCCACTTGAGGACGTCCTTATTTATTTTACTGTTCTGTGGTATTGTTAAAATTTTATTTGCAAGTAATTCCCAGTGGCTGACTCAAGTTCTTCATCTCTCTTCTCCTCCCCTCCTTTTCCCCTCTGTTTATTTCTTCTTCTTGCTGCTCTTTCCCTCCTCCCCTGGTTCCTGCCTGCTCCGGTTATAATTTCTGTCAGGGGGGAGGAGGGGAAATGGGGGGGGCACCAGCAGAATTCGCTTTTCTGCAGGGCCTCGCGGCAGTACCGGTGTTTCCCAGCACGGCTTGGCGTTTCAGTCACTTGCCTGCTCGCGCTCAGTCCAGCGCGCGTGAGCTAGGTTCGCTCCAGCCTTCCTGGCCTTGCAGGGGGCCGGGTCCGCCCCCTCTGTCTCTTCGCCGTGTCCTTTCTAACTCTCGGGCGCACAGCCCTCAGGAGTCCCGTTCTCCCCGAGTCCCTGGGCCCGGCAGCTCCCGGCAATGCGGAAGAGACGCTCCGCTTCGAACGACGCGCGAGCCCGGCGCGTGTCCTGCGTCTCCCCCACTCAGCTCGCCACGCCTCCCGCTCCGATGCGGCGATCGTCGGGCGTACTCAGTGGTCCTGCGGCATCAGGGTGACTATCCTGGCGGCCCTAGGAGCAGGTTCACAGACGGATAACTGGTGGGCCACGAGCGGAGCTCGGATTAAGGGCCAGATGTAGCAAAGGTTTTTACCCATTCTGTGTCTATGGGAAAAAGTGTTCGTACATATGGCCCTAAGTGTCTGCTCTTGCCGCCATTTTGGCCACGCCCCTTCTGCTTAGGAGCTTAACCAAAGTTGGTTCAGTGCCTGTGTTGTAATAAATAATACATTATTTTTCTAAGACTGGTGTGATTCTATCCTGTGTGGACATTACTGACTGGCTTCTGTGGTATTTGCAACTGCTTTACACCCTCTCCAATACGCCTTAGCTGCTCTCCATAGCTACCCTATGAGAGCTTTCGTTATCTGGAACCACTAACACTATCACTAAGGGTTGCCTGGACTCAGTACAGGGTACCTCATCTATAGCTGTACACCATATATCAAGCCAGCACCCTACAGATGAGCTGAAGAGGACACCACTTTTTAAATTCCTCCATCTTGGTTTGGAAGGAATTAGGCCACTAGGGTCAGGGTTATGCTCACTTCCCCACAGAAGTGGTCATAGAAATGGTATAGTCACCCTAAATGTGGGCAACCATTGTCTGCCATGTGGCACTCACTGTAATGCCCCTAAGTTGAGTATTTAGGTGGCACCCCTGAACCCCAGAACTCAGATTCTGATGACCTAAGAAGACAAAGACACAGAAGAGTCGCACCCACACAAAAGAAGAAAAACAAGCTGACCTGGTACCAACCCCACTGGCCTGCAGCGGAATCTCCAGAAACCCAGGAGGACTGCCTGCCTTCATTAAAGGCTCAAGACTCTTGTGAGCAACAGACCTGCTCTCCAACAAAACCTAAAGAAAGGACTCTGCAGTCTCCAAAACTGCAAAGGCCCTACACGTGAAGTCACCATTGCACCCGCCATCTCTGACCTAAGTGGGAGTGGACCTCCGGTGCCAACCAGGTCCCCCTGCTGTCCACAGAGTCCAATTCCATTGTGGTTTCACCCCTCCTGGACTCCCTGAAGTCATCTGCAGCCTCTGCAAGCAGGCCCCTCTTCCACAGCCTCTGAGGTGAGAGAAACCAACACCTAAAGCAACCACTGCACCCAATGCCTCTGGCCTGAGTTGAAGTAGACCCCTGGTGTCAATGACATCCCCCAGCTTTCCTGAGCTTGACTCCACTGTGGTTTCATCCCTTCTGGACTCCACGATGATACCTGTGGTTTCATACCACAGGATCCCCCTACTGCAAGTACTCCTGGACACGGAAACCCGATGCCAAAGGACACCCCTGAATCCATTGCCCTTGGGCCTTTGTGAAGAGGACCAAAGGTGCACCTACATCCCCGAGTAGCCCACGTTTACAACGTACCTGTTGGTTGTCCCTGACTGGCCCCCCAGCCAGAGCCTGCAGCCTGAATCAAAGGGGATCAATTCCCATTGAAACACATTGGGCACATGACCCCCTACCGCATCTCTGCACCCTCTGCCCCAGTGCTGCCCAGAGTGACCTGTTGGTGTTGTCCTGACCGTTGCCTAGTACTCACCTTAAGTCTACAAGATTGGTCCTGTGAATCATTGTAAGGTGCTTCTTTGCTGAATGTGTTTTCCTTCCATAGCCTAACCTTGAAGAGCTCTGAAATTGCGCTGTGTCGATTTTTGCAAGTGAAAAGTATTCATGCTTAAAAATGTACTTACCTTAGAACAAAGTTAGGTTTAAAGTATGATAAAAAGAAGTGTGATTTTTTTTAATTGGTCTTGGACTTATTCTTTGAGTGTGTGTCTGCCTTATTGCCTCTGTGAGTACAACCCGTGCTTAGCACTACCCTCTGATGAGCCTAATTGGTTGCCCACACTATCACAAAATACAGCATTAGCCCTATCTGCTTTTGCCTCTGCAAACCAACTGAGGATCCACTGGACTCTCTAGATGGCGTACTTCTTTTCAGTACATCAAATAGAGAGCCAGCTTCCTATAGTGACCCGGAGGACAAGTACAGCAAGGTCTCAACTTTCTCATCAAGACGAAAGCCATGGGCTGCAGAAATCCAAGCTTCTCTCACACACTGAGGTTCAGCCCGGACAACACAAGTTTCATCCAGCAAACAAGGCCCATATTTATGAGGCCCTTGCACCACATATCACTGCCTTGCCTTACTCTGTGCTACAGGGACGTTCCAGGGGCATTGAGGTGGGTGCTCCCACGCAACACCCATGGATTTTGGCTCATCCCCAGATTTCCAAGAACTTGTAAACTTGGGGATGCACCAAAACCATACGTCTTTCCACAGGAGGAGCAATGAGGAGAAACATCTCTCTTCTTGTTTTTTCCTCTTTCTACGAGTGCTGCACTCTGCAGCATGCATAAAAAGAGTAAAAAGCCTCCCAAGATAGCTTTTGAGCAGAAAGGGTCCCTTTCCTGCACAAACACAATTGTGCATGCAACACAAGCAATTTAGCATTGTGGTACAAGGGTGCCTGCGTTGGTGATAGGCTGCAGAAACAGCACCAGTGCAGGGGGAAAGGACAGGAATGCACCGTATGCCATTCCTGTACTTTCCCTGTGATGCAGGGCAGTAAAGCAAGGTAATTTGCTGTGTTGCTCTGCGCCACAAATCAGTAAATATGCTCCAAATCGTTTAGCACAAGCCACAGCAGTGGCAGCTTCCCTTGCACACAGGTGACGTATAGCGTGGGCAGCAGTACAGCTAGTCTCAGTGTGTATTATCAAGATGCACTGTACTTGTTTATCTCCCATGCCTCTCGCAAAGTGGTATTTATGTGCCTAGAAGTGTGTCAATTGCAGTTCTGATTGAGCAGCATGTTACCACTTGCCTTGTCTGTGTGCATACCGAAGGTTCTGAGTGTGAATCCTTGCAGGCAATACTATAGTCAGGCTTTTATCCTTCTGAGATCAATAAATCTAGAACCATAGATTGGGTAATAGTAATTTTTGTTATTTAAGGCACTTAGGAATCTCAGATGTACAGGATGCATAACCTCAAAAATTGTTATACAATCAGTATATCACTGTCATGTACCAAGGTGTGTGTTGCTCAAGTAGTGAAAGTGGGCCACACCAGTGGTGGAACTGGGCAGCAGCTTCCTTGAAGGAAACTTTGGGCACTGGCACTTTAAAAAAAAATGAATTGCTGATTGTCTCTCATCGAGGTAATCCGGCAGCTGTTCGTCTGAAGTTATCTCATACCTGGAAAGCTCATCTTACTTTCCATACTACACAACTGAAAATATATGCTTCTGGTCCTCAATTCAACTGATTTCCATACTTCATAATTGAAGACATATGTTTCTGATTCTTATTATTGTCTACCCTCTGATCCACCACCACCAATTATGGTACAAGTGCAACTGGAATATGAGGGTCAAGTGATCTGAATTCTCACATATTTCGATGTTGTTTTCAATTTTTGATCCTTTGGAAAGATTACCAGCTAGTGAACATTCCTGAGAAGATGCTTCTTCAGTTCATGCCCACTTGCTGGTACGTTGTTCAGTGGCATCAGGCCAAACCCAGAGCTTTAGGAGGAAGACACCATGTTACATCTACACATGGGATTCACCACATCCAACAGCGTGGTAATGAGGCTCTTTGTTCATGGAGGAAGTAGAGGTTCTCTGGTCCTTGTGCATGGCTGTTTTATGGACTGTGTGGAGCGCCAGCCTTGAAGAGCAGTGGGGAGAGTGCAGAAGCATGGAAAGAAGGAAAACGTTCGGAAGGTTCTTCTTGTGCCTGAAAGACACCATTATCCTGCAGAATGCATCATTACCATTAAATCTGTGTCATATTGGGTTGCTGGTTGACTTGTAATAATAAATACGACTTTACCATTAAAGATGGTTTATTTTTGCAAGTTCATCTGTACCATACATGACATATCTACCACCTCTGGTTTAGGAATTAAAACTTATTAATTTTAATAAGGAATCCCCAATGTTACCCTATTGCAGGGGTAGGCCCCTCAGTAGTGAGAAAATTAATTTGGCAGTTTTTCACTACTAGGGCATGTAAAACTAACAAGTACGTGTCCTACCTTTAAATTACAGAGCACCCTGCCCTATGGGCTACTTAGGGCTTACCTTAGGGGTGACTAACATGTAATGAAAGGGGAGTTTAAGGCTTGGCAAGGGGTTTTAAATGCTAGTCGACATGGCAGTGGGGCACTGCCTTCAGGCTGCAATGGCAGGGCTGGGACATGTTTTAAGGGGCTATTTAAGTCGGTGGCACAAAAAGTGTTGCAGGCCCACTGGCAGCATTTAATTTACAGACCACTCTACAAGGGACTTGCATGTAAATTAATTATGCCAATAATGCCTTATTTAGGGGAGTGAGCACATGCACTTTAGCACCGGTTAAGGCCAACAGAGCAAAAATGCAGATAAGATGGAAGCAAGCATGCAAACAGTCGGGAGGAAGACCACCCTAAGGCTGACAGGTCTACGGCATTTCAAGATGGCTGTGTGCCCAGTGTTATTGGCTGAAGTTTGAAGTCTAAAATGATACTAACATCTTTTCCTGTGATATCATGTCCTGCCTCACCCACATAAGGAGGCTTTGTTTTGAGACAACACATTTGTTTAATTGTTTGCCTCATTCATCAGCCATTTGAAGCTTTATTCTGATTCCTGCTCTATTTTCTGCATCTGGATTCCTTATTTGAGTATCTAGTTTTGAAGGTCTTATGTCTGGCTCTGTCTATTTTCTGCATCTGGATTCCTTATTTGAGTATCTAGTTTTGAAGGTCTTATGTCTGGCTCTGTCTACACCCCAGTTCAGGGTAGTTTTGCTACTTTGCTTATCAAACCTTGTACTCCATCATCTACAATCTAGGATCACCAGGATTGCCAAAGGTCTTTTTACTTTTCTTCTAAATGGGACCCTCTTAGGAGACCCTTCACACTTCTCACATGCATATAAAGTGCATGATGGCACTCTGACTTTTTGGGATGTGTGAGGGTTGGTATTTAAATAGACCCGCACACAAGATGTGCACACTGTTTCTTTTCCTTGTGCCGAGTAGATCAAACACACTGTCAGTTCTATACTTTTGTATTCAGACTTCACAGCCAAACCATCTTAAAACCCTTGGTCTGTGTTTCTTTGCAGGCATGACTTCTCTTCCTCCATTTGAGCTGATGGTCCCCCTAAGGAAAAAAACCTTAAGTAAGTAAGTATTTGGCACAAAAATGGAAATTAAACTATGTATTTTTTTCTAGGATTATTGTGTGTTTTCTTTAATCCCCTCTCCCACTCTCTGGTGTCTTTTTTCTCCACTTGGGACTGTATTGCCCTCATAACCAATATTCCTGACTTTCTGCTATTATTCAACCCTTGATTGAAACTAATTTCTAGTACCAGGCATCTAATTTACTCTCCCCCAAACAGGTAGGGGAGAGGAAAAATAAGAAAAATAAAACCTTCTCTTTTGTGCTGGACTATCACAGCTATTTCTTCTTCTTGCTCAAATGATTACAAGAGGGATGGCCTCAACCAGTAAAAATGATTGCAAGAAATTGTTCCTGGGTTTTCCTCCCTTGCCCTACCCTCTTTCTACACCTCTAGATTGTTTCCCCTCTAGCAGGTTTGAGAGACTTGCTCCTGCCTGATCAATCACCTGGCAAAGCCACAGCCCTTAAGCACTGTGGCATGCTTGGGGGCTTCATGGGTCTCAGGAGGTGGACTTCATTGCTTTCAGTCCAGTCCCTGGCATTCTCTCTCTGCCCATCCAGATGATTTTTCTCCTACCATCACAGTAATATTTTTTACTGCCCCCTCCGGTTCTGCAATTCTCTCATCTTTCCTCTGCTCATGATCCTGATCGTCCTTTCTGTCTCATGTTCTCCCAACCTGTCTCTGGAAATTCACGCTTTTTAGTCCTTCCTTTATATCTATTTCTTCTCCTGCTTTCTTTCTAGTGTGATTTCTATATCTGATTGAGATTTCTAGTTGCAGGTTCCTTACCTTAGAATTTCCGCCAGGTGTCAGTTTGCATCCAGAGAGACTTCTCAAGCAGTACCTCTATGCACCATCAGGTGGTGTCGTTCGGTTCTGCGCCCATTATTGGCATTGTGCATGTCGGATATGATGTTACGGGTCCTATACAGGCCCTACCCTGGTGCGCTGATGGCAGTTCTTTTCTTTCCGCGCCAGCCTAGTGCAGATTCGAAGAAGAGCTACCCTTCAGTCGTTGTTTGACTGAACCTTTTTCGACTTTTGTCAAAGTCCTTTTGATTCTTGACACTCCTGGTACATCAAGGAATGTCTTTAACGGAAGACCAGATTCAAGCCCTGTGGATCCTGTCAGTGGATGATTTCTGTGATGGATCCTCATCTCATGTGCTTGTGGTGTCTGGAATGTGAAGAAGTCATGCTCTGAGTGCCAGGCTATGAATCCCAAGGCTTTGAGGCAGTGGTCCCTAAAGCTTCTGGCAGCCTGATGCTCTGCTCCGCGTCACTCCCGATCTCGGTCGAGAGGAGGGTCAAGAATGGTTGTGGATCCCCCACTCCTCATCGTCCCTCTCTAAGTCCCCAGGATGATCAGATATGAGGCACAAGAAAAAGTAAAAGAAGAGCAAGCATTGTTCGACTTCATCCATCGACTGATGAGACGAGGGAGAAGGAGCGTCAGCGCTCTAGGCCTCCATCCTCAGAGCCTGTCGACTCCGCGCTTCTCAGATTTTCCAGGAGCCGAAGCCACCCCATCTCAACTGCAAGACTTTTATGAGGTCATGCGCTGCATATTTCAGCAGTCCGACTCCACTTCAGCACCCTCGGGCCCCAGAGGGTTGGTAGGGGCCCATTTGGGGTTCCATTCCAGTGGCATGGGCTCGGCTCCGGGGGGGGGGTTACTCGTGGATCCATTCAGTGATCCGATCCGGAGTCGGTCGTACCAACTCAACCTTCCACGATGCTGGTTCCAAAGTCAATGCTACCAATGCTGCTCGTGCCCCTGAGTGCTGTACCTTCGGACCCAACAGGGTTGGAAAGAGCCTACTCGGGTTCCACGCTGGAGACTTCAGTCTCGACTCCGGAGGTACCAATGGATCTGTTCCCGGATCCGAACCGGTGTTGGTCGTGCCACCTCGACCTTCCCCAACTCAGGTTCCGATGTTGACGCTCATGACGCCTCCCGTGCCCTGGGCGTGGTTGACCCCATCCTTATGGCCGACTCCGACATAGAGCTGGATCCGCATTGTGCGATGCAGACTCTGACTTAGGCAGAGGCCTGCCCCCTATGTTGGATCCTGACCCCTTATCCTAACTAAGGGTTGGGGCACAGTGAAGGTTGGGAGGGGTCACTGGACCCTTTAGAATGCCAGCTGCAGGAATCGGAGGACTGTCAGATGGACTTGGGTAATGCCAATGGTCTCGACACTTCGCCTGACACTTGCATGCTTTCTCCCCCTACTGTGGCTAGAGAGGAGGGAGCGTCTTCTTTCATGATGGTGCAAAGGGCTTCCAAGTTCCTCGACCTCAGGCTTTCTTCAGTGACAGTCAAGACCAACATTCTGACAGAGGTGTTTCAGCCTGGGGCTTCCTCCTCTGAACCCCATTTGTCCTTTAATTAAGCCCTTACAGATGTCCTACTGGGTCCCTGGTCCAAACGCAGCACCAGGGTTCCTGTGAACAGTACGATCACCTGCCTCCATAGGCCTGCTACTAATGACTCAGCATTCCTAACGCAAAACACCCCACCCCGTGAGCCTGGTTATCCAAGCCTCTATGTCTCAGGATGCATTCCCTGCCGCACCCTCAGACAGGAAATACAAGAGGCTGGACCAACTTGGGAAGAAAATGTTCTCTTCCTCCAGCCTAGCATTGCAGTCTGTGAACACTGCATGTCTGTTGGGCCATTACACCCATACTTTATGGGACACGGTTGCGCAAGTGTCATAACAGGTCCCAGAGGAGGCCTGGGCCATCCTCCCCCAAGCTGTTGCTGACGGGAAAGACGGAATGAAGTTCACAGTCAGATGTGTGCTGGACACGACTGACTCACTGTGCAGAGCAATTGCATCGACGGTGGCCTTGAGGTACCACACCTGGTTGAGGATGTCTGGCTTTTCGGGGGATATCCAATCCACCCTTATGGAAATGCCCTTTGATAGCACCCGTCACAACAGAGACAAAGCAGACTCGGCGCTTGTGCGCTTCAAAGATTCTCAGGCTATGGCCAGATCCCGGGATCTCGCAGCTGCACCTCGCCCCCTTCAGTTTGCTTTTCACCCCTTTTATGGCTACAGAAAGGGTGTCCCCTCATGTCCGTTCCCCTCCAGCCAATGTGCCACACATCCTGCCCTGCCTCCGCATGGCAAGGGACTACTGTTGTCATGGATCAGGGAGCCAGCGGTCTGCCAAGTCCACCACCCCCACAGCCTCCAAACCTTCCAAGTCCAGCCCTTCCCCACCAGGGATCATTCGGCAGCAGGATTCACCATCACCTGCCCCGCTGGTAGCCCATCACATCGGACAGGTGGGTATTGCAAATAGTTTGAAGGGGCTACTCCCTCTCCTTCATGACTGCCCCTCTTGCCACCATCCTACCATTGGGTGACGGGGGATCACTTAGCACTTTGCCGTGAGGTTATGGCTCTCTTGGCCAAGGGAGTAATACAGAGGGACCCTGTGCCAGAAGTAGGCCGTGGTTGTTATTCCCTCTACTTTCTGGTGCTCAAAAAGGAAAAGGGCCTCCGCCCTATCATAGATCTTTGGTCCCTCAACCTCTTCCTTAAAACGGAGAAGTTCAAAATGCTTACTCTGACTCAGGTTTTATCTGCCCTGGATGCAGGAGACTGGATGGTAGCATTGGACTTGCAGGAGGCTTATTTTCACATTCGCGTCCTGCCTGCCCACAGATGTAACTTGCGGTTTATGGTGGGCCACAAGCACTTTCAGTTTACTGTGCTCTGCTTCTGCCTGACCAGCCCCCTTCAGGTGTTAACCAAGGTGATGGTGATGGTCGCAGCTCATCTGTGCAGGTTAGGGGTCTCAGTATTCCCCTACCTTGATGACTGGCTGTGGAAGGTGGGCTCACCTCAGGCTGTCCTGTCCCACCTCCAGACTACAGCAGAACCCCTGCATTCACTGGGGTTCACTATCAATCTGCCCAAGTCACACCTGACTCCCTTTCAGACGCTCCCTTTTATTGGAGATGTTCTGGACACAGTGCAGTTTCAGGCTTATCATCCTGAACGGTGAGTCCAGGATATTCAGGCTATGATACTGATATTGCGGCCTCTATTCTGGATTTTGGTGAGAATTACTCTGAGGCTGCTGGGCCTCATGGCCTCCTGCATCCTGCTGGTGCAACATGCCAGATGGCATATGCAGGCTCTGCAGTGGGACCTAAAGTTCCAGTGGGTGCAGCATCAGGGGAATCTCTCCGACATGGTCCAGATCTCAGAGCGAACTGCGCAGGATCTGCAGTGGTGGCTCATGAAATGCGAATGTGTCACAGGCAGATCCCTCTCCCTTCCCCAACCAGATCTTACAGTAGTGACAGATGCGTCACTCCTGGGCTGTGGCGGCCATCTGGGAGAGGCGGTGATCAGAGGCATTTGGTCTTCGGAGGAATCTGAACTCCACATAAACCTGTTGGAGATCCAGGCGATGTGACTGGCATTGAAAGCATTTCTTCCCTCTCTCAAAGAGAAAGCAGTGCAGGTGTTCATGGACAACAGCACTGCCATGTAGTAGTGCAACAAGCAGGGTGGGGTCGTGAACCCTTTATCAGGAGGCACTGCGCCGCTGGACATTTCCCTGGTGGTTCAACACGTGGCGGGGTCTCTGAACGTCAGGGAGGACAAACTCAGCCGATAATGCCTGGTCAATCTCGAATGGCATCACCATCCAGAGGTGGCACAAGGTCTCTTTCAGCAGTATGGAGAACCTTGGTTAGATATGTTTGCCTTCGCAGAGAACGTACAATGTCAGAAGTTTTGCACGTTGGAGTTTGCAAGGCGGCACTCACTCAGCAACGATTTTTGTCTCAAGTGGAGCTCAGGCCTCCTGTATGCCTTTCTGTCCATACCACTTCTGCCCAGAGTTCTCAAGAAGATCAGGAATGACCGGTCGCAAGTGATCTTTGTGGCTGACTGGGCATGACGAGTCTGCTATTCTGAGCTGCAGATCATGGCCATCGATCCTCCGATCAGACTGCTCCTTAGGGAGAATCTTGTGTCTCAAACAGCAGGGAAGGGTCCTCCACCCAAACCTGTCCACTCTCCGCTTTTTTTGTGTGGAGATTGTGTGGCTGCAGTTGACAGCTTTCAACCTTCTGCCCGAAGTCTGTAAGATCATCGTGGCAGCCAGACGTCTCTCCACCAAAACAGTATACGTATGCCATTGGCATATATTTGTGGCATGGTGTACATATAAGTCTGTTGATAGCCCTAAGGCAGGGTGCACCATACCACATGTGAGGCCATTGCTGCATGAACAATATGCCCCTACAGTGTCTAGGTCCATTCTTAGACATTGTAAGTGCAGTGTGGCCAGATAAAGTATATGGGTTGGGAGTCTGTCATTTCAAACTCTACAGCTCCAAAATCAAACTTCCCAGCACAATAAACCCACACTGATGCCAGTGTTGGATTTTTGAAAAATGCACCTTGAGCCCAACTTAGAGATATACCCTGTATTTTAGCCAAAGGTCTAGGGCTGGACTGACCAGTCTGTGCCAGCCTGCCATTTCCAGACGGGTTTCTGACCACATAGAGTAAGAGCCTTTGTGCTCTCTGTGGCCAGAAACAAAGCCTGCACTTGGTGCTTCACAACTCCCCCTGCAGGAACTGTAACACCTGGCGGTGAGCCTCAAAGGTTCAGGCGTTCTGTTACAGTGCTCCAGGGCACTCCAGCTAGTGGAGGTGCCCGCCTCCCAGACAAAGCCCCACTTTTGGCGGTAAGTCAGACGGGAAAATTAGGGAAAACAAGGAGGAGTGACCACTTCAGCTGGGACCACCCCTAAGATGTGCAGAGCTGAAGTGACCCTCTCCTTGCAAAATCCTCCATCTTGGTTTGGAGGACAGGGACCAATAGGGTTAGGTCTGGGTTGCCCTCCCAAAAGGGAGTGGAGACTGGAAGGGTGTAGTCACCCTCAGGGACAGTAGCCATTGTCTACTGCTCTCTGATCCCTGTAACATTCCTAAATCCAGGACTTAAGGGCTCCCCTGAACCTAGCTCATCAGATTCCCGGTGACCTCACAAGAAGAAAGCTGAGACCCCCCCCCCGGCAGAGTAGACTGAAGACGCAAACTGACTTGGCCCCAGCCCTACCGGCCTGTCTCCAGCTTCTAAAGCCCTGCTTAAAGAAGGCGACTCATCCTGCAGGACCAGCAACCTCTGGAAAGCCTAAAGAGGACTGCCTGCACCCCAGAGGACCAAGAACTCCTGTGGACAGTGGCCTTGTCCAAGAAGAAACTTCATCCAAGGACTCCAGAGCCTACCCAGATCCGCAAGTCATGTCCACTCTGTACCCGACGCCCACGGCCCATGTCCAGGTGGTCCAAATGGCTAGAACTGGTGCCCAGGTGATTCTGAGCAAGTGCCCACCCTGGGTTGACCCCTTCTGTCCTACATGATGACTCCTTCAGCCTGAATCTGGAGGACCTCCCCTGACTGCCACAGAACCAGACGAAGATTCCAAATGCCAAAAGGTACCCCTTCACCTGCAGCCCTCTGACCGTGGGGAATCTGACCTTTGGTGCAGCAACATCGGCAAGTGGCCCTCCTCCTTGTCCAACCTTTGGTTTCCCTGAACCAACCCATTTGCAGCGTCTTTGTGACCCCTGGGATCCCCCTACGGGAAAGCATTGGGAGCCTGGTGCTGTGTTTACACCCTGCACCCGGTCGCCGCTGAGGTTGTGTTTGGTGCTGACCTGTGGCCCCCCGGGTGCTCCTCTAAACCCCCCTGGTTTGCCCTCCAGAGACGCAGCTACGTACCTGCAAGCAGGCCTGATTCCGAATGGCCCCAGTCTCCATAGGAGTCCATGTCAAAACGACCTCAACTTTGACCTCTGCACCCGGCCGGCCTGGTGTTGCTGGTGGTGGGTGTTTGAGGTTAACTTGAACCCCACCCTGTGGACATCCTAACCCCCAGAGACTGGAATTGTAAGTCTCATACTTATCTCAAAACTGTGCTAACTTTTCTTCCCCAAGATCTGTTTCTGAAAATTGCAGTCAACTTTTAAAACAGATTATTGCTATTTATTCAAAAAAAGTATAACTTGCCATTTTGAAACAAAGTGGTATTGATACATATGTTGGATACTTACTTGCAAATGTACTTACCTGCAACTTGAATCTAGTTTTGTTATATAAAAACAATTGGCCTGGAGTTGGAGTTAGTCATTGAGAGTGTGCTTCATTATGCCTGTGTGTCTAACAAATGCTTTGCACTACCCTCTGATAAGCCTAACTGCCCAACCACACTACCAAAAAAGAGCATTAGTATTATCTACTTTAGCCTCTGTTAAGCCTCTGGGGAACCCCTGGACTCTGTGCACAATATAGCTCATTTTGATATAGTATATATTGAGGTAGCTTCCTAAATTTGTGGATCAGTGGTGGTGTCTACAACTTTGTATTTGCTGGACTACTCAGCCAATACCTGATCACATGACTAAATTCCAAAATTGCCTTTAGTAACTCACTTTTTAAATTTTACAAATTTTTCTAAAACTTTTTAAGTCCTGCTAGGGCCTCAGTTAAGTCCCCTTTAGCATTTCATTTTAGATTTAAACATTATTTTAAGTTAATGGTTAGTAACTAGAATTCGTTTTTAGTTTCTACAAATAATCCCCAACTTTAGTAACATAATGGCCAGCTCAGAGGAAATGGTTGTGGAACTCAATCTCACCCCTTACCTCCATCTAGGGATGGGAGAGTTAAAGTCCCTCTGTAAGCTGAAAAATATTAGAACAGGTTCCAACCCTACCAAGGTCAAGCTTCAGGAGCTCTTGGCAGAGTATACCAGGGACCACCCTGCTGAGGAGGAAGACCTCCCCTCAGATAGGGAAGATGTTGGAGATGAGGAGGATGAACTCCCCCCTCCTCACCTAACTAGGGAGATCAGAGCCCCAAGACCCTTATCTCCAAGGATAGTGCTCACAGGACCTGGATCTTCCACAGGGAAGCCCAGCTCCTCTGGGAACATTGAGGGCAGCCTCAATGAAGAGGACATCCTTCAGCAAGGATGGCCAAAAGATTAGCTTTGGAGCAACAGTTCCTAGCTATAGAGAGGGAGAGAGCAGAAATGGGCTTAGCACCCATCCATGGTGGCAGCATCGTGAATAGGGTCAGAGAGCAGTCCTGATGTCCTACAAATCCCCAAAGAGATTGTCTCTAAATATGAAGGTGTTGATATCACCAAATGGTTCACATCTTTTGAGAGAGCTAGCACAACCAGAAAACTAAACAAATCTTACTGGGGTGCTCTCCTTTGGGAACTGTTTACTGGTAAGTGTAGGGATAGACTACTCATGCTCACTGGTGCAGATGCTGAATCCTATGAGCACATGAAGGTTACCCTGGGTGAGGGCTTTGGATTCACCACTGAGGAGTATAGAATTAGGTTCAGGGGGGCTCAAAAAACCTCAAGCCAGTCATAGGTTGATTTTGTAAACTACTCAGTGAAAAACGCTAGATAGGTGGATTACTGGCAGTGGAGTGCAAGACTATGATGGGCTTTATAATTTGTTTATGAAAGAACAACTGCTTCAATGACAAGCTGCATCAATATCTGGTAGACCTAGGTTCAATTTCTCCCCAAGAATTGGGAAAGAAGGCAGACTATTGGGTCAAGATTAGGGTGAGCAAGACTTCCACTTGGGGTGACCAAAGGAAAGGGGTCACAAAGTCTCCCCAGGGAAAGGGTGGTGAGACACCTAAGGTCAAAAAGCAAAGAGTCTTCACAAGTGCTCCAAAACCCTGCACAGGAGGGTGGGCTCCGAGCCTCTTTACAGTCCTCTAATGGGTACAAGGATAAAAGCCTTGATCCCAAAATGGTTTGGTGTCAAAACTGTAAACGGCATGGACACCAAACTAGAGACTTGGCGTGTCCCAAAAAGAATCTCACTAGCACTGCTCCAATTAGTACTGTTCTGGCCAGTCTCTAGGTGGGATCAACAGTGTACCCAGAGCAAATCAAGGTTCACACTGAATACTTTAGTCTCTGAGGGTGGGGTAGATGTCGCCACACTTTCTGTTTGGCCCCCTAATATGCAAACAAACAGACAGCACCTTTTAATTAATGGCACAAAGGTAGAAACCCTGAGGGATACAGATGCCAGTGTCACCATGGTGACATCAAAACTGGCCTCCCTAGGACAGTATTTGGCTGAACAAACATATCCAGTTACTCATGTTCACAAAGTAACTAAGGTCCATCCTGTGGCTATGGTGACCTTAGAATGGGGAGGGGTTACTGGCCTGAAACAGGTAGTGGTCTCTTCTGCAGTCTCAGCAGAATGCTTGCTATGGAATGATCTGGAGTCCTCAGCATGGGCTCAGGTAGGACTCAAACCCCATGCATCCATGCTGGGTATCCCTGAACTTGTATGTTTAAAAATAAGAGCACAGAGCGGAGCATAGGTGAAAAAGAAGTGATGGAGCCTTAAATGATGTCCCAACCTTCTAAGAGAAAAGGCAAGAAGACTGGGGGACCACCTTCTGAGCAGCACAAGAAAGAAGACCTCTCTTCTCAGGAAGATGTCTTATCCGCTGAGGGAACTGAGTCCATGGAGCTGGATTGTTACCAGGTAGAGCTCTTGGGCCCAGAGGGACCCTCGAGGGAACAGCTGTGCCAGGCACAAAAGACTTGTCTCACTCTTGACGGCCTGAGGCAGCAAGCTACTGCGCAGGAAAAGGGAGATATCAGTGGCTCCCACAGGGTCTATTGGGAAGATGAACTCCTTTACACTGAGGCCAGAGACCCCAAATCTGGTGCAACCAGGAGAGTGGTATTGCCTCAGCAGTTTAGGGAGTTTATCCGAACTTTGGCCCATGACACCTCCCTAGCTGGGCACCTGGGACAAACAAAAACATGGAGTAGGGCTGTCAACCACTTCTATTGGCCCAATATGTCCAAGAAGGTGAAGGAGTTTTGTAATCCTGTGTCACCTGCCAAGCCAGTGGCAAGGCAGGTGGCCACACAAATCCCCACCTCATTCCAATTCCTGTGGTGGGGGTTCCCTTTGAAAGGGTTGGTGTGGACATTATGGGTTCACTTGAGCCACCCACAGGCTCAGGGAATCAGTACATACCTGTAGGAGTGGATCATGCTACCAGATAACTGGAAGCAATTCCCCTTAAGTCTACTTAAGACATCTCGGGCCCAGCGGCTCATACCGCCATGGCGATAAGAGTGGAGAAGTGGCGGATTGGCTACAGCCAACCCGCCAATCTCACAATATGGCGGTATGTACCGCCAGCCTGTTGGCAGTACTACCACCATATTAACCCTGACCGGTCATAATGATGGCCATATTATTGTCTGTGAGTGGTGGTATAAGGTTATTCTTTTTAACCTAACATCAGCTTTCGTTTGAATCCTCTCACTGTCGTGCACTGTCCTGTATGTGCTTGTGGGCCTTCAAAATGGTCCTAGCGGAAATATCTCTTCAGAGGCGCACTCTACTTCTTTGGGACTTTGACTGCTTGTTATCGGTGGTGCGGCTTCCACTTCCCATTTTTTTCTTTGTTGTTCTCTGGCTTGAGTGCTCACATCCTAGACAGCTGCATTACAAGGGCATCTCTTCAGTCACATGCCCTTTTGCTTTCTGAAGACGGCCACTCTGCAATTTCCTGACACAGCTACCATTTCTTCACTTGGATGCAGCTCTCTTCCCTGAGGATGGGTCTTATTTTCCCTCTATCTGAGACACATGCCTTATTTTTCTCTTCAACATTCCCTTACAGTATCCTTTTTTTAAAAACACCCCCTAGGAGGAGCAACTGCATTTTTTAGGTCACGCCTCGGTAGCATGCATGCGCTGTTTCGACCTGCTGTAATCTACTTCTGTGGGCTTTCACCACGCCCATCACACACCCATCACTTTCATTCCTTCCTTGGCCTGCCTTTCAAAATTTCTTTGGTTTGTTAGGTAAATGCTTTAGTTTTGTCTCGCCTTGAAATGTTTTGTTACAGCTTTGGAGACTGACCCTGTTACATGGATTATTGCACGATTGACCACATACATTAGTCTCAGTGCAACAAATTTTTCTTTTGTCTCTCCACTTTGTGCTCATGGCAGTATGTGATTACTTTCTCTAGGATCTCGCTGTTTCTTTTCAGTGTCTGTGCCCGACAAATGTTGCAAGCTGGAGAGGGATTCTTTTTTTTTTTTTTTTTTGCAGTGTTATATAGGGTGAATTTAGACCAGAAGATTGGAGCTCTTTATTTGAGCACTGGTTAAATTTTCAGCCCCAATCCTAAAGTATTCCCAAATTTAGCAGTTGAAAAATATACAAACTGGTGCCTTTTAAATAGAAAAAACACAAGGGAAACCCCCAACACGGCTCTCTACAGCTCAGCAGGATAGCTGATACTACAATATTCACTCGAGAAACTCCCCCATAATGCTTTGCGGGGCATTCCTTTTACAACACATTTTTACCCATAACTCTAGTGGTAGTCCTAGGGTGATGGGACCACCACCAAAATGTTCAGCACACTGTGCTCTTTCTGTCCAGTTCATCCTTCAGGTCCCCGTACTAGATTGGGAGGGGGGCAAAACCATAACCTCTTCCTCCATTCAATGTCTCTTGAAGCTCTCTCATGGCTGAGCTTTTGCTTTACAGCTGGGAGTAGTTTGCGCTCTAAGGGCCTTGTTTGTAATATTCTAGCAGGTCTGCTTTGCCAAGGTCTTTTTTACTCAGAATTAATTCTTTTAGATCTGGAATCTTGAGAAGAGCTGGAATAGTGGCTAGATCACCTAAAGGATTGGAAAGGTCAATATTTTCTACCATTCCAGATCTTATTTTAGAACTTAATGCCAGGGCGATCTGGTTGGGGTGCAAGATGTGGGCATCTTTATAGCACATAAACTGTTTGAAATTACTTGCAGGTTCTTTCACAATTCAAACCTCTGCCAAGAATAGAATAGGTTGTTTGAGTCTGTTATAAATGGGCAATCTTTCATCAGTACGGTACGTTGCCTGGAAGGACAATGTCCAAACCCTTAGTGGAATTAGCCAAGAGTTTTTGAGAGTTCTGTCTCAAGCAGAAACTTTCACTTCAAGTAGAATACCTTTGTGGGAACCTTAACACTTTTGCTGATTGGTAATCCAGAAATTGTCAGGATTCCAGCAATTGGCATCTTCATTGTTCTTTATTCAACAAGATTTTCTCAAAGTTTGGTCAAGTGCTGATATATCTCTTTGCATCCCAGCTAAACCCACAGCTTCCTCTTTTTACAGTTAGAAACCAGACCATCAGGAATCAGCAACAGATGTTTTCATTCAGGTATGGCCCAATCACTTATACTATGTTTTTCCTCCATTTATTATGATTGCTCGAGGCTTGGCACAGGTGCGTCTTCAACAAACCCCTCTAGTGTTGATAACTCCTCTTTAGCAAGCACAGCCTTGGTGCCCCACAGTCCTAGATTTGTCCATAAATTACCCAATTCTTCTTCCATCTTTTCTCAATCTTCTTCTGAATCCTGTAGGTTTTTGTCACAAAATGATTCTCAACAACTCCCTGAAACTGGTTGAGGATTTTGGGTCAGCCTGGAGAACCCTAGGTACTTCACTGTAGGCTGCTCAATACATTAAACAGGCTTGGGCACTGGCAACAACTACACAGTACAAGTTAAGCCTGGCTTTTGTGGACAAGCTGGTGTATGGAGAGGGATTCAGATCCCGTTTCAGGTGATGTCAAATCAAATCAAATCATTAACATTTATAAAGCGCGCTACTCACCGTGCGGGTCTCAAGGCGCTAGGGGGAAAGGGGTTACTGCTGCTCGAAGAGCCAGGTCTTGAGGAGTCTCCGGAATATGGAGTGGTCCTGGGTGGTCCTGAGGTTGGTGGGGAGGGTGTTCCAAGTCTTGGCCACGAGGTAGGAGAAGGACCTCCCACCCGCCGTGGAGTGGCGGATGCGAGGGACGGCGGCGAGAGCGAGGCCGGTGGAACAGAGGAGACGGGTGGGGGGCGTAGAAGCTGAGGCGTCGGTTGAGGAATTCTGGTCCCTTGTCGTGGAGGGCTTTGTGTGCGTGGGTGAGAAGTCGGAAGGTGATCCTTTTGCTGACTGGGAGCCAATGCAGGTGTCTCAGGTGGGCGGAGATGTGGCTGTTGCGGGGTACGTCAAAGACGAGACGGGCTGAGGCGTTTTGAATACGTTGCAGACGTTTTTGGAGTTTTGCGGTGGTCCCAGCATACAGGGTGTTGCCGTAATCCAGGCGGCTAGTGACGAGGGCGTGGGTCACGGTTTTTCTGGTGTCGGCGGGGATCCAGTGGAAGATCTTGCGGAGCATGCGGAGGGTGAGGAAACAGGCGGAGGACACGGCGTTGACCTGTTTGGTCATGGTGAGAAGAGGGTCCAAGATGAAGCCGAGGTTGCGGGCGTGGTCAGAGGGGGTCGGTGCGGTGCCAAGGGCCGTGGGCCACCAGGAGTCGTCCCATGCGGTCGGGATGTTGCCGAGGATGAGGACTTCCGTTTTGTCTGAGTTCAGTTTCAGACAGCTGAGCCTCATCCAATCTGCGACGTCCTTCATACCATCTTGTAGGTTGGTCTTTGCTCTGGCGGGGTTGTTGGTGAGGGAGAGTATAAGTTGGGTGTCGTCGGCGTAGGAGGTGATGATGATGTTGTGCTTGCGTACGATGTCGGCGAGGGGGCTCATGTAGACATTGAAGAGTGTGACTTCAATTGTTAATTTCCTAGCCTCCTTGGCCTCTCAAGGGAAGGCTTATAGAATGATTAACACATATAGATCAGCTATTTCAGTGGAACATGTCCGAGTAAATGGAAGACCAGTTGGTGACCATCATTTAATATGTTGTTTGTTAAAGGGAGTAACATTTTGTAATTCTCCTTTTCCAAAGTGTAACCATATGTGGGATGTTAATTTAGTTTTGCAATTGTTTCTGTCTGTGCAGGGTACTGACAAACTTTTTTTAAAACAAATTTGCCTGCAAAATTGACAGTTTTGTTCTGCTTGGTATTGCTGGAATATATATCAGATGTCAGAGATTCAGACATTTCTTCTGTACAGTAAACCTCTTCTGGGGTACGTTTTCGGATTTCTAGAAGGAGAAAATCATATTGATCTTCTGTTCATGATCCATATTTTCCATCACAACCACAATTATGTGTAGGAAATTGTCTAAAAGCCTACATGATGGCAACAGCAGATCTGTGAATGTCCTCCTCTGTGCAACTTCTGCTATTTTACCAAAACCTCTTAAACCTGTGTCTTCCACTAATTGAGCTCGTTGGGTCAAATGGGTTATGAACCTAGCGGGTATTGGCATTAACAATTTTGGAGCTCATTTCACTAGAGCAGTCATGGTTTCAAAGGCTTTTTGTGCTTGTGTTGGACTTATGCACATACTCAGATTGGTGGATAGGCAAATGAGAATCGTTTCAAAACCTATTATTGTAAACCAATTGTTGATATGACTAGTACTGTTGTGCCTAAGCTTTGAACAAGCATAATAGAAGCCTCTGGTATTGTAATAAAATGGAGATTTCCCTAGCTTTAGTGAATGGATGTCTGGTTGTATTAACGACACACAGGCTCTTATCCCACCACTTTTTGTTTTATCCCTCCCATGCTTGTTTTTTGTAGTGCCAACTCTGGCAACAACTTCCTCCACCTAAGACGTTTTCAAGGGCATCTGCTATTTCGATGGATGGTACTAGACACCAGTTTTTCCAGACATGTTCTGAAAGGAACCCTGTGGATTTCTGACTTTCCTTAGATTTTTGGAAATCTGCCATCCACTCATCTAAGAATTGGGCTAAAGACTTCTTCAATCTTCTTCTGGCCTTTTCTATTTTGATGATTATAAATCCTATGTTACAATCATAATGTCTAATGTCTAAAGAGGGCTTGTTTCTCTTAGTCAAGATAATTATTGAGTTGGTGGAGTTATTGTGCTATTATATTGTTTGTCTTTTACTTAGTGTTTCTGGGTAATGTAGTTCTTGTGTCCTCGGCTGCTATTACAATTAAAGCAAAAAAGAATGCATAATTCTTGCCTGTGTTCTTCATAAAATCCAGACTTCCCTTCCCTACTAAAGCTAAGGAAATCTCAATTACTTCTTTTTCATGGTGTCCTTCTTCCATTTCCAGGACTCCCGATAGACTTCCCTCTTCACCAGCCTGTCATGGGATCCCTTAGTCAGGTAAGTGAACTCTGTTACGGGCAAGCTAGAAGGAAACTTGAGAGACCTATGCAGCTCTTGAACCACGAACATGCAGACACAAACCACTCATACATATCCGCCCAGTCCACTCATCGACTAGTCACCCAATAGGTAAGATATTATGGGTCTGAAAGGTGGTAGGTGATCTTTTTTCTCATTCAGTCACTGACCTTCAGGTAATGCCTCAAGACCTGGTTATTCGAGCAGTAGCAGTCCTTTCCAACCCCCCTTTCAGCGCCTCGAGACCCTAGCGGGTGAGTAGCGCGCTTTACAAATGTTTGATTGATTGAGTGATTGATAGCATGCATTTGATAGGAGGTTGAAAATCTTCTGGGGAATTTAAACACTTTTACCATTTTGATGGCCTGAAAGAGCAGAACCTTTTATTTATGCACTGGCATTAGTGGAGTCGACAAAGAAGTGAACAACCTCTTTTTCTACAGGACATGATGTCTTTTCTACCAGGTAAATTTTAGAGAAGAGTTTTTTCAACAGTATACCTAGTGGGTTTAATATGATCAGCATAACCTCTTTCGCTGTGTCTAATTGACAAGGTGGACGAGATGTGAAGGTATAACTTTTTTGTCAAAATAGGTGATCTAGTAGGCGGGGTCTGACAAGAGAGTCATTACCTTTTTCCCTTTTCCCCTTTGCTGTAATCTCTTTCCCCAGTTGTTTTCCACAAAGTGGGGTCTGACAGAAAGAGGTTACTTAGGAATTGATGCTGTGGGTGACAAGGAAAGACAAAGCCTCTTTCTCAGTGTCTAACGCATTGCATAGGTCTTATATAGAAAAAGGCAGTATTTATGTAAGGTCCAGGACGCTGAACGGGTAGATGCAAATACCAGGTGGGTTTAAAAGGTATGAAATATGGAACTTTGCTAACATTATCCTGGTGTCAAAATTTCATTTCCAGGTGTCACTAACAGGAAGCTCACTACCCCTCTCCTCCCCCCCAGATAGCACAGCATGTTTAACACAGACGGCATATGAACTATTCATTTATTAATTCTTGCGTTAGCAAATCAACAAGAGTATTCTAAATATACACATCTGCTTTTAGGGATGGTCCCTGCTGTTGAATCTTCAGCTGTATTCCTGGGACTGCGTTGTTCAGAATCCATATCTCAGATGTGATCCTCAGCATTGATGTTCCAGCAGAACATTTTGTGCCTGCTGCTTGAAGATTTTGTGGACAAGGAGGAAAATCCTGGCCCCCTATCAGCATGTCTCTTTCCAGTCACAGGGTAGTAACTCATCAAGCTAGTGCTTTTGTCAGTTGATGAATTGCCCTGGATAGTGGGGGTTTTCACCCCTCTGTGTCGCCTTCCTCTTGGCGCAATGACATCCAGGCTCATCACTTCTCCTGATTCCCTGTGAGTCTTAGTGGAATCAAGCCCATACTCTACTGTCACACACGAAGCTGATGTACTAGCTGTGCTAGGCTGCACATTCCACTCAGGCGAAGAGGATTGTTTTATTCTTGCTGTCCTGCCAGACATTAGTTCCCAGTTTGCTTCCCACTCCTGGGTAGACTTTGAGGTTTCTTTATACAATGTGTGCTTAGTAGAGTGCGTGTCCTCTTTAGCAATAGGTGTGGATGCCGCATGCTCTGATTTTCTCCTTTCCTTCAGTGACTTTCTCCCATCCTGGATGTCTTTCAGATCTAGTCTAAAATTTTGTTCCAGTAAATCTTCAGCCTTGTGAGTCTCTCTATCACTTGTCTTCTGGCCGCTTGAAGCTGTGTCTCCAATTGAAAATGGTGATGATATGGTCTTGATTGGCTTAGCAGGCTTAGGTGTGGAATGAACAGGGCATATCTTGCTAGATGTCTTTGTGTTGGCCTTTGGTATTTTAGGGGTCCTCTTTGTTACTTTCTCCTTTCCCCTCACTTTGCTGGTGGGGTTTTGAGCTGTGTTTTTTTTTAAAGATAACCCACTCTCCCGTGATGGTCCGTGTACTTCAACTCCACCCTTTTCGGGCTTTATTTTCCATTGTCCATATTTGAATATGCTTTTTTTGAGTTTTGACATCAAGTTTTGCAGAAATGTGGCTTTTCTCTGTACTGGAGAAGCAATGCAATCACTTTTGCTTGCTCTTCGAGCTGCCATTTTGGATGAGGCATCAGTGCTGGTGTTTGGAATATCCTTGCCTGCTTGCTTAGGCATTGCTGGACTGTTTTCACCATGGCTTGCCTGAAATAATGAAGCTATTCTGTTACAAGGTTTTTGTTCTACATTTCTTTCAGAACCACTTACTGTATTTATTGGCGTTGATGTCCCAAGGGGTAGGTCCCACGCATCTAGAGTCTGACAGCTGATGTCCCTCATGGTCAGTATTTCCCTTTTTTCTTCTCTCAATTCTTTCTCATTAGTATCTAGAAGCTGCATAAGAAGGTTTTCATTTCCGTTGTGATCAAGTCTGTTTAGTCCGAGGGAGTTGTATGTAATCCCTGTCTCCAGGCCTAGCCTGGCTCCATATGGTCTGATTTGGTGAGTGGCTTCTCTTTTCCTGTGGGTAAGCAACTCCTGGTGAATGCTCCTAGAATTAATAACACAGAGTGGCAGTGTGAGAGCATTCATAATAATTTTATGCTGTAAGTGTGCAGCAAGAGTTCTTTTTATATTATCAGAGCAATTAAAGACACTGGTCCTGGTTACTGGAACCAAGAAAGAAGGTGCCCTAGGACTAGCCATTTGGCTTGCGGTGTATAGCGAAGACCCTTCACTGGAAGATATCCTGGCAGCTTCCAGCCCCACCTCCCGTCTCACACTCCAGTGTGTATCCTGACCCTCCAAACTGTTTTGAAAATTCACCTTCTTTTTATGCGCCATCCTTGGGGTCAGTGATTGGAACAAGGCAGGGTTGGAACTTTCCAATCCTTGCGTGTCAATCATGCTGCTATAGTAATCCAAACCACAGCCTTGGCTACTATGATACGGGAACTGGGAGGTGAGAACTTGGCGCCTTTGCGATGGCCAAGGAAAGGCCTTTCTAAGCATTTGGCGTTTGAATTTATTCTCCAGATCATGCATGATCTGTTTTTTATTCACTTTAGCTGTATTGATAGGGGTTTGATTCATGTTATGAATTTGTTCCAATACAAACAAGTTTTGTTTTGGGGTATCATGTTGTGTGATGTCCTCAGAAGCCAGCACAGCATTGATATCATGATCAATATGAGGAGGTTCCAATTTTGGGGACTCATGGACAGGACAAGGGGGATTAAAAGGGATTTCAAAATTCCTCTTTCTGAGGTGAAAGTTAACAATAGAAATTAGTTCTAAAATATTTTGTGGTGTTTTGAAGTAAGCTACAATAGCATCGGAGACTGTTGAACATTTTTTATGTGTTTCCTCTAGGGATGTTGGAGATTTTGTGAATGTGGAAAATGTAACTGACTTGCTAGCAGGGGTTTGCAAATGAGGCAGCATCGATTGCACCAATTTCTGCTGAAGATGTAGCTCGATAGCCTTAGCTATATCTTGAAAGTCATTAATATCAGGAAGAGAGTCATTATCACCAGAAACAACGTCTCTCTTTGGGGAATTTTGATGCAAAGAACCAAGGGAATGTGCTTCCCTTTCAGTGGATGTAGTGTGCTGTGTCTTTCTTAAGAGAGGATTAGCTTTTGCAGCTGAAGGGGACACATTTCTGTCTCTGTGTCTCCAGGTCATATATTGATACTTTTGAACCCTGGACATTTGGGCGAGCGGTTTGGGCAATGACAAATCAACTTGCCACGAATCTGAATGCTTGGCCATCTGCTGTTGATGTTTGCATCTTGCACCTGGGTTATCCTTTTGGGGTGTGAGCCTGAGGGCAGGCCTCCCAAATAGTAAGTTTGGATGGTGCAAATCTTCTTCAGGAGACAATGAGTCCTCATGTTTGACTGGAGGAGGAATTTTGGTCACATTTTTAGAGCAGAGTCTGAAGACAGACTGTGGTTGGAATGGCGGGTCACTTTTCTCATTAGAAGTCAGAGGGTGTCTTCTTGAAGGAGATGCCAAAGACTTCAAGACTTGGAACGACATACAGTGTTTGTGTTTGATATTCATATCAACTTGATGAACATTCTCAGCCTCTAGAAAATGCACAAGTGTGGCTCTCGGCTTGACGTGTGGGCTTTGGATGATTTGTTTTGGTAGACTAGTTTTCGTGGTAGATGAGGTAATTCTCAAAGACCTCTCAGCCAAAAAGGGGAGCACTCCTGTCTTCACTCCCAAGCATTTCCTGGGGAGGTGCTGTTCTAGCTGATTATTGAATTGAGATGCTGTTGTTGCATAAGCATCGGTAAATTGCTGTGGTTTATCTTCAGCCGCAATACTTCCTTTTGTTGCGAGCGACGCCTTTGAGCGCGTGGAGAAAGATCCCACAGATTCCTGGTCATCCGAAGTCTGCACATCAGAGGTGGGAAAGGAAAGAAGGCTCTGCTTCAATTCATCTTGGATGTGTCTGGACAGTCCAAATCTCTTCTGCACAATCAACCTCTGAATGTGGAACTCCAGTTGCTCCTTTATTCCTTCATCAATGAATTCCAGTTTCCAGATCAGCGGCAGGATTTTCAACTTGGCCTCTCTGTGGTATGGCGATCTCAATAAATGTTGAGTTGGTTGAATTAACATTTGCAGAGAATTCTGTACTACTTGTGGGAGGCTGCACTCTTGCTGCAAACTCTTTTTCCTGACATGCCAGTCTAGGTGAGTTCTTACTTTGCACCCAAGAAAAGACGTTTCCATTGCTGATAACTCAATGTAAGGTCCATCAAGGTTAAACCGTTGACCTCTAGAACAGGGTTTGTGGATTGTTGTAGGAAAGAGATTGGTGCTCGGAGACAGGACACCACAGAGAGAGGGCGGGTTCTCTAAATTCATGTTCAGGTCTACCCATTTTGCACCTATAGCGAGTGTGTCTAGGACACTGCACTGACGAATGGTTCCTACATTGTGTTTCTTGGATTCCATGGCTCTAGCACGTCTCTGTTTTGTCCATTTTTTAAATATATTAGTGTTTCTCTTTTTGGCGAGTACAAACATTGGGCCTCGACCTCTGCTTGGAGACTCTTGCTTGCTCATCTGTAGTTTTTGGGGCTTGAGTTCCTTATCAATGGAAAGACCACATGCCCGGGAGGCAAGACTGCTTCTTGAGCTTGACACCAGTTTTTCTTCAGTGGCCTTTTCTATGAATGTCAATTCAACTGGGCGGATGTTAACTTCAGTGTGAAACTTTGGTTTTGTTACAGTGAGTTTTGCAGGCATTGGGGAAAGAACTGTGGTTCTCTGGCTAGCAAAAGGCAGTGTAGGGTCGTACTGCAGCCTCTCTGGGTCAACATGGCATTTTAGGGCATCCCTTTTTTCACCTGCAAGGAATGATGTTTGCATGTCAACAAACTCCATGACTGCCCGCTTGGGTCTTGTATGGGTTGTGGACCAAGTACATGCTTGCGGCGCTAAGGTCTTTGAAGACTCAGCCATTGCCGACATCAACATCAAATGCTTGTGTACCAAATTCTGATTGATTTGCTCTATGGCAAACTGTTCCATAAATGTAAGGTGTGTGGGTCTTGGCAAGTTTGAAATCCGGCTAGAAAGAACAGTCTTTGCTAATTCATCAATCTCAGAAGTCTGTACTGAATTCCAAGACTCCACGACACGAGAAGGGAACTGTTGTAGGTGGATTTCAATATACTTCTGCACCAAATGTAGTTGAAGAAAAATGATTTCAGTTTGTTTGCTTTCTTTAAGTGTTTCTCTTGGGGAACTCATTTGTTTACTGGACTGGCTATGCTGCTTTGGGTCCCAAGCATCTACCAACGCTCTTGTAGTAGCATCCCTTGTCTCACTCAACCCTTTCACAGGGTCACGCAGTGGTCCTTTACATTCCTCAATAGGAGAGTGAGGGGTAGACTCAGGAATCTCAGGTGCACTGGGCATAAAGTGTTTTAAAGACTGGATTATGTTCTCAGGAAGCCCATCCCTCTGCTGCATTTGCACTCTTTTGATGTGATAATCCAGGCAAAGGTGTGTCTTCTGGGTTATAAAGAACAGCTTTTTTGTCAGGACAACCCTGTTTACCTTGGTCTTCTTGGGGCCAGAGAGTGCTGAAGGCCGAGGTGTAAACCAATTGAAAATCTTCCAGAGTTTGAAAGGCAGACCCAATTCCTGGTGAAGTCTCTTCTTCCTGACATGCAACTCTATCAACTCCCTAATCTCCTCATTCAGGAATAGCTTTTCTTTGCTGGACACAGTGTTAATCCCACCGACATGGACTGCACTAGGTGGAAGTGGTAGCCACTTTGCCATCAAGGAGTTTACGTAAAGAGGCGGCAGCCCCCAAAGACTCGCAAGATATTTCTTCTTGAGGTTCATCTCAATAGGCTCAAGGATCCTTTGTTCTGCAAATATCGGTGCACTGTTTCTAAATTTTAGAGATTTGCAAACAGTTGTTTGTTTGGGGAGGGGCTCCTTCTGCACAGAATACATCGCTTTTAAGGATATTTTCACCGCAAGAGGTATAGCCCCTAGCCTCACTTCTATACATTTTTTGGCTATCTGGAGCTCTAGTTGGTGTAGACTGTCCCCAGAAAGGATCTTTGTTGAAGGGGACTCAATGGCAACTCTGCAACGATGTGTCAGTTGCTGCGCAGGTTTCCTTGCAAGTGCCATTTTACATGCAGAATCTGTATGTGGGCTAGGAAACCACCATTTAGACATGAGATGTTTCTGCCGGAGGTTCTTCTCTATGCAGTCAATAGCATCTTGTTCCACGAAAAACATCAGTTTTCTAAATCTTCTTAGACATGTTTTAGATATTGCAGGTGGTGTGCGAATAGACAATTTGTGACTTGTGCCGAAGACGGTCCAGGACTCTATTAACGAGGAGTGAATTGTTCTGTGTCCAGTTTCACATAATCTTTTTATTAGTTGTATGTACAGGTCATTGTGCTTGTGCAGAACTCTGAAACTGGTTCTTGCTATCTTGCTGAGATCAGAGGAATAGATGGTTAACTCTTTAATGCTGTTGAACAGTTCAATATGGCCCTTTCCAATCTGTACAGAGAAAGATGGACAACCAAGGACAGAGCTGATTCTATAACAATCGACTGTTTCTTCACTCCTGAGTGGTTTGCAAACAATGAGAGCTTTAAAAAAGTCCACAATTTTTTGTGGCAGTCCTCTTTTTTTCTGAACACTTTTTTTCTTGGACATCGGTGGTTTGATTTGGACAGGTGCATCCTTGGGTATCTTGTACGGCATACCCTTCTGTTTTTTAGATGTGGCTACAAGAAGAGCACTGTCATTGGCTTCAGACTCTTTGGTCGATGCTGGAGAAGCTGGCAATCGTAGAACATCAACAGTGGCTTCCTTTTGAGATGCCAATGCCTCATTGCAAGTTGAGGGTGGAAAAAACTCTGCTAAAGATTCTTCTGCTGTATTTGGAAGTCCAAAATCCTGAAGCATTAATCGCTGTTTGGCATGCGATTCAACACACTTTCTAGTTGTTTCAGGACTGAAGAATGCTTCTTCTCCAATCATAACAATTTCATCTTCAGGCTGTGGACATGCCTCAATGCTACTACATTCTGGAGATGAAGCCATGACTGCTTGGAGAGAACTTCGCAAAAGAGTAGGAAAACCCCATCCAGAGTGCATCGTCTTCATCTGGATGTGCTGCTCGAGAAGGGCCCTCTGTGTGAGCATGAGAAAATCACTTTTAACCTCAGAGACCTCAGTGTTGGCAGTCACCTTCGCGAGAGGTGGTGGACGAAGCAAATCTTTGGTGTTACTCTTTTTGTAGTCATCATGGTGTACGGGCGCTAACCCCCACAGATGTCTACGAAGCTTGTGTCTAAGGTTCCAGTCAACAGTATCGATAATGTTATGCTCTGCAAATGGCAGAAACGTAGTTCTCGATTTTAAATGTCGACCACCAAGATGACTCTGTTTTGGAAATAAGACCTTCTCCATGGACAGAAGGCCTTCTGTGTGAACTTTAAACTCTGATTTTGTGTGCTTCATTTGTAGTTGATGTCTGTGTTGGAAGACCATGTATGGGTTTTTGTGAAAGTGGGACACAAATACATTGTATTGTAGGCTATGAGTTTCTTGATTAGCGTCCTTCTGATATATGTCTGATCGTATGCTAATCACTGATGTATGCAAATTGCGGTTTGTTGGCTGCGTTTGACATTGGCTGGTTGCACTAACCTTTTGCATATGGGCCATGAGTTTGTCTACAGTTTTACTGCTTATGCTGCTTGGGCATTCATGATTTTCCTCCGTAACGTTCCTCGTTATGTGTAGTTCTGATAAGTGTTTACAATTCTCATTTAAAAGTGTGACATCTACCAGATTAATGTGTATATTTTCTTTCTTCTTTGAACTCTCTGCTGGTGGCCTTTGCAGTGGGACTGAAGGGATGAAGGCCCCCCGAGGCATCTCAGGTTTCGCTGTGAACCGCTGCTCATGTATCAGAGTCTTTCTGGTGTTGTCTGGTTCCAAATCCTGCATGGCATTAGGTTGAACTAATGGAGTGCACGTACAGTTGACGAACCTTGTGGTTGTTCCTGATTCACTCTCCATGTACATTTGTGTCTCTTTGGCAGCCGTCTTGGAGTAGTATTGTTTATAGCTCATGTGAGGCTTAGAGGGCAACTTGGCATGGGTGTCTTTGTTATCCGTCTGTACATATCTAATATTCTCTTGACTAGGGCATGGCCTGGGAAGCAGGTACTTGTTCCCTGTGATGAGAGGTTTGGGCAAGCATGGTTCCAAGCCATCTGTCTGTACATGTCTAATATTCTCTTGTCTGGGGCATGGCCTGGCAAGCAGGCACTTGCTCCATGTGATGAGAGGTTTGGGCAAGCATGGTACCAAGCCATCTGTCTGTACATGTCTAATATTCTCTTGTCTAGGGCATGGCCTGGAAAGCAGGCACTTGCTCCCTGTGATGAGAGGTTTGGGCGAGAGTGGTTCCAAGCCATCCTTCTGTACATATCTAATCTTCTCTTGACTAGGGCATGGCCTGGGAAGCAGGCACTTGCTCCCTGTGATGAGAGGTTTTGGCGAGAGTGGTTCCAAGCCATCCTTCTGTACATATCTAATCTTCTCTTGACTAGGGCATGGCCTGGGAAGCAGGCACTTGCTCCCTGTGATGAGAGGTTTGGGTGAGAGTGGTTCCAAGCCATCCTTCTGTACATATCTAATCTTCTCTTGACTAGGGCATGGCCTGGGAATCAGGCACTTGCTCCCTGTGATGAGAGGTTTGGGCGAGAGTGGTTCCAAGCCATCCTTCTGTACATATCTAATCTTCTCTTGACTAGGGCATGGCCTGGGAAGCAGGCACTTGCTCCCTGCGATGAGAGGTTTGGGCGAGCATAGTTCCAAGCCATCCTTCTGTACATATCTAATCTTCTCTTGACTAGGGCATGGCCTGGGAAGCAGGCACTTGCTCCCTGCGATGAGAGGTTTGGGCGAGCATGGTTCCAAGCCATCCTTCTGTACATATCTAATCTTCTCTTGACTAGGGCATGGCCTGGGAAGCAGGCACTTGCTCCCTGCGATGAGAGGTTTGGGCGAGCATGGTTCCAAGCCATCCTTCTGTACATATCTAATCTTCTCTTGACTAGGGCATGGCCTGGGAAGCAGGCACTTGCTCCCTGCGATGAGAGGTTTGGGCGAGCATGGTTCCAAGCCATCCTTCTGTACATATCTAATCTCCTCTTGACTAGGGCATGGCCTGGGAAGCAGGCACTTGCTCCCTGCGATGAGAGGTTTGGGCGAGCATGGTTCCAAGCCATCCTTCTGTACATATCTAATCTCCTCTTGACTAGGGCATGGCCTGGGAAGCAGGCACTTGCTCCCTGCGATGAGAGGTTTGGGCGAGCATGGTTCCAAGCCATCCTTCTGTACATATCTAATCTCCTCTTGACTAGGGCATGGCCTGGGAAGCAGGCACTTGCTCCCTGCGATGAGAGGTTTGGGCGAGCATGGTTCCAAGCCATCCTTCTGTACATATCTAATCTTCTCTTGACTAGGGCATGGCCTGGGAAGCAGGCACTTGCTCCCTGCGATGAGAGGTTTGGGCGAGCATGGTTCCAAGCCATCCTTCTGTACATATCTAATCTTCTATTGACTAGGGCATGGCCTGGGAAGCAGGCACTTGCTCCCTGCGATGAGAGGTTTGGGCGAGCATGGTTCCAAGCCATCCTTCTGTACATATCTAATCTTCTCTTGACTAGGGCATGGCCTGGGAAGCAGGCACTTCCTCCCTGCGATGAGAGGTTTGGGCGAGCATGGTTCCAAGCCATCCTTCTGTACATATCTAATCTTCTCTTGACTAGGGCATGGCCTGGGAAGCAGGCACTTGCTCCCTGCGATGAGAGGTTTGGGCGAGCATGGTTCCAAGCCATCCTTCTGTACATATCTAATCTTCTCTTGACTAGGGCATGGCCTGGGAAGCAGGCACTTGCTCCCTGTGATGAGAGGTTTGGGCGAGCATGGTTCCAAGCCATTCGTCTGTACATATCTAATCTTCTCTTGACTAGGGCATGGCCTGGGAAGCAGGCACTTGCTCCCTGTGATGAGAGGTTTGGGCGAGCATGGTTCCAATCCTTTAATTAACATCTGCTGAGACCTTTTAGTCACAGCTGGATGACACTTTCTCCTCCTCCTCCTCCTCCTCCTCCTCCTCTTACTGCCTCCATTTGCTACACGGGGTTTACTCCCTAGTGAACTTGTACTTGATGTGGTTTTAGGCACAGAGGATGCATGATTCTGCTCTCTTGGCCACAGTGATGTTTTCACTCCTTGCTTTTGTTGCATTTTGGGAGGAGGAGGCGATGCAACAGAGAATGACTGCTTTTGCTTGACTGGCAGTGTCACCTTGGCAAGCAGCGGCTTTTTTTGGCCACATAATTCCCTGCTATGTCCTGTTTGGGAGTCTACAAAACCTGCTTCTTTCTTCTTCAGCATAATGGAGGATGTTCCAGGCTCGACCGGCAGAGAAGGCTGTGAATTTGTGGGGTGGGGCGAAGGCCCACTAAAAAGCACATGGTGTTTGCGGCTCAGGTTCTGTTCTAGGCTGCGCATGACGTCGTGACTTAAGGATGGCATGTTTCCGACTCTTGGCCTTTTAATTCCTTGGCCCTTGAAAACACATTTTGGAAGGTGAGAGTTTGCCAAGAAAACATGGTTTTGCCCAAACTCTTTCACTTGTGAAGGCATTTGTTCCATTCCTGTACTAACACATGTCTCTGTTTGCTGCTTATTCATTTTGTCAGTTTTTTGAGTTGTGATTTTGATGGGTGGCCCTTCGTTCATCTCAGCAGTGTCCTTTAAGCTCTCATGGTCTGGTCTTGGGGACCCTGAAGGAAGAACCTCTTGTGCAGATTTTGATATTTTTCCAAGAAGTGTAGAATGATGCTTCTGGACCTTCTTCTGGAGGTGTGCCTCAAGAAGTTGCTGGGCCTCCGAGCTCACGAGAGCTGCAAGCACTGTTTTGACACGCTTTCTACATGGTGTTGGCTTGAGAGGTTTGGGCGAGCATGGTTCCAAGTCATCCGTCTGTACATTTCTAATCTTCTCTTGACTAGGGCATGGCCTGGGAAGCAGGCACTTGCTCCCTGTGATGAGAGGTTTGGGCGAGCATGGTTCCAAGTCATCCGTGTGTACATTTCTAATCTTCTCTTGACTAGGGCAAGGCCTGGGAAGCAGGCACTTGCTCCCTGTGATGAGAGGTGTGGGCGAGGATGGTTCCAAGCCATCCGTCTGTACATATCTAATATTCTCTTGACTAGGGCATGGCCTGGGAAGGAGGCACTTGCTCCCTGTGATGAGAGGTTTGGGCGAGCATGGTTCCAAGCCATCCGTCTGTACATTTCTAATCTTCTCTTGACTAGGGCATGGCCTGGGGAACAGGCACTTGCTCCCTGTGATGAGAGGTTTGGGCGAGCATGGTTCCAAGCCATCCGTCTGTACATATCTAAATTTCTCTTGACTAGGGCATGGCCTGGGAAGCAGGCACTTGCTCACTGTGATGAGAGGTTTGGGCGAGCATGGTTCCAATCCTTTAATTAACATCTGCTGAGACCTTTTAGTCACAGCTGGATGACACTTCCTCCTCCTCCTCCTCCTCTTACTGCCTCCATTTGCTACACGGGGTTTACTCCCTAGTGAACTTGTACTTGATGTGGTTTTAGGCACAGAGGATGAATTTTTCTGCTCTCTTGGCCACAGTGATGTTTTCACTCCTTGCTTTTGTTGCATTTTGGGAGGAGGAGGTGATGCAACAGAGAATGACTGATTTCGCTTGACTGGCAGTGTCACCTTGGCAAGCAGCAGCTTTTTTTGGCCACATAATTCCCTGCTATGTCCTGTTTTGGACTTTACAAAACCTGCCTCTTTCTTCTTCAGCATAATGGAGGATGTTCCAGACTCGACCGGCAGAGAAGGCTGTGAATTTGTGGGGTGGGGGGAAGGCCCACTAAAAAGCACATGGTGTTTGCGGCTCAGGTTCTGTTCTAGGCTGCGCATGACGTCGTGACTTAAGGATGGCATGTTTCCGACTCTTGGCCTTTTAATTCCTTGGCCCTTGAAAACACATTTTGGAAGGTTAGAGTTTGCCAAGAAAACATGGTTTTGCCCAAACTCTTTCACTTGTGAAGGCATTTGTTCCATTCCTGTACTAACACACGTCTCTGTTTGCTGATTATTCATTTTGTCCGTTTTTTGAGTTGTGATTTTGATGGGTGGCCCTTCGTTCATCTCAGCAGTGTCCTTTAAGCTCTCATGGTCTGGTCTTGGGGACCCTGAAGGAAGAACCTCTTGCGCAGATTCTGATATTTTTCCAAGAAGTGTAGAATGATGCTTCTGGACCTTCTTCTGGAGGTGTGCCTCAAGAAGTTGCTGGGCCTCCGAGCTCACGAGAGATGCAAGCACTGTTTTGACACAATTTCTACATGGTGTGGGCTTGATAGGTTTGGGGGCTAAAGGCATGAACATTTCCTGAGATTTCTGGACAGTGGTTGGCAAACCACAGACATTCTGTAAGGCCTTGTTGTTGAGGTGCAACTCCAGCCTTTCCTTTATTGCGTCGCTAAGAAATGATGTCTCCATGCTGGGGTCACTCCTTAAACCTTCTCCATCCTCCTTCATTGGTGGAGTCAAGATGTTGTCATTAATCTGAATTTTAGGCACAAATTTCCCAGGGCATTGGCTTATTTTCTTTTCATTTGTTTTTTGCTTTTCCTCTGCCCATTTTTGTGACTTTGCTACAGGTTCGGGAAAGCCATACAGAGGGTGTAGAACTTTTTGTCTCAGCAGATGTGCAATTCTGGTTGACTGAGCTTCTTGGAGCAGGCAACTGAAATGGGAAACACGGGAAGAGTCCTCTTCGCTGTCTGGAATGTCGACGATCTGTGGAAATGATATTTTCCTGGCATATGGAGGAAGGGTTTGTGAAACACCGGAGAGGGAAAATGCCTCATCATTACAGAGTGAGGATATAGGGACCGCAGGTTTCGACTCCAATGGCCGTGCACTTTCCATGCTTGATATATCAGAATACAAAGATGTGCCAGAATGTGGTGTGGACCTCCCAGAGTATGTAGTTGTATGGCCACTGTGGCATGACTGAATCAAGTCATCATCAGAACTACTGGAGAGCCGTCCTGATGTGTCACCCGGCAATAAAAGCCGTCGGCTGGATGCATCTGTAGGCAAGCTTTGCTGAGATGGTATCATCCTGTATGAGGAAGAGGTTGAGCTGGACAGGTAGCTGGTGTCACTGTTCCTCTTCTGATTGGTGGTGCTCCTTGGACACCTGGAAACCTGCAAGCTGTCTGTTTGGTACCTTTTCCTGCCTCTGGATCGCCGCTCTCTCATTGGCTTATCTGATGGGCGAGAGGTGGCCATTCCGCAAGACCGTTTCCATGCACTGGTTCCAAAGCAGCAGCAGTTCCTGGGACAAGCCCTGTCCCGGCAGTCAACCAGGATGCTCCTTTTCCTCGGGTAAGCAGAGCGAAGCGAAGATCCGTATATTGATTCATCTGAGGAGCTCATTGATACTGAATGATGGATCGATTGGGATGACGGATTACTGGTTTTGGGCACGCCTTTCCCACTGCCTCGATTGCTGGACGTGAGACTGCGTTGCCTCAGTTTCCTCGAAGAGCCCCGCCGGGCTCTTGTACTCTCGACATCTAGGCCATCTGGGAGTCCATCAGAATGGAGCACAAGTCGGCACTCCTGGCAGAAGGCGTTTCCGCAGAGCTGGCACGTGTCTGTCTCCAGGGGGCCTCCCATATACTTCTTCAGCAATCCAAATGCTCTCTTGAGCGTACTTGCCACCCTGTGAGGGAATAAGCAAGATGTGAGTCTTCAACAGATGGCAAAGAAACTGATGACACAACACACAGTGCAGTTCAGCCTAAGCCCAGAGCGATATTCACGCCTTCCTGACATTTTGTAAATCTTTACTGGTTGGCATACCACTAAGCAGAGGGCATGCCTTCCCTGTTCACAAGCTCCTCCTACTCCAGAGGTCATAGTTCGCTATTTATAACATGTCATAAACTCTCATAGAAAATACAACAGACTATACAACAGCAGCACTTTTTAAGACAGGTCCGTTTACATACATTTAATAGTAAAACGTGGCTACTCTTATACATGCTTAACTATCTTAACTCTTCATAGACAAATGATGTATACTGGCAATGGTACAAAATAGCTGCTATTTAAATATAACAGTGGAATACCATAAATCATGGTATGAAATATAAATAACCCTGAGGGAGGGGGCAGGCAGAGCTTGCAAGATGGCAGACGTGTTTCCTTGAAATCATCCCTGGGAGATTAATCATTTGTTCCACCCCTCCTTAGCCCCTTAACAATGAAGCATTCCTGCTTCCACTGATGGCAGGGGAGACTCAGGACCGGGGCAGTATCACTTGTGTGGTGGAGGCGGTGATGTGCAGTCCGCAGCGGTGGCTGGGTCCTGAGCTGCGGAGGCCAGGAGTGTGGGCATGGGATGCTCTTGCCTGGGATGGTTCTCATGGAGCTGCTGATGGTAGCGGTGGACTCTGGGATGCTAGTGCCCCCTTGAAGGGGACGCTAATCCAAGGCCATGAAGGAGGAGCAGTGACTGGACCACCGGGGCTAGGCTGAGGGAGTCCTGGTTTGCTCAATTTGACCTGGGCGTCCTGGGCCTGTTGGCTGTTGTGGCCTTGAGGTGGGCGTCACCAGGGAGGATGCGTAGGATGATCAGGGACCTGACTTGATTGGCTCCCTAGGGGCCGTGAGAGGGCAGGGCCATGGGCCTCCCATTTGTGGGCCCCATGGTCTGCACTGGTACATGAAACCACTGCACGGACAATGGTGAAGGACCCTAAGTGAGGCTAAGACCTGTGCCTGAGAAGTGTTGGACTGTCTGCCTGTTATGTGCTTCAGCAGGCTCTCACCGCTGGGCTTCAAGTTTAAGGGGGGCCTGGAAGCCTGGACCTCCGTGGACACAATTACCTTGGTGTGAGTCGCTGAACTGCTCGCCATTTAGAGGCCGCATCTAGCTGGAAGCCTATGGACATCATTGTGAGCCACTCCTCCCGCCCTGCTATCCACAGCTGGTAGGCTCCATTGGTGTCTATGGTGGTTGGTGCCTGCTTACTGGTCCCCTCTCTTCGATGGCTGGATGGATTGCAACCTCCTTGGGTACCTTCATTTATGCACTTACACCTGTCTGGTGCATCAGAGATGACAAAAAATAGGTCCATGTAGAGACAGTTCAAATTGGACAAAATCACAAAAATCAAGGCCCCCTGAGCCAAAGGCAAGAAAACAGGACCCGCAACTCATCATGCTGCTCATTGCTCTCTGTGGATCACCCCAAACAGGACCCGCGGAGGCTTTTCGTCAGCACACTCCAAGCACAGGTCCTTGTGATAAAAGCTCCACAGAAGTTATTGTATGAGCAATTGCTTACACGGGAAAGGCATCGGAGACCTAAATCAGCACAGTGGGGTGTGATGTGACACTTCTCCCACAGAATCTAGAACAGGTAGATGACCACGTCACAGAGGTCGAGGTGCATATTTTGACCCCCAGAGGATGAACGGTTTCCCTAGATGATTAACTGAAGTGTCTAACCTGAGGTGTGAAAGGTAGAATCTACCAATCTAGAGCTTTTTGGCCATGCGAAGGACGCTGAAGGACAACCCTTGCCCCCCCCCCCTTTTTTTTACCAAGGCTAAGATGCTTGCATTGACTCCTCTTTTGGGGGACTCCCCATCAGGTATGACAGTAATGGAAGGAGACTTTAATGTGGTGTGGACTCTTTTTTTGGACACAAGTGGTGCCCCTGCAACTCATCATGCTGCTCATTGCTCTCTGTGGATCACCCCAATGGGACTTGTTGCCACCATGCGACAACTAAGCAATTTACATACCATTGCTTTGCACGTTCTATGCATTCTCAAATAGATTACGTTTGAATACCGGCTATGAAGCGTCACACGGTGACCTCCTGCGTCATACTTCCCATGGGGCTCTCAGGTCACTCACTTATCCAGTCAACCATCTATCGTCGATTGCAGAGTGCACCAGCGGTATTGTGAATAAACACCTGGTGGCTTTAAGATGATGATTTCATGGAGTATTTGAGGGGTAAAATTGTTGAATATTGTCTCCTCTGTGGCAATGGTATGGCAGGCCTTTAAACTGGTTAGCTGGGTCTATGCTATGAGCCAAATTGGCAGCTAATTGACTACTAGGAGGAAAGAAATTGTCCATATGGGGAGGGAGGGCCAGGCTTTTTAATTACAGATAGGGATTGTCTTCTCTGGCAAACAGAAGTTGCTCAATACGGCGCTGAATGGCTGGTTATACTAATGAAGTAGAATATTTGAAATGGATGTCAAGGCGGGGAAACTTCTGTATTGGTCGGCAATTAAAGATTATGGACCTGATTTAGATTTTGGCGGACTGTTTACTCTGTCACAATGATGACAGATATCCTGTCCGCCAAAATATAAATCCCATTATTTACAATGGGATTTATATTTCGGCAGACAGAATATCCGTCAGCTGAAATCTAAATCGGGCCCTATGTCTCGTGAATTGTCCCATCTACAGGGGCGGCTCCTCCATAAGGGTGAAGGAGCGTCACCCCCGCCAGCAGCAACCGCTGCAAATTCTTTCACAAGGAAGGGATAATAAACTATTTATTATCCCTTCCTTGTGAAAGGGGCGGGGCGTTGTCAGTGACGAGCAGGGGGAAGTGCACTGTGCACTCCCCTCAGAGTGTATATGTGTTTGGCCGGCCGTCTTGGACCGGTCAAAGACACATGCACACAGGGATCTCTCCAGCCCAGAAACACCGCCAGGGCACTCCCAGCCAATCCTAACGCTACTTTGAGCAGCTTCAGGATTGGCCGCAGGGCAGGCTGGGAGCCTGTGCCTGCTTACAGCAACGATGCGGGAGAGAGGAACGCGCGCGGTGGAGGAGGTATGTTTTTTTTAATGTTATGTTAATAAAAGTAAATGTATTAGTTACCCTCCCTTCCCTGCGCGCCATCCCGCTCCTCAAGAATCTCCGCGAGCCGTGACCGCCTATCTAGATGGGAAGATGCATGCAAATTGTGTACAGCCTCGGTAGAAATTGCAAAGGTGCAAAAAAGGGAGCACACTGCCTCACACTCCAGCAAAAAGTTAGCCCCAATGCATCTTGGTAAATGCAGTCAGATTAGTTTTACATTAACAAAAGTAATCAAAGTCTTTCCCCTTAGTAGGTGCAGCAAGTGCTGTGTATCTCTGGACACGTGCTTCTGGGTTTTGCTCGTCATCAGCAGAGAGCAGCATATTTTGTGGAGTTGCTTGAAATTAAAAAGGTGTTTGTTTCCTATTATAGAATGTTGTGCATATATGTCCTATCTCCCCATGATGAATTTCAGAACCCCATTATTAGGGCTCTCTGACTGCGGAAACTGTAAAGGGAGGACAGAAAAAGCTTGATCTTCCTACTACTGAAGAAGAGATCAAATGGGCTGCAAAGGCCACTGAGAAAACACCAGGACCCAATGGATACCAGTTCGAATTCTTCAAGAAATACACCTCCCTTGTAACATCACAATTGAAAGCGCTGTTTGAAGAGGCTTATGAGAAGCTAATATTACCATAATATCTGCGAGGGGCAATTATCGCAGAAGTCCCCAGAATTCTGCACTTCATATTGCCTGACTTCCCAAAATTAATATAAAATCTAGAACCCTTGCTAAGATACTGCTTTGAGACTACACAGTGTAATGCACATGGTTATACACAAGGAACAAAACAGCTTCATGCCAGCAGGAGTACACAACATTGCCTCTGGCGCCTGCATACCGTACTTTCCTGAGTGAGGGAACTTGGTGGACCCATAGCCTTACTCTCCCCGGATCCACAAAAGTCTTTTGATACAGTGCGTTGGGGTCATTGACGCATCAGGTACTACCTAAAATGAATTTTAGGCCCTATTTTATCCGTTTTGTCGGCACTCACTACGCCTACCCTTGGTCAGAGTTTATAGGTGAGGCACGCTACAGAGATCCTCTCTTTCACCATTATTATTCGCACTTATTATAGAACCATCAACACCTGGTGCAGTTAGAGTTGGGATCCTTTAGGGAGCTCCACACTAGTGTTCTACATTTGCAGCATCACTCCCTGGGAGTGTGTCAGCTTTTCCAAAAGCCAAGACCTCGTAGAGGCCACTTGGGCAGCAAGGACCCAAAAGCAAAGGACAACAGACACACAAAAAAGGATGGATCCTTGGACGCTTATTCACCAAAATGCAGTGGTTAGCTGAATTGCCCCTTGCAGACCTCAGAAGGTTAACCCAAGGTCCTGCTCTTAGTTACTCAACATCCTTCTGTTTGCTGCTGAAGGGCAAGAGGAACAGCCAGGAGTGGAAACTACCGCAAGAAAACTAAGCCCTTAAACACAGTTCACCTTCAGTTCCTCTCACTCCCATGACCAGGAGTAACAAGGGCCGCAGCAGGGGTATAAAAGGACAAACAAAATATTATCAGCTGATATCTCTTGTTAACCTTAATTGGCATTCATTTCATGACTGACACCACCTCTTCTACACTGGTCAAGTGGGGTCAGTTGGTTCAGTGGCCTCTCCCAATAAAGTCTGAAGGCGAAGAGCTCTACACCTTGGGAAGGGACCCAGGTGTGGTGTTCCCTCCCTGACTGCACCACAGAATGAACATACCACTATGAATTGGCTGGAGGCCTGCCAGTCAGCCCCAGGGAAGGAATCTATGTAAGGCACTGCACAAAAAGTCAGATGAGTGCAGACCTGCCTAAAAGAGCTAGTGTCAGGACTTACTCGAGAGCAGATCTCAGGGGGTTGGAGAGCCATGGGAGATTTAAAAACCAAAGGGTGGTATGGCGCCTATGGCTGTTGGGTAAATGGAGGTTTGGGAGTTGTGGACGCAAGTATTGGCATTTTACCCATTCTAAGTTCAATCAATCAATCAATCAAGGCATTTATAGAGCGCGCTACTCACCCGTGAGGGTCTCAAGGCGCTAGGGGGGGGGGTTACTGCTGCTCGAAGAGCCAGGTCTTGAGGCGCTTCCTGAAGGTGAGGTGGTCCTGGGTAGTTCTGAGGTGAATTGGAAGGGAGTTCCATGTCTTGGCTGCCAGGTAGGAGAAGGATTTGCCTCCAGCAGTGGTTCTGCGGATGCGAGGGACAGCGGCGAAAGCAAGGCTGGTTGAGCGGAGTTGGCGGGTCGGCGTGTAGAAAGCGAGGCGACTGTTGAGGTATTCGGGGCCCTTTTTGTGGAGGGCTTTGTGTGCGTGGGTAAGGAGCCTGAAGGTGATCCTTTGGTTGACGGGGAGCCAGTGCCGGTGTTTCAGGTGGGCGGATATGTGGCTGTGGCGTGGTACGTCGAGGATGAGGCGTGCGGAGGTGTTCTGTATGCGCTGAAGACGTTTCTGTAGTTTTGCGGTGGTTCCTGCGTATAGGGTGTTTCCGTAGTCCAGGCGGCTTGTGACGAGGTCGTGGGTAACTGTTTTTCTGGTGTTGGCGGGGATCCAGCGGAAGTTCTTTCGGAGCATGCGAAGGGTGTGGAAGCAAGATGACGAGACGGCGTTGACCTGCTTGGTCATGGTGAAGAGGGGGTCCAGGATGAATCCGAGGTTGCATGCGTGGTCTGAAGGGGTTGGTGCGGTGCCCAGGGCCGTGGGCCACCAAGAGTCGTCCCAGGCGGACGGGGAGTTTCCGAGGATGAGGACCTCCATCTTGTCTGCGTTCAGCCTCAGGCAGCTGAGCTTCATCCATCCGGCAACGTCTTTCATTCCTTCCTGTAGGTTGGTTTTGGCGGTGGCCGGGTCTTTGGTGAGGGAGAGTATCAGCTGGGTGTCGTCAGCGTAGGAGATGATGTTGATGTTGTGTTTGCGAGCGATGTTGGCGAGGGGGCTCATGTAGATATTGGAGAGGGTAGGGCTGGGCGAGGAGCCTTGTGGAACGCCGCAGATGATCTTGGAGGGTTCTGAGCAGAAGGGCGGGAGGAAGTCTCTTTGGGTTCGGTCAGAGAGTAACAAGATGATCCAGTCCAGGGCCTGTCCTTGGATACCAGTGGAGCGGAGGCGGGTTATTAGGGTGTGGTGGCACATGGTGTCGAAGGCAGCCGAGAGGTCTAGGAGGATGAGGGCGGTTGTTTCTCCGTTGTCCATCAGGGTTCTGATATCGTCGGTGACTGCGATGAGGGCGGTTTCCGAGCTGTGGTTGGCCCGAAAACCAGATTGGGAGGGGTCGAGCAGGTTGTTGTCTTCGAGGAAGTTGGTCAGTTGCTTGTTGACGACCTTCTCGGTGACCTTGGCCGGGAAGGGGAGGAGCGAGATGGGGCGGAAGTTCTTCAGGTCGTTGGGGTCCGCAGTAGGTTTTTTCAGGAGGGCGTTGACTTCCGTGTGTTTCCAGCCCTCGGGGAAGGTGGCAGAAGCGAACGAGCTGTTGATGATGCTCTGGAGGTAGGGGTCATTGATGGCGTCGGCTTTGTTGAAGATGTGATGGGGGCACGGGTCCAAAGAGGAGCCGGAGTGGATGGTGTTCATGGTGATTCTAGTCTCTTCGGAGCTGATGGGGGTCCAGGCGTTGAGGGTAATGGCTGGGGCTGTAGGTTCAGTGGTGGTCGGCGGGATCTGGGGTCCGAAGCTGTCGTGTAGGTCAGTTATCTTTCGATAGAAGAAAGTAGCGAGGGAGTTGCAGAGTTCTTGTGAGGGCGTGATGGTGTTGGAGCTGGCGTTGGGATTGGAGAGCTCTTTGACGATGTTGAAGAGTTCTTTGCTGTTGTGAGTGGTGTTGTCCAGTCTCTCTTTGAAAGATGTTCTTTTGGTGGAGCGGATCAGCTGGTGGTTTTCACGGGTGGCGGTCTTGAGGGCTGACATGTTTTCTGCAGTGTGTTCTTTGCAGCAGGTTTTCTTGGATTCTTTGAGGGTGTCTGTGAACCAAGGAGGTTTCCTGATGTTGGTCTCTCTTGGGTGGCTTCTGAGAGGGGCGAGGTTGTCGGCGCAGTTGGTGATCCACTGTGTGAGGCTGAGGGCTGCGTTGTTGACGTCGGTGGTGATGGCTGGTTGGTTCTGGTTTAGAGTGGAGGGTAGCTGTTCTGTGGAGATTTTGTTCCAGGGTCTGCGGGTGATTGGTTGTGTGCGAAGGTGGTGGGTCTCGCATTTGAAGGTGAAGTGGACACATCTGTGGTCGTTCCAGTGTATCTCAGAGGCGTGGCTGAAGGATAACGTGGTTGCTGGCGGAGAAGATGGGGTCGAGCGTGTGGCCGGCAGTGTGGGTGGGGGTGTTCACCAGTTGCTTGAGTCCAAGGTTGGCGAGGTTGGCGAGCAGGGTGGTGATTTTGTTCCAGGGTCTGCGGGTGATTGGTTGTGTGCAAAGGTGGTGGGTCTCGCGTTTGAAGGTGAAGTGGACACATCTGTGGTCGGTCCAGTGTATCTCAGAGGCGTGGGTGAAGGATAACATGGTTGCTGGCGGAGAAGATGGGGTCGAGCGTGTGGCCGGCGTTGTGGGTGGGGGTGTTCACCAGTTGCTTGAGTCCAAGGTTGGCGAGGTTGGCAAGCAGGGTGGCGGTGTTGGTGTCGTTGTTCTTCTCCAGGTGGAAGTTCAGGTCCCCGAGGAGGATGTAGTCAGGCGAGGCTAGGGCGTGCAGGGTGATGAAGTCAGTGATGGATTCGCTGAATGGGGTGTGAGGGCCGGGGGGCCTGTAGACGAGAGTGCCTCTGAGGGTGGTTCTGGGGTCGGTGTGGATCTGGAAGTGCATGTGTTCGGCGGCGAGGAGGGTGTCTTTGGTGGAGGTTGTGACGTTGATGGAGCTCTTGTAGATGATGGCGATTCCTCCCCCGATTTGGTTTGCGCGGTCTTTCCTGGCGATCTTGTATCCGTCTGGGATGGCTAAGGCGATGTCGGGAGCCGAAGAGGTGTTCATCCAGGTATCTGTGATGAAGGCGACGTCAGGTGATGTTGTGTCCAGGAGGTCCCATAGTTCGATGGCGTGCTTGTGGACGGAGCGTGTGTTGAGGAGGATGCACTTGAGGTGGTTGTTGGAGCGTGTGCCGGTGGAAGGACTGCAGGCGCGGTGGAAGGTATACTTGCAGGCTTGACAGGCGAAGGGTCCATGAGTACGTTTGGGGCTGGCTTGGTAGCAGGAGGCTGTGCGTCCGGGGTTGAGGGCATTGAGGGAGGCGGCGTCATATCTAAGACGGGTATTTTGAGTGCGGTGGGGGCCAGGGGTTCTGGCGCTGGACGCGGTCCAGGCGCGGATGAGCGCAGACGGGCTTGCCTTTGGCGTGCCAGCGGCCGCCATAAAAGGGAAGGGGGGGAGGAGGGGTCAGCTGGGAGGCGGGAGGGGGGACAACGAATGGAAGCGGGGGCGGTGCCGCACGGGGGCAGCGGTGGGAAAGTGAGAGGCGGGAGAGCGGGAGAATGGGAAGGCGGGAAGGCGGGAAGGCGGGAGAGCGCAAAACAGGCAACTAGGGGGAAGACAGCAACAGGCGAAAAAAGGCAAGAATATAGAGAAGGCAAAGAGAGATTAAGGCAAGATAGAAAAGGCAGCAATATAGAAAAGGCAAAGAGAGATTAAGGCAACAAGATAGATATTGGCAACAAGAGAGAAAAGGGCAACAGGAGAAGGAAAGGCAGTGAGATACAAGAAGGCAACAGGAGAAGGAGAGGCAGCGAGATACAAGAAGGCAACAGGAGAGAAACGGCAACAGGAGAAGGAGAGGCAGCGAGATACAAGAAGGCAACAGGAGAGAAACGGCAACAGGAGAAGGAGAGGTAGCGAGATACAAGAAGGCAACAGGAGAGAAACGGCAACAGGAGAAGGAGAGGCAGCGAGATACAAGAAGGCAACAGGAGAGAAACGGCAACAGGAGAAGGAGAGGCAGCGAGATACAAGAAGGCAGCAGGAGAGAAACAGCAACAGGAGAAGGAAAGGCAGCAACAAGAGAGATAAGGCAACAAGATGGAAGAGGCAGCAAGGGAGTACACGGTAGTAGGAGAAAGAAGGCAACAAGAGAGAGAGCGGCAGAACGGATGCAAGACGCAGAGTGGAGTCAAGACCTACACACAGGTGGCAGAGCTCTGGGCAGGTGGAGCTGCAGCGGCGGGGGAGTGACCTACCCGAGGGTCAAGGGTCGAGTTGGAAGGGGTCAAGTTGGAAGGGATTCCAGTGTACGGTATATTGGTCAGACCAAATCGAGGCGACAACAAGGTTCCTGTTCCAGGTCATGCTTGGCGGAACAGTATTTAAGGGATGCATTCTAAATCAGTCTTTGCTTGGTAATGGTGCATAGGTTGGTCAATTGATCTCCCGTGTGCACCTTTCTTATGTTCTTGTGTTCTTGTGTGTAGCTTTGCAATGCAGGAGTCATTGTGCTGTTGCGACCTAGTTCTCTCTGTTCCTCATTCAGGTCCTTTAATCTTAGAATCTCCAGATTCATCCTGTTGGAAAAACTGTCTCTTTACCCTCAGGTGGTGAAAGGAACAGCCAATGACTTATGGTTTTGACTTGCTCATTTTCTAGTGTGTTTTCAAACTTTGAATCTGTATGCCTTTTGTTTACAGGTGGTGAAAGTGAGCTCCATGCAGCTGGCACTCCAGTGTTTCTCCCTTTCTGTTCCCCTATTCTATTTCTCAAGAACTGGATTCTAAGTAATTGTGGTCATTAAATATGTGTGGAGGATCGTAGGGATCAGGGAGGCATGGGGTTATCTTTTTATTATATAAAATGATGCCCCCTCAAAAACCTTTGGACCTATCCTGTCTCAAAGAGACCAGCAGATAGAGGCCTTGCAGTCAGAGGCCTATTTTTCTTTAATTTTATCAGAGAATGAACACATTTATACTGTATACACAATAAAGAGTTATTGTCCATCAAAGGTACATTTGGAGATTAAAAACACAATTTCAAAGGAGCCAACCATGAAGTGGAAGTTTAGACAGATAATAAAAACCTTGGTTTTCTCAAGTCAATGGCATGGAAAAATCACAGAGATGCACAATAGATGCTGTTCTTTTCTTATTTCCACTTTCACATTAATTGTATGAAAGGAAGTATACACAGTAAAGCAGACAGTTTAGCAAGGAATGGCAAAATCATTGAGGAATCATCTCCACCTGAAGTCCTTTCTGTGCTGCACACTAGACCTATCACACCCACAGTCTTCCTGGAAGACTGCACTGTTCACAGAGACAAGGACTCGGTGAACAATGCATCCTCTAAAGAGAAAAAATACTTTTTGTACTGATAAAGGAACTGTAAGATCAGACTCTGCCGCTCTGTCACAATGCACATTTAACCACCCATCCTGAGAATAGATGCACTGAAAAATTCATTGCATGTTCATTCTGGTAGCCAAAAATGCTAAAATCTATCCACAAGTACATTGTTTGTTTACATTTGGGAAATGTTTACGAACAACCTGTACGCCCTTTACGTTTCTCTGCCCTCTCTGCCGTGGTCAGCCATATCTGCGGATTTCTTTGTGGACGTACCACCCTCAACACATTTACAGCTTTTTGGTTGGTAACTGACTCACTCACTTAGATGGGGCATTTCATACCTATAGCATCTGTCGCCGCAGCACAAGTTTGGCTAAAATCTTCATGCAGGAGATAGTTTGTCTGAACGGATATCATGTCAGACCAAGGGACACAATTTACTTCTAAATTCAGGTCTGCTTCAATAAACCTCTTACAATTAAAGTCACATACATTCAGTAGCTCTCATCCTCCATGAGGAACCAGGCCACAGAACAGTATCTTGGATACAGTGTGACCCAGTACCAGGAGGAGTGGAACAGGTGAATTCCCTTTGCTGGATTAATTTAGAACAACTCACTAAATAGTTCCTTGAAATCATCACCATTGTATTGCCTTTATGGATGTTACCCTTGCATGTTACCCATTCAGGAATCCTGGAGCCCAGTTCCCTCCAGAAAAGGTCTGTTTTCATCAATGTATTAGGTACAAAAGAACATTATACAACACCTAAACATTCAACAACACCCGAATGCAGCCAAAGAACTTACAAGCATTATGTTGATCGACATCAGTGACCTTCTAAAGTGGGACATTCTGTATGGATCTCCACCCATCAGCTACATCTTCGAGGATACCCTGTGAAGTTCAAGCCTAGATTTGCTGCTCCCTTCTCAATTTCACAGGTTATCGGTCCAGAAACAGTACAACTCTTATTACTCAAGCATTGGTACATACACTCAGTGTTCCATGTTTACTAATTAGAACCCGCTCCCTTCTTGCCACTCTGTTCTGTTCCACCTCCTGCACCAGTCACTGACAGTGAGGTATCTGAGTATGAAGTTCATTCCATTCTCAACTCTCATGGGGCACGTCATCTACAATGTCTCATAAACTTGGTGGGGTATGGACCAGCTATCAGATCATAGGAATCTGCCTCATTTGTTTATGCCCCTCGTCTGGTTTAGGATCATAGATGTCCCAACAAGCCAGGGAGAGGGGGAGCTTCTGAGATTGGGGTACTGTTCTAACTCAAGAACAGGTCTTGAGGTTGCAGATTAATGGGAAATGCAGATCTCAGAGGTAGAGTTTTCACGCAGCCATGGGGGTCCCAGCGGGGCAAGGTACCCCCATGTTGATGCTTGGCCCCTCTTAAAATTTCTGGCAGTAGGATGATGGAGAGGATATTTTTTAAAGGAATGCTCAGCCCCTTCCAGGCATTCTCTTCTCGGAAGAAGTACAGTATGCAGGCTAAAGTCTGCTCTGGGTAGGAATAGATATTTCTTAAGCAAAAAGCTGAAGATTCTTTCTACGACGATGACCAAATATATTTTCCTCTTTCATTTAAACACTCAGATTTCAGGCTTTGATCATTTGTGTTTCAATTCATCAGTGCAATTCATGAGTATAATACATGGAATTTGGGATAGGGTCTAAGCTCCAAATTAAAATACAGGAGTGCATGAAATATAGGCTGGACCCAAGAATCCCTTTCAGGGATGCATGAGCTGCAGATTGCTATTAAAATGCAATGCACATTCAATATAATTGGGCTACTGATAAGATAAACTAAAGCATAAAAGCAGTTAGGGTTTGGGACTCAATGTGAGAATTCAAAAAATGTAGATTGGGCTTTGGAAAAAAATTGTACTGTTTATGTAGCGCTGAGCCAGTCCCTCACAAGGCCTAAAGCACAGTTCTGGGTGGTCTGGTTTAATCATTCATGCACCGCTTCACATCAGTGACAAAGACATTGAAGTGTTACAATTTGTATCAACTGCTTGCGCGACTTTCAGGGAGTATGGTGGAAGAGGTGGTCTTACGGTGTGAGCTTTGTTGGACTTGATAGGTGAAGAGTGTGAGGTGTGGCGGGAGAGGATGGGCTGACTTTGGAACTGAGAACCAGAAGCGAGTCTCGGCTCAACATCCTGGGATTCTGGGCAAATCACTTAATCTCACCGTGCTTAAAGTAACAAAATAAATGTGACATTGCTTAATGCAAACATAGCAGTGAAGTTGCTACGTCATAGAGTCCGGGATCTAATACTGAGGGCTGCAGAAATAGATGGTCAATTCATTACAAAGAATAGCAAAAATATTGATTTTTCCAGAGTACAGGCCTGAGGGGTTACACGGAAGATCCACTTTCCCTGGATGAAGATGAGACTACCAGATCCAAACCTGAAGTACGCACTACTCCTCCCACCCAAGTTGAAGATTATCACAGGACAATGTACTTTCTTTCTCATAGGCCCTTAAGAAGCAGGAAGGGGTTGAGAAATATGAGCCAACAGAAGGAGACGGCAGTCAGTCGCCATAATGACCAATCGCCCCAATGGAGATGGAGGACCCGTAGATGGAGACACCAGAGAGGGAACAGATGGATACTAGCCCCTCCTCTAAGCAAGTACAGGAAGACACACTGGAAGTGTTCCCTGCTGCAGCAAATGTCATCCACCACTGAAGATACAGGATGGGCCTGAGAGAAGGGAAGCGATAGCCAGATACGTCTGCAGTGGAAGAATAGATAAATATGCCAGAAATATATGGGGTGAGCGATGTTATAGGACTCATACATGGCTCTTACAGGGTAGCAGAATAGGTGAGAGCGGGTACACAGACTTTGACGCTAACCCCTCAGAATACCTATATCCTGGACAAGGAGAAAACAAAAATTGATATTTCTGGGTTGATGTTGGGTGGAGGATGTATCTACTTATGCCCAGGGGACAGGGAGGGAAGAAAAGAAAGAAACTTGTGCCCTGCGCCCATACATGTGCTGAGATGAAGGGATAACATGAGATGGATAAAATAGGCAGAGGTAGTGGGATTTAAATGGCTGCCTTCTGTTACTTATAGGTGCGGACAGATTATACAGATCAAGGATTGCTTGTCTGGGATCTAAGGACCACTGCGGCATCTCTGCGAGTGCACATTTCGGTATGGAAGACATTACCTCTAGCAGTGCCTGGTACAATAGCAGTTGCTAAAATGATGATGTTTCCCTGTCTATAATACTACTTGCTCAATCTTCCAGTGGTGGTACAAACTCCAGAACTTCCTTAGAAGTGATTGCCGGTATATCTGGGTCTTCATTCCTCCGGGGAACGACAAATGTGGAAGATAGCTTGGGACACCAAGATAGGGGATCTCTTTCAAAATGGTGCACTAGCCATGTTTGAGATAAGGATGGAGGAATATGGACAGTTAGACAACTCCTAACCACACAGCAATGATAACCAGGATATGCAGAATATGGGGCATGACAGACATGGAACCCCCTACACATGAATGTGTAAAAGTAGTATCCACCATAGGTAATCAGAGGAAATTGAAAACATGCCTCTACAGAACAATATTGAAGGGTTTGGGGTTTCTTTAGAAGGTCAAAAAGACATATGCTAGAAAAGCCTTGGTAGTGGACTGCATGAAAAGGAGTTCAATAAAATTGTAGAATAAAGCTTCTTGTGGTGGGGGATCTACAGTTTAATATCCTGCACAGGGCATATGACCCCCGTATTCATCAAAATGCTGAGAAAGCTGACTACCAACGCTGAACCATCCTGTTCACGAAGCGACTTGGAGCAGGCAAGGCTTGTCCATACGTCATGCCACTGTCCCACAATTGTGGGATCCTGGAGAGTGGCCAGAGAAGCTCTGGATCAGACCTGAATGCAATGGAATGAGGCATTTTATGAGCATTCCCAGGCCCCATGAAGAACAAGGCCCAACCCAGGTTCCTGAATCTGACATTACTTCTTGCAAAGAGAACCATCGTGAACAGGGGGCAGTCGAAGGTGGGACAACCGGTAAGCAAATGATTCAAAGACAAGCAATGGAGAAAGGGAGAGATACAGGCCTACCACAGCGAGGAAAAAGGAGGGATGGAAAGCACCAGTGAGCGATTGGGGGAGATTTGAAGAGGCCTCCAAAAATTACAACATGCTCCTCTGAATCCCCCACTGCCCCCCCCCATAGTTAAAATTTCCTTTTACCCCTTAAAATAAGCACACTCCTGCACTTCAAAAGGGGACTAGTTGGGCTTCAGTTCCTATGCAGGTACTGGTAGAGAGCTACAGCAAGAACTGTGAAAACAACCACACAAGGGCTACACCCAGAGTCAAGGCTCTGGCTGTCTTCTCCCACCACTACCTCCTGGGTAGAGTACAAGAAGCCGGGCGTGTGGGGCCACAACTCAGACAGATTGGACCACAACTTGTTCCGCATGTATTTAGTTGCTGACTGCAAGTTCATGAATATATTGGTAAAACATTTTTTTCTAGAAAATGTACCCCAAAACTACAAGGGTTTCCCTGAGGTTGGTCACCTACAACATTGTGCCTCACTCCCAGCCCTGCCTGCTGGGCTGCAGTTGCCCTTGAAATGCATCATCAAAGGGCAAACATGCTGCAGATAACTGAAGCTTACTCCTTCCTATGATGAGGTGTCAAAAGTTAGGACATGCCTGTCCGCTTACCGTGAAAAAGTGATAGACGACTCGACGTCCATATAATCCATGGCGTCTGTGGTACCTGGAGGAGGAGGAGAGAAGGCACATGAGTGGACCTGCAAGGAGAAGTGAAAGAGCGTATACTATCTAACATGGCAAGGAGGGTCTACGTCACCATCGAAAGGCTGGAATCGCCCCCGTGTCTACCTGCTACACCAAAGAGCTCAAACTTCCTGGTGTCACAGGAACTTCAGGCCTACTTAATGGGTTTTACTCATTCCCCCCCTAGATATCTGCTTTCAGCCCTTTTCTGAAGAAGTTTCAAAAACCTTTTGTAAGTAGTGTTCCTACTTAGTTAGCTGAGTTCATATTAAGTGTAATCATTTGTTTACACATTTTAATGTTCAATTTATTCCACATTGCTGTGACATACTCAGTTCACTTTCATTACACTGCATTCAACATGGAGAATGTTGTCTGTATCTCCCCTCCTCCCTTCCCCTCGATTTCGTTGCATACATACATTTTTTTATTACACACTTTTGTAGAGAGTTTCATGTATTTAATATAGTTGCTTCATCATATTGTAATTGTTATCACTATTTTATCTGTTTAATGTATATTTCGATAAGCCGTATGCTCATAGGATATTTACCTGTATATTTAAGCAATTTACTTGTGTGTTCCACAGTAAAGGGTAATGACTCCCTTCGGCCATGTTTGTGATATATAGAATCGCAGAAATGACAATAATGAGCCACATGCCATAAAAGGTTTTAAACAAACACATTGCTCTGCTATCCCAACCTGACATAGGATTGGGTAGCTTCACTAGAGTTACTTTCTAGTGGACAGATGTCCTCCCATGTCAGGTAGCACCAGTTCACTGTGCAGCAAAGATGAACTAACAAAAAACTAAAAAGTAATGGCAAAATCCTCCCAAAGTGTGGAATTTGCATCCATCCACCCCAAGAAAGACTGTGCTTCAAACAGCTGCCTACTATGAACATTTAAATGCGACAACTGGACAATGTCAACGACACTCACCCCAACCACAACACATTCCTAGGTGTGCGTACTCCTCTATGTACTGCAGAAGTTCATGGCTACATGAACACATAGGTTTTAGGCGAGTTGTCTACTCCAAGCCCTACCCACAGGGAAATTCCAGCTGGCACTTTAAAAATGTCTCCACTGGCATTCATGTATTTGAGCTCCTACTGAATTATTAAAAAAATGATTCTAGGTGCATCTTGGGGCTATTGGTGTGTAATGATATCAGTTGGTTTGGTAGAATTCCTGCATGTAGGAGGCTGCAGCCATATATTCCATAAAAAACTGTAAAAGGATAGTGTGAAAGATACACATGTTTAAGGATTATATTCATGACTATATCTGACTTATAGCCTGATTTTGATATTGGCGGAAGGGTTACTCCATCACAACGCTGACGGATATCCCGTCCATAGAAATATAAATCCCATGGGACAAAATGTAATTTAGAGTTCGCCCATATCTAAATCAGGCCCTCAGTATTCAGAATATATAATGCATGCAAGACAGAATGCAGGGTTTGTATGACAGATCATAATCTATGTTCCTATATCTAGCACTTAAAAGCGTACAATGGTGGCCAGAACTCCAGGGCATATCCTTGGAAGTGTAGGGTTCTAAACTGCAGAATGCCACAAATCCATCACTGAGATCTGCACCTAACTACTTACAATTCAGAACACTCTTACGCCTGCCTTGTAGTAGCACTTCTCGCTGTATAAGGGTCGCAATCAAAGAAGATCCCATATGGATGATACCCCTCAAACAGGACCATCCTCCCTTGCCTCGTGTTCCTCAATATACTCTTGCTTCTTCTAAGACTCTAAAGAGCTTTTGTAAAACCCTCAATAAATAAATTCTGCTCATCAACATATCTTGTTTTTTTTTCCAAAATACAAGTCAGCAGGCGGTAAATCTTTCCCTGTACTAGAGACTCCAGGAGATAGGAATTATATTGCAAAGTGCTATCAGAGGGGTAAGGGGTAGCTGCCCGAGTGTCCTAAATGGCAGTGATGATAACCTAATCTACTCAAGCCGAAAGCCATCATCCAAGAATGGACTGTGCAGGGCCCCCAATCTGAGGAGGACGTGCACGCGGCCATGCAAACTCAACAGGGCCACAAATGGAATAATCTCAAAGCAGGAAGAGTCACATTAAACATCCAAACCCATGACAAGTCTTCAAGGGATCACAAACGTTTGTCGGGAGCTAGTCATCCTAATAAAGACAGATTTCTACTGCATGGGACTGGCATCACCATGCTTGAACACCTGGCTCAGAGGGCTATGCAGCTAGTGCCTAGGAGACATCAAGACTGAATCCAAGAAAGGATATGATTCCTGGGGTGGGTAAGATAGTGAGGAGACAATGGACAGGCGCATGGTCTCTCAAGCCACAGGACAAGGCGACGAGACTATAGGCTCCGCAGAGTGAAGCCAGAGTGCAAAGTTTGCAACTTGTCCAATGTAGGGTATCTCTTGATGGCATGGATGCTTATTCACAGTCCCCTGAATGAGAGCTTGTGAGACTCACACCACAGGTAATTCCCAAGCTGGAAAAGATACTGGCCACCTTAGAGGTACCAGAAAATGTGTGGGCTTAAAGGTCCCCCACAGTGTGTGGGCAGCTGTATCATGCTGCCCTTTTCTCTCTTAGCTTGACTGAGTCTGTGCTTTCCGCCTGTGTGTTCAGTGATCTGCAACTAGACGTGTTCTATTTTTTCGACTATCAGGGCAAAAGGCTCTGCTCAACATATATTATACCCAAAGTGTGCCCGTACCCAGAGAAGAGGGGGTTGGGGCAGCTAACAAGAAGTTAGAGTGAAGTGAGAGAAAACCAATGTGACAAGATACAGAGGGAGCAAGCTAGAGGGGGACACAGAAATACATGGAAAAGACAAATATCGAAAAAGAAGATAAGTACAGAGGGAGGAAGAGAGACAGATTTATTAAAATCAGGAGCAAATCAGGAGGAAGCAATGAAAGAATGGAACACATGACAGCAAAAGATAGATACGGAAAGAGAACAAGAGTGGTCGATATTTTAAGCTTGAGACAAGGCAAATTAAACTGGGAGAGTAAAGTGTTGAAGAGTGCCCATAGCTGTTAAGGGACGGTGGTGCGTAGTTCTCATCAGCGCGCTCTAGTTTTTATAGTCTGGCAGCTGATGTCAAACAATTGTGTGAGCATCTCCATGAGGGGCTTTAGCTCTGCTCACATGTTGTAAGCCACAAGTATGTTTTGATTGGGCACAATTTGTGTACTTCCACAAAAAAAGTGCTTGCCCGTCAGGTCCAGGCTACTGTGATCATTTTGTTTATTTATCCAGCTGCCTAAGCTTGAACTTTCAGGGGCTCACAGTGACATTGGAATGTTAGTAAAGTGTCGCAGATAACTAGATAGTATCTCTGCACAGTGTCCAGGTAGCAGATGCTGCTCCTGGCCTTGCACAGTGTCCAGGTAGCAGCTACTGCTCCTGGCCTTGCACAGTGTCCAGGTAGCAGCTACTGCTCCTGGTCTTGCACAGACCATGTAGCAGCTGCTGCTCCTGGCCTCGCACTGTGTCTAGGTAGCAGATGCTGCTCCTGGCTTTGCACAGCGTCCATGTAGCAGCTACTGCTCCTGGCCATGCACAGTGTCCAGGTAGTAGCTGCTGCTCCTGGCCTTGCACTGTGTCTAGGTAGCAGCTGCTGCTCCTGGCCTTGCACAGTGCCCAGGTAGCAGCTGCTGCTCCTGGCCTTGCACAGTGTTCAGGTAGCAGCTGCTGCTCCTGGCCTCCTTGCACAGTCCATGTAGCAGCTGCTGCTCCTGGCTTTGCACTGTGTCTAGGTAGCAGCCGCTGCTCCTGGCCTCCTTGCACAGTGTCCAGGTAGCAGCTGCTGCTCCTGGCCTCCTTGCACAGAGTCTAGGTAGCAGCCGCTGCTTCTGGCCTTGCACAGTGTTCATGTAGCAGCTACTGCTCCTGGCCTTGCACAGTGCCCAGGTAGCAGCTACTGCTCCTGGCCTTGCACAGTCCAGGTAGCAGCTGCTTCTCCTGGCCATGCACAGTGTCCAGGTAGCAGCTACTGCTCCTGGCCTTGCACAGTTGTCCAGATAGCAGCTACTACTCCTGGCGTTGCACAGTGTCCAGGTAGCAGCTACTGCTCCTGGTCTTGCACAGTCCATGTAGCAGCTACTGCTCCTGGCCTTGCACTGTGTCTAGGTAGCAGATGCTGCTCCTGGCCTTGCACAGCGTCTATGTAGCAGCTGCTGCTCCTGGCCTTGCACAGTGTCCATGTAGCAGCTACTGCTCCTGGCCATGCACAGTGTCCAGGTACCAGCTGCTGCTCCTGGCCTTGCACTGTGTCTAGGTAGCAGCTGCTGCTCCTGGCCTTGCACAGTGCCCAGGTAGCAGCTGCTGCTCCTGGCCTTGCACAGTGTTCAGGTAGCAGCTGCTGCTCCTGGCCTCCTTGCACAGTCCATGTAGCAGCTGCTGCTCCTGGCTTTGCACTGTGTCTAGGTAGCAGGTGCTGCTCCTGGCCTCCTTGCACAGTGTCCAGGTAGCAGCTGCTGCTCCTGGCCTCCTTGCACAGAGTCTAGGTAGCAGCCACTGCTCCTGGCCTTGCACAGTGTCCATGTAGCAGCTACTGCTCCTGGCCTTGCACAGTGCCCAGGTAGCAGCTACTGCTCCTGGCCTTGCACAGTCCAGATAGCAGCTGCTGCTCCTGGCCATGCACAGTGTCCAGGTAGCAGCTACTGCTCCTGGCCTTGCACAGTTGTCCAGGTAGCAGCTACTACTCCTGGCCTTGCACAGTGTCCAGGTAGCAGCTACTGCTCCTGGTCTTGCACAGTCCATGTAGCAGCTGCTGCTCCTGGCCTTGCACAGTGTCCAGGTAGCAGCTGCTGCTCCTGGTTTTGCACAGTCCATGTAGCAGCTGCTGCTCCTGGCCTTGCACAGTGTCCAGGTAGCAGCTGCTGCTCCTGGCCTTGCACTGTGTCTAGGTAGCAGCTGCTGCTCCTGGCCATGCACAGTGTCTAGGTAGCAGCTGCTGCTCCTGGCCTTGCACATTGCCCAGGTAGCAGCTGCTGCTCCTGGCCTTGCACAGTGTCCAGGTAGCAGTTGCTGCTCCTGGCCTCCTTGCACAGTCCATGTAGCAGCTGCTGCTCCTGACCTCCTTGCACAGTGTCCAGGTAGCAGCTGCTGCTCCTGGCCTCCTTGCACAGTGTCTAGGTAGCAGCCGCTGCTCCTGGCCTTGCACAGTGTCCATGTAGCAGCTGCTGCTCCTGGCTTTGCACTGTGTCTAGGTAGCAGCTGCTGCTCCTGGCCATGCACAGTGTCCAGGTAGCAGCTGCTGCTCCTGGCCTTGCACTGTGTCTAGGTAGCAGATGCTGCTCCTGGCTTTACACAGCGTCCATGTAGCAGCTGCTGCTCCTGGCCTTGCACAGTGCCCAGGTAGCAGCTACTGCTCCTGGCCATGCACAGTGTCCAGGTAGCAGCTGCTGCTCCTGGCCTTGCACTGTGTCTAGGTAGCAGCTGCTGCTCCTGGCCTGGCACAGTGCCCAGGTAGCAGCTGCTGCTCCTGGCCTTTGCACAGTGTTCAGGTAGCAGCTGCTGCTCCTGGCCTCCTTGCACAGTCCATGTAGCAGCTGCTGCTCCTGGCTTTGCACTGTGTCTAGGTAGCAGCTGCTGCTCCTGGCCTCCTTGCACAGTGTCCAGGTAGCAGCTGCTGCTCCTGGCCTCCTTGCACAGAGTCTAGGTAGCAGCCACTGCTCCTGGCCTTGCACAGTGTCCATGTAGCAGCTGCTGCTCCTGACCTTGCACTGTGTCTAGGTAGCAGATGCTGCTCCTGGCCTTGCACGGCGTCCATGTAGCAGCTGCTGCTCCTGGCCTTGCACAGTGCCCAGGTAGCAGCTACTGCTCCTGGCCATGCACAGTGTCCAGGTAGCAGCTGCTACTCCTGGCCTTGCACTGTGTCTAGGTAGCAGCTGCTGCTCCTGGCCTGGCAGAGTGCCCAGGTAGCAGCTGCTGCTCCTGGCCTTTGCACAGTGTTCAGGTAGCAGCTGCTGCTCCTGGCCTCCTTGCACAGTCCATGTAGCAGCTGCTGCTCCTGGCTTTGCACTGTGTCTAGGTAGCAGCTGCTGCTCCTGGCCTCCTTGCACAGTGTCCAGGTAGCAGCTGCTGCTCCTGGCCTCCTTGCACAGAGTCTAGGTAGCAGCCACTGCTCCTGGCCTTGCACAGTGTCCATGTAGCAGCTTCTGCTCCAGACCTTGCACTGTGTCTAGGTAGCAGATGCTGCTCCTGGCCTTGCACGGCGTCCATGTAGCAGCTGCTGCTCCTGGCCTCCTTGCACAGTGTCCAGGTAGCAGCTGCTGCTCCTGGCCTCCTTGCACAGTGTCTAGGTAGCAGCCGCTGCTCCTGGCCTTGCACTGTGTCTAGGTAGCAGATGCTGCTGCTGGCCTAGCACAGCGTCCATGTAGCAGCTGCTGCTCCTGGCCTTGCACAGTGCCCAGGTAGCAGCTACTGCTCGTGGCCTTGCACAGTTTCTAGGTAGCAGCTACTGCTCGTGGCCTTGCACAGTGTTTAGGTAGCAGCTGTTGCTCCTGGCCATGCACAGTGTCCAGGTAGCAGCTGCTGCTCCTGGCCTTGCACAGCATCCGTGTAGCAGCTACTGCTCCTGGCCTTGCACAGCCATGAAACAGTTTCAGCTTCTATGCATGGTCTGTGAAGGATGGGGCTAAAGCAAGCCGTCTAAGACTGGGAAGGAGAGAGATAGAAAGAATGTAGAGTTAATGGAAACCACAAGTGAGAGAACAGGGAACGGAGGATGGACAGATGAATCAGCAAACAGAAAGGGGAAGTGCAGAAAAAAGGCGGGAGAGCCAGAGGAGACAGAGATTAGGAGATGGGGGAAGAGAAAGAGTAAGAGGGACCGCTAGGGAGCAAAACGAGATCTAGCTACATGGAGAAAAGGTGATTAGAGTTTTTTAAATGGGATCTTTAGCTTAAAATGTTTCGACCAGTATGCCTTGCCCTCTATGATTTCAATGCACAATTTTTCAGTTATTTTCTAGAAGAGAACTTAGTGTGAAATCCATAAATCACCTTCAAAGTGGTTTCTGAAGTCCTTTTAACATATAAACAATGTTACTTGCTCTATGTGGCTTTTTGAAGAAATGCTTAACAACAGACCCCCCCTATTTTCTATTTGCTACTGTATGCAGTCGGGGACAGTGCTTAATTTGTGCTTGTTGTTTCCGGTGCTTATTTTTCAGGGCCGGGGCTTATTCTTCTGCCTCAAGCATTTGCTGAGAGTAAAAGACACGCATGGGAAAGACGGATGAAGGGAAAAACGAAAAAACGTCACAAAGGGAGAAAGTAGAAAGCTGCAAGAGTGAGTTGAAGGGGCAGGGAGTGGCTTTAAATGGATTGAAGAGGTCCGAGATGGCTTCAGAATTACGCCGCCTCAGTATTCTGTGTTTCCACATTTAATTGCAGCAGCTGGGTGTTTAAGAAGAGGGCTTTGGACACCGGCACCTTTTTATTTACAAATTAAGCACTGGTCGGGGAGGAGGGCTGACGCCTTCTCTTTTAGCACATATCAGTCATGTCTAGATTTGCTGATAGTCACCTGAAAGTATAGCATGCTTGATGAGGAGTGCAAGTTCTATTTTGGAGGTGATTTGACTTTGTAGTGTTTAAAAATGGCAGACTCGTAACTGTTTCACACCATGAAGCCTGACTTTTACATTCACCTCAACATTCCCTGGGGCTAGTAAATATTTTCAGTTCCTAGAACACATGGCAAGCTTCCATGCTTTCCAGATTCACCACTCAGAACAGCAGATGCTTGTCAAGGAACACTAGGCATCCAGAGGATGCAACCTTGAAGACTGCAAGAAGTCTACTGGATGCAAAAGAGAGGAATGTCCACAGTTCCATAAATTGTGAACTCCACAGCATCCAAACTGAAGGAAGAATGCAAGCAGCATCAAAGAGAAGTCATCACAAAGCACAATTCTAGATGCAAACCATGAAACCACACTCTGAGCCTTACAGGCAGTGCTGCTGCCTACCCATCAAAGGCTTCCTCTGGCTCGAGATGGAACTAGTGTCCTCACCAAGATCAGAGGCCTCAAATAGACCTATCCGAGGCTCCCACAATCACCTACCCTTTACTATGCCTGCTGTTTCCTGATGGATGTCTGACACGGTCTCCTTATAAACAGCATCACAGGCACAACCTTTCTGTAAATGTAAGGGGAGCATGCTAGTATCTGAAACTGCTTAAAGTCCATGCCCCTGGCACTGACTCTAGGCAAGATCAAAGAATAAGTAAGGTTGAAGTGTCATGGAGTCCACCTATTGCCTGAAAACCTGATGCCATAATGAGCATCTGCTGTGCTGTCATTTCCATGGCAACAGGAGTAGAGAATGGAAGAGATGAATACTCCCACTTGTCTTAAGACAAATCACAATCGAAAAAGAGACCAATGAGGACAGATGACAAGTGTGGTAGCAGAACATATTCTGACATGAATATTGGGTCCTAAATGATGTCTACCAAAATATCAGCTCTTTGGATTCAATAAGGGAAATCCTACACTCAACGGAAAGACATTTCAGTACTTAGGACATGATATTTATGTCAGCTGAACATACAACACCATAAGATTGTGTGCATGATCTGGGAGGAGGGTGATAGAAAGAGGAGGATAAAAAAGATTGGGAAGTAGGAAGAAGATAGAGGAAAGAGGTTCCAGAAAATGAGGAGAGGGAGAGAAAGAATATATAATAAAATTAAAAAGCAAGCGAGAGAACAGGAGAGAAAGGGAAGATAGATGCAGCGACAAACAGAAAGGGATTGTGGATGTAAAGGTGGGAGAGACACGGGGGACAGAGGTTAGGAGACGAGGGAGAAGAAGGAGAGTAAGAGAGAGGCTAAAGGAGCAAAACGAGGTCTAGATATATGTGGGGAAAAGGTGATTAGAGATTTTAAATGGGATTTTTAGATTACCACGCTTTAACCAATGCACCTTGCACTCTGTGGTTTCGATGCACAAAGGTGCTCTTAATTTCTCCTAGGGACGATGGTTAAAATCTATAAATCACCTTCCAAAGTGGTCCTTAAAGACCTATTAGGACCTAACCATTATTATTCAGTCCACATTGCTTTTTTGAAAATTGCTTAGTAAAGCACACCCCCCTTTTCCTATTTGGTACTATACGCAGGTGGTGAGAAGTGCATCACTTCTCTTTTAACGCATATCAGTCATTTCTGGATTTGCAGGAATATTCACCAGAAAGTCTAGCATACTGGGTGAGAAGCGCAAGTTCTGTTTTGGAGGTGATTTAACATTGTAGGGCACATCCTAATATGGCAGCCTTTTAACTGTTTCATACCATGAAACTTGACTTGGATCTGCACCTGAACAACCCCTGGCCTAGTAAATATTTTCAATTTCTAGAACACATGGCAAGATTCTGTGCCTTCCGCATTCACCACTCAGAAAAGTACATCCTTGTCCAAACAAAGTTAGACACCCAGAGTGTGCGACCTTGATGATTCTATGCAAGGAGCCTACTGTATGCAAAAGAGAGACATATGTCAATAATTCCGGAATCTGAGAACTCCGCAGCATCCAAAGGGAGGCAGCAGGTAAGCATCAGCAAAGAGAGAGGTGCTTGCAGAGCAGGATCCTAGATGCAAACCATGAAACCAACACTCTGAGCCTGATAGGTAGTGCTGTTGTCCGTCTATCAAAGGCCCCTTAAGCTGGAAGTGGACCAGGCTTCAAAAGGACACATGCCAGGCTCACACAATCCCCTACGCCTTACCATGCCTACCTGTTTGCTGGTAGATATCTGAGGAAGGTCTTCTTCTATACATCGTCATTGGCACAATTTGTCTATATCCATAGGAGGTGCATGACAGTGTCTGAGACTGCTCAAAGTCTGTGCGCCTGGCACTCTTGCTAGGCACAAAGATCAATGAATAAGGCTGAAGCGCCATGAAGTCCACCTCTAGCCTAGAATTGTGATGTCATAATGAGCATCTGTTGTGCTGTAAATTTCCACGGCAACAGGTGTAGACAGTGTCACCTGGCAGAAAACAAATTTAAATAGATAAGGGGGCCAATGGGGATCCCATAACAGGCTTGATAGCAGAAAATCATCTGATCTGAATATTAGATCCCCAAATGTTGTCTAGCAAAATATTGGCCCTTTGGACTTGGTGAGAGAAAACTACACTCAATGGGAAGAGATTTCAATATTTAAGACATGATATTTCAGATGATGTTTCTGTATAATGTACATACACCTCCATTAGATTGTGTTAGGTAGTTTCACATTGGTTTTTTTTTAATTGCTTAATGACGCCCACCCCCTCTGAGTCTCCATTATTTGCTACTATATGCAGTTGGTGAGAAGTACTGATGCTGTCTATTTTAATGTGCATTATCCATGTCTAGATTTGCTGGCATAGACTCCAGAAAGTATAGCATACTTGCTGAGAAGTGCAACTTCTATTTTAAAGTTGATCTGACTTTGTATTGTACGTTCAAATATGGCAGCCTCTTAAATGTTTCATACCATGAAGCCTGAAATTTATCGCCAGCTGAAAAATCCCTAGACTAGTCAATAATTTCCATTTCTAGAAGTCATAGCAATCGTCCATGCTTTTCACATTCACCACTCAGAGAGGGCTATGCTTGTCCAAGCAACGTTAGGCACCCAGAGGGTGTGACCACAACAATTCTAGGCAAGAAGTCAGCTGCATGCAAAAAAGAGAAGAATGTCCATTATTCCTGAAGTTGAGAATTCCACAGCATCCAACTGGGAGAAGAATGCAAGCAGCAGCTAGGAGAGAGGTCATCTCAAAGTGGGGCCCTAGATGCAAACCGTGAAGTCAACACTCTGAGCCTGAGAGACAGTGCTGCTTGTCTGTCTATCTGAGGCTTCCCCTGGCTCAATATGGAACTAGTGTCCTCACCCAGGTCAGAGGCCTCAAATAGACCCATCCGAGGCTCCCACAATCACCTACCCCTCGCTATGCCTGCTGTTTCCTGATGGATGTCTGACAAGGTCTCCTTATAAACAGCATCACAGGCACAACCTTTCTGTAAATGTAAGGGGAGCATGCTAGTATCTGAAACTGCCGAAAGTCCATGCCCCTGGCACTGACTCTTGGCAAGATCAAAGAATAAGTAAGGTTGAAGTGTCATGGAGTCCACCTATTGCCTGAAAACCTGATGCCATAATGAGCATCTGCTGTGCTGTCATTTCCATGGCAACAGGAGTAGAGACTGGAAGAGATTAATACTCCCACTTGTCATAAAACAAATCACAATAGAAAAAGAGACCAATGAGGACTTATGACAAGTTTGGTAGCAGAACATCTTCTGACATGAATATTGGGGCCTAAATGTTGTCTACCAAAATATCAGCTCTTTGGATTCAATAAGGGAAATCCTACACTCAACGGAAAGACATTTCAGTACTTAGGACATGATATTTATGTCAGCTGAACATACAACACCATAAGATTGTGTGCATGATCTGGGAGGAGGGTGATAGAAAGAGGAGGATAAAAAAGATTGGGAAGTAGGAAGAAGATAGAGGAAAGAGGTTCCAGAAAATGAGGAGAGGGAGAGAAAGAATATACGATAAAATTAAAAAGCAAGCGAGAGAACAGGAGAGAAAGGGAAGATAGATGCAGCGACAAACAGAGAGGGATTGTGGATGTAAAGATGGGAGAGACACGGGGGACAGAGGTTAGGAGACAAGGGAGAAGAAGGAGAGTAAGAGAGAGGCTAAAGGAGCAAAACGAGGTCTAGATATATATGGGGAAAACGTGATTAGAGATTTTAAATGGGATTTTTAGATTACCACGCTTTAACCAATGCACCTTGCACTCTGTGGTTTTGATGCACAAAGGTGCTCTTAATTTCTCCCAGGGACGATGGTTAAGATCTATAAATCACCTTCCAAAGTGGTCTTTAAAGACCTCTTAAAAACTAACCATTATTATTCAGTCCACATTGCTTTTTTGAAAATTGCTTAATAATGGACACCCCCCTTTTCCTATTTGGTACTATACGCAGTTGGTGAGAAGTGCATCACTTCTCTTTTAACGCATATCAGTCATTTCTGGATTTGCAGGTATATTCACCAGAAAGTCTAGCATACTAGGTGAAAAGCGCAAGTTCTGTTTTGGAGGTGATTTAACATTGTAGGGCACAGCCTAATACGGCAGCCTCTTAACTGTTTCATACCATGATTGACTTGGATCTGCACCTGAACAACCCCATGCCTAGTAAATATTTTCAATTTCTAGAACACATGGCAAGATTCCATGCCTTCCACATTCACCACTCAAAAAAGTACATCCTTGTCCAAAGTTAGGCACCCAGAGTGTGCGACCTGGAGGATTCTATGCAAGGAGCCTACTGTATGTAAAAGAGAGACATATGTCAATCTTTCTGGAAGCTGAGAACTCCGCAGCATCCAAAGGGAGGCAGTAGGCAAGCATCAGCAAAGAGAGAAGTGCTCGCAGAGCAGGATCCTAGATGCAAACCATGAAACCAACACTCTGAGCCTGAGAGGTAGTGCTGTTGTCTGTCTATCTGAGGCTCCTTAAGATGGAAGTGGATCAGGCTTCAAATGAACCCATGCCAGGCTCACAAAATCCCCTACGCCTTACCATGCCTACCTGTTTGCTGGTAGATATCTGAGGAAGGTCTTCTTCTATACATCGTCATTGGCACAATCTGTCTATATCCGTCAGAGGTGCATAACAGTGTCTGAGACTGCTCAAAGTCTGTGCACCTGGCATTCTTGCTAGGCACAAAGATCAATGAATAAGTAAGGCTGAAGCGCCATGAAGTCCATCTCTGGCCTGGTATTGTGATGTCATAATGAGCATCTGTTGTGCTGTAAATTTCCATGGCAACAGGTGTAGAGACTGCCACCTGGCAGAAAACAAATTTAAATAGATAAGGAGGGCAATTGGGATCCCATAACAGGCTTGATAGCAGAAAATCATCTGATGTGAATATTAGATCCCCAAATGTTGTCTAGCAAAATATTGGCCCTTTGGACTTGGTAATAGAAAACTACACTCAATGGGAAGAGATTTCAATATTTAAGACATCGTATTTATTTCAGATGATGTTTCTGTATACTGTACATACACCTCCATTAGATTGCGTTAGGTAGTTTCACATTGTTTATTTTTTAATTGCGTAATGACACCCACCCCCTCCGAGTCTCCATTATTTGCTACTATATGCAGTTGGCGAGAAGTACTGATGCTGTCTATTTTAATGTATATGAGCCATGTCTAGATTTGCTGGCATAGACCCCAGAAAGTATAGCATACTTGCTGAAAAGTGCAACTTTTATTTTGAAGGTGATCTGACTTACTATTGTACGTTCAAATATGGCAGCCTCTTAAATGTTTCATACCATGAAGCCTGACCTTTATCGCCAGCTGAAAAATCCCTAGACGAGTCAATAATTTCCATATCTAGAAGTCATAGCAATCGTCCATGCTTTCAACATTCACCACTCAGAGAGGGCTATGCTTGTCCAAGCAACGTTGGGCACCCAGAGGGTGTGACCACAAGAATTCTAGGCAAGAAGTCAATTGCATGCAAAAAAAGAGAAGAATGCCCATTATTCCTGAAGTTGAGAATTCCACAGCATCCAAACTGGGGGAAGAATGCAAGCAGCAGCTAGGAGAGAGGTCATCTCAAAGTGGGGTCCTAGATGCAAACCGTGAAACCAACACCCTGAGCCTGAGAGACAGTGCTGCTGTCTGTCTATCTGAGGCTTCCCCTGGCTCAATATGGAACTAGTGTCCTCACCCAGGTCAGAGGCCTCAAATAGACCCATCCGAGGCTCCCACAATCACCTACCCCTTACTATGCCTACTGTTTCCTGATGGATGTCTGACAAGGTCTCCTTATAAACAGCATCACAGGCACAACCTTTCTGTAATTGTAAGGGGAGCATGCTAGTATCTGAAACTGCTTAAAGTCCATGCCCCTGGCACTGACTCTGGGCAAGATAAAGAATAAGTAAGGCTGAAGTGTCATGAAGTCCACCTATTGCCTGAAAACCTGATGCCATAATGAGCATCTGCTGTGCTGTCATTTCCATGGCAACAGGAGTAGAGACTGGAAGAGATTAATACTCCCACTTGTCATAAGACAAATCACAATAGGAAAAGAGACCAATGAGGACCGATGACAAGTTTGCTAGCAGAACATCTTCTGACATGAATATTAGGTCCTAAATGTTGTCTACCAAAATATCAGCTCTTTGGATTCAATAAGAGAAATCCTACACTCAACGGAAAGACATTTCAGTACTTAGGACATGATATTTATGTCAGCTGAACATACAACACCATAAGATTGTGTGCATGATCTGGGAGGAGGGTGACAGAAAGAGGAGGATAAAAAAGATTGGGAAGTAGGAAGAAGATATAGGAAAGAGGTTCCAGAAAATGAGGAGAGGGAGAGAAAGAATATACAATAAAATTAAAAAGCAAGCGAGAGAACAGGAGAGAAAGGAAAGATAGATGCAGCGACAAACAGAAAGGGATTGTGGATGTAAAGGTGGGAGAGACACGGGGGACAGAGGTTAGGAGACGAGGGAGAAGAAGGAGAGGAAGAGAGAGCCTAAAGGAGCAAAACTTTTTAAGAACTTTTTTGAAAGTTTAGAGGTACTTTTCAGCACTTAGTAAAAGAGTAAGAGGAGAAAAGCAAAACTTTTTGGTTAGGTGTACATACACTGAACTTGTTTTGTATATTTTTCTCTTATGAAAAGTACAAAATGACAAAGTGGTAAGTAGTTGCAAAGTACTTATCCCACCGCTGCACAACCAATGTAGGAGGCTGGACTGGCTTGTAGTGGGTACCAAGAGGTACTTACACCTTGCACCAGGCCCAGGTATCCCTTATTAGTGTAGAGGGGTGTCTAGCAGCTTAGGCTGATAGAAAAGGTAGCTTAGCAGAGCAGCTTAGGACTTCATATTATGGCACGAACTATCTGTCGCTCGACATTTTGATTTTGGATATTTTGAGATATAACCGCTAACTTGTAATAATCAGTTTGCAGTTATAGTGTTATAGAGCCAAGTGTAGCCCTCCCACCTCAGGCATGAAAGGACTACTGGAATTATTTACATTGCAAACACATTTTTACCAAGCAGGCATTCAGAGACACACATGTTTCAACAAGCAACAGTAAAATAATGTGAGGGGGAGTCTGTGCCCTGGTTCATTGAGTGTTTCGGGGAATTCGATCATGAGTCAGTCCATGCACCCTGAAACTGAAACACACTTTGAAAAAAACACAAATTGGAATGTTCCAAATCTTACACTAGATGGCAGGAGAGTGAACAGCATTGGAATTGTCAACACTGCCAGCTGCAAACCAATTGTTTTTTTTTGTTTTTTATTTTTTATTTTATTTATTAGGTTTTTAGAAACATACAAAAAGTCACAACGTATATGACATTACATAAACTCATCCTACGGTAGTATACATAGGCAGTGACCTTTCTTACATTTTCCTTTTAAGTACATAGCCATTCCAACAGCATTGTAGTTATCATTCCCCTGCGCCCCTTTTCAGCCACTCAATACAGCCCTTTCCCCCCTCAAGCCTGTTGCTGGCACTTAATGACCAGCTGCGCTATTACCAGTGAACCCCAGCCTCCCATCTCCATTGGGGTTGCAGCCAGGCACCCATCTCCGACCATAGGCTTAAGGCGTTGCGGTCGGCTGTGCTGTGTCATGTAAGTCGTGCCCGTCTTCCCCTTCGTCTCCCAGTCGGTGTAAGTAGGTTTGGAAAGGCCCCCAGATATCCCATGGGCAACTACACTGTGGGAGAAGTTCTCCATAAGTATCGATTGTAAATTACATTGGGGGTTATTACAACATTGGCGGTATAAGGTGCTTACCGCGGCCGCGGTAGACCGGCACAGTTATTATGACACACATCACGGAATCCGCAGAAATTCAGACACCCACACAACACCGCCACACCAAAGGTCAGCGATAAACTGGCGGAAACAAATCCTCCACCTCCACGCCAACAGAAACACGCCCATGCTATTACGACCCACGAATCCACGCGGCGGTCTTTCAACCGCGGTATTCCATTGGCGGTACACACCGCCGCGCTCATAATACACACACATATACAAAACACCACCACATTGGACAATTCAAAATACACACACCTGATACACATACACACACCACTCCCACACACCCAACACAATATAAAATACACACCCACATCACACACAAACCCCTACAACCAGAAATTCTGAGAGAAGGCCAGAGAGACAGCACAGCTATTGACAACCCCATCACACAGAGGCACACAACACCATCACCCACACAACATCCACGCACAAAACACCACATACCACTACACTCACCACACTCATCAACACATACACAACCCCACACATCACACATAACACCCCATGTCATGCTAAAGACACCCCCGCTTCTCCGAGGAGGAGCTCAGGGTCATGGTGGAGGAAATCGTACGGGTAGAGCCACAGCTATTTGTCTCACAGGTACAGCACACATCAATAGCCAGGATGATGGAGCTATGGCGCAGAATAGTGGACAGGGTCAACGCCGTGGGACAGCACCCAAGAAATAGGGAGGACATCAGGAAGAGGTGGAACGACCTACGGGGGAAGGTGCCTTCAACGGTCTCCAGGCACAACATCGCGGTGCAGCGGACTGGCGGCGGACCCCCACCTCCTCCCCCACAACTAACAACATGGGAGGAGCAAGTCCTGACCATCTTGCATCCTGAGGGCCTCGGAGGAATCGATGGAGGATGGGACACTGGTAAGTAAAATCTTAACTATCACATCCCCCACCCTACCTGCATGCTATCACACCCCCCCACCCTCACACCCTCCCCTATCACCCCAAATCCTCACTAATCTACCCATGACACCAAGCACCCATCCCAACACCAAGCCCTGCATGACACAACTAAGCATGGGCACCCCTCACTAAAGCATGCCCACTGCACGTACCCAGAACACCCCCCCAACCATCACCATACAATCCCCCACACAGGAATGCCTGCACTGGGGATCACGCACACCCAACCATTGCACACCATTACACACACACATGCAATAATCATGTTCTTATATCCCTGCAGGAACCCGCAGGAACGTCACCACACCAGAGGGTCCAGACAACACCACTCCACCCCCAGAAAAGGCCCACGGTGACGACAGCAGCTCTGCCCCACTGGATCCTGATGACCAGCCCGGACCATCGTGGGCCTCAGGACAGTCGGTTCCCCTTGACCAGCCACAGCCCAACACCGAGCTGCCACCCTCTGGTAACACCAGCACAGCACCCACCCAGCGGGCCCAAACCTCCCCACCCAGGACAGGTCAATCAGCGGTGTGTCCACCACTACAGGGCACCCAGGCTAACCCACCACCCCAACAGCAACAGGGACCTGGGGGCAGTGGTAGTGGGCACACGGTCCAGGGGACGGAGGCACAGGAACACCGGGGAACTGGGAGGGCTGCTGTGCGACAGAGGGAGGACAGGCCAAGGGAACCAACTCTCCACGAGGCCCTATCCTCCATCATGGGAGCATACCACCACTCCCAGGAGACGATGGCGACGGTCCTGGACAAGTTGCAGGAGACCCTGCGTCTGCAGGACGAACTGTATTTGGGGTTCAGGGACGAGCTCAGGACCATCAGCTCCGCCCTGGGCACCATCGTAGGGGTGCTGACGGACATTCAAAAGACCTTAAGGGACACCGTGGCACTCCAAGGGGCCCCTGACACTAGCCAGGACGACGAACTGCCCACCACCTCCGCCGGGGCTAGTGGACAGGACGCCCCACCACAGGACCACCACACCAGCACCCTATCCCCTGCAGACGGACAACCACCATGCAAGCGGTCCCTGAGATCCAGGAACAGGACAGAGCAGATGGAAAGACCCCGCCAGGAAATAAGACCACCCTGATTGTCTCCCCACTGTCCCACTTTGTCACCCTGTCCAGATTGGAACTGCCCCAGCTCCACTTCCAATGCCCAGATGGGCAGTGCACCTGTGAGACTAATAGACTGGACTCTGCCATGGACATTCCTCCACCATCACCCATCCCCATTTTACAACCTTCCTTGATTTTTTTAGCACTTAAATAAACACCCTTGAAAGCCAAAAATATCTTGAGTCAGTCTATGATTTGGAACTTTCTATTATCAATTACAGTGTCATGATGGGTTACCCATTGTAAGGCTAACATACCAATGTCACACATCACAAGCCCTTGAAGGATACAAGCAGTTGACACGTAGGTTAGCACACTTGTGAAACTGAAATGGAAGGGTACAACTCAATTAACAAATAGTGAGTGAAATGTAGGTACAGGATAGAGGTAGACGTGTGAAAGTTAATGTAATGTTAAACCAGAAAATTTTCTCACCTGTGTGTCACTGGAAATATTGACGTATGACTGACTCCCTGTTGTCGTTTTCTTCATCCTCAGCTTCATCCTCATCACTGTCCACTGGCTCCACAGGCTCCACAGCTGCCACAACACCGTCATCTGGATCATCCTCCTGCAGAAAAGGCACCTGGCGTTGCAATGCCAAATTATGGAGCATGGAGCAGGCGATGATGATGTCGCGCACCTTCTTCGGTGAGTAGAATAGGGATACACCTGTCACATGGAGGCACCTGAACCTGGCCTTAAGAAGGCCGAAGGTGCGTTCGATTACCCTCCTAGTCCGCCCATGGGCATCATTGAACCGTTCCTCTGCCCTGGTCCTGGGATTCCTCACTGGGGTCAATAGCCAGGAAAGGTTGGGGTAACCAGAGTCCCCCAATAGCCATACACGGTGCGTCTGGAGTTGACCCATCATATCAGGGATGCTACTATTCCGCAGGATGTAGGCGTCATGCACAGAGCCAGGGAACATTGCATTTACCTGCGAGATGTACTGGTCTGCCAAACAGACCATCTGGACATTCATGGAATGATAACTCTTCCGGTTTCTGTACACCTGTTCACTCCTGCAGGGGGGGACCAGAGCTACATGGGTCCCATCAATGGCCCCTATGACGTTGGGGATATGTCCAAGGGCATAGAAGTCACCTTTCACTCTAGGCAAATCCTCCAACTCAGGGAAAATGATGTATCTCCTTACGTGTTTCAGCAGGGCAGACAACACTCTGGACAGCACATTGGAAAACATAGGCTGGGACATCCCTGATGCCATGGCCACTGTTGTCTGAAATGACCCACTTGCAAGGAAATGGAGCACTGACAGCACCTGCACGTCAGGGGGGATTCCAGTCGGATGGCGGATTGGTGACACCAGGTCTCGCTCCAACTGGGTACATAGTTCCTGGATTGTGGCACGGTCAAACCGGTAGGTGACGATGATATGTCTTTCTTCCATTGTCAACAGGTCCACCAGCGGTCGGTACACCGGAGGATTCCGCCATCTTCTCATATGTCCCAGCTGACGGTGCCTAAGAAGGACAACAGTGAAGAACCAGTCACTATTCCTCCTGGTATGTACCCACAGTTACACACAAGACTACACCAGACAAAAAAGCCTTCCTGTATGTGTGTTGAGTATAGGCCTAGCTATGCGTGACGCAGTAGTAAATGAAGCCATGTGGGCCCCTGAAATGGCGGCTGCCTGACCTCTAAACTGGGACAATGGGATTGTGGGGTAACTGCGCTGGCGTTGCACACCGTCGCGGTAGGCGGTCGTAGACTGCGGCGCAATGCTGCATTGGTTAACATTGGACCCTATGGGTCCCAGGAGCCAATAAACAGGTGCGCCGGCGGTGACTTTGCGCACCGCTGCGGACGTCACCACCGCGGACGTCACCGACATTTTCTATCTGTTCACTCCCTAGATACCTGACCTTCGACAGGAGAGGACCTACACTGCTAGTGCTGCTGTGACCTTGGTCTGGAAGCGACGATGGCTGATGCGTCTGGGGAAAGGGCCCCTGCCTTCACTGCACAGGAGTTGGAGAAACTTGTGGATGGGGTCCTCCCCCAGTACACGCTACTCTACAGTCCTCCAGACCAACAGGTTAGTACACAGGGAGCACGTTGTATGGGCTAGGCCTGGGTGGAGAGGGCTGGGTGGATGAGGGAAGGGGGCAGAGTACATAGAACAGTCATGCATGGGAATGAATGGGCCACAGGGATAGAGTAGGGAGGGGGACGCTCACATTGACGGTGAAGTTGGTAATGACTGTTCCTCTTTCCTTGTGCATGTCATGTAGGTAAGCGCCCACCAGAAGAGGGACATTTGGCGTTCCATCGCCAAGGAGGTCCAGACCCTGGGGGCCCACCAGAGACGGGGCACCCACTGCCGTAAGAGATGGGAGGACATTCGCTGCTGCAGCAAGAAGACGGCGGAGGATCAGCTGGGGATGGCCTCCCAACGTGGGAGGGGTGCCCGTCGCACCATGACCCCCCTGATGTTCCGGATCCTGGCGGTGGCCTACCCGGAGTTGGATGGGCGCTTGAGGACATTACAGCAGACACAAGGGGGTGAGTACAACCTCATTCAGCGGGCTTTGCGTGCAGTGGAGGGGTCTGGGTGGGGGAGGTGGGCTGTGGGTGTCCCTAGGCCAGGGCGAGCTAGGTAGGCAAGGCCCCTCCGTAATGTAGGCCATGTGGCACTCAACCCCACCTCAGCAGAGTGCCAAGTTGAGGTATAGTTGCCCCTGTGGCATCCATGTGCGCAGATTCCCACCATTGCCATGTAGGCCATGTCCCAGAAATTGCATGTGCAGAGGTCAGGAGCACGGCGTAATGCAGGGGGCTGCTGCGTCTGTCTTGTCCGCCAAAGGTAGCGGCATGCCATGCACTAAAACTCTCTTTGTTCTGTCTCCCCCCCTTTTCCTGCTCTCCCTGTCCTTTTGTACATCAGCATCATCAGGCGGAGGTACAGTGGCATCGGAGCACGAGGGTGTTGAAGTAAGCCTCAGCAAGGCCTACTAGTGCAAGGGGTTCACCTTTCTCTGCACAAAGTCCTCAGACCATGTAGGAAGAAGTTGGCACAGAAACTGGAATAAAAGATAAAAGTTTATTAACCTCATGAGGTGGTACTACAGTTCAAACAGCACCCTAGGGTAATGTCTGAAGTAGCACACTGAACTGAGAGAGCATGGTCCTTTTATACCCACACAGGGGCTAAAAGGAGATGGTACAATTATGGAAACAAGACTTGTATACATGTAAGGTTATGTGGAAAATGCACAGTCGACAGGTAGGAGGAGCTAACAGTTTCCAAGGACTAACAGCTGCAGACCTTACTGAGCATGTGCGAAAGTAAGAGATGCTAAATATAACTTGTCACTAGGCAGATTTCAAGAGCAGTTAACAGAAAGGTAGGACAGAGCACATGGTGAGCACATGGCAGCATGTAGCAAAGAAAATGGCTGCCATGAATACAAAATGGATTCCGCAAAATGTTCACAATAGTTACTAAATACAAGATGTCTTCTGCTAAGGCTTAATCTAATCACTGCTAAATTACAACAGATGACCCTTTCAGCATTAGCTGAAGACATTCGTCTTTCTGGGATAATCTAAATATTCATCCTGTATATTTATGCTCATCATTTCAGCTATTTCCTTATCTAACATATGTTGTGCCTTCATTTCTGTAATATTTCTTTTGGTAGGCATACAAGCAGTAATACACATGGAGCAGAACATTGGACCACACTGAATAAAGATACAGCATGTAAAAAATATTGCAATTATTACACACAGGATAGTCAGTAGTTTCCAGCCCCAGGCGGAAACAAGAGCCCAAAACCATCCAGAAAAAGTCCAAGTACCAGTCTCTGTGTGGATATCTGCAGCAATTTTATGCAATTTAGATATTGCATCATATACTGAAGGTGAGTGATCTGGGATAAAAACACAACAACTACTACCGATGATTCGACATGCACCACCTCGATCAGCTAATATCACATCTAGTACCATACGATTTTGGAGCGCTACAATCCTCGCAACTTGGAGCTCCTCAGTAATATTCCCAAGTGCCAGAGCTGCCTGATTGGTAACAGCTTCCACAACCCTAGTCAATTGTCTCACTTTCCTACTGTTTAACGCAACACCTACAAAGGGGAACAATCCTAAATTAAAATCAACATATTGTTGCAGGCTAGTATCCGTTTGGTCTACCTCATTTGTACTTATTTCCCTTTTATATCTATTGTTAATGATGTCATTGAACAGTTTTAAATCTCGGTGATATGATGCATGAGCCAAAAACACAGGGGGTAATAGAAAAGATACATAACACACACCTGACCACCCAACAGGTAGTTGGTAATATCCATAGTTACCACAAACAAAATATGTATTATGTGAAGCTGTAAAACTACTATTATTTACACTCTCAATAGTTAAAATCAAGGTACAATCGCTTATCCCTACTGGAATTCGTCCAATGCTTCGTATACATAAATCTGCTTTGGTTTTTGTAACAGAAATCACAAATTGTTCTTTCTTGTCAGAGTCTCGTATATTTGTGAAGACATATGGTATTGAAACATTGTCCGGTTGATACTCTTCCGATTCCCATTTAGTTCCTTTAGCTTGGGGATACCCATCTTTGTCTTGGTAGCACACTTTATGAAGGCGAAAAAGAAGTCCGCCCTCTGTACGTTTTCCAGATGTAAACAAAAGCATGTACCAAGCTTGACAAGAACCATTGTGTGAAAAAGGAAGAGTAATGAAAGGTGTTCCTCCTTTCTTTTGATGCGCAGGTATCATTCCACATACCCAACAGTTAGTAGTATTTGTAGCATTATGAGTATGATGCAACATCTGAATGAAAGTATTATTGAAGTACGATTGACGGTGCTTCTGCTCCTGATAGGGAAGCGTAAAGTAATAGTGATCCTCTGGTACTGGAGTAGTGGCAACAAAAAACTCACGAGCAGGAGACTTCTTTTCAATAAACCAGGTGATTGTTGCTGTAACTACCAAAACAACAACAAACCCCATAATACTAATGATCAATTTGTTATTCATTTTAGCAACAGTGATAATCGACCCTTTCAGAAATGAATTAAAAACAATCGTTGGAGCTCTTATCCCTGGGCAGCCGCTGATTTCTTCACCACGGGCCAAGACGGGTGTCACTACTCTAATGCACGGCTGATCCACCCTCCTTGCCACATTGGTTCTCCGTTTCACTAACCCAGGGCGGTAGCTCAACCAGTCTTTTCAAAACAATTTTCAGATTCTTTCCTTGGTCTCAAATTATATCGCGACACTCCAGAAGTCGTATGGTCTGGGAAGACCTCTGCAGATTCGTCAGGTGATATAGCACGGCCTTTCTCCGTAGTCAAAATCTCTCGATGATCGGTCAGCACAGCAGGTTCCACCAAGGTAGGTAGCACTCTCTTGCAGTGAGTACTATGGACCCAATTCTTTCGGTTCGTCACTCGAACTGCTGTCCTTGTCGCAAGGAGCACCTGTTCTGGGCCTCGCCACCTTGGTTCCAAGCTGCTTGATCTTTCAAAAGACTTAATCATCACCTGGTCACCAGGTCGGAGTTCATGGCCTTCACCTGTAGATCTGTCAGGAAGTGCTTCTCGAACCTGTTGATGAATAGAAACCAATTTGTCGGTTAACTGTGCCAAATAATCATTCATCAGGACACAAGGTACATGATATACAGATTTTGGTTTAGGAACTCCCCAAATATTCATTGGTCTCCCAAATACTACTTCATAGGGGCTAAGGCCAAGTCGGGAGTGTGGCACTGACCTAATAGACAATAATGCCAATGGTAATGCATCCGGCCAAGTAAGGGATGTGGAAGCCTGTATCTTCGCTAATTTCAGCTTCAATGTAGCATTATACCTTTCCACCAACCCTGCTGATTGTGGGTGGAAAACCGCATGGAACTTCTGTTTGATCCCTAATCCTTTCAGGACATACTTAATAACTTCCCCCCGTTATCACTCCATAAAAGTCTGCAAACACCAAACCTAGGGAAAAATTCTTTCAAAAGCACCTTCGCTGTGGTAATGGCAGTATTATCCTTTGTGGGGTACGCCTCTATCCATTTACTGAAGGCACAAACCACCACCAAGACATACTTTAAATTGTTGCAGCGTTCAAGCTGAATGTAATCCATTTGTAGAACTTCAAAAGGTGCAGTTGGTGTAGCAAACCCTCCTGCAGGAGTACGTGTCCCTTTTCCAGGATTGTATTGTAAGCAGATCAAACAAGACTGTACTACTCTCTTAGCTGTACTGGAAATTTCTGGATGCTCCCAAACTTGCGTAAGCAACTTTGTTATTGTTGAAGCTCCAACATGTGCCAGCCCATGTGCCATCTGAACCATAGGTTGTACAAAAGCTATAGGCAATTTCCATTTATCCATCTGCTTATTCCGCCAACAGCCCTCATCATCCAATTCTCCATCTTTAGACCATTGCTCACGTTCTTTCACAGAAGCAGATTTCTGTATATCTAATACGTCTTGTCTAGCATTATGCCAACGTTCAGCTTGTGACTTCACTACATACATAGAAGTAGTACTTCGCTGCATCGCAGTCTCACGTGCTACACGGTCTGCAAGAGCATTACCTTGCCCTATCTTATCGGTCACTTTCTTATGTGCACTACATTTCACAATAGCTAGTTTATTTGGATATGTCAATGCAGTCAAGAGGTTATGCACTAATTCTCCGTGCATTATCTGCATCCCGTGGGATGTGAGAAAACCTCTCTCCTTCCAAAGCAAACCAAAATCATGAGCCACTCCAAAAGCATAGCGGCTGTCTGTGTAAATGTTCACACTTAAATCAGTACTAAGCTCACATGCTCGTGTCAAAGCTATTAGTTCAGCTGCTTGAGCTGACTTCTGTGGTATACGAGCTGTCTCCACTACCGTGTGTATTGTGGTGATTGCATATGCAGCTGAGGTCGTACCATCTGGCAACTTCAAACAAGACCCATCAACCCACAGTTCCCCGTCTACATCTAAAAGGGGCGTATCTTGTAAATCAACACGACCCTTTGTCTGTTCTTCGGTAAGGAATATACAGTCATGTGTTTCTTGTGACTGAGGCTGAGTCACCGGATATGGCAACAAAGTAGCTGGATTTAGTGTCGCACATCTCTTCAGTGTAATGTGAGGAGCCAACAATGTCAACTCATAACCTGTCATACGGGCGCTAGTTAAATGTTGTGTCTTTGTTTGATTTAAAAGAGCATCAACCGCATGGGGTATTAGCACCAACAGCTTATGTGACAAAACTATCCCTTCACTCTGACGTATTGAGACAGCTGTTGCGGCAACTGAACGAAAACACCCGGGCAACGCTCGAGCGACAGGATCAAGTACTGCTGAAAAATATGCACAGGGACGCTGCTTATCGCCATGTGTCTGTACTAAAACTGACAATGCACATCCATCTTTCTCATGTACGTAAAGTGCAAAAGGCTTCATGTAATCTGGAGTACCTAACACTGGTGCAGAACAAAGGGCTTGTCGTAACTGCCGGAAAGCAGTCTCACATTCATCTGTCCATGGGAGGGGCATTGGAGTATTTTTAGTCAAAAGTGCTAGCAAAGGTTTGGCAATGTGTGAAAACCCTAATATCCATTGCCTACAAAAAGAAGTAAGACCAAGGAATGCACGAACATCTTTCTGAGTGGAGGGTACTGGTGTGTCTAAAATTGCTTGAATACGATCTGATGTAAGTGCACGGCCCTCCTTAGACAAAAGGTGACCTAAATAGGTTACCTTTGGTCTACAATATTGCAATTTCTTTCGTGACACTTTATGATGGTGTGAAGCAAGAAAAGAAAGTAAGGACAAAGTGCACTTTTCACATTGCTCCGGGGTATCAGCTGCCAACAAAATATCATCAACATATTGTATGAGAGCCACACCTTCAGGCAAAACAAAAGAATCAAGTTGTCGTTTTAACGCCTGACTATAAATACTTGGACTCTCCGTATAGCCTTGAGGAACTCTGCAAAATCTATATGATAGTTTATTCAAAGTAAAACCAAACAAATATCGGCTGTCAGGATGAATAGGGATCGAAAAGAAAGCATTCTTCAAGTCTATCACAGAGAACGTAGTTGCTGTCGGGGGAACCAAAGTAAGGAGTGTCGTGATGTCAGATACCACAGGATATTGTGGTATCACAATCTTATTGACTTCTCGTAAATCAATAATGAATCGGTAAATCCTAGTATCAGTATCCTTTTTCAGAATAGGAAGAATCGGACTGTTACAAACATTATACAGAACTGCCTCGACAACTCCAACTGCAATAAGATCATGCACAATTCGTGTGAGTGCTTCTTCGCCCTCCTGTGAAATTTTGTATTGAGGCAAACGTGGCAATACAGCTCCCTCCTTAACACTAATATGTACCGGTGGAATAATCATTTGTCCCACATCAGTATCTGAAGTAGCCCACAAAGTACTAGGGAGTGAAGCTAATGCAACATCCTCTTTAACAAGACAAACTCTTTCCATCACAGGATGATTATCATTTAAAATAACACGCACCCCTTCAGGAGAGCATTGTATTGTAGCCCTGAAATACTTGAGCATATCAAGACCCACAATATTGTCTGGTGTATTTGGAGAAAGCAAAAATGGACATGGAGCAGTAAATTTATCAACATGGAATGCAAGTGGTTGTGACAATGGGCTAGGGGAAGGTGTTCCACCGAAACCTATTGATGTAATGGTTAAGCCAGACAGGGGAGCCCTTGGAATCAATTGTTTAGACAAGGCGCTACGAGTAGCTCCTGTATCAACCAGAAACTGATCAGTAAGACCCAAAACATGTGCTGTAACATAGGGACCCCTCTGATCTACTGGAACTTCAACTGATTCCTTACCCCATCCTAGGCAATCCTATGCATAAGCAGAATCTTGGAAATCAGGCTGCACATGGTCAGACATCTGGTATTGGTTCCGTCTATCAAAAGTGTTAAACCCATCCTGCCCTCGTGTATTAGCATCAACCCTAGCATGATCATTTGTGCTTCTTCTAGGTCCTGAATATCCTGAGCGATTTCTCATTTGTCCCCGACCACGTGAACACTGCTGAACACGTAGTGCTGGACAATCAGCAGCCCAATGCCCAAATTTCTTACAATACGCACACTGATCATCAGACAAATTTGAACGAGTGTAAGAAGAACCATAAGTTCCACGTCCACCTCTATCACTACCTCTAAAAGGCGGACCATAAGCTTGAGCCAACATAACCTTCGTCTTTAATTCTTTAATCTTTTTCTCCTCGCTACCTTTTGCTTCTAATTCCTGTCGTTCATAATACTGAGCCATAGTCAAAAGAGAAACCGGAGTAGAGGTAGTCCATGAACTTTCACTAGCTTTTAGACGACTAGCTATTCCTGGTAACAGATTTGCAACATATTTATTGACGAACAAATGTCTGCCCGTATCATCTGACAATGACTGACCGCTAAAATCATGAAATGCTTCTTCAAAGCGTGTAAAGAAATCAGAGACCGATTCATCTGCCTTTTGTTTACAAGACGCTAAAACAGTCCAATCTATCTTTTTAGGGGGAATAATCGTTTTCAACTTAGCTAATATGGCTGCAGGAAGATCTAGAATCAACTGATATGGCTTTTTCGCAGTTTCCCTATCCCCGTCCATCTGTTCTATTTCTTTCCATGATGCCCCAAAAACTGTACGATCATCAATTTTACGAACAGTTCTCCACATATCTGGCGGTAATATCAATCCGAAAAATAAATCAATGTCAGCCAAAGTCATAGTACAAGAACTAATTGCTCCCTCAACTTCCTCATAAAAGGCGGCTGGATTTTTCCGCGGGTCAGGTAATGCTGTTTTAAGTGCCATTACATCTGCCCTATTCCAAGGAGTATACACCCAATTATAAATAAAATAACGCTTAGCATCAACAGAAGTTTTATCATCATTTGTACCCAATCCTTTAGGAGGAACATACAAAGGCGCGGCCTCCCGCATTGGTTTCGCGTGAACTATCATAGTCTTATCTGTTTCAAAGATGGAAGATTGCGCCCCTTCGGTCTGAGATGCTCGTGCAACTGCGTCCGCAGCCCTTTTCTCTTCTTGCAAACGGACTGCCACAATACATAATTTCATTAAACGCCTGATTGCATCAGCCACCTGGGAGAAAACAAAAAGACCATCACGCATTTGCTTATGATCAGCTGCTACATCATCGGGCTCTAACTCATCAGAATATTTCCGATATAGTTCAATAACTTCTGAGCCAAATGCCTCAGTAAAATATAGCTGCTCCTTTTCCGTCCACCCTTTCATGTTGTCTAAAAGTTCAGAAGCAGAAACAACGCTACGAATTGTTTTACGAGCAATAGATCTAAGCTCAGACGCACGGTCAGCAGGCAGCATAGAGCGACTGTCCCGCATCTTCTGTTGCTCCGAACTGGAGACTTTAGGTAACTCATGAGGGGCAGAAGGGACGACATACGGAGGTGGAGGGCGATCTAGTAACAATAAATCATCATGTGGTTTATTAAGGATAGGATAGAGAGGTTGCCTAACAGTGTATTGGCCAGTTACCTGTAGCTTACGTTCTTTCTCTTCTAGCTCCTTTAAGTCATTTATTTCTTTCTTTCTCATTTCCAATGCTTTCACATATACATTCTTCCGCTGCTCTTTCTCAAGCAAGGCTTGCTCACGCTTCACTCGTCCACGCGCTTCTTTCTCCCACATTCGTACACAGTCAAACATATCTTGCCTAGACTTTCACTTACACATACATTGTTCCACATACTCAATCTTTCGCAAATCAAATGACCCATGCATAGGCCAACGTAACTCAGGATCCGCGCGGGTGTATTTATTCCATAATGTGCTGTACATTATAGAAGAAAGACCATGTTTAACATACATATCTCTATTTGGCGTCCTCTCTGGGGGTGCTGGTTGCGATTCTTCCAGTCTCAAATTTGTACCATTACAAAAGCAACACATCCTACGAAGTGCGCTAAAAACAGGCATGCCATAAATAGTGCAGAATATGCAATATTAGAATCAAAGTAGCACTTAAGGTGCCGTTCAAATCAAAATTAAATTGGAGAAAATTCTCCTCATTACCTGCCTATATAAATTGCAATTTATATATCAAGTCCAAAAAATACAAATTGACTAGTCACCCAAATCACGAGAGCCACAGTAAGTAGTGCTAAACTACATTACCAAACACAGGCATCAAAACCCACAGCAAGTGCTGTAAAACGGCTCTTACCAATCACAGGGTGTCCAGGTTCCAACTGCCAAGTTCTAAAATCGACCAAATGGTCACTGCATGACGAATGAACAAAAAGGATCTCAGTCGAGGACCGGCGCCACCTGGATGGTCAAATCAGAAAGAAGGGAAAAACGCCGTGGTTGCCAAGACTCGGGTCTCCTCAGGCATTGATCGTCCGCAGCGAAATCCCAATCCTTCGTCGCGACCAAGTCGCATCCGAGTCGCCGATGAGTCCCTGTTCGGGCGCCAATTTGTTGAAGTAAGCCTCAGCAAGGCCTACTAGTGCAAGGGGTTCACCTTTCTCTGCACAAAGTCCTCAGACCATGTAGGAAGAAGTTGGCACAGAAACTGGAATAAAAGACAAAAGTTTATTAACCTCATGAGGTGGTACTACAGTTCAAACAGCACCCTAGGGTAATGTCTGAAGTAGCACACTGAACTGAGAGAGCATGGTCCTTTTATACCCACACAGGGGCTAAAAGGAGATGGTACTATTATGGAAACAAGACTTGTATACATGTAAGGTAATGTGGAAAATGCACAGTCGACAGGTAGGAGGAGCTAACAGTTTCCAAGGACTAACAGCTGCAGACCTTACTGAGCATGTGCGAAAGTAAGAGATGCTAAATATAACTTGTCACTAGGCAGATTTCAAGAGCAGTTAACAGAAAGGTAGGACAGAGCACATGGTGAGCACATGGCAGCATGTAGCAAAGAAAATGGCTGCCATGAATACAAAATGGATTCCGCAAAATGTTCACAATAGTTACTAAATACAAGATGTCTTCTGCTAAGGCTTAATCTAATCACTGCTAAATTACAACAAGGGAGCTGCATCCCACATGGCCATGGAGGGCCACACCACAGACTCTGAATGCACCAGTGGGACGGAGGGCGAGGGGAGCTTCACGTCGGCCACCGGATCACCCACCAGTGACACGGACTCGTCCGCCGATGGGAGCTCCCCTGTGGTGGCGGCACCACCTGTGCGCCCCACTTCTACAGGTACAGCCGCCACCCCCCCCTACCAGCACCGCCCTCCCAGCAGCCCCTCAGCGTTCGCCCCGTGCCCGCTCACCCAGGAGGGTGGGCATCACCTTCGCCCCAGGCACCTCAGGCCCTGCCCCAGTCACCCCTGCTGCCCTCAGTGAATAGGCCATTGACCTCCTCAGGTCACTCACTGTTGGGCAGTCTACCATTGTGAATGCCATCCAGGGTGTAGAAAGGGAGTTGCAACACGGTAATGCATTCCTGGAGGTCATTCATTCTGGTCAGGCTGTCCTTCAGCGAACCCTGCAATCTCTGGCCTCAGCACTGATGGCAGCCATTGTCCCTGTGTCTAGCCTCCCCCTCCAACTTCCTCCACCCAGACCCAATCTCCTGTACCCCAGCCCATCCCAAGCACACCTACAGACCAGCATGCACACAAGTCAACACACACAAGTAGCTCAAGCAAACATAGGCACCACACACACCACAGGCACTCACGCAATCCTCACCCACATACAGACACAGCAACATCCACTGTCTCCACTGTGTCCCCCTCCTCCTCTTCTCCCTCCTCCCTCCCAGTCTTGTCTACACACACACCTGCATGCACCACATCTACAGGCACTAGGACTCGCACCAGGACACCCAGCACCACAAGCCGCTCACCTGCACTCACCACCTCCACTGCCATTTACACGTCCCCTGTGTCCTCCCCCAATGTGTCTGTGACGCCCCCCCCAAAGTACACAAACGCCGGCAATCACTCACCCAACATCCATCCACCTCACGACAGCCTCCAGTACCTGCACCTGCACCCAAAACACCTAAAGTGACACCTCCTACAACCACCTCCTCTTCCTCCACTCCCAGACCCCCTCCAGCTACCCATCCCAGTGTTCGTCAGAAACTGTCCCTCTGTCAAATTTACCTTTTTGCCCCCCCCCCTCCAATTCATCAGTCCCGTCGTAGTGCCTCAGCCAAAAAGCATCCAGTACCAGTGGTGCGTGTTCCAGGTTTTTGGAGTGCACCGGCCACCAGGGCAGGCAGTAGGACCCGGAGCCAAGGCACTGGCAGCACACCCCCTGTAAAGGCTCTGAAAATGGAGAGTGGACGACGGGACTGTCTTAAGACTCCTGGTGGGACAACAAGTGACATGGGATCAAAGGCGATTGGTGAGTCAGCTATAACTCCAACAAAGGTGGGGAAGGTCCAGAGGAAGTCTGCCCAGCCTGTTGTGAGTGTCACGGCGGAGAAGTGCGCCATCATATCCGGCGGTCCAGACACAACTGCCAGCCCCGTCGTCACTGGTCCAGAGACCACCCCCGGAGTCACAGCCCAGGAGGGCCCAAGTATCGTCACTGGTCCAGAGACCACCGCCAGAGTCACAGCCCAGGAGGGCCCAAGTATCGTCACTGGTCCAGAGACCACCGCCAGAGTCACAGCCCAGGAGGGCCCAAGTATCGTCACTGGTCCAGAGACCACCGCCAGAGTCACAGCCCAGGAGGGCCCAAGTATCGTCACTGGTCCAGAGACCACCGCCAGAGTCATAGCCCAGGAGGGCACAAGTATCGTCACTGGTCAGGAGACCACCGCCAGAGTCACAACCCATGAGGGGCCAGGATGCCACAGCCCGCTGGGCAATGATGGAATGTCATGCCACACACCAATGCCCATTGTAGAGATCGTCATGCCACACACCAATGCCCAGTGTAGAGATCGTCATGCCACACCCCAATGTCCGTATCAGAACCGCCATGTCAAAGCACCGCTGAACAGGGCAAAGACCGCCATGGCAAAGCACCGCTGAACAGTCCTGAAACGCCATGTCAAAGCACCGCTGAACAGGGCAAAGACCGCCATGGCAAAGCACAGCTGAACAGTCCTGAAACGCCATGTAAGAGCACCGCTGAACAGGGCAAAGACCGCCATGGCAAAGCACCGCTGAACAGGGCAAAGTCCGCCATGGCAAAGCACCGCTGAACAGGGCAAAGACCGCCATGGCAAAGCACCGCTGAACAGTCCTGAAACGCCATGTCAAAGCACCGCTGAACAGGGCAAAGACCGCCATGGCAAAGCACCGCTGAACAGTCCTGAAACGCCATGTCAAAGCACCGCTGAACAGGGCAAAGACCGCCATGGCAAAGCACTGCTGAACAGTCCTGAAACGCCATGGCAAAGCACCGCTAAACAGGGCAAAGACCGCCATGGCAAAGCACCGCTGAACAGGGCAAAGACCACCATGGCAAAGCACCGCTGAACAGTCCTGAAACGCCATGGCAAAGCACCGCTGAACAGGGCAAAGACCGCCATGGCAAAGCACCGCTGAACAGGGCAAAGACCGCCATGGCAAAGCACTGCTGAACAGGGAAAAGACCGCCATGTCAAAGCACCGCTGAACAGGGCAAAGACCGCCATGGCAAAGCACCGCTGAACAGGGCAAAGACCGCCATGGCAAAGCACCGCTGAACAGGGAAAAGACTGCCATGTCAAAGCACCGCTGAACAGGGCAAAGACCGCCATGGCAAAGCACCGCTGAACAGGGCATGCACCGTGTAGGAATGAATGGACCGCCACATCAGGCATCCTTATCCCATGTGCAGCTGGGACAGTGACAGGACAGGTACTTTTACGTGGAGACTCATCCAGTCTGGGCACCAGTCCCCCTCCACAACCAGTGGAGACCTGCATCTACTTGAGAGACTGTGGCTTTGCACTCCCCAGGATGGCACAGTGGGAAAACCACCCACTGTAGTTACTTGAGAGACTGTGGCTTTGCACTCCCCAGGATGGCACAGTGGGCAAACCACCCACTGTAGAGACTTGAGAGACTGTGGCTTTGCACTCCCCAGGATGGCACAGTGGGAAAACCACCCACTGTAGTGAAGTGAGAGACTGTGGCTTTGCACTCCCCAGGATGGCACAGTGGGAAAACCACCCACTGTAGTGACTTGAGAGACTGTGGCTTTGCAGTCCCCAGGATACATCAATGGGCATGGAGCCCCGTCGTGGATCTGGCTTCGCATTCATCTGGCTGAGGTGCCCCCCTTTCCCTTCCCCCTGAGGTGCCTGTAGTGTTTCTATCTGATGCCCCGGCAGTGTTCTCTCCGATTTTGTCAGGTATCTATAGTGGGCCTCGCCCATGCATTTTTGGACTGTTGGTGCACGGACATTGTTGTGTACATATCTGCACTACTTCTCGGATTGTATGTGTAAATAAGAGTGATTTTGAGATATGTATATCTGTATATTTTTGTATGACATGTATATTGGCACATTACAATGTTTGCCCGAATTTCACATTGCCTTTGCATTCTTCCGGGGGGATTGTGGGTTGTTACTGTGATTTTTGTGACTGCATTGGTGTGTATGTTGTGATATGCAAGGATGGGGGTGTTTGGTGGGTGTCCCCCTTACTTTTGCCTCCCCCCTCCCCGTATCGTAGGTGCAGTACTCACCGGTATCTTCTGCACCTACGTAGCTGTTGGTCGTAAAGGAGCAGAAAAACAAGGGCAGGTAGGATTTGTAATTCGGGCTCCATGGTGTCCTCCTTCCTCGTGGGATGTGTTCAGGTGAGCATTTTCCCATAGCAAAAGCTGTTTCCTCCATGTTTTTATCCGCGGTGCATCCGCCCCGGAAAAAGTGGCGGATTGGCGGGTTGTAATAGGGTGGGCGGTACATTGTATCCCGCCTGTCTGTTGGCGGTAACCGCCGCGCTGCTTGTCTCTACCGCCGTGGCGGGCGGTGTGTTAAAGTGTCTGTCTTTGTTGGCGGTTTCCGCCAGGGTCATGATTCCCTTTTTTTGTCCGCCGGCCTGTTTGTGGTATTACCCCACCTTTAACACCGTCCGCCAGGGTTGTAATGACCCCCATTATGTCATATCTTTTTTCCACTCCCCAATTGTTGGTAAAGGGCCCCTGTCCCAGCGCACAGCTACTTGTCTCTTTGCCATAAGTAGTCCCACTGCTATTAATGACCCATTTGTCGGGGGCAATTGCTTGTCATCGCCCACCAGGGCCAGCTGAGGGTCCGAAGCTATCCGTTCATCTGCGATTGAACTCCATTCGCCGAATACTGCCTGCCAAAAATTTTGAATTCCCAGGCAACCCCACAACATATGTAGGAACACAACTTCCTCCTCCAGGGATCTAGAGCACTTTGCACTGTCATGAAGACCATACCTGCACAACCTGGACGGAGTATAGTAGACCTGATTAAGATACTTAAAATGTAAGAGTCTATGAAGTCCATTGAGAGATATAGGCCTTCATTATGAATCTGGCGCCGCGGTTGTGGTGGTGAGCCCAGCATGTTCGAAACGCCGCGACCGCCAGGCTGGCCCCAGTCGCAGCGTTTGTAATCCTCCAGGGTGGCGCTGCCTGCAGCGCCACCCTGGGGATTATGACTCCCCTTCTGCCAGCCTTTTCATGGTGTTTTATACCGCCAGGGAATGGCTGGCGGAATGGGTGACTGGCCTGAATTACAGGCAGTGGAATGCGCGACGGGTGCTGCTGCACCCGCCGCACTGCCGACTCCATTAGGAGCCTGTGTCAATGTAAAGGCCCTGTTCACTGCAGGGCCGGTGGGCAGAAATGCTGTTTCCGCCCACCAAGCTTGCGGTGAACGCATAATAGGGCCGGCGGGGTCATGACCGCACTGGCGGTCTTCCAGTGGGATGAGTTCGGCGGGTGCCAGAACTCATAATGAGGGCCATAGTCTTGGTCCTAGAACGGCAGTATGCCCATTGATTGTCCTCTATAATGACATTCAAATCTCTTTGTCATTCTAATCGCGCTATAGATATCTCCAGTCTATGTGCTTCCTGCGTAATGGCGTACAGCCTGGATATAACATGACCTGGCGTGGAGTTCCGCAGTAGTGACGAGAGAGGAGGGACTGTGGGTGACTCTTGGAGGTCACCTTCTAATAATTCCTGCATCCCGGCACATGCCCTGTGGTAGTGAAACATGATGAGAGGTGTGACTGTAGCCCCTCCATATTGTACTTTTTCCCAGCTCCGCAACCTGCCCTCTTCAAACATGTCACTGACGACGCCCAAATCCTAGAGAGCCTTACTTACTCCCCTCTCCTGTGACATTGGAAACCATGTGTACCAGGCTAGCGGTGCTTCCGGTGCATATAGTAAGGAACTCACCAGCCTGTCCATTAAATTCTGCCAGGCATTGGAAGTCGTGTTTATCGAATCCAGTTTCCCGAATCGTCATTTTGGTTTATCAAAGAGGACTCGGGGTAAAATACACAAAGTCCTCATCCCCCGCTCCAGCCGGAGATGGGGCTACTGCTGGGGCACAGGCACCCAATAGTGAGCGAACTGCGCTTGAGTGACCTGATAGTACGCTTCCAGGTCTGGGGCAACTCGGCCTCCCATATCATATGGGGGAGTGATTGTCAGCCAACGCACCCTGGGATGTTTACCTGCCCAGGCCAATCTACTCAAAGGACCCCTTAGCCTCTCAAAAATAGAATGGGAGGATGATCGGGATGTTAAGGAACCAAAAGAGAAAGCGTGGCAGCAGCACCATTTCCATGATGACCACTTTCCCAGCAAGAGAGAGAGGAAGTTTAATCCAGTGTTCGACCGAGTCCGACAGCCGTTGTACAGCCACACCATAATTATCTCAGAGGACGATAGCTGGATCAGAGTGAATTTTAATCCCCAAATAGCGCACCGACTCTTCTGTCCACTGCAGTGGGTATTCCATGGGTACCCTGTTGGTGCCAGAAGTGAGAGGGAACACCTTGGATTTGCCCCAGTTAAAGTGGAGCCCAGCATGGCCTCCAAACAGCACCACTTCTCGGAGAATGGGCGCGAGATTCCGCACTGGTTCCCTGACGTATAGTAATGTTCTGTCTGCATACGCGGACACTATAAGTGTGTAATGAGTAAAATGTAACCGTCTATGGGAATGGTCCTGCAGTGCGCATGCCAGCGGCTCAACTACTAACGCGTAGAGCAGGGGGAAAGTGGGCAACACAGCCTCGTTCCCCTCTCTATTGAAATTGGGGGAATCACCCTACCATTTAACCTTAGTCTGGCAACCGTCCGAGTATACAGCACCCCAGTCAGCTTTATGAATATTTCTTCAACTCCCACTTGGTGCAGGACTGCCCGCATAAAGCCCCACACCACGGAGTCAAAAGGTTTTTCGATATTTAGAAACACAGCCACTGCCTTAACTTCGGGATCTAGATGCTGCATTGCGGCAAAGAAAGTTTGCAGGTTATACGATAGGCTACATCCTGGAACAAACCCAGTCTGTTCCACACCTATCAAATGGGGGGGAAGAGGAGTCAGCCTATTCGCTAGGATTTGGGCATACAGCTTAGCATCCAGATTCATAAGGGACAGTTGTTTGTATGAGGAGCAGTGATCCGCCGGCTTCCCGGGCTTCAACAGGACCACCAACAGGGCCTCCCGTACAGGCGGAGGCATAGAGCTGTCAGTTGCCATCTCCTCGAAAAGAGTCACCAGGTGCGGTATAAGAATGTCTTGATAGACTTTATAGAAGGCCACGTTAGTCCATCTGTGCCTGGCGCTTTACCTGTCAGCATACACGCCAGAGTGAGCTTGACTTCCTCTGGCTGCAGTTGGCCCATCAATCGAACCCTACGTTCGTCTGTAAGCCATGATATGGAGATATGGGCTAGATAGTCCCCAACCGCCATCTCATCTAACTGTGAACGTGATCTACATAGACCTGTTTAATAATCATGGAACTGCTGTACCATCGAAGGGGGATCACTCCACACACCGCCATCGTCGTCCAGTATTTGTGATATTGTATTATCCTTATGGCGAGGGCGAAAAGTGGATGCTAGTGTAGCTCCAGGTCGTTCCCCTTCACCATAGATACGGGCTACCACATATTTCCCCTTATGTGTTACCTCTGCCTGTTCTACCTCCTGGAATTCTGTCATCCTGTCCCGTATAGCATGCAGCACTCAACTATCCCCACCTCTACCTACCTGGCTTCCAACTCCGCTATTTCGGCCTCTAAACTTTTCATTTTTTGTTTTTGAAATGCATCTCGTTTTCCTTTAAGGAAAATGGGCTGCATTAAAAAAAAAACTGCTTTATTTAAAAGCAGTCACAGACATGGTGGTCTGCTGTCTCCAGCAGGCCAGCATCCCTGTGAGGGTGGGCATTCCCAAGGGCGTTGCAAATTGCGACCTACCTCATGAATATTCATGAGGTAGGTCATTTGCGACCCCCTTGCGAATAGCAAACAGTGTCATTGACACTGTTGAACATAAGGTTTTGTGACTTGCAAATTGCAAGTCACTCTGACTCGCAGTTTGCGAGTCGCAAAACCTATATTTCGTACATGTGGCCCCAAGCATGCAATATCTTATACTGTTGCACTGTTCAATGGGCACAAATTTCTAACATAGCACAGGTCATCTGCCGACTAGGATTACTTTTGAACCTACCCCAACTGCCTTCCCCCTCCCACACTGGTTTCTCCCTAACGTGTGCAATCTTTTCTCTCTCCGCCCTAACCCCTTTACACTCCACAACAAACAACTGAAACGTGGTACACACTCAGGGGCAGATAAAGCCAAGCATCTCATCCACAACATATCCATCATGTGAGCTGTATTCTCATTTTCCAGTCCTGCATGCACTAAGGGTCTCTTTTTAGGTTAACCCATTGCAATCCTGCTTTGTGCTGCCCACGCGTAGGGGCTCCCCAAATACTGCACTGTGCATCTCTGCAGACCCCTCACCACTGTACTTCCACCTTCGTGTTGCTAATCCAATATACTCCAGTTTGTACCATTACAATGGCAGGCAAAGCCCTTGTTTTTCGATATTCAGCTGTACAGGACCTCTTGACCTTTGATAGCGCGTCCAGTCCTCCTAAATTACTTATGCTTGGACACGCCAGAGGTCGGTGAACCTTTTGACCGGGTTGGGTTCTCCTCATCCAAAGAATTGTCGGATCCCTCAAATCGATAATCAATAACCATTTATAATCAATAACCAATATTCGATTAGTAATCAATCAACAAATTAGTTAAACAGAAAATCAGTAATTAAACACACCATAACCTTTCAGTCATGAATAACCACACCTGTTTATTAAAAGTTAATGAGTTTATTTCCCTATATTAACAAAGCTAATACAATATAAGTAAGTCTCAAAATCAAATGATATACGCATACAATCATTACTAGCTGTCCATAACGATGGAAGAAATGCAATCTACGCAAAATTTGGATTATAATACACTCGGTTATAGCAATGCAAATCACTAATATAAGTAACTGATTTTGACTAATTGCATACATTGATCAGCATAACAAGATTTCAATTCAGCATGGTGCATCAAATGAATACCTCAACTAACCTCTGATTAGCATTGGCATGTGGGGCTTCATGCAAAAGAATTTAATCAACATAAATTTAGAAAACTTCTAGCTTAGGCTCTGTCAAAATAAGCAGTTGGTACCTAAGAAGGAAAATACAATAAATAATACATTTATCCTTTCATAATTACCAAATACAATCAGCATTCAAGGTAAGTCTTCGTCCTTCAGGTACCGGTTTGATGAGCATGGGGCAGATTTCAAAAGGGCAAAGGTTAAGTCAAGTTTTCCTTGCGGCAGCAAGGAATATGGGGCAAAAGTTATCGTATGGGCAAGACGGGGTAAAGTTAAGGTTAAAGTCTCTAGGGTGAGAATTCTTTAAAAGTCTCTCTCTCTGGGATAGAGAAAAAGCATGAAAATGTCATTTAAAATGGCGTCTTGAATCTGGCTTCAAAATGGCATCAAAGAAAATGGCAGGCTTCTCTTTGTCCGGTGGGTTTAAGTAAGGAAACGTTCCAAATTCTTCAGGGTCTTCCATTGGAGGGTCCATGGGGTGGTTTCTCTTTGACCAATGAATAGTGTCTTTCTCTTAGTACGCATTTATGCATAAGGTGTCCTTGGAGTTTTGGAACACAAGTAGCAACAAAGTTTGGCAATTATTTCTGTATCAGAGTCTTTATTGTCTGCACCTGCAGAAACTGGCCTTGCTTCAAAGGGGATGAAACTTGCCTAGCACGAAACCTTGAGATAAGTGTATTAGTCATTCTACTGGAAAAATACAGCTTTGCATATATATATACGACATTTCTTTGTTAATACAAGTGAAAACTACGCAGTTAAAATTGAGACCGGACGACTAGGCCAAAGCCTCTGCTAAATTTAAGCTAAGCATATAACAGTTTAACGAGAAAATCATAAAATACTTCTGCAATTATGACGGATTACTACATTATCGATTCTTCATGATTAATCAAGCCCGTTTATACTAATTGGCGAACTACTTCGTGGGCACATTTTCTACACACATTATTTTTCTTTGCTAAAATCACATTGTCTTATACGATTTTGTTACATGATATCTGAATGTTTGTTAGTCTTTCTTTTTCTGCTTCATCACCTTCGAATCCAATACAGAGCAGACAGGGCCCAGAGGCAGTGCGGGTACCACTAGCCCTGTCCACACCGGCAATGATCCAGGCTTCCTCGCCTGCGACCCCAATGTCATTCCACATCATCCATGCCTCCCAAAGCGTCCTCCTCTTCAACTTTTTGCATATTTTGCTGTTCGTCCCTTGGCCTCTCTCATGGGAATGAACTGCTGAAATTTCAGTGGATCTGTGAAGACCAGGGGCTTCCCGGCTACTATCACTCTCAGTGGCGCTGGGTACAGCATATTATATTCCAACTTCAGGTCCCTTAGCTTCCGCTTACCCTATAGGAACTGACGTCTCGCCTCCTGGACCTGCTGGGGGAAATCAGGGAAGAGCGACACCATGGTGCCCTTGTGTCGCAGCTCCCCCAGGGGTTCGGGTTTTCCAGAGTGCTTGCATCTCTGTCCCTGTAATTAAGGAGTATCGCAATGATGGGGTGCAGAGAAGCCCCCGGAGGGTGGCGCGGTGCCAAGAAGCAGTGGGCCCATTCCACTACATATAAGTCTGAGAAAGTCTCACTCCCCAGCAAACTGATCAATATTTGTTCCACGTACTTCTCCATGTTATCTATCCGAGTCGATTCTGCTGCACCCAAAATGCACACGTTATTTCTGCGAAAGCGCGCCTCTAAGTCTTCTGCTTGGACTTGCAGCGTAAGGAGAAGTTTATCTACTTTCTTCTGGGTTGCCCCCAGTGCACTTTGCTCATCTTCAGCCTCTCACACCCTTCGTTCCACCTGGTCCAGACACTCTGAATGCCCATCGAGCCTGTCCAACATGCGATCCATCCTGTATGTCAGAGCATCTATTTTCCGGTTGATTTTTGTGAGGCTGTGCTGCATAGCTGTCAGGATTTGCTTTAAATCTGAAGGCGTCTCTCCCTTGAGGTCTTCTGGCGTATCTGCAGGCACGCTCGCTCCTTCGTTCCGTATTTGATGTGTCTTTCGCTACTCAAATTGTAGTTTGGCTTGTATTTTGTCTGATTTGCCCATGGCGCTAGTGGACGCTCCGCGGTCACACCCAGTCCTTCTGGGCTCAGTCACTCGTTGTCATTGAGCACTGAGCACCCCCTCCAGGCTCACCCCCGTCTGAGCACCACTGGTGGCCCCAGCGGAGTCCTCCGGTTCAGTCACCTAGGCTGCTCTACTCTCGCCTCTTACTCCGAGGCCGGGGCGGAGTCCTATCTCATGGCACGCATCAGGTGTGCGATGCACTTTCGTCTGATCCCCACTTCTCCTCATGGCCCCCAGGGGGGTCGCCCCAATCCTCTCTGGGCTCACCACTGCCTCCCAGCAGGTTGGCGTAGCCACCGCCCCTCAAAGAGCCATTGCGGTCATGGCTGACCGCATCACCTTCTGCGGCTCCCCAGAGGCTCTCTGCATCCCCTGGTGCGAACGATATCCTTCTTTTAGAATGTCTCTGGTCTCAATCTCTTATTTCATGATGCACTCAACACCCACCCCGGTGGAGTCCTCCGATTCAGCACTTGGGCCGCTCTCCGCCCGCCTCCTATTCCGAGGCCTGGGCAGAGTCCTGCCCCATGGTATGCCCCAGGGGCACAATGCGCTCTGTCCAGCCCGCAAGGCCTCACCGCTTCTCATGGCCCCCGTGGGCCGCCCTCGACACCCCCAAGGCTCACTGCTGCCTCCCGCTAGGTTGCATTAGGGTCCAATCACCCACCTCCACTCCTCGCACAACCACCGCGGATGTGCCTGACAGCACTCCCCTTCATGGCTCTGCACTCACACCGGTGGTCGGGTAGGCCTCACTGTCATTTTCCGCCTGTGGATTGTGAAATCAGTGGGCTCCTCTGGATCGTCGTGTGCTGCTACACCACACTCAGGCGTCTGTAGTGTTTTCTTTCGTCCTTGGTGCCAGGATTTTGCAGGATTATGTCCTTGGCTCGAGGAACTTACGACCTAAGCGGCTATCTTGGTGCTTGGCAAACTCTGCCCGTTGCAAATCAATTGTAACAGATAAGTAACCTTGTCTTTCCCCATGTAGAACACATAACTGGTACATGCAGTTTTCCTTCCTCCAGACTCAATGGACTTTTAGGATGGGTATGTAAAACACCTTACCTCTGTACCTGTAGTTAATGAATGCCAATACAATGATTCCTCCTTCAGCTTTGTGCGTGAGAAGATATTTTATTAAGCAAGTAAGGACTGTGTTCTGGTTCTTAGTGGGTGAAGGTGTGTAGTAGAGTAGCTAGACTTGTTGATCCCTCCCCACTCCCATAATGAGGCATGAGTAGACAGAAGACAAAATAGTGATTAGTATTGTACACATTATGCGTATGTGTGTGTGTTTATATATATATATATCACCACTAGGTAGTTTTAGTTAGGACCTAGTTTCTATAGAAAGAGAGATTTTTGTTTTGCTAATAACTTTGGCGCCATTTTATGAATCTTCACGAACATTTCCAAGAAAATATGATGCTCACTTCAGCTGTTGTCTGGAAAGTTTCAGGGTGATCCGTCAAGCCGGGACTGAGAAAAAGGGGGATACCAAAAACATTTTTCCCCATTCATTTTTCCTTAGGGATTTTGAACTGTGATAGTGCCAAAACTACTGGATGGAATGACACCAAATTTGGCAGAAAGGTAGCTCTTGGTTTAGAAAGAGTCCTTTTTGTTACTTGGTGTGAATCCATTCAGTAGTTTTAGAGAAATTAAAGTTTAAATGTGTATATATAGGGACACAAAGGATTCAGGACACCTCCAGATCTCGTGCTGACAACACTTCAACAAGGAAGTGTTGGCAGCCATGTTGGCACTCACCTTCAGCCGAGTCCCACAAAAAAGGTTTAAAAAAACAAGACACCTTGACCCCTTAGCTCTGGTGGTGGGTTCCCAGAGGAACCCCTCCCCCAGGGCCAAAGAGCATTAAAAAATATATATTTTGCAGCAGAATCGCAACTAGGTTGCGAATCCACTGCAATTTTCTTTAAAAAAATACAAAGCACAGGTTCCGGAGCTTCATTATTGAGAAGCCCCAGGGTTGGCCAAGTCCTGGGGCATTTATATTTTAATGCAGGGGGCCCCCAACCCCCTCCCACTGCCCCAGGGACCACTGCCTCCCCAGGGCTTACAACTAATATGCAGGCGGCCGCACGCCCCCGCTTCCCCGGGGCTTATAAATGATGCATGTGGGGGACCCAAGGCATTGAAGACATTTAGGCCCTCATTACAACCCTAGTGGTCGGTGTTAAAGTGGCAGTAATACCGCAAACAGGCCGGCGAAAAAAAAAAGGAATCACGACCGTGGCGGAAACAAAGTACCGCCCACCCTATCACAAGATGCCAATCCGCCACCTTTTCCGGGGCGGAACCAACGCGAACAAAAACACGGCGGAAACAGGACTTGGAAGTGAAAACACTCACCTCTCCATACCCCACGAGGAACCAGGATGCCATGGAGCCAGAACTCCAGATACTCCCTGCGATAGCCTTCCTGCTCCTCTATCAGGAGCACCAAAGACGGCGGCAACGACCACGGTGAGTACTGCACCTACAACACAGGGGAGGGGGGAGGGAAAAGAGAGCACCCCCACCCTCACCCACAACAACATACACACAAATACATGCTGCAACATTACACATACACCCCCCCACGCCCCCAGGAAGAACGCAAGGACAAAAGGAATTGATTAGAACAATTGTAATCAATACAAATCCAGTACTAAAAACTCTGAATACAGTATATACAATTATGTACACCAACTACACAAGTCCGGATAGTGCACCAATCATTGTCCGTGGACCACTGGGCCCAAAATGCATGGACGAGGCCCACACATGACACCAGACTTCAAACGGAGAGAACACTGCAGGGGCATCAGATCAAAAGGAAACAGGCATCTCAGGGGGAGGGGGGCCACCTCAGCCTGATGAATGCATGATGCCACTGCTCCACGAGGGGGCTCCAGGCCCACTGCTCCATCCTGGGGAGTGCAAAGCCACAGTCTCTCAAGTCTTTCCAGTGGGTGGTTTGCCCTCTGCTTTATCTTGGGGAGTGAAAAGCCACAGTCTCTCAAGTCTCTCCAGTGGGTGGTTTGCCCACTGCTTTATCCTGGGGAGTGCAAAGCCACAGTCTCTCAAGTGGATGCCTTTCTCCACTAGTTCTGGAGGGGGCTTTGTGCCCAGAGTGCTTCATCCTGCCAAGGACTGAGGTAGTGGATGCCTTTCTCCACTGGTTCTGGAGGGGGCTTTGTGCCCACAGTGCTTCATCCTGCCAAGGACAGAGGTAGTGGATGTGATACTCCACTGGTTCTGGAGGGGGCTTTGTGCCCACAGTGCTTCATCCTGCCAAGGACATAGGTAGTGGATGTGATACTCCACTGAAAGTGGTGCATCATGGAAGCTGGCCAGGCTCCTGGAACTGACCACCAGTGTCGGACGACTGACCACTGGGGATGGCAGCCATGTCTGCGTTGGTGCCACTGGCTCAGGATGTCGCAGGCCGCTGGCGGTGCTTGTGGCGGTGTCAGTCGCGGCGGTGCTGGCAGCGGCCTCTGTGGGAGCGGTGCTGGCGGAGGGCTCTGTGGCATCGGTGCTGGCGGTGACCTCTGTGGCATTGGTGCTGGCGGAGGGCTCTGTGGCATCGGTGCTGGCGGAGGGCTCTGTGGCATCGGTGCTGGTGGAGGGCTCTGTGGCATCGGTGCTGGCAGAGGGCTCTGTGGCGGCAGTGCTGGTGGCGGTCTTCTCCGTTGGCATCGACGTGGACAGAGGGTGTGACACTAGTCCCATTTTCGGTGCCACCATGCCCTCTCCTGACCTGCCCTTCATTTTCTGTCCCTTCCACACCTTGGATGGTGGCGCTGCTGTCTTGCCACTATCCCCTTTCGTTTTCCCTGAGCCCTTGGTGGCAGGGGTTTTGTGCTTCTCCCTCTGGGATGTAGGCAACTTTTGTAGCTTGGCAGGTGGCGGAATGTCCTTGCCCTCGCTCCGTGGCACACTGGCAGCCCTGATGGTTGGCGCACTCCAATAGCCCGCAGTTGCTGGCACCAATGTGCCTGGTGATGTGGTGGCTGAGGTGCTGGGTTGGGACCTTGAAAGCCTGGCCCTAGGGGACGGGCGGGGGGGAGGTGTAGGTAAGAGGTCAACATTAGCCAGGAAAAGTTTTTTAGACACGCTGGGATGGGTAGCTGGAGGGGGTTTGGGAGTGGAGGAAGAGGTAGTGGTTGTAGGAGGTGTACGTTTGCAGGATTTGGGTGAAGGTGCTTGGGCTGGAGGCTGTTGTGAGGTGGATGGCTATTGGGTGTGTGTGTGCCTGCGTTTGTGTACTTTGGGAGGAGGAATCACAGACACACTGGGAGAGGACGCTGGGGATGTGTGAATGGTAGTGGGGGTGGTGAGTGCACGTGAGCGGTGTGTGGTGATGGGCGTGCTGGTGATGGAGGTAGTGGCTGAAGATGTAGTGCATTCGGGTGTGAGTGGAGACGAGACAGAGAGAGAGAAGGACGACGTGGAGGAGGGGGACACAGTGGAGGCAGTGGATGTTGGTATGTCTGCATGGGTATGATGCTTGTGTGAGTGCCTGTGGGATGTGTGATGCTTATGTTTGCCTGAGCCACCCTTGTGTGTTGAGGTGTGTGCATGCTGCTCTGATGGTGTTCTTGGGATAGGCTGAGGTACAGGGGATTGGGTCTGGGTGGAGGAAGTTGGAGGGGGGAGGCTGGACACAGGGACAACGGCTGCCATCAGTGCTGAGGCCAGAGCCTGATATGCTCTCTGTTGGGCTGCCTGGCCAGAATGAATGCCCTCCAGGTATGCATTTGTTTGTTGCAAATGCCTCTCAACACCCTGGATGGCATTCACAATGGTAGATTGCCCAACAGTGAGGGATCTCAGGAGATCAATAGACTCCTCACTGAGGGCTGCAGGGCTGACTGGGGCAGGGCCTGGGGTAAAGGAGATGCTCTCCCTCCTGGGTTATCGGCCATGGGACACACGCTGAGGGGCTGCTGAGAGGGCAGTGCTGGTCAGGGGGGGGGGCGGCTGTACCTGTTGATGCGGGGGCACAGAGGGGCCCGCCACCACAAGGGAGCTCCCATCAGAGGAGGAGTCGCTGTCGCTGCTGTCTGCTCCTGTCCCCGCCGTGGAGCTTCCTTCACCCTCCGTCCCACTGGTGGCTTTAGACTCCGTTGTCTCCCCCTCCAGGGCCAAGTGAGATGCAGCTCCCTCCTTCTCTGGTGCCACTGCTCCTCCACCTGATGATGCTAACACACACAAGAACAGGGAGACCACAAAAAGGGGGGGGGGACAGAAGAAAGACACTACCGTTGGCGGACACTACAAACACAGCAGCCCTGTGCACTACGCCATGCATCTATAGTTCCAAGATTATTCACAGGGCCTTGGGGGACAAGGCCTATGCCCGATTACTGCACAAATGGAAGTCACTGGAGCCTGACTAGGTGTAGATGGCTCTTACTACTGGTGGGGTTGGGGTGCCACATATCCTGCCTCACAAAGGGAACTTGCCTACAAAGCTCGCCCTGGCCTAGGGGAACCCACTGCCCACCTCCCCCACCGAAACACCTCATAATGCGCGCAGAGACAGATAGATGTGACTGTACTCACCCCCTTGTGGCTGCTGTGATGCCCTCAAGCGCCCATCCAACTCCGGATATGCCACCGCCAGGATCCGGAACATCAGGGGGGTCATGGTGCCACAGGAACCCCTCCCATGTGGGAGGCCACCCCCAGCTGGGCTTCCGCCGTCTTCTTGCTCCAGCGGCGAATGTCCTCCCATCTCTTCCAGCAGTGGGTGCTCTGTCTGTGGTGGACCCCCAGGGTCCGGACGTCCTTGGTGATAGCACACCAAATATCCTTCTTCTGGTGGGTGCTGACCTACGGGAATAGTACAGGGGAAAAGGAAAAACTGTCCGGACCGTCACAGTCATTGGCCCACGTTCCCACCCTTGCCCTGACGCACATACACTCACCGTCCGCTCATGCAGGGCTCAGTTCCGCACCCGTATCTTCTGTCCACACCACCCCAAACAGGCATTGCCCATGCAGCATGCTCACAGTGTACTCACCTGTTTGTCTGGAGGACCGTAGAGTAGCGTGTGCTGGGGGAGGACCCCATCCACTAACTTCTCAAACTCCTCCGAAGTGAAGGCAGGGGCCCTTTCCCCAGACACATGAGCCATCGTCGCTTCTAGACTGAGGTCACAGCAGCACTTGCAGTGTAGGTCTTCTCCTGTCAAAGGTCAGGTATCAAGTGAGTAAACAAACATAAAATGGCAGTCATGTCCGCGGCGGTGCGTACCGTCACCGCCGGCGTACATCGTCATTGGCTCCTGGGACCCATAGGGTCCAATGTTAACTAATGCAGGATTCTGCTGCGGTCAGCAACCGCCTACCGCGACGGTGTAGAATGCCAGCGCAGTTACCTCATATCCCCTTGTCCCATCTTACAGGTCAGGCAGGCACCATTTCAGGGGGCCACATGGCATTATTAATAACTGTGTCACACCTATCTAGGCCTTGCATACACACAGTAACAGGCACATTGCGGATTGACAAATGTGTGCAAAATACATTTTGTAATACCTCAGTGTTGGCTGATTCTCTGATCACTGTTCCCATCCATAGGGCACGTCCGCTGGGCCAGGTGATGAGATAGCGGCATCCTCCGGTGTACAGACCCCTGGTGGACCTGTCGACAATGGAAGAGAGACACGTAATAGTCACCTACAGACTTGATCTTGCAACAATCCATGAACTGTGTGCCCAGTTGGAGCCAGACCTGATGTCAGCAATCCGCCATCCCACAGGGATACCCTCTCTAGTGCAGGTCCTGTCAGTATTCCATTTCCTGGCAAGTGGGTCTTTTCAAACTACAGTGGCCATTGCATCAGGGATGTCCCAGCCAATGTTCTCAAACGTGTTGTCCAGAGTGTTGTCTGCCCTGCTGAAACACATGCAAAGCTACATCGTGTTCCCTCAGATGGAGGATTTGCCTACAGTAAAAGGTGACTTCTATGCCCTGGGACATATCCCCAACATCATAGGTGCCATTGATGGGACACATGTGGCCTTGTTCCCCCCCGCAGGAGTGAACAGGTGTACAGAAACCGGAAGAGCTACCATTCTATGAATGTGCAGATGGTGTGTTTGGCCGACCAGTACATCTCCCATGTGAATGCCAAGTTTCCTGGCTCAGTGCATGATGCTTACATTTTGAGGAATAGCAGCATCCCTTATGTGATGGGGCAACTCCAGAGGCACCGTGTGTGGCTAATAGGTGAGGGCAGGGACCCTATACCCTGTGAATAGTTATCTGGGTCTGGGGTTGTCCCTACGGGTTAGTGTGTGTCTTACAGTTGTCCCTCTACATTTGCAGGTGACTCTGGGTACCCCAACCTGTCATGGCTACTGACCCCAGTGAGAAATCCCAGGACAAGGGCAGAGGAACGCTACAATGAAGCACATGGGCGAACTAGGAGGGTGATCAAAAGGACCTTCGGCCTCCTGAAGGCCAGGTTCCGGTGCCTCCATATGACAGGTGGTTCTCTCTACTACTCACCAAAGAAGGTGTGCAAGATCATCGTGGCCTGCTGTATGCTGCACAACCTGGCTTTGCGACGACAGGTGCCTTTTCTGCAGGAGGATGGTCCAGCTGGAGGTCTTGTGGCAGCTATGGAGCCTGTGGACAGTGAAGAAGAGGAGGCAGAAGAAGAGGGTATCGACAACAGAAACAATTTTAGCCAGCAATACTTCCAGTGAGACACAGGTAAGAAGATATCACTGCCTTACACATCTCATACAATGGTTTGACCTATCATAAGTCTGTTACTTTCAGCCAGTGTATGGACCCTGACTTGTAACTTTGCCTTACCATTTCACAGATGTGGGCCCCACTGTGTGACCTCTGCTATATTACCTCATGGACTAGAGCTGTGTTAAATTGGTATGTTGACAATAAAATTGACATTGCTATATTCCATAGTTTTTGTTAATACACATTTGTGAAAGCACAGACTGACTCCAGATTGTTTTGTGATTCAAGGGTGTTTATTTATGTTGAAATGAGTGGGGACGGGGTTATGAAATGGGCAGGGGGGATGGTGGAGGAATGTCCATGGCAGAGTCCAGTCTATTTGTTTCACAGGTGCATTGTCCAAAGGGGCATAGGAAGTGGAGCCAGGGCAGTTTAAGGTTGAACAGGGTGACAAAGTGGGACAGAAGGATGACATTCAGGGGGGTCTCATTTCCTGGTGGGGTCTTGGCATTGTTCTCTGTCTTGTTCCTGGATCTCAGGGCCCGTTTGTGGGGTGGCTTTCCATCTGCAGGGGGTGGGGTGCTGGTGTCATGGTCCTGTGGCGGTGCCTCCTGTCCATTAGCGCTGGCGGAGGTGGTGGGCTATTCATCATCCAGGCTAGTGTCAGGGGCCCCTTGTTGTGCCACAGTGTCCCTCCTGGTGTTCACAAGGTCCTGCAGCACCCCTGCAATGGTGACCAGGGTGGTGTTAATGGACTTGAGTTCCTCCCTGATCCCCAGATAGTGTTCCTCCTGCAGCCACTGGGTCTCCTGAAATTTGGCCAGTACCGTTGGCATCGTCTCCTGGGAATGATGGTACGCTCCCATGATGTTGGAGAAGGCCTCGTGGAGAGTGGGTTCCCTGGGCCTGTCCTCCCCCTGTCACACAGCAGTCCCCCAGTTCCCCTGTTTTCCTGTTCCTCTGTCCCCTTAACCGTGTGCCCACTGCCACTGCCCCCAGGTCCATGCTGTTCTTGGGGTGGTGGGTTTGCCTGGGTTCCCTGTAGTGGTGGACACACTGCTGCTTGATGTGTCCTAGGGACAGAGGGATGGGCCCGCTGGGTGGGTGCTGTGCTGGTGTTTTCTGAGGGGGGAGGCTCTGTGGTGGCATGTGCCAGTGTCAGGGGAACCGACTGTCCCGAGGTCCCAGATGGGCCGGGCTGGTCATCTTGATCCAGTTGGACAGAGCTGCTGTCATCACTGTGGGCCTCTTCTGTGGGGGGAGTGGACATGTCTGGAACCTCTTCTCTGGTGACGTTGGGTAGGGGTCCTGCAGGGGTGTAAAGGCATGATTATTGCATCTGTGTGTGCCATGGTGTGAAATGTGTGAGTGACCCTGTACTCCAGTGCTTGCATTCTTGTCTCGGACCTTGTGTGATAATTGGTTTGGGGTCTGTGTGGGTATCTGGTGTGGCCATGCTTTGGTGATGGGTGTCCATGATTTGGTGTTGCATGCAGGGCTTGGTGTTGGGATCGGTGGGTTGTGATAGTGGGACATTTGTGATGTGTTGGAGTGATGGGGGTGAGAGTGGGGGTATGTGATAGCATGCAGGTAGGGTGGGGGATGTAATAGTTAAGATTTGACTTACCAGAGTCCAGTCCTCCTGCTACTCCTGCGAGGCCCTCAGGATGCAGTATTGCCAAGACCTGCTCCTCCCATGTTGTTAGTTAGGAAGTGGGGGTCCACCGCCAGTCCTCTGTACTGCGATCTGGTGTCTGGAGACCACGGAACGCACCTTCCCCCGTAGGTCATTCCACCTCTTCCTGATGTCATCCCTAGTTCATGGATGCTGTCCCACTGCATTGACCCTGTCGACGATTCTGCACCATAGCTCCATCTTCCTTGCAATGAATGTCTGCTGCACCTGTGATCCGAATAGCTGTGGCTCTACCTGGACGATTTCCTCCACCATGACCCTGAGCTCTTCCTCAGAGAACCTGGGGTGTCGTTAAGGTGCCATGATGTGGTGTGGGTGATGTGTGAGGTGGTGTGTGTTGTGATGTGTGAGGGGATGTGTTTGTGTGTGTTGTCTGAGGTGCGTGGATGTTGTGTGGGTGATGATGTTGTGTGCCTGTGGATGGTAGTGTTGTTTCTGTTGGTGTCTCTCTCTGGCCTTCGGTTGAATTTCTGGTAGTAAGGGTTTGTGGGTGTGTGTTTTATATTGTAATGGGTGTGTGGAAGTGGTGTGTGTATGTGTATCAGGTGTGTGTATTTCGATTTGTCCAATGTGGTTGTGTTTTGTAAAAGTGTGTGTATTTTGAGCGTGGCAGTGTGTATCGTCAATGGAATACCGCAGTTGAAAGACCGCCATGTGGATTCGTGGGTCGTGATGGTGTGGGCATATTCCTGTTGGCGTGACGGTGTTGGTTTTGCTATCGCCAGTTTATCACTGACCTTTGGTGTGACAGACTTGTATGGGTGTCTGGATTTTGGCAGATTCCGAGCTGTGGGTCGTAATAGCTGTAGCGGAATCCCGCCGCTGCGGCGGTGTGTTGGCGGTCTTCTGCACGGCAGTAAGAGGGATTTACCGCCAATGTTGTAATGAGGGCCTTAGTGTGGGGGTCAGAATGCCTGGGGACCACCACCTCTCCGGGGCAAATCCTGAAAAAATTCAAAGGGGTCAGTTTCGGACCCCGGAAGCCCTGGGAACCATCACCTCCCCAGGGCTATGCACATTGGAGGGTGCCCTGCAACCTCCCCCTTCCCCCGAGAAGCCACTGATGGGCCTGGGGACCGCCAGTCCCCAGGGCCAGTCCCTGCTGTGCCCCAGGGTGCCCATCCCCAGAACATAGCTTTTTGCTGTGGCTTGACTGCAGCCTTGACAGCTGCAGCCAAGACACAGCAAATAATGTCAGCTTTCTGACAGCGGGACCCGTCAAACAGGTGCAGATATCAGCTGCATGCAGATAAACGTGCAGGGAAGACAGATGAAAACATTTCTCCAGCAAGCAGGTAGCGGGAGTCGGATGGGACCACGGAGTAAGGGCCTTGAGGCTCCCCTCTGCGTTACCAGATAGCATATAAAGAGCAAAAAAATGAAGAACAGGAAAAAATACCCTCTAGCATAATCGTGAAGGTCACAGACCTTCGCACTGAGAGTTAAGGGTTTGATTCCTGGTGTATGCATAGTTATTTTCCTCCTCTCATTTCTTTTAAACTGCAAATGTTTAAGGCTCATAGCAAAAGGTGATCTTACTTTTTAAATTGATAAATACATTTTTTTTCCAATTTGTGCAGAAATCTCAGTATTTCATTTATAAAGGCAACTCTTTCTCTAGCTCCTTCTCACTCTCTTTCGCTCTCTCTCTCTTTCAGTCTCTTTCGGCCACTCACACACCCACTCAAAACCTTACGCAGCCACTCACATACCCACTCAGACACTCATACACTCATACACACACTGACAGACCCCCTCAGACTCTCACACACCCACTCACAGCCCACTGCCACCCTCATGCACTCACTCACAGACCTCCGCAGACACCGACGCACCCATTAAGACACTGATCCACTCACTCTCACACCCAGACAGAGACTCTCACTGCCACTCTTATCCTTAGATACACCGTCTTACACCTATTCTCACACCCAGAGAGACAGGCTGCGGCCAACCTGGCCCACACAGCCAAAGGGCCATGTGCAGAGTTTGGACTGGCTGCAGGCCAGGCCTTGCTGGCAAACCCTTGCGTGGGTGGGCAAGGGACGTGCAGTGTGCAAGGTTGGGTGCTTATAGGGGGTTGGCTGTGCTTGCCCTGTGCCCTGTAGCCAACCGTTGCTGTCCGAGGCAGTGGTTGGATTAAAGTATAGTATTGAAAATTACTATAAGTTAAAAAAAAACATAGAAATTCACTGAAAAAAACTAAAGTTACAGGGACGTTATAGTTAGGAAATAGAATTTAAAAAAACATAAAAATTCACTAAAAAAAACAAAGGTTACAGGAACGTTATAGTTAGGCTCACATTTTAAACGTACCAAACCATAGAAATTTACCAGTTATAGTTAGAGTTATCTCAAGTAACTATAACCCTTGCCCTAAGGTATGTATAAGTTGTGCCCCCACCATGCACTGCTAATTACCCCACAAATTACAGCACTCATGATATCCTTGATAACATCATTAATAATATCAATAGAAAATTTGCAGTAAAAATGTTTACAAAAAAACTGTGCATGGTTGGGGCACAAGTTATAATGTCATCTGCCCATATGTTTCCCTGCACTCATATCTGCATGCAGGGAAACAGGTGAAAACTTCACTTTCTGCAAGTGAAAGCTGCTTGACAGCTCTCACTTGCAGAAAGAGAAGTGTTTGCCCTGTCTTGGCAGGAGCTGCCAAAGCTCCCGCCAAGTGAGATCAAACAGCTATGTCCCTGGGAGGGCACCTCAGGGGGCCTTTAGGGGTGGCACTCTACAGGGCCATCTGTGGCTCCACAAGGGGGGGCCGCGTGGCACCTTTCTAACGTGTATTGCCCCCGAAAGGTGGTGGTCCCCGGGGTCCAAAACAGACAGCCCTCATTGTTTCATTTTTGCCCCGGGGAGGTGGGGGTCTCCTCAGCGGTGGTGGGGTGTACAGCAGCCCCTGCATACCATATTACATTGGCCTTGGGGAGGTGGTGGTCCCAGGGGCTCTGGTGAGGGGGCCATAGGCCTTCCCCGAATACCACCTTATATTGGTCCCAGGGAGTTGATGGTCCCTGGAGCTGCGGGGGCTGCATGGCCCCCGCAGAAATCTAAATCTTTGCCCCGGGGAGGTGGTGGTCCTCGGGGCTGTGGGGGCTGCACAGCCCCTGCACCCATCTAAATCTTCACCCCGCATTCACAGCTATCTTTGCCCTGGGGAGGTGGCAGTCCCTGGGCCGTGGGAGGGCCACACAGCCACCTAAATCTTTGCCCCAGGAAGGTTGTCCCCCGGGCAGTTGGGGGGGATGCACAGCCCCCCACATAACATATTATATTAGCCCCAGGGAGATGATGGCCCCCTTCTTTGTCCACAATCAGTTTGGGCTGTATGTGTGTCTAAGAAACCTATGGAAATATGAATGGAAAAAACATGTTTGGGATCCCCCCTTTTTCTCAGCCCCCACTTGACGGATTACCCAGAAACTTTCAAGACAGCAGCTGAACTCACCGATGTATACGTTTTGTGAAGATTCGTCAAGTAGCACCCAAGTTATTGACACAACAATAAAACGCTCTTCCTATAGAAACTAGGCTCTAAACATAACTACCTACTGGTGAACGCCAGTAAGATATATGTATATATATATATATATATATATATATATATACACATAGATAGATGGATATATGTTACAGAATCATTATAGTTAGGATCAAAATGTACACGCACAAACACCATAGAAATTTAGCTGCTATAGTTATTTCAAGTAACTATAACTCATGCCCTAAGGTAACCAGGACTCGCACCACCACCATGCACAGTTTTCAGATCAATAATTTTACTGCAAATGCTGCAATGATATTATCAATGATATCATAGAAAATGCTATTACTGATGTAATATGTGGAGTAATTAGAAGTGCAAGGCGAGGGTGCGAGTTATAGTTGCCTTTGTTTTTTTTTGTGAATTTCTAAGGTGTTTTAAATGGTAAGTCCTAACTATAACATCCCTATAACCTTTGTTTTTTTAGTGAATATCTATGGTTTTTTAAATGCAGTGTGCGGTTGGCCGCAGAGGTGGGCCTGCTGCGAGGCCCTGCGGCTAAACCCTGTGTGCTTCGAGCCCCATGCCATAAGGGAAAAACAAGCACTCAAAAAATGTGGGAAAAAGCAAGGAAAAAGCAGTGAAAACGAGGGAAAGGCAAGAAGAGGGCACACAAAATACGGGTGCAAAGCAAGGAGAAAGAAGTGAAAACGAGGGGAAAGCAAGGAGAGGGCTCACAAAATACAGGTGACAAAGCAATGAGAAAGCAGGGAAAACGCAAGGAAAGCAAGGAGAGGGTACACAAATATGGGTGTAAAACCAAGGTGAAAACAGTGAGAATGAGGAAAATGCATCAAGACGACACACAAAGTACGGGGAAAAGGGAAAAACAAGGAGAAAGCACTGAGAACGAGGGCAAAGCAAAGAAAAGGCAACAAAATACGAGGGGAAAAGTAAGAAGAAAGCAGTGAAAACCAGGGAAAAGCAACAAGTGGGCACACAAAAATGGGTGAGAAAGTAGAGAAAAAGCAGTGAAAATGAGGGAAGATCAAGTAGAGGGTACACAAAAAATTGGTGAAAAAGCAAGGTGAAAGCAGTGAGAATTTGGGAAAAGCAAGGAGAGGGCACTCAACAAATGAGGTAAAGTGCAAGGCAAAAGCAGTGAAAATGAGGGAAAAGCAAGGAGAGGGCACACAAAGTACGGGGAAAAGCAGGGTGAAAGCAATGAAAATGAAGGAAAAGCAATGAAAGGGCACACAAAATGTAAGGGGGAAGCAAGGAGAAAGTAGTGAAAATGAGGGAAAAGCAAGGAGAGGGCACACAAAACAACAGGTCAAAAACCAAGGTGAAAGCAGTGTGAACAAGGGAAAGGCAAGTAGAATGCCCTAAAAAAACTTGGGAAAAAGCAAGGAGAATACAGTCAAAATAAGGGAAAAGAAAAAGGCACACAAAACACGGAGGGAAAAGCAAGGAGAAAGTGAGAACAAGGGAGAAGCTAGAAGAATGCATTCAAGAAATTAGGGAAAAACCAAGAGAAAGCAGTGAAAATGAGGGGAAAGCAAGGAGTGGGCACAGAAAATGGGTGAAAAAGCACAGTGAAAGCAGTGAGAATGGGGCAAAGCAAGGAGAAGACAGGCTCAAAAGCAATGCAGCAGCACAGGGAGAGCTGAGCCTTTATTTTAAAAAAAATTGCAGTGGATTTGCAGCACAAATTAACAAAAAACATTTTTTGCCCCCTGGTGGAAGCCACAGTATCTCTACCCTGCCCCCTTGTCTGTTTTTCCTGGGACTCGTCTGAGACCGAGTTCCAAAATGTCTGCCAGCACTTTCTGGTTGAAGTGCTGGCAGCCAATCAGATCTCAGCATGAGAACTGTGCTTAGGTTCCGCCCAAATATTTATATTTCTTTCTCTTTAATAACTACACAACTACTGAATAGATTCACACCAAATCACAAAAAGTGCTCTTTCTGAACCACAATATATATATATTCACTTAAAAAACCAAAAGGTAAAAGGGACGATAGCGAGGCTCACACTTTAAACGTACAAAACCATCGAAATTTACCTGTATAGTTAGAGTTATCTCAAGTAACTATAACTCATGCCCTAAAGTAACTATAACTCGTGCCCCTTCCATGCATGTTTTTTTTGTAAAAAATGTTACTGCGAATATTAAATTGATATTATCAATGATGTTATCAAAGCTGAAGTGAGTGCAAAATATATTGTGGGGCAATTAGCAGTGCCTGCAGAGGGCACGAGTTATAGTTACCTTAGGGCATGAGTTATAGTTACTTGACATAGCCAACTATAACAGGTGAATTTCTATGTTTTTGTACATTTAAAATCTGAGCCTAAATATAACGTCCCTGAAACCTCTGGTTTTTATGTGAATTTCTATTGTTTTTTAAATTCTGTTTCCTAACTATAACATCCCCGTAACCTTGTTTTTTTTCAGTAAATTTCTATAGTTTTTTTGCGTAAAGTAATTTTCATTACTATACATTATTCCAACCACCAAAGGCCATGCGTGGTGGTGGTTGGTCTCAGGGTCAGACCCTGCAGCCAACCCCTCTAACCAGCCAATCCCACGCTGCGCACAGCCTTTGGTCATGCGTAACAGAGTTGGCTGCAGGTTCCAGTGGCCCCCTACCTTCGCCAATTTCAGCCCTGGGGACACAGGGAAATGACCACAGACACACATACACTTGAACCCTCAACCTTCAGTGTACAGGTCTGAGACCTTAACAACAAGGCCAAATGTGACTCCTTAGCATGTGGTGTCCAAACATAGCCATGACATTGAATCCAAAGATTTTGAGTGGAAAAAGACTTCAATGTTACAGCATTAGGAATGTTTAACTGTCAAAACACTGGAAAATAAACAGGCACACTGTCATGAGATACAATCATTTGAACCTTCAGCCTACTGAGTGACAGTTCAAGAGCTTTACCATTAGGCCAGAAGTGACCATGGTCTGCTGACCATCAAAACATAACTATAACATTCTTAACAAACATCTTGTTAGTCTGACTGTTTGAAGTCATTGCATGGAGAGACCATTGCAATATCAAGCTCTCTCTCTCTCTTCCATCTTACTTTGGGATGGAAGAGAGAGTGATAGGACCACAGGGGGGAGCCTCAAGGCATCTGTGATCCTACCCGGCTCTCCACCTCCTGCGAAAGCCAGCATTGCTCCCACAAGCAGGAAGCCTTTTTAAATAGCAGCTTCCTGCTTGTGGGAGCAATGTTTTCATCTGTTTCTCTGCACGCATATTTGTGTGCAGGGAAAGAGATGAAAACTCAGCTTTCTGCAAGCAGGACAGCTCCCACTTTAAGTAAGCGGAGTGTTTGCTCTGACTTGGCGGGAGCTGTCAAAGCTCCCACCAAGTGAGAGCAAACAGCTATGTCCGGGGGATGGGAACCCTGGGCCATCACTGACTCCTCGAGGGGGGCCGTGCAGTCTCCCTCTAATGTTTTAATAATCCCTAGGGAGGAGGTGGTCCCCAGGGCCGAGGGTCTGAAACCGACCCCTTTCTTATTTAAATTTAGGCCCAGGGAGGTGGCGGTACCCGTGGCTGCAGTGGGGAGTGCTACCACCGACATTTCAGTATATATTCTGCCCTGGCCCCCCGCATTTAATTCTACTGTGTTTGGCCCCAGAGAGCTGGTGGTCCCTGGGGCTGCGAGGGGGGGACATGCCCCCCCACATTTCATTATATATTCTGCCCCAGCCCCCCACATTTAATTACAGGTTAGCCCTGGGGAGGTGGCGCTTCACAGGGTCGCATTCAAAATTTCAATGCATCCCAGGGGCTTCATTTAAACAAGGCAGGAGCCCGCCCTTTTTTTATTTTTTTATTTTTTTATTTTCGGCGGATCTGGTGCAACTCCTGCTGTAATTATTTTCAGCATAGGTTTGCTTCTACGTGTTTTGGCTAAGAAACAGCCTTTGTGACCGCCATCTTGTGTCCCTATTTCTAATCACGTGCACCGTGTCCCAACGTGAACATAAAAGACATACTGCATCAGTCACCTCTTGTCTCTTGTGGATTTAGAAAGCCAAAAATCTCGGAAATTAATATATAAACAATAATAAACCAAACAGTGATGTGCATTTAAAATGAAACTCTTAAAAATTAAAAAGCCTTCATCAGGACAAATCAATGCGCATAAAAAACATTCCAAAACTCAACACGATTGGCTAGATGGCTAATATCTACAAGACAGCCCTGGTGGGCACACACATATTCTTGGCTCATTGATTGGACTGTAACTTCATTGTATAAAAATTCCATCTTTCATCCTTTGTGTGTCAACACATTTTATGGAGTTCATTCACAGTCATTAATTGTTCCTTAACTTCATGAAACTCAACTGGGCTGACTAATGCTTATATTGTTATTTATAAACTGTGCCGCCTCTATATTACCTATGTGGATTATGCATACGGCAAACAGGATTTTTCAATAAATGTAGCCCCAGTAGGAACTGTCAGTTTTAAGCCCTTCAATACAATCATGTTTGAATATCTATCTATACATCTTTTTTACACGAAAACAATCTCAGGCCGTAAATCCTTACATAGGTTCTGACCATTTGTATGATAGATATTTGTCTCCTGCAAATTCCACATGGATAGCAAAATTCAGAACAATATGAATACATTGGGCTCCTGGCTGTGAACCCATGCCCTCCAGTTAGTTGCACCCATGACATCCAGTTAGCTGCACCCATGGCCTCTAGTTAGCTGCACCCATGACATCCAGTTAGCTGCACCCATGACATCCAGTTAGCTGCACTCATGACCTCCAGCTAGCTGCACCAATGACCTCCAGCTAGCTGCACCCATGGCCTCCAGTTATTGCACCCATGACATTCAGTTAGCTGCACCCATGACCTCCAGTTATTGTATCCATGACCTCCTGTTGTTGCACCCATGACCTCCAGTTGGTTGCACCCATGACCTCCAGTTGGTTGCACCAATGACCTCCAGTTAGCGGCACCCATGATCTCCAGTTAGCTGCACCCATGGCCTCTAGTTAGCTGCACTCATGCCATTCAGTTAGCTGTAGCTGCACTCGTGAGCTCCAGTTATTGCATCCATGACTTCCAGTTAGCTGCACCCATGACCTCCAGTTATTGCATCCATGACATCCAGTTAGCTGCACCCATGACATCCAGTTATTGCATCCATGACCTCATCTTGGTTGCACCCCTGACCTCCAGTTATTGCACCCAGGACATTCAGTTAGCTGCACCCATGACCTCCAGTTATTGCACCAATGACCTCCAGTTACTGCATCCATGACCTCCAGTTAGTTGCACTCAAGAAAGTTACTGTCTCAAGTTTGCCTGTATTTCTCTCCCTTTGGGGGTGTAGGCAAAACCTGTACCACTTATAATTCAACATTATTCATAGTTCAAATCAGTTCTGCATTCCTGAGGAACCTGGTAGTGGTCTCTGTGCTTGCTTTGGTGGGCTCTTACAGAAAGAGTCACAGACCAAAACAGCCATTACTGATCCTGCCATCATGTGCATGACACAGACTGGTGCCACCAGAGACTCATGCTGAAGGGCGACGGCCAGAAACACAGGAAAAGGGGGACAAAGCTATCCTCACAATGAAAGGGACAAGAAGTCCTTTACCATTCACCAGGTACCTGGAATATCCAGCATGTGGTTCGGCAAATGAGAGCAGTTAAGTTCTCATGCCCACCATGGAAAAAGGAGCATCAAGGGGAAATCGCCAGCCGGTGGTTATAAGAACTCGGTGTTCCAAAGAGGCATGTCTTGCCCAGGAGACACAAGTGCATCCATGTCCCACAAGTGATGAGCTGCTTGTAGCTTCACACTCAAGGAATAATTGGCCAAATAACTGTTTTGAACCCTTTCTGCAAGAGATGTGTTTCCTGGTGCATTCGCCTCAGCCCCCGGAAAACCACCAGTTCCATGCATGCGAACAAATCAGCAATCACACTTCTTCCAACTGCTGGTGTGTTTCAGTGCAGTTGTGCCCTCTCTGTGTTTAGTCTGTGGGTTTTCTGGCAGAGAGGGACAATCACCAAGGGAGACACCTCTTGGGGAACAGGCTGTTAAACCAATAGCCTGGAAACCCTCCCTTTAATGATGTGAGCTCAGGATATGATTGTCATTGGCAGGGTGTTGGTGAGTATTCTGTTGATGTTTAGTGCTTCTGACAGGTCTGGCATAGATGGGGCACACTGTATTTCTTTTCACCCTGGGAAGTTCTCGTGCTGTATTTATACCTGGCTGTTGACTAGATAATGAGGAAATTCAATGCAATCTGTTATTAAAAACAAAGGGCTTGTCCATCTTCTCTAGCCTCCAGGGTAGCTTCTTGTCAAAATGAAGGGCTTTTAAAAAGCCCTAGTATAAGGTCTTAAAATTGTGAACTTGTTGTTGACTTACAATTAAGAAACAGCTGTTTAAAGGAAATGTAAGGTGTTTGTTGTTGTGCTGGGTCACAAAATACTTTTTTTTAGTTTCAAATTAAACTTTAGTTTACATTGTGATCATTTTATGAAAGAAGATGTTGAGTGGTCTGAGGAGAGGAGCCCTCACTGAATGCTCTCACCTGCAGAGGTGACTCCCAGAGGAGCCCAGGTGACTCTGTCGCTATTGCTTTAAGAGCCAGCCATGCTCAGGCCTTCTTGCTGAATGTGCTAAACAGCTGATGGAAAAAGAAATGTAGAAAGTGATCGAGGTTTGGGATCAGATTCACAAAAGCTTTGTCATGCACAAGCAGAGCTTTATTTAATATTTTGGGAAAATTGAGGGCCACCTGTACATAAATACTTTTTGGAAGTCGGAAAACAGTCCGATTAGCAGAATCGGGCTGTTTGCGACTGCAAAAAAAGCATTTTGTAATGTGCAAAAGCCCAATTGTGATTCAGTAACTTGTTACTAAATCACAAATTAGCTTTGCAAATCAGTGTTTGAGAAGAGGTCCCCAAGAGATACATTCCCCTTTGAAAATGTCAAAAAAAAAATTTTAAGAGCAGGCAGTGGTCCACCAGATCACAGCCTACTCTTAGAAGATAAAAGTTAAAAATGTCATTTTCTTTATTTTTAAATGCATTCCATTTTCCTTTAAGGAGAACTGGCTCCATTAAAAAACTGCTTTATTTAAATGCAATCACATACCCAGTGGACTGCTGATCGCGGCAGGCCACCACGCCTGTAACGGCAGCGATAACTAGTAGGTTAAAATTCATGAGGTAGTTCGATTTACAACTCCACTAATAATCTCAATGTAAAACATTTTTTTGTACATTAGGAATTGCGATTTCCTAATTGCAGTTCAGCACAAATCACAATTTGGAAATCACCATTCCTAATTTTTGCACATCTGGCCTTTAATGCCAAAGGAACTGGAAGTCATTCCACTTTTTTAAAGTCTGCATGCTTACATCTATGCCAACAACATTTGGAGTAAATTACTAAAACTTTTTGGTTTGTGGATTCTGTGAGCAAAAGTAACGCAGAGCAGCCAATGTTATTGGTAAAAGGCCCAGTCAGGGTGGGGCAAATGGAGGGGAGGACTAAAAGACCACTACAGGGAAACCATATGCAAAACATGAATATTTTACACAGGTGAAGGTCTCCCACAAAGAGGCTGCCCTCTTACATCCAGAACCTTCGGTGGGATAAGATACGGCGGACCACACCACTCTTCTCACAAGGGTTCAAGAGTGTGTCGGAGTGACTGATGCTTCCTTGGAAATGATCTATTCTTCCCTCTCCCATCACAGTCCACAAGTGTGGATTGGGCGGCTTCCCATATGGTCCACCTCGTCCACCACTTCTTTTCAACATGTATACATTCCCATCAGATATGTTGCAGATAACACTCAAAATGCTAGAAAACAATTTATACAGTCATTCTAATATTGGCAAATGTTTCAATCACTTTCACCAATCGATAAAGCCAGGATTTCTGTCATACTGGCTCAAAAATTGAAATCCCAGTAGCAGGTGGGACCACACCAAGGGGCATATTTACAAGCGGCCTGCACCACAGTTGCGTCATTTTCTTTGATGCACTGGCAGCGCAGGCTGTCGGCCCATATGGACAAGGCCACGCAAAGCCACTTTGTGTGGCTTTTCATGGCCTTGTAAATATGGAGTAAGGGAACAAAGTGCAAGTCCCGGCGTTGCCTTACTCTGCGTCAAAGTGGTGTTCCATGGGCATTGCAGGGGGTTTCCCCATGCAACACCCATACATTTTTGATGCATTCTCAGATTTACAAGAATTTGTTATCCTGGGAATGCGTCAAAAGCCTACGCCTCCCCAGGAGAGGTGTAACTAGGAAAAATAACTGTATTTCTCCTCGTTTTTCCTCCTTCTATGTATGCTGCATTCTGCAGTAAACATACTCCATTGAATGTTTTTGTGCAGGAAGGTATCTCTTCCTGCGCAAAAACAATTATTCCTACAATGCAGACATCCTTGCACCACGGTGCAAGGGTGCCTGCGTTGGCATATGACTACCAATTGTGCATCAATGCCGTGGAGGACGACAGGAATGCACCGTATCTCATAGATACAGCGCATTCCTGCTCTTTTATTTTGATGCAGAAACCTTGCAGCACTGCCCTGCACCAACATATTGTAAATAAGCCCCTAAGTTCTTGAACCTTTGAGCCATCTGTTTTGGAGCCCCTCTGAAACACCACCAAGGATGTTCGAAATCTAGCAGTCATTGAGGCTGATCCTTCACCTGCAGTACTCAGAAGCCCTCCCCTCCCCATATCTTTGTTACAGAAAATCCTTTCTTTTCTTAAACCTCATTTAAAGCCTTGTTAATCTGATCCTTAAAAACAGTGTGTATGTAGCATCATCTACTCTGGGCTACCCGGGAAACGTACTGGTAGGCGCAGAGGGACAGAATACAGGTTAGTAGGGAATTCTGTGCTCAGCTCAAAGTCTTATTTCTGCCCAAAACTGGATTATAAGTGTTCTAATATTTCCAAGCACGTATTCACCTTCAAAGGTCAAGTGGAATCATGCCTGGAAAGTAGCCCAGAATTCAGGGAAAACATGCAGAAAACGATGCAGTAAAGAAAAGTTACTTACCTGTAATCCTAGTTCTCTTCCATTATATAAATGCCTAATTTGCATTAAGTTGTTCTTTAACCCCATTGGTGCGGGCGTCAGCCACCGGCGACACCAGCACACCCTCCCTGGTGCGGGTCACGAACAGTGGCCAACACCAGGGAGTAGTTTGACCCCCCATCTGGCGACACGGAAGAGCTTCTGTATCTCCTCTCACCCCCCTCGAGCTTCTGTGTTTCCTCCCACCCCCCTCCCACCCCTTTGTGATGTCAGCGCACCACGAGGTGCGCTGATGTCACACTTGTTTTCCCCACCAGCAGGAAGCAGCAGATAAGGCCACTTCCTACTCCGGTGCGGAAAACGGGCCCAAACAGGCCTCCCCACCATTCGGTAAGGCCTTGTCTGAAAGGGGAGATTCTCCCCTTTCAAACGAGGTCTTCCTGAAATGGTTTCCAGGCCCTGGATCGTAGCTGTGCTGCGATCCAGGGCCAGGAAACCCCACTAGACACCAGGGATTTCACTTGGGGGGTTGGCCATTTTATAAAAATAAATGCCAGTGTACCCCTGGGGGGGGTGCGATCGCGCCCCCCCAGGAGTTAAAAATAATATATATATATATATATATATATATATATATATATATATTATTTTTTAAAATTAAATTGACAGGGGGTCGCCCCTGACCAGGGCCGACCCCTGTGGGGGCATTTTTTTTTTTTTACTAGCTGTATGGATTCCAACCATACAGTTATTAAAAAATATATACAGATCTATATATACAGATCTATATTTATATATATATATATATATATATATATATATATATATATATATATATATATATGTTGATCTATATATAGACATATCTATATAGATAGATATATCTATATATAGATATTTATATCTATAAATCTATATATATATATATATATATTCTTTTTCTTTTTGTCTTCATATATATATATATATATATATAAATAACTATATATATATATATATATGTTTATATATATTTAGAGAGAGAGAGAGCGAGAGATCACTTTTATCAGTGTGTGTGTGGTTTCCCTGGGGGCTGTGATCCCCACCTGTAAAAGTGATCTCTTTACATATACTCGACGAACTTTTACTAGCCAAAACAATCTGTAGCACAGAGAGTAATTTTGAAGTAGTTCAAAAAGATATGTTGTCAAGATTAAGAGCGCAAGGGTTTTCCAGTACATCATTAGCTGATGCAAGCAGGAAGGTAGGTTCTCATTCAAAAGATAGTATTTTTTTTTTATAAACAACATAAAAAGAAAAAAACAGGGATGTAGCTAAATCAAGGTTTACAACTACTTACAACACTGCACATGCACAAGTAAGAGTGATACTACAAAAACATTGGCATATGTTGAAAAGTGACCCTGTTATAGGGAAAGATATCAGAAAAAGTCCACAAATTACTTATCGAAGAGGGAAATCTATGAGAGATGTATTGGTGAGAAGTGACATCAGACAGGGAGGCAATAGTAACATTTGGTTAAATCAGAGGAATGGCTTTTATAGATGTTTGTAATGTAAGGCATGTAAAAACAGTGAAAACAACAAAACAGTGGCAATAGGAGGTCAGACAGTTCATAAGATCAAGGGAGTCTATACCTCCAAAAGTGAATATGTAATATGTATTCTGAAATGTAGTTGTCTGAAAATGTACATAGTACATATAATTTTATACCTATCCTCTTCATTATGTATTATTTGGACATTTCTATGAATGAAACACCCTAAGAAGAATGAAATATTGCAGAATCTATCAGATATTCATTAAGTATGACTGTGTAGCCAGTTACACAATGCAATGTCATTGGTTTTTATAAAAATAGAGGTTTTGATTTGAGAATGTTGCCGATGTGATCATGTGATAATATAAATAGTAGACAAACATGACCCTGAACAGGTTGACAAAGGCAGCAATGCCGAAACACATTCCTGTTACATTTGGTTAAATAAATAATATTATCAATTCATGTGCTCGTGGAGTGCCTGTCTTCCTTCAAAAAGAAGGAGAGTGTGGATACTGAGATGCGGTGGCGCGTGTCACTCGTTAGGCACCACCGGCGCTCAAGTGCGGAAGGCCACGCCGAAGAAGTGTTTGTTGAATTTGCCACTCCACCCCTTGCGGATGGACCTGCTGGTAGAGTCGGAGGGACCCCGAGTCGGAAACATACAGACTGAAGATAAGCGTGTGGAAATTATATTTGTGCATGCAGAGCCGGATGCCAGCGTTAAAAATCTATATTAGACTTATATGGAAATTTGTAAAGTGGCACATGAGCAATTGAACAAAATATTCATTTGAAAATAACCATTATATGGAGAGCAGAATACAGAAATTATGTGGCGACAGAAAACAGAGAGACAAAATAGTTTTTCTAATCCCATGGACAAGATTAAAAATCCTCAAGTACCTGACCAACTACAACGTAGCATAGATATCTATAATTTAGTTAAAGGTCTGGAGAAACTCAAGAAAAGAGAATTTAATAAACGGTGGGAAAGTGAACCCTCACAGAGATATTTGGATGCAGGAAGAGCCCCTAAAGGACTAAGAATTGTGATCACACCAACATATGAGGACCCCAATCCCGACATGTTGAAAGAATGGGCAGCACACAATGCGCAAAGTTCAGCTGGTATGATGAAAATACTGATAAAATATGCGTAAATAGATAGAGACAAAGTGATTGAAATTATTGACATATTAACCACAAAGATTGATTCTTGGGAAGATAAAAAACTTGTGGAGTCCTTGAATAAAGCAATGGATGATCGAAAACAGAAGAAGATATTATTTTTAAAAAGTACACGAATTTAACAGAGACAAAATTGATTATGAAACGGTCAGAATTATACTTTTGCAAAGAAGTTTGATTATTGGAGGAAACAGAAATTAAGTGGTACTATCACAATGGGATTCAATCCAACAACCAGTGGTACAAATATTGTGAGTGAAAGCTCTGTTACAGATGTGGATGAATCAACAAGAATTAAATTACACACCACCTAACAAGAGGAATTTAATTTTTTACGAAGAGACCGGAAGACCAATCACAGACCATGTCGGGGAAATGGCAGGCCAAGAGGAAGAGGCAAAGGAAGACGAGAAGAGGTGGTAAGAGAAAAAGAAATCCACAGGGAAGAACAAGAAAAAGTGACTCTGGAGCAACAAACGTTATTGACGGAAAACAAAACAGTACTTAATCCATCAGACTCTAATTTGGATGAGGACGACATAAAGAATGTATCCCTGGGGTTATCTTTTTGTGAAGTTAATGAGTTTGACTATGTGCAAAGTAGAGTAGATATCTTTCTTTTTGTGAGAAAATTAAAATTGATGAAAATTCCTAAACTGAAAAAGAAGAAAGCAGCACAATGTAATGAAGTTGACGCTAACTATGATAAAAATTGTGATTATGACAATCTACTAATCAAAGACTTTTTTTGATGAAAGAACTATGGGAGTTAGAAGAAGATGCAGTAGAACCAATAGAAGAGACGAAAATAATTGAAAGATTATAATATGAAGGAGTAAATGTAGATGAGGAAGGTGGAATACGTTTAAAACCAAGATCTATGACTATACCTGCCTATTGTGTAGGTTTGATAGATCAGTTTGCGAAACAGTAATAAAAGACTTGAAAAGTATAAGATCAGAAAAAATGAAAAAAATGGCAGAGACAAGGAAAAGCTATAGAACATTGGAGAAATGGTCTAATAATTCAGAATTAGTAATCAGAACTCTGACAAAGGAGGGAATATAGTGATCTGGCCCTTATGTGATTATATGGGTGAGGTTTACAGGCAATTAAATGATGATGTCTGTTCAAAAAGAGTGAATGAGGCATATGTGGAGAATGTAAAAATAGAATTGGACAAGGAATTAATGTCATGGAAAGACCAAGGTTTGATTAGTAGTGAAGAGTACACATATTTGAAAGTAGACCATCCAAAATTACCAATGTTTTACCTGATCCCCAAGATACACAATAATGCTAGCAAACCACCAGGGAGGCCTATAATAGCAACACAAGAAAGTCTCTTTGTGTTTATCCCAAAATATATAGATGCATTTTTTAATCCATTAGTACGTCATTTGTCTTCATATTTGAAAAATACCACAGAATTTCTACATCGTGTGCTTGATGTTGGTTGGGAAACAGATATGATACTTATGACACTTGACCTCACAGCACTATATACTAACATCCCACATGAAGATGGAGTGAGATCTGTAGAATATTTTTTTGAGAGCAAGACCTATTAGATTTTACAAACACAGTAAAATGTTGATCAACATGATACAATGGTGCCTAAAGCATAATATTCTTTTTTTCAACAATGAAGTTTTTGAACAACAGTATGGGACTGCTATGGTAACCTGCTTTGTCTCCAGTTATGCTAATTTGCATATGGGCTGGTGGGAGGAGCAGGTTCTTAACAGCCCAATGTTAGATGTTTGGAATGATCATATTGCAATGTGGCTGCGATATATAGATGCCATCTCTGTTATGTGGAGAGGAAATGTGGAGAGTGCCAAAGAGTTTATAGAGAGTATGGATGAAAATGACCTCAATTTGATATTTACGGGCAACATTAATAAACAAGAGATTGAGTTTCTGGACATTAAAATTAGAATAGAGAATGGTAAATTGGAAACAACAGTACATAGAAAACCTACAGAAGTAAACAGCATATTACATGCTGATAGTTTTCACCCCAAACCACTGATAGAGAGTATCCCCTTCGTTGAACTTTTACGACCCAAAAGAATCTGTAGGACAGAGAGTAATTTTGAAGTAGTTCAAAAAGATATGTTTACAAGATTAAGAGCGCGAGGGTATTCCAGTACAATATTAGCTGATGCAAGCAGGAAGGTAGGTTCCCGTTCAAAAGATAGTCTATTGTTTAATACATAACATAATAAGAAAAAAAAGGGATACAGCAAAATGAAAGGTTTATAACTACTTACAATACTGCACATACACATTTAAGAGTGATTCTACAAAAACATTGGCATATGTTGAAACGTGACCCCGTTAAAGGGAAAGATATCAGAAAAGTCTGCAAATTACTTATCAAAGAGGGAAATCTATGACAGATGTATTGATGAGAAGTGACATCAGAGAGAGAGGAAATAGTAACACTTGGTTAAATCAGAGGAATGGCTTTAATAGATGTTTGAAATGTAAGGCATGTAAAAATGGTGAAAACAACAAAACAGTGAAGATAGGAGGTAGACCAGTTCATAAGATCAAGGGACTCTATACCTGCAAAAGTGAACATGTAATATATATTCTGAAATGTAATTGTCTGAAAATGTACATAGGAAGAACCAAGTTATAAGTCAATAAATGCATCTTACAACACATAAGAGCTATCCAGAGCAGAGATGACACTTCTCTGGTCGCACAACATATCCATGAGGTACATGGTGGGAATGCCAATGATCTAAAATATAGGGCCTGATTATAACCCTGGCGGACGGCGGAGGCCGTCCGCCAAGGTACCGCCCTCGAATGACCGCACCGCGGTCAAAAGACCGCGGCGGCCATTTAAACATTTCCGCTGGCCCGGCGGGCGCTCTCCAAAAGAGTGCCCGCCGGCCCAGCGGAAATGCCCCTGCAACGAGGACGCCGGCTCAGAATTGAGCCGGCGGAGTTGCAGGGGTGCGACGGGTGCAGTTGCACCCGTCGCGTATTTCAGTGTCTGCTTAGCAGACACTGAAATACTTTGCGGGGCCCTCTTACGGGGCCCCTGCCGTGCCCATGCCATTGGCATGGGCACGGCAGGGGCCCCCAGGGGCCCCGAGGCACCCCCTACCGTCATCCTGTTCCTGGCGGGCGAACCGGTAGGGGGTGTCAGAATCCCCCATGGCGGCGCAGCAAGCTGCGCCGCCATGGGGGATTCTAAGGGCAGCGGTAAACCGGCGGGAGACCGCCGATTTGCCTCTTCTGACCGCGGGCAAACCGCCGCGGTCAGAATGCCCTGCGGGGCACCGCCGGCCTGTCGGCGGTGCTCCCGCCGACCCTGGCCCCAGCGGTCTTAGACCGCCGGGGTCAGAATGACCCCCATAGTGTTATTGACGGAATATCAAAGGATATCAGAGGAGGAGATAGAGAGAAGAAATTGAGGATGTTAAAGTCAAGGTATATATTAGCCCTTGACAGTAAAGAACCGAATGGGCTGAATAGCAGTGAAGAACTGCATATATATTTGAAATGATAAGAACACATCTGAAATAATAAGACCATTATTCTGTATCTTGCATATCAGATAATGAGCATATTTTAACGTTTTTTCAAGTATGTTTCCGTTGTAGATCTGTTGAGGGTGGGCTTAAGAGAGTAAGCCCCTTTGGGCATGATGAGTATAGATTTCGCAGATGACTGCCATATGTATTTGCACAATAGATTAATGTAACTTTTGATGGCAATATAATTAGGTGCCCAAATGAAAGAACTAACTGTTGTAATCATGATAGATTTGTTGCTAGCACATGTGTTCGTATTAAGTTAAATGATATCATAATTTTTTCTGTAATGCATTATTTTGATGTTTTTATGGATGAAAGATCCAAATATAATGAGCTCACTTGAGCAAAACATATTTATGTATATTAGTGGTCACCATATGAATTCACAGTATGTATAATTTTATACCTATCCTCTTTGTTATGTATTATTTGGACGTTTTACAAATGAGCACTCTAAGAAGAATGATTTATTGCAGAATCTATTAGATATTCATTAGGTATGAATTTATAGCCAGTTATACAATGCAATGTCAATGCTTTTGATCAAAATAACGGTTTTGATTTGAGAATGTTGCCGATGTGGTCATGTGATAATATAAATAGTAGACAAACATGGCGCTGAACAGGTTGACAAAGGCAGCAATGCTGAAACGTGTTCCTGTTACATTTGGTTAAATAAATAATATTATCAATTCATCCACTCGTGGAGTGCCTGTCTTCCTTCAAGAAGGAGGAGAGTGTGGAGATATATATATATATTTGCCACCAGTTGTCTTGCAGTTGCAGCTTGTGTCTTCAAAGCAATGCACATACTTCTACTGACGCATTTCAACTGCAGCTATTAGGCAGCAATAAAAAGTCAAGTAACTCTTTTGATTATGTTTCTGCTACAAAAGGATATGAGTTTTGTCTAGTGGCAGTTTTGTTGCCATAAAGCAGCGCAGAACATGTTTATGCCTACTGCAAAGATCAAATCTGTATTTTATGTAAATAGCTGAGTAGATTAGTAAAGTAAGCCATTATCTGCGCTATAATACAAATGAAATGTATGTGCGGGGGCTATGGAGAGATGAAGGGCACTTTTGCTGGGTGGTAGTGAGGGAATCCGAGGAGGTGGTCATGGGAGTGGGAGCACCAATAATGATTGTTGGACTGGGCTCCGGAGGTGCTAAAGACTGTGACGATTGGTATGTGACAAGGTGAAGTAATAGTGTGTCTTTTTTGTTTTTTTGAGTGTCTTGATTGAGTGAAGAAGTGAAGGTAAGGTGAGTGACCTTTACTGTTGCCCGCATCACACGAACACCCACCAGCAGTTTTGTGACTGTCCACGTAGGCTAGTGTTTTAGAGCGAGAGTATAGCCAGTCACAGAGATGGCTTCTTGTTGGATGACTGCTGCTCAAGCCCTAATTCGGGTTATAGAGAACTGCTCTGACGTAGGATAAGAGATTGAGACAGAAGATACTGAGAAAGCATCTGAGGGATAGGACAATGGCGCAGACTCTGGGAGCGATTTTTCCGACAACTCCTCTTCCAGTGATTCTGAGGGAGGTGATGAGGACAGTCCTGCTGTCCCTTTGCCTACAGTCTGTGCAGTGGGACAGTAGCAGATCAGCCCAACCCAGAGAGCAGGTGAATGTGGTGGCAAGCACAGAGAGCGTACTCTCTTGGGAGCTCCCCAATTTAGTTCAACCCAAATTCCACTGCCCAAATTGTATTGTGGAGACATCAAAATTATCTATCACAAAACAACAAGATTTTGTAAGGCAGGCACCCGCATTTTTGGTCTGGGGCTTGGTGGCCATATCAGGAAACCTACCAAACCCAGACATTTCTGGAAACAAGACACCCTAGGGAGTCCACAGAGGTGTGGCTTGTGTGGATTCCCCAAAGTTTTCATACCCAGAATACCCTGCAAAGGTGAAATGTTGAATAAAAACTCTATTTTGTCTTGATTTCTGTAACACAAACTTCAGGAATATGCTGGGATCCACAACCACCCAGTGGTTCCCCACCTGTCCTGATAAAAACACTAACCCACTTGAGTGCCTGCACCTAGTGCCTGCGGCAGGAATGGCCCACCCCAGAGTGAGGACTACCATTGACCATTGTGTGATCCATTCCTGACTCGGGCACTAAGCCTAACCACACAAGTAAGGTACCATTGTTATCGGGAGACTTGGGGGAATGCTGGATGGAAGAAAATTTGTGGCTCCTCTCAGAATCCAGAACTTTATATCACCGAAATGTGAGGAAAAAGTGGTTTCTTTTGCCAAATTTTGAGGCTTGTAAAGGATTCTGGGTAACAGAACCCACATGTCACCCCATCCTGGGTTCCCCTTGGTGTCTAGTTTTCAAAAATGCACAGGTTTGGTAGGTTTTCCTAGGTACCGGCTGAGCTAGAGACCAAAATCCACAGCTAGGCACTTTCTAAAAAACATGTCAAATTTCAATGTAAAAATGTGATGTGTCCATGTTGCGTTTCCTGTCGTGGGCACTAGGCCTACCCACACAAGTGAGGTACCATTGTTATTGGGAGACTTGGGGGAACACCGAATAGAAGAGCAAGTGTTATTGCCCCTTGTCTTTCTCTACATTGTTTCCTTCCAAATGTAGGACAGTGTTTAAAAAAGATGTCTATTTGAAAAATGTCCTGTGATTCACATGCTAGTATGGGGACCCCAGAATTCAGAGATGTGCAAACAACCACTGCTTCTCAACACCTTATTTTGTGCCCATTTTGGAAATACAAAGGTTTTCTTGATACCTATTTTTCACTCTTCATATTTCACCTAATGAATTGCTGTATGCCCGGTATATAATGAAAACCCACTGCAAGGTGCAGCTCATTTATTGGCTCTGGGTGCATAGGGTTCTTGATGAACCTACAGGTCCTATATATTCCTGCAACCAGAAGAGTCCAGCAGACGTAATGGTATATTGCTTTAAAAAATCTGCCATAGCTGGAAAAAGTTATAGAAGAAAACGTGGCTAGAAATGACTCTTTTTTCACCTCAATAGCAATATATTTTTATTTTAGCTGTTACTTTCTGTAAGAAAACCTTGAAGGATCTACACAAATGACCCCTTGCTGAATTCAGAATTTTGTTTACTTTTCAGAAATGTTTAGCTGTCTGGGATCTGTCACAAACTCAAAAGAGGCTGAAAACACAAAAAATAGTAAAAGTGGGGTATGTCCCAGTAAAATGCCAACATTGTGTTGAAAAATTTGGTTTTCTGATTCAAGTCTGCTTGTTCATGAAAACTGGGAAGATGGTGATTTTAGCACCACAAACACTTTGTTGATGCCATTTTCAGTGAAAAAAGCAAATGCTTTCTTCTGCAGCCATCTTTTCCCATGTTTCTGAAAAAAATTAAATTTTAGCTGTATTTTGGCTAATTTCTTGGTCTCCTCCAGGGAAACCCACAAACTCTGGGTACCTTTAGAATCCCTAGGATGTTGGAAAAAGGATGCAATTTGGTGTAGATAGCTCATGTGGACAAAAAGTTATGAAGGCCTAAGCGCGAACTACCCCAAATAGCCAAAAAAGGGCTCAGCACGGAGGGGGAAGGCCCAGCAAATAAGAGGTTAATAGACATCTCACCAGACTCAAACATTTCTGTAAATCAGAAAAGGAAAGAGCAAAGAGTGTAAAACACAGCCTTTATTGAAGAGAAAAACAGTAACGAAATGCACAATAGGCTGTATTAAAGCACAATCAAAGAATACTTGCACCATGCCTTTAAGACCTACAGGACCTCCAGTATCCCATCATGCCCCAGCGGTGAGAGTGAGGTGACAGGTGGGTGACAGTTAGGTCAGTATTTTGTTACAGTAATATGCAGAACTGCACACCACCATTTATAAACTGCTGCATGCTAGATTCATCCGGGGAGGAGGGCGGGTTGCTTATGATTTTGATGAAGATTCTCCTGGATAAGAACTAGGATTATAGGTAAGTAACTTATCCTTCTCTTCCAGGGGATCCTCATCAATAGTCATAAACACTGAATAGAGTAGCAAGCCCATCCCATAGCCCTGTGGATGTCCAAGACCAAGCTAAAGCAGTTGGAATGTTTATTTAAAGCGGTCTCTTGAGGAAGCCTGCCCTATTTGGGTGTTTGCCTCAGTATCTGAATCTAGACAGTAATACATTGTGAAAGTATGCACCAATCTCCAAGTGCCAGCTTTGCAGATTTCAGAGATAGGGACATTCTTTAGGAGGGCTGCTGTTGCCGCCTTGCCTCTTGTAGAGTGAGCTTTGGGCCTGGCAGGCAATTGCTTGTTAGCAAACTGGTATGCGAACATACAGACATTACCTGGAAGAGAAAACTGGGATGAGTCTGCATCACAACCGTGTTGGCATGAAAAACAGTGTAAGACTCTTTGTCACAGAGAGACTGAATCTCGCTGACTCTGCATGCCGAAGTAATTCCTACTAGAAAACCAGTCTTCCAGGTCAGATGATGTAAGGAAGACTTATGTATCTGTTTAAAGGGTGGACCCATTAGTTTTTAAAGTACCATGTTCAACTCCCAAGGAGGAGAGGGGGAACATACTGGAGGAAACACTTTCTTTAGACCCTCTAGAAAATCTTTCACTACAAGTATTTTAAAGAACGACTTTTGGGAAGATGATTTACTATAAGCAGTAATTGCTGATAAGTGTACCGTGATAGAAGAAAACTGTAGTCCCAATTTTGCTAGATGAAGGAGATACATTAATATAACCTCCTCTTGTCCTAGAATTGGATGGTAATTATTCTGAATAACCACATGTAAAACCTTTTCCATTTGAAGGAATAAGAACGTCTATTAAAAGGTCGTCTTGATTCCTTTACAATGTTCATGCACTCATGAGAGAGACCTAGATGCTCATATTGCAGAAATTCAGGAGCCATGCTGTCAATCAAGCTCAGCGAGGGAAGATTGTGGTGGAATATCTTCCCTCTGAGCTTGTGTAGGAGGTCTGGTCTGCACGGCAACCTCTTGTGTGGCCTTTCCAAGAGGTAAAGCAGGTCTGCATTCTACGACTAGTGGGGCCATTCTCAGGCTATCAGGATCATTCTGGTCCTGGCTCTATAGAATTCATTGATGACTTTCGGTATCAGAGAAATGGGGGAAACACATACAGAAAAGCTACTGACCAACTCATCAAAAGGGCATTCCCCCTTGTCCCTGGTTGGAAGGACCTGGATGTGAAGTCTGGGCATTTTTTTTGTTTGTTTCATCTGCAAACAGGTCTGTTTGCGGTTACCCCTAGACATGAAAAATAGCTTGAGCGAGGTCGTCGTTTAGAACCCAGTTGTGAGCTTCTGTGAAAGTGCGGCTTAAAGAGTCTGTTTGGGTGTTTAGAGATCCTGGTAGGTGAACGGCCAAAATTGTTAGGTCGCTGGCTAGTAGCCATTTCCAGATGGCTTGTGCTTCCAGTGATAGGGGGCATGATTGAGTCCTTCCTTGTTTGTTCAGATAATGCGTTGTGGTCGTGTTGTCTGTTTGAATGAGAAGAGAGCGTGTCTCCATGGATGGGTAGAGAGACTTCAGTGCTAGATGGACTGCCCTAAGTTCCAAAATGTTTATATGATAGAGCTGTTCCTTGTCGGACCACAAGCCTAGAACTTGCAGAGACTGCACGTGAGCTCTGCAACCCTGGAAAGAAGCATCTGTAATCAAAGTCTGTGTAGGGAGTTCCTAATGAAAAAGAACTCCTATCTGCAAGTGCTGGTTCTGCATCCACCATTTTAGTGACTGCTTGGCTTCTTGTGTGATGTCAACTCTGTCATCCCCTAGATTGGAATACTGCAATCACTGATCTTCCAGTGCTTGTTGCAGTGGTCTCATGCGCAGTCTGGCACTGGGGACAATGAAGATGAGAAAACCATTGATCCCAGTAATGGCGCTACTTGTCTGGCTGATGGATGAGAAGTCTGGAGAAGATTGCGGCATTTCATTTTGATTGAGGATATCTTCTCCTCCAAAGGATACACTTTTGCGAGGCTTGTTTCCAGAGTTGTCCCTAAGTAATGCAGCTGTTGAGTTGGTACATTTGTTGATTTTTGGAAATTTACTTGCAATCTCAGGTCTTGCAGAATTTCTAGGCAGGCCCGATAGTGTTGTTGGGTTAGCCCTAGGGAGGAGCTCTTGATTAGCCAGTCGACCAGATATGGATAGATGAATATTTTCTGCTTCCTCAGGTATGCAGCTACTACTGGCATGCACTTTGAGAATGTCAGAGGAGCTACCTTGAGCCCGAAAGGCAACACTTTGTACTGGTAGTGCTTGAGTGCCACTCTGAAGTGGAGAAACACCCAATTTTCCTGGCGATCGGAATGTGGAACTGTGGGTAGATCTGGTGAAGAGCCATGATCCTGAATTTCTATTTGCAATACTTTTTTAGAAGCCGTAAGTCTAGGCTTGGTCTGTAATCTTGAGTTGGACCTTTTTTCTGAATCAGAAAGTAGAATGAATATATCTCTCTCCCTTGTTGGGGAAATGGAACCTTTTCTATAGGTTCTTTTTGGAGCACAGCATTTACTTTGTTTTGCAATAGGCTGTGTAGATGAGACAATGTTATTTTTGGAGGGACAGCAGGAGGAGGGGATTTGAACCTGATGGAGCAGCCACTTTGAACAATGTTCAATACCCATTTGTCGGTTGTTATTCTTCTCCACTCGTTTAGGTGTTTCATAATGGTTCCCCCTTCCGGAGCGGGACGCAAGGACGGAGAAAGCAAAAGATCATTGATTTGGCTGGGCTTTAGCAGAGGAGGTTGATGGACAAGGTGTTCCTCCTCCTCTTGCTTGTCTTCAAAGATGGTAGCGTGACCTGGATTGTTGCTGTGAATGCTGTAACTAGTGAGGGGTTTGAATCTTCTGCTGGTAAGGTCTGCGGTCACAGGGCTTGTATTGGCATCTGGACTACTTATGTTTCTTGAGGCCTACTGCTCTAAGCGTATCTAGTTCTGACTTCATTTTTGCCATATCATCATCTACATGCGTTCCCAAACAGAGATACGCCTGTAAAAAGAAGATTTAATATCCTCTGCTGTGCCTCGGGCGTGAGGCCTGTGAGTCTGAGCCAAGATGAGCATTTTGCACACATGCCTTGCGCATATCCCTGAGCCGCGAGGTCTGATTTATCATCAGCAGCACTGATGGTTTGGTTTGCTACCAGACCGCCCTCATTCAGATTCCCGTGAAAATCCTGCCTGTCCCCCTTAAGTAGTTTATCCGTAAACCTAGACAAAGAGTCCCACATATCTCCGTCATACCACTCCAATAAAGCCGAGGCGCTGGCAACTTTCATGTAAGATGCAGAGGTGTTACACATTTTCTTGCCTAGGGAATCGGTGTGTTTGCTGTCTTTGTCTGGAGGTACAGTTGAAGAAGAGGTTGTGGCTTGAGTTTTTATTGCTGCTGCAATGATCACAGAATCCAGAGGAGGATCAGCTCATAGAAAAAGCGGATCCTTTTCAAAGGCCTTGTATTTTTTTAGAATACGTGACGGCACAGCTTGTATCAAGGCAGGTGTAAGATAAATTTGCATAGCTGGCTCCAAAAGACCCAGGGTCAGAGGTAGTGGAGGTCTAGAGGCCGTTCTACGGTGAAGTATTTCAAATATGACTGAAGACAAAGTAGGAGGATTTTCAAAACTGTTAACTCCAGAGAAAAGTTGTAGAGTATTTATTTTAGTATAGGACAACAACCCCTGGACATCCACCCTGCTCAGCATCTGTCAGCTCTCTGCCCAGGAATCCACAATCTGGATTCCTGTGAAGAGGCATTGGTTACTAAGATACCCCTAGATACCCTTAGCATCAGGTTGCCTAGAAAAAACAGAGGAGAAGCAATGACAATGTTCTATTTCGCTGCTCCTATAACAAGAACATAATTAAAAGTAATAAGGTGGTCCACCTGAGAAACCCTCGCCAGCGGTGAATCAGACAGTGTGGGTGAAGAAGAAGAAGCTTTATTCGGTATGAAAAAATTCATCCATTACAACACATAATCACCAAAATATTGTAAAAGTACCAATAAAAACCACGTATAATAAAAGCACCCATCATAAAAACAAGTACATATAATTATATATATATATATATGGATATAAAAATAAAAAACAGAAGAAGATAAAAACCTCATTCATAAAAGACTGGCAAAAAAAAAAAAAGTAAAATCATTCTAAAAATTCTACATTTTTGCGCCAAAGTAGTTGCTCCCTTCAGGAATGATCCCAGGCCCTTCCATACCAGTACATCTGAGGCCATTTGCAGCCACATGAAAGCAGGACGGTATTGTACAAAACCCTTGGGCCTAAGGAGCGGTAGTAGAAATCGGGTTCTAAATGGTGCATAAAAGACACAGAACAGTGTAAAATGGATCAAGGTCTGATGGGACACCCCATCACAGGGGCAGGGTCTAATACATTTCTCCCCATACTAACCTAGGGGGAAGCACAAATTACTTCTAATGATCCCCAAGCGGAATCGAGTTATGAGAGACCTTTCCCTCACATCCTTGATTTCTGAGAGATATCGCTCAGGACCCACCCACATCTTTAGCATAGTAAAAGCCCTGATCGATTTTTTCCTTAGAGCCTCCCCCTCCCTCTTGGTCTCCTGGATTCTCTGAAAGTTCTCCTTAGCCCATTTCTTATCATGGCTAGTCAGGTCCTCGGGATGATCAAACAATTCAGGCCGCCCCAGGTCATGTGCCATCTTCCTTATATGCGACAGCCAGGGAATATGCTTTACATTGTCGCAGGCCAGACAATCCCTTAGGATATCCCTAATAAGAGAGGCATGTTCGTTACTCCACACTGAAATCCATAGCAAAAGGGGAGCCAGCTGGGTAGTGTCCTGTACATACTCAAGGTCCAATTCCAGGTGAAGGCAAAATCCAGGAATATTTTGCCCAACACCCAGAAGTCTTCTACAGAACCGATTTTCTTCCACCATAAGGGCTCGGGTATCCCTAAACCCCCAAAGTGCTGAACCATACAGAAGGACAGGTAGGCATTTCCGCCTATAAATTTCAAGCAGGGGTTTGATAGGTTTGCTCCCTACCCTAGCCGCAAAGTCAAAGGTTGCACAAACTGTTGCATGAAAAAGCTCAATCCTTCTAGCAATACAGGGTTTCCAAGATCCTTTCTCATCAAAAATGACCCCTAAGTATGGGAACTCATGGACTCTGCTAATAATTTGATCCTCCACCCTTAGCTCCCCCACCCTACTCATAGGTTTACCACAAACCATACCAGTGTGGGTGAATAATCTCTTAGTGAAGAACGAGATGTTGTGGACCAGGAAGGGGTCCTATGTCTTTTGCAAGATCTGGAACAATGAGAGTATCTAGATCTGGTAGTTGACCTATGTGGAGATCTAGATCTAGTGCTGTGTCGAGGTGGAATGCCTAGTCTGTGGAATTGTGTCTTGGTGGTGTCAATCTTTGCCCCTTAGGCCTCGATATGGGTGAAGCAGGAGAAAATGTACCAGGTGGAGTACGTGGAGGCGAAGGTGTATGCATAGAGACTCTGCTTGGTGAGTAAGTCAGGGAGTACTCAGAGCCTGAACTTTCCCTCTGCTTCTGTGGAGCATGTTGAGAGCTGTGCAACCTTGGAGAATGAGCATTGACTGTGGGCACTATTGTGACCTCTGAAGTCAAGGATCGGCTGTTCGACGTCGATATCCATGAATGTGACATCGAGTGAGACTCTGTTCAATGTCGTCTCTCTGTTGATGGTGATTGTCTCGATGTCGATAATCGTTTGGAATTTGGGATAACAGGTACTGTTGCCGGTGTAGACATTGAGTGCGTATGCGGCGGTGGGTGACTCAATGTCGAGCGAGGTGCAACCTGGTGTGACGTTGAAGTTTCATGCAACGCCCTGTGTCTCGACTCTGAGTGATGTCTTGATGTCGACGGTGTCTTTGAGGAGTGTCTCAATGGTGATCGATCCACTATCAGCTTCCTTCGCACCGACAGAGATGGAACCGATGCCCTCGATGACGACACTGAAGGGGAACATACTGGTATTTCTCTCTGTCTTTCTACTCATCAACTGCGGTAATGGATGATGGTTTTGACAAGATTTCTCTGTTCTCCCTCTGTGGTGATGAGAGGAGGGCTCTTTCAAGGAGGTCTTAGACTCCCCCAAAGCCACCTGAAGGGTTTATCTTTCATCTCTCCCGCATGGCATTCAGTTTTCTCTTTTCCCTGTCCTTTAAGGTTCTTTTTTAAAAGTTCTTACAGTGGTAGCAGGTGTCAGGGCAGCGGAAAGCACACCACACACACAAAGTTTTCCTGCCACAGGAAGGGCATTTATTGAATTAAGCTGGCATTTTGTGACTGGAAAAAAATGTTTTCAGTCAGTAAAATTTTTAAAAGTACCCAGGGTACTTAAAATCATCGAATTAAAGTGAAATCTTTTATATTGAATTAATTTTACTGACTAAAAGTCAGGAAAAATGAAGAGATAACACTCAGGGATCCTCACTGAAGGAGCTGGAAAAAAGAACTGACCAGCCACCCAATTGTCACCTCACTCTCACCTCTGGGGCATGATGGGATACTGGAGGTCCTGGAGGTCTTAAAGGATGGTGCTGGTACTCTTTGATTGTGCTTTAATGCAGCCTATTTGATAACAATGCCCGTGCATTTCCTTACAGTTTTTTTCTTCATTAAAGGCTGTGTTTTACACTCTTTGATATTTCCTTTTCTGATTTACAGAAATGTTTGAGTCTGGTAATATGCCTATTAAAGAAAAACTTAATGTAAATTAGGCATTCACTTAAACAACCAAAGGTTACCGGGACGTTATAGTTAGACTCACATTTTAAACGTACCAAACCATAGAAATTCAACTGTTATAGTTAGAGTTATCTCAAGTAACTACAACTCGTGCCCTTAAGTAACTATAACTCGCTCCCCCGCCATGCACAGTTTTTACGTTAAACATCTTACTGCAAATGTTACATTGATATAATCAATGATGTTATCAAACATGTAATGAGTGCGGTAATTTGTTTAAGTAATTAGCAGTGCATGGCGAAGGCGCAAGTTATAGTTACCTTATGGTGCGAGTTACAGTTACTTGAAACAACTCTAACTATATAACAGGTGAATTTCTATGGTTTGGTATGTTTAAAATGTGAACCTAACTATAATTGCCCTGTAACCTTTGTTTTTTTCACTGAATTTCTATGTTTTTTTTTAAGTAAAGCAATTTTTATTACTATACGTTAATCCAACCACAACCACAACCACGCATGGTCTTCGGCCATGCATGACGCCTGTTGGCCGCAGGGCTTGGCCTGCGGTCAGACCCTGCGACCAACCCCCCTAACCACCCAGTCACACACTGTGCACAGCCCTTAGGCATGCGCAGTGGGCGTTTTCCACCGCATGTCTCTCTGGGTGTGAAAATAGGTGTGAGAGGGTGTATCTGGGGATGATAGTGTCTGAGTGTGGGAGTGGGTGCATCAGTGTCTTAGTGGGTGCATCAGTTTCTATGTGGGTCTGTGAGTGGGTGCGTGAGGGTTTTAGTGGGTTTGTGAGTGGGTGTGTGACTGTCTGAGTGGGTCTGTGAGTGGGTGCAGGAGGGTCTGAATGGGGCTGTGAGTGGATGCATGAGGGTCTGAATGGGTCTGTGAGTGGGTGCATAAGGGTCTGAGTGGATGTGTGAGTGGGTGAAAGAGATTGAAAAAGAGAAATTGAGAGAGACAAAGAGAGAAAGAGAGTGAGAGTGAGAGGGAGAGAGATAAAGAGTTTTTAACGCTTTGGTGAACGATATACTGAGAATGAAATATTTCTGGGCAAATTGAAAAGAAGAAAGCATTTGTCAATAAAAAAAAGTGAGATCAACTTTCATTATGAACCTTAAACTTTTTAAGTTGAAAACAAATTAAAGTAGGAAAATGACCACAGGCACACCTGGTCTTCAACCCTCACCTTTCACTGTGGGGGTCTGTGACCTTAACCATTATGCCACAGATGACTCTTTACTATGCTGTTAAGTCATTGCATGGAGAGACCATTGCAATGACTTCCTCTCTCTCTCTCTCTGTTCCATCCCATAACCATGGGGGGGGGGGAGACTGAATGCCCCCACAGTCCTAGCCGGCTCCCCGCATCCCGTGGGAGCCGACATTGCTCCCACAAGCAGGGAGCTGCTTTAAATAGCAGCTCTCTGCTTGGTGGAGCAATGTTTTCATCTGTCTTCCCTGCACGCATATTTGTGTGCAGGGAAACAGATGAAAACTCCACTCTCTGATAGCGGGAGATGTTTGACAGCTCCTGCTGTCAGAAACCAGACTTTGCTTGCTTTTGCTTGGTGGGGGTTGTCAGCTCGGCAGCAGGAAACTCCTGATTTTGAAAGCCCAAAGTGACTTTATTTCAGAGGTCTTCCATCAACAATTGCCTCTGTTTCAATGTTAGTCAATGGAGAAAATACATTCCCTAATTTTCTGTTTTTTTCACTATCTCCCTATGTCCTGTTTCAAAATGATGCCATTTATGCTACTGTATTCTTTAATTTAAGAATTCTCTCCAGTGCTCTGATGAGACCATAAAGTGAGAGCGCAGTGCTGTAGTTAATGTTGTAAATAAATAAATACGTACATCAGGAGAAAATATTGCACATCTCCCAGTTTAAGAATACTTCTAGGATTCCAATTCTGAAGGTCATAACATACACAGAGTGCAGTTGCAGGAACTGTTTCGGTTCCTTGCTCACAATTTGGAGGCCTTTCCTGGGTTAAAAAAATCTAAATGGGTTTATCTGAAGTACTTTGTGGAAGTGTGACTCACACAAGTAAAATTACCTGTGTCTAAAGTTGTGAGGCTAGCAAGACTTAAAAAACGATTCGCAATGAGCAATACTTCTAAGTTTCAGATGGAAAGTTTTCAGACATGACTGTCGAACTTCCATAATCATGCAGACTTTCTGCATTCATAAATTTGGCTAAGATGCCTAGAAGCAAGTGTTTCTAGGAGGGTGTCTGAGAAACGCAGCACCATTGAGCTGAACACCCAAACAGACATAACTCTTTGAGAATTCGCAAACATTTGGAATGATTTTCCTGCCATTAAATGAAATCCTAAATTTAGACCTGAATAAATCAGGGATATGTAAAGCAGGACGTGTCAGAAATTGAGTTACTGCACCCCATTTTCATAGCAGGTGTGCAGGAAGTAAAGACATTTAATAGGAAAGTGTTAATGAAGAAAACTAATTTTAAAATATGTTATATAAATCCCATAATTGAAGAGTCCTTTCTGGTGACCCTGCTGGAAAATCCTTCCCACCCCCAACGCCATTCCCCCTTTTCCCTTCTATGACAGCGCATTTAACTGAGGAGAGAATATATTTTAGAAATATTGTAGTACATGTTAAAAGTGTACACGAATAAGCAACGTTTTTTGGGGCATACATGTTATTTTTTTCTATAGTCCCAACAAATAATTTGAAATATAAAGTATGTGATTAGAGTATTTTCATATTAAACTGATGTGAGTCTATGTGTACATACTGTTGTAAGGTTGCTTTAATAAAGGTAACCTAAAATATTTTATGGTGCAATTTTTATGGTGTGGCTTGACGGTGCAGCTGTCGCCAGACAATTATGTAGGCATTACTGGAGAGGGGATTTGGCTCTGCTGACATGTTGGAAGCTAGGAGTACCTGTTTTGATTAGGCAGAAGTTGTGTGCTTCCACAAAATAGTGCTTGCCCGCCACACTGCTGTGATCATTTTGTTTACTTATCCAACTACTGGAGCTTGTACTTTCAGTGGGATACCCACTACATTGGAATGCTATTAAGGTATCTGAGATAACTAGTAATTTATGTTGTGCTTCTCTGGCAGCAGCACAGATGGGAGGAGGGCAGTCATTAACCTACATGGATTTTAAGGTGTGGCTTGCCAGTGCAACTGTTCCTTAACCTTTGAACCCACAATATTATGCTACAGTTCTTTGCTTCCACATTAATACATATTCAGTCCTATGTTACTTACATATAATGCTTCACATTTACAGACAACATTTTTTTAAAGCCAGACGAATTGGCATTGCCAATGCTTGTTCCTTCCGTAGATTTTATAGCTAAGTGGGGTAACTGCAGTTCAGCGCCGTACCACTCGATGGCACTGTTGCTTTAACAATATTATAGATCAAACCAGTGTTTACGTGAATGACAAATATATCGCAAAATAGCAAGTTACCGTCATGTCAGTGAAGTCACAGTTTTACTGTCAGAAAACAGAGGAGGCGCAACCCCTAAATCCAGAGACCTGTGACACTGTTGTATTATTTATATTTATTGCATAAGGCATCTTCACTAGGGTGACGTGATTTTGAAAATGAAAATCCGCTATAGTGCACACACGATAAAGTTCAGTGTCCAGTCAGTTTTATTTCTCTTAAAAGGGACTGTGCTTAGAGAAGCGGCTTAGAATTACAGTACAGTAACCCTGACAAGAACAGGCACACTGAAGTCTCGAGCCATTCCTGCTTTAAACTAAAACTGTTCACTGGTTTGTGGTTCGGTCGTCCAAAGCAAGTCCCATAGACCAGAACTGTGCAATGTTCCCTTATGGGGGTTCCGCACCCCGATAGCTCTCGACCTGGGCTTGGTGTAATGTTGAAATACATGGGCAGCAACTGGGAAATGGGGTGTATGGATCCCGGAGAAGGTCCACCCTCATGGGACAAATATGGGAACATTTTTCATATTTAAATCAAGTTTCTGTAAGTAGAAATGTAGTTTTTTGTTGCAGTTTTTTGTAAAGTAAGCCAAACACCAACTTTAATTCCAAAACCAAGGTGCAGATTTAAGAGAGGCTTAATTCAGCGCCAGCGCATGGGAAAATGCAGGGGTGCGCTGTATTCCTGTAAATACGGTGCATTCGTTTGTTTCAAACGTGGCGCAGCGCGGCACTGCTATATTTGGCGTAGCACCGCGCTGTGCCACTTCGGCATAAACCAGGGTCTAAGTTCCCAATGGATGTGGTCAAACTATACAGCTCCCAGCTAGTAGTAACCTTGAGTAAGGTAACTACCATATACTGAAACCACTTGCAGTAAGCTTCAGCAAATAATACCATCACACCTGGATTTCTTGGGGATAAAACTAGTGTCAGGGTTGGGATAGCCTTAAACAAAATCTAAAATGGATCTATCTGTGGTTGAACAGGGACCCAGCAGAAGCCTCCTGGATGGTTCATGACCTTGAGGGAGTGCTGTTCCCCATCCCTTGTGAGTGGATGCAAGTTGGTAGCAGCAATTTGTATATTTTAGGGTGCAGCCGTTTTTGCTGTAGCCCCAGAGTGAGGTCTACCGTTTGACCACACATCTCCTGTACAATGAATGTTCTTCCCCATCTCAATTGCATTTTGAAAACTCGGGTAATGAAGGGATGTACCATATGCTAGGGACTGTGAATCCAAAAGATTAAACATGCCCTGTGAAGGTCTGGCCCGGTGGGCATGCCTATTCAACACCCCCTTCCCTGCAGCATTCTGCCTTTTCTCATCAATCATTGCTCTAGCTCAGGAACTACACAAAGCTTTGCGCCCAAACCCCCTCTTTAAAAAGTGCAGAAAGAGACTGCAAAATTGCCTGTTCATTGTTCTGGTTTCAGATTCAGTGGCCACAGGAGTCTTATATTTCCATTGTCTGGTTTGAACCTAAAATTCATGTCTCGAAGGCCAGGAGAAGGCATGCAAATCAGCTTTCCCACCTGATTTCCTAAGCGCATAAACCTTGAAAGTAGTTACTGGTCGGGAGTAGGCCTTGAAAAATGTACTTGTTATGGTGAGTCATAGTTTATCAGGTCGAGCTTTTTTTAGGACCTACTCGCCCTTTCTGGTGAGTTGACAAAGAACAGGTGTTCTGGTCAGTCAGAAAGTGGAGGAGCATTAAAGACCCCTTTAAATATTGTGTATGTCCTGTGACATTTGCTCTTTGTTCAGAGACAGAGGCCAAAAGTCAGTTTGTCTTTTTACAATTAATTTTCCCTCTGGTAGAGTTCCAGGATTTTGTAAGGTGAACTGTCTAACCTGCTGTACAAAGAGTGAAATAAAAGGCTGTTGTATGTCAGGTTTTTCCTAACACACAAAATTTAAATAACTAAGAAAACTGTACAAACATTTCAAAATATATTTCAGTAGTTGTGAAAGCCCAATTTATTGTACTTCTGTGTGGTGAAAAACATATTTTAATAGGATGAATCCATATCAGAACACTTTACTTGGTGATGTGCAAATGATAAATGTTTTCTGAAACCCAATTTTCACAGATTATTGTTAATACACTACATAGCTTTATCAGTAAAGCTGCAAGTTAATGGGAAGGTTTTTGGGCATTTCTTTGTACATTTACTGTCTGTAAATGACAGTGTGCTACCACATCATGCTTTAGTCATATATTTATTTAAAGTGAGTGTTTAAACAAAAACTGAGAAGCACTGCTGCCCTGATGGCAAAGCTATTAGTAAACTTAAAGGCAAGTCATGGATCATGTGACCCTATTTGTGGGCTAGATTCTTATTGTACATTGAGCAAATGTTTAGTCTATTTAATCAAACATACATATTTTTTTGTACAGCAAAAATGCTGAACTCACATATTTGAAGGTGCATTTATACGTGAGAATGAAGAAAAAGGCGACTGTTAACTAAAATATTTGGCTAGAATCACACAACTTGAGACATTACAATTAGGTCGAGTAGATTATTCAAGAGACTCGACAAGCAGGTCTAGTAAAATGCTTATGTTTTTTTGAGGTCTGAGGAGTGAATAAAAGTTAATAAATACTTCCTTCTTCAAGTCAGTACTCTGGAGACTGAATTACCTGGAACATGACACCACCTGTATGTTTATTTTCCGTGGTGAAGTGAGATCAGCAGAGGACCCTTTCATGAACTGACCTGCAGCCTCCTTCAGACCATGGTGCACTGCTCGACCAAGCTACCCAGGAAAGTCAAAACAGCATTGGAGGCCCAGATGTCACACCAAGTGTCAAGCATCTTTTCCAACAGAAAGCACACAGTCCCATCTTTGACATATAAATAGAGCTTACATTTCAGAATCTGTGAAACATTAGTTATTTCTGCACCTTGGGTGCTATTCACGCTTGAATATATTAAAGTTTCTTAACCTCAAATGCAGCAAATGAAAATGTGTCTCCTAAACCCAGAGGGCTCTTTCATCCTTGACCTGATATTCTCTATAGATCGTTATGCATACCATTACTCAAGGTCCTAAGTTTGGCATCTTGGGATTCACTTTCACACCAGCATGTTCTTCGGGTCTCGGGTCAACTGTTTAGGTTACTCCCTGGTGACTGACTGGAGATACTATGAGGTCCTCTCATCTCATTACCTAAAGGAGGTCTGGCTTTTTTGGTAGAGAAACTACCCATTGCTAGATGGACCTAGACAAGTTAATTTTACCCTGGCTTACCTCCGAAAGTAAATAATTCACTGCAAAAAGTACACAGCAGTGAAACCAGCAGAGCTTTTATAATGAAACCTGTGTGAAATGCTGTATTGAGCCCCAGAACCTTGCATATGCTGCCGAAGTTCTCACTTCTGCGTGCTTCAAGGCCGGTGCCTATAAGCAGTCCCATGTATCAGTACGCCAAGATCAATGTTGTGCCCTTTCCTAAGCACACTCTTCTCTCAACCAGGTTCACTTTTTTACCAATCTCAATAGATCTGTCTCCCACAGTAGTGACTGCTATGGAGATCCACCACGGAGTCCACTGAAGGCTTCATAAACCTTGTGCTCTTGGTTATCTCACACTCTGCTTTCCCTGTCCTCTTTCCAGCTAATAACAGTTTTAGAAGAGCCTCCAGGGGGCTATATTAATTCAATCTCAAAGTACAACAAACACATTCTCATTCACTGTAGTGAACATCACTAGAAGACAAGAAATATTCTTTTATTGATGCTCAAATGAGGCACCACAAATTGTGGACCAGCACAAAAGGGTGGTTAACCAAGTTCATGTCAACAGAGATGGACACAAATCATATCTCGTGTCTCTGGCAGCACCATCCATAATCACAACCAGTATTGTGAGAATAGCTGAAATCAAAACACTCAACTGATAGCACCTCTGGATTCTGCCCAGAAAGGGAAGACTCTTTATACTCATTGCAATTCATCCCCAAAACGACCCTTTGGGTATTGTTGGCATTCAGATCTTAAAATATCTCTCTTCTTGCTTTGATTAAATGCAGCGGTAAAGTACAAGGATTGGCCATTAGTTTGAAACAGTCTCTTAACCAATGCCTCATCCTCCACTTAAAATAGGAAATCAACAAGAAAAAGGAGTCGGTAAGGGACCAGGCAAGTTGGAGGTTCCCCCAGATCAGTGCTGTCTTCATCCAGATTGGAGGCAACATCAACCCGGCCTGGACATGCATTATCACAAATTTCCTTGAGCTCTGATGGCCTGTTATCAGCATTGCTGGTGGGATTGGCAAGCTTCCTTTTGGTGTCCAACTGCACATCAGCTGTATTCAGATGATGATGATTGTGGTCTGCATCTGGCTTCTTCTTAAGTCTTTTTTGATTCTTACAATCAACCTCCTTGCTCCTTAAGAAGAGGAGTGGAGGTATGGAGTGACTGTGCACTGAGCTCCCACACTCTTTGTGAAGACATGAGCCCCTTTGCTGCATGATCAAGTAAACCTCTTTGTGCTCTCTGGTATGCTACAGTTTGACTAAAGTGGGCATCTTAGAAGCTTTCTTTGACCAACCCTTCAGTCCTCCATCAATGAATATGTGTCCTTGTCACAATGTACACAAGCCAGTGGTCCTAATTTCATCACTGTCTCCTGCTATGTCATATGCCTATAGACAGACAGATGTCTCAAGGAGACCCCTTGGTACATGCACAACTCCAGCAAACGCATAATCCTTTCAAGATGATCCTGCTCAGTTCGAACTCTATTGGGTAACACAAAAGCTGCACCGAATGTCACTGACAGTCAATTGATGATTGAACGATTGAAAAACAATCCAGGATATTAATGCCATTACCGTGGAGCTTAACCGAGATGAGAGGAACTTAACTCACTGGTCAGATGTTGGCCTCCAACTCAAGAATTCCAACTCCAAAGCCATCAGCTCTTGCTAGCCTTTGTGAAAAAGGAACCACTGCTGAACCGAGAGCTCCACTAAGGTGTCTGAACATTCACAACTGCCACTGGAGATACTCTGCAGAGGCGTTGACTGGACAGGAATATATCCTCAAATGACAGAGGTTCAGAAATCCTCATCCCAGCCAGAGAACTCCTCTTCTGCAGAACATTGGGCAATTGAGTACCTCTTGAAATTGACGTATGGCGGACCCTGGAAATTAATAAAGAAATTCCCTGGTTAGTACGGTTTGTGCATAGAAGACCAGTGATTACTGCAGGAAGAGGGGCAGTGTTGTCCCTCTGAGAGCAGGATCTCTGGATCATATCACATTCCACAGCATCTTACTTCCCTTTTAAGGAGAACACCCAGGCGCGAATTCACAAAGGTAAAGTTAGACCAAAAGTATAACTTAAACCAAAAGTCTAACTTTACTACTTTTAAGTATTCACAAAGTTAAGTTACTACTAGTAACGTTACTATTAGTAAAATTGGACTTTTGGTCTAACTTTACCTTTGTGAATACAGAAACGTAGTAAAGTTAGACTGTGGTCTAAGACTTTTGGCCTAGAAACTTTACCTTTGTGAACACAGAGAAGTAGTAAAGTTAGACTTTTGCTCTACCTTCTGAATCAGGCCCTCAGTAAAGATACTACATCATAATATGGTCATGCCCTGCTAGCACCAGGTGTTGCATCCTGGAACACCAGTACACAGAGGGAAACCACCAACACCCTTCCACTGGTCCTTCGGCACAAGAGCCCAAGACTGTTTAATCTTGTTTTCAAATAATTTGTCCTTAAGCATGTATAACATTCTTATATTTCTTGTGTGAGTTTGTAATCCATTAGAAGCAGGGGCAGCCCTCCGAGGGCTTTCATAAAAGTCTAATGAGGTGGTTTTTTAACACAAAAAATCCCTTCAAAACCAACGAGCTCTCAAGATAAACTCTTCAGACATGCAGTGTGTGCAACCTTCTATGCAGATGAGTGGTATAAGGCAGTGGGAAAAACACCGATAGGAACAGTGACAGATGCAAATTAAAATTAAAAATCAGCACAAATAGAAATTTGGAATTAAAATAAGGAACAAATGCACTTGCCATCTTGATAAAGGTAGCCTACCATAAAAAAGAACATTTGCAGGTGGCGGTACACAAGATAGACCAACACCCCCTCTCCTAGGTGTCTTTGGTGTGATCTTTGGGAGGATGCACAAGGTAGACCTGTCCCTTAGGCTGGCTTCTTTCTGTAACCCTGTGTTCCCAGGTGCCAGTAATGCACCACCTTAAAATCTTAACATTTATTGTCCTGTCTCTATGGGGAGAGAGGGAAAGGGACAATCAGTGAGTAGACGATATAGGTAAGAAAGAGCTAAAATAATATCCCAGGCCACACTTAATAAAAATCACCAGTTGTGTGTATGTCTGTAATATAGGTCAACATGATTCAGTGTGATCGATGTTTTATGCTGCCCAGGAGGCTGTTGAAGGATTTCAGCTGCCCCCCCCCCCTTGCTGCTCCCATGAGGTGTCTTTTCATCAATGAATAAAACTTGGGTATTCTACACACAGATTCATTTTCTTACTCTATTTGGACAGTTCTTACTGAAAATATATTTTTATGTTATTTACTAATCTCTCATATAGTCATTAGCTTCCTCAAATACGTGGTTGAGAGGCGTGTTGGTCTTTCTGGTATGATAAGACCTGCACAAGGCCTACTTTGTGACATGCTATAGTATACCTTGATATGGCTAGCTGAAATGAGTTTGAGATCTGTAGAATCTGTAAGCTCTTCCCAAGGTCACAGCAGCTTTGTAATCTATGGTCTCCCTGATCATCCTGTGCAAAAATGGCACGGTATAAAAGGAATGCAAGACACAGTCCATCCCAAGACCTGGATCAGATTGCCTACCAACGATTTCTGCACTCACCCCTGTATAGAGGACAACTAGGCCTGTAATGAAGAGACGTAAGCCAGGTAAATTAGCTTCAGGATTTATTTAGAAGAAGGAAACCCTGAAAACTGCAGCCACTCACAGAAATCATCACCTCAACTGACAAATTCCCTTCACCTCCAGTTCTAGAATAAGAATCTTAACAACAAAAGCAAAGATAAAAGAAAGATTAACTCCGTACCATGGTCTCTGATGCTTGACAACCTTTTTCAGGTGTTGTTACAATGGTCCCACGGCCTCCATTACAATCAACCTATGACTGGAAGTCTCAGCACCATCGCTCTGAGGACCTCTCAAGATAAAGTAGATTCCTGGATGTCGGCTCCGCCACCCTGACTACGACCCTCATTTCCAACATCAACAGCTCCTTCCTGAGTCACATCATCGAACCAGAGCTCAGGAAGACGTACTCTTGGGTCCTACGCTTCTTCAATTCTTCTACACTCATGTTCAGGAAGTAAAGACAACTTGTTGGGATGCCACACCTTACCATTGGTTAGCTTGTCTGAATTACAGTATAATTCAGCAATTGTTAAAAGACGAGAAAAAATACCACTTCCCCTCCCACCACATACATCATCCTTCCCATGATCACAAGGTCCTATCTTAGCAACCACTCACTTAACACCAAGTCTACTGTCATAGTAGGCTTTTGTAACGATTATGTGAGATTTTGATATTCCTTCTCACAACATTAAGAGAAAACTCCTTTTGTCTACAGCTTGACCTCCAAGCAAGATTGCCCTAAGTGAAACGCCTCTCAAGACTTTAAACAGACTAAAACCAGTACATATCGGAGTAATATGGTTTGCCCAAATCAGCCTCAGCGCTGCCACTTCCCAGTAGTTTCTGTTCCTCCATCACATCTTGAGAACACACAATATCACCCTCCTTAAGTGCTCGCAGTGCTGTTTCCCATCAAATGGTGAAGAGATGTGCACTTGTGTTTTATACCATTTTGCAAAAAGAAACCTTTCAAAACACCAGGTTGGAACTGAGTACCATTATCTCTCAAAATAGACCTCATTAGACCTTCTCTTGAAAAATGTCATCCAAAAAGTCCTCACAGCCTCAGAATCATCCTGTTTAACAAGACTCACTCCAGACCATTTAGAAAATAAGTCAAACTATATAATCATGTATTTAAAGCATTCTCCACCCTTGGAAATGGGTCCTAAAACATCAATTCCCAAGGTTTCCAAGGGCAAATCAGGACAGAGAATGGGCGTTAAGGAAGGATGGAAAGTAATTAACCTGCACCACAACACTCAGAACACTCTCTTACATGTCTCTCAGTGGCCGAACCCACGCCACCAATATAGCTCCGTGACTCTCCTTTCTTTTTACTGTCCATAAACACCTTTCTGGATTAAGATTTAGAATGCATTTCCTTAGAACAATGGGGGGATTCATTATGTCTCCTCTCAATAAAAAAACACCTTAATCTGTAAGTTCAGACCTTACTTCCTAGAAACTTTGAAAATCATTGTCAAGGTACTTTTTTCAGGCCAACCATCTCTGATGTAGTTTCTCACTTCCACAAAACCTATTCTTACTGAAACTATTGACATGTTCTTCACTGAAGATTGCACTCAGTTCTGCCCAACTTACAGAGGCCACCACAAACTCTTTTTAATTACTCTTTGTACATTCTTATACAGGAATGGGAACTGGCTTAGAACATATTCAACTAAATTACTGTAATCAATCAGTAAAATTGATATTCTTGCAATACCTGGAGTGGACATAAGCATATGCTTAGAACTCAACACTTTTATGACTGGCTTATGATAAGTTCAAAGTGTGAATCCAGAACTCCTCCAAAATTACTGAAAATGTTCCATCCAATAAATACATGCAAGCATTTCCCACTCAATAATGGAATAACATTCCTCAGTAGGAGTGAAAGATAGGGAAGAAAAAGGGATGGTGACTTCCTTCCCACCTATGACATACCAACGGGGTTACCCTTAAAGCCGAAGGAACTGGGTATACTGCGATACATACAAAAAGTGGTCCCACCGGACAATCCAGGATAGGTTAACTTAATTAACATATCCTAACAAAGTGCAGTCTCAAGGGAAATAAACAATTCTTAATTCTCAAAAAGGGTAGAGTAAACACAAACATTGCAAAAGGAAATGCACACTAATTGCAAGGTCTTTACATTGTATTAGCACTCACTAATATTTATACATTGTACACATATACATATGTATATTATGAGCCCGTCTCCTTTTTTGGCTGAACAGTCATGGGACTCCCCTCTTTTGAAAAAATACATTTTAATTCTATATCGACCTGATCTCATCAGTGGGAATCCAGAAGAACTCTGGGTCTTATTCATAATAGGTGGATAATATTTATTGGCCTGGTGAAGGACTTAACATCCGAGACTACTCCACCCGCCACATTTAGAAATGACCTTCAAGCTGACGGTCATTTCTAAAGCTTTGGTAGAAACCATTGTCATGGAAGTTCCTGTCAATGCTCTTTACAGTTTGATGCAGAGCTCCATCAATATAACGGACCTATGCACCAAACTGTTATCTTTTTTCATTTTCAAAAAGAAAATCCCGTAGCTGGATTTTCTTTTTGAAAATAAAAAAGAAAATACTCCCCCCATAGTAGTCGTCTCCCATGGTGGGGGGAGCATTTAGCAGTGTTCACTCTCCTTACCGCCAGGGCTTTCCTGGTGATAATGGGCAGTGAAAACTGATCTCTAATTCCACTCATCTAAATTAGATAGGTGGAATTAGAGGGTCTCGCATGACCCGAACTCTGCAGGGCCGCTGGAGGAGTTTAAACACTGTGGAGACAGAGAAGTGTCTGCTTCGATTAAACCTAAGGTCTGCACGTATCTAGATTTGGCAGGGGACCATTATTTTGGCGGTATAGATACTCCGTTGCCATTGCAACTGCGTATCTATACCGCCATGATATAATTGTGTCCGTCTATTGATGATCGCCCTCTGCAGGATTTTCTGTGAATTTTAAAGCTGATTCCAAACTCTTTGGGATCAGTGAGTTCGATGCCCATCAGAGGCAATGATTATTACTGATATAATTTGGGATATGTATTACTATCATTAATTTTACTGTTTTTTCCCCGCCTTCTAGTGGTTTCAAAGAATTTTCCTCTCTGCCTCCCAAGTCAGGTTTGACTGTTTGCAGCTTTGCATGACCGACTCTAGGATTCACCCAAATCTTACATATTGTTCACAGCATTGATTCTAAAGTGGAGAAAGTGATCTTTGCAGGCCAGTAATCTCACAAATATCACTAGTCCCTCTTTTTGATAGATTACTAGAATATGCAAATTCAAAAGATTTCACCCAAATGTTTCTATGACATTGACATCCATGTAACTGCATCCAAACTCTTACTCAAATATATTAGACTGCATCTCCATAACTTTGTCCTCCATGTGTGCTGCTGATTCATTTGGAGCGTACTGTGGCTCGAAATGTTGGATCTTGCTCTGCACAGCACCGAAGAGGAGGGACAGTGCAGGTTTCCATCTTCAAGGTTCTCTTACTCCAACTGAACCTTCACTGGGCTTGCCTGCATCCTCTGAGGCTTGCCCCAGCAGACTTCTTCTCCATCCCGCCCAGCCAATGGAATCCCTTTATCGAGGCACAGTACCATCATGTTACTGTTGATGGTCTTGGTAAAGCAGCCAAATCATATTCCATTGTACCAGCATGAAACACAAAATTATACAATTGGAGGAACAGAGTGAAAAGATGCAGTGTCTCACAATGTATGTCCCAATCCTTTCCACCTATGACCAGGTGGCTTTAGAATGAATAATTTTTTTATGGGAGAGAAAATGAAAATGAATATGGCTATGGCCGGCAATGGCAAAGGCAAGACATGGTAATTGCCTGGACTGTTAACACTTAATCCAAAACATTGTTTAAATAAGAATGTTTGCAGATCAGAAGAAGACTTGTGAGTATTTACTATTCTATTTTTTTTTTTTTTGGGGGGGGGCACTATCTGATTAAGATCTGGCTAATCCAGTGCAAAACAGGTAAGCTGCAAGTTTGTACCCTGGCTAAAATCAAAGTGCACATACCTGTTTAATTAAGGGAAGTGTTGGAGCATCAAGCTGTCTTGAGGATAACTTCTTCCAGTTTACTTTGTTAAACCATCTAGGAGTTAGTGTGGAATAAAACAAGTATGTCATAAGTAGAATATAAATAGTATATAAATAAAAGTCAAGCGAAGTCAGAAGTGTGATAATGTTTACATGTACAGAAGTGTTAAGTACATTAGAGAATAAGACCACACATACTTCTAGTGCCAGCACAAAAGCTGGTACCAGTTATCACCTACTCTGAAAGGAACATGTCGGGTGCAACCAGTAAGACTTCCCTACTGTCTGGTTTGTGATTGCTCAGAACCACGGTGAACACAAGTCTACAATGACAGGTCTCCTGACTGCTTGTGCCTTTAACACTGGTGACACCGAGGCCACATTTTCAAACAAACAAGGCATCCTGTGCTCTGCAGATTTACTTTCAGAAGATATTGCATGCACAGGTTGACAGCTACCAGCCAGTCAGTGACCTGGGCCATGTACTATGTGTAGATAAGGTTGTTAAAATAAAACACAAAGCGCCAGGAGACCTAGACGTCCAATACGCGATGAATGCAAAAATAGCAAAAGGCACAGCACATAACCAGGCCACAACTGTTTCCATTTCAACCAACCAGAGCTCTCACTCAAAAAGGCATGTCATGCTGAAACATGTGCAGTTTTGAATGGTTTTTGTACACCTTTCTCCCAATATAAATCTATGGAGCATAAACATGTGATAGAAACTGTTACTTCAACAAAGCTATCTCATGAGCAGGAGACGGGATCTTCTCATGGAAAGAATCTGAGAGGACCTTGCATAGAAGATGAAGATACTGCTGATTTCATTATTTTCCTAAATTCACACTTGTGTTTCCCAAATATTGAATTGAATGCTGTGCTTCAGCACAAGATGCAGGAAATGTGCAGATGTACTGCCTCAAATAAAATGGCTTCTATGGTTATAGGAATCATGAAACTTAGCATTCAGGTTAAAGTTGATGAACTCATCAAGTAGATATAAAAAAAAACATTGAAATTTGAACTTTGGAATATATCAGTGCTGGTTGTGATATACACGTGCAGGGAAGCATCAATATTGTGGGCAATAGGAGTGCATGGTTAGGTTTTCTCAGGGTCTTTGTCCATCCCCTGGTTTCTCATTAGACTATAGCACCCAATGTTGTTGAGTGCACTGTGAGTGTTGACCACTGGAGGAGTATTATGTTGTTTTCCAATGGGTCTTCCTGAAGGCCTAGGTCTGTCCATCCAGCCCTTTCCTTTACGGCCAAGGCTGGATGTGCAGTGATGATGTGTGAGTGTAGCATAGCACAGTACTGCCAGCAGTGGAAGAGTTCATCAAAAGCAAAGGGATGGATGGAATGCTTCAATTTATCTCATCCTCTGACAATCGCTTGGGGTGCATCGCCCACCATGCCGTGCCAACTTGCACCAAGCAAGATGCAACTCAGCCTATATTGTTCTCCAATAGGAAGAGTTCAGCCCAAACTGCCAAGTCAGGCACTCCCGTAACCCAAGCAACCAAGGACTGGTTTCGCCCACGTTAGAACTCATCAGCAAGTAGGGCACACTCATCACACTTAGGGCATCAGAACATAGGGATGGATGGAATGCTTGAATTAATCTCAGCCACTGACAATCTTTCGGACTGCATCGCACTCCATCATTTTTCGCTCAACATGCCATTGGAGTTTGGACCGAACTGACAAGCCAAATCCTCCCTCAGCCCTAATCAGGGTGAAACAAGTCCTGGGTTGCTTGTGTTCCGGTTACAGGAGGGCCTGGCTTGGCAGTTCGGGCTCGAGTCTTCCTACTGGGGCACACTCAAGGCTGATCTGCATATGACTGGTTCCAAACTAAGGTGACATGGTTGGAGAGAAACAGTGGACTGGGGTGCGGCCCGAGCGATTGCTAGCGTCTGATATAATGCAAGCATTCCATCCATCACCTTGTGTTGCAGCAGTGTAAGAGTTAGCATGCACTTGGCATTCTTTTGCACCTTGTTTTCTTTGTGAGGGGCTATCAGTCGTGCAGCATGCACAGCTTAAGGAGCTCAGGCCCAGAGTTCAGACTGTATGCTGCTTTCCCCAACATGTTATGGTTTAGTGATGCTGTCTGTGGTATCCACACATTTCAAGCAGTACTGTGTCAGAGACGCATTTTTTGACTGAGGACTCATGCAGCAAAGATTTCTCTCTTTGAGTTAGATTTTAAGGCAAGAACCAAAGGGTGCCATACAGCTTGCACAGGAGAGTTCGGAAGGCATAGATGGCCTTGCAACAGAATATCCTTCTACAACTCCAATAACCCAACCTATGGAATCCTGGATATTATCCTGAGTGGAAATGCACTTGGATTTGATCCCAGCCGGGATCGAGCAGGCACATACATAATCAATCTCCAAGGAGACTTGCCACAGCCAATGAGCATGGACCTGTTGGAAAGCATCTAGGTAGATCCCGATCCTGGATGTATGCTGAAATCCCACAGTTCCAAGTTGTTTATGAAAATAAATATTTAAAGTCCCTCCCAAGAGTTGGGTGTTCTCGTATTCCACGTTTTAGTGCCCTAGTCTCCACCCTTTAGTCAGCCCTGGCTGCCTGTCCTTTTGTCTCATGGCCAGGGGATGATATACTGTCACAGGACCTGTAAGTCCATCTCTTAATTTGAGTGGTTATAGCAATTCGCAGGCAAAGTGATGCCTTGAAGATTCCCAGAGTATCAGGGCATGGCTGAGGACGTAGCGAACAGTGTAAATTCAACAGTACAAAGCTAATGTTCTTCTTTAGGTCCATCTTGGTGGACAAGGGGCAGACGGAAAAGTAACGATTCCCAAATCCTCCATTGGTACTTCAAAGAATCCTGAAGCATGTTTTGAGGCTTGGTGGACATTTGTTCCACCAGCTGCGGATCAGTGACGTCATGGTACTGGAAATCGGAACTGGGACAAAATCGCATTTCAATAATTGACTGTGACAGCATCAATGATGATGAACTAGAAAAATAAACATAAAAACTAATTTATAAAGAAGGTACATCAAGTTCTTCTGCTTTGCATGATGCTACAGTTTTTAGGGATTTTTAGTTGATATTGTAGGAGGCTTCCTCAACCTTCTGAAAGATCCTTAAGGCAGCATGAAGTGGGACCCTACATGTTACCAAGGGCTCAACAATGCAGCGAGTTACTCAAGAAGGTTCAGCATTTCAAGTGCATCGTCTGACCACACAAGAGCGAAGAGGCCCTACAAACCTTACCACGTTTGATAGACAAGGGGGATCTCCTGATAATCCCAGAGGACCACCCTTATCATCCATGTGATAAATTCACAAACAAAAGACAACCCGCCCCACCTACCTGTGCTTCCGGAGACCACGTATTCCGTTTCTGTTGTTTCCTAACCTCTGACCCGGACGAGGCCTGAAAATAACATGAGAGTGGAAGGAAGTGAAAAGACATGCCAGGGCCCGCCCTCGTGGCACGTGCCTTAGCCACTCTTGAGAATTTGTAAGTTACCCAAAACACATATTATTATGAGTACAGGCATATCTGGCAGTGCCTCTATCCACCTTAAAGTATTCGTTTTTTTAAATAGTCATACATAAACCTTATGGTGCATCTTGTCTCAGCATCAGTGTTCCTCCTTTAGATAAGCAGCTAGCAATTTAAAATCGTATGTGAGTCAAAATATATCATAATATCTGGCCTTACTGTGTGCTTTATTGGTGGAATAAATGTTCATTTTTTAGTGGTTGTCTGGAGCATTAGCATTAGCATCAGCCCAAAAACTGACACTAACAAGTCTGAAATAAACATTGACAATGACAATAGATCTAGCTTATAAATTAAAGTGCCTTTTCTGTCACCGATGGGTTTAGGCACTCAATAAGTCATCATACATGCGCTCTGACACTCATCTTTGCACGCTTACACCTATTCATCCATCTGCAGATTCATTCTTGCATTCACTATTGGCCACAACCACAATAAAGCACAGATAAGGTCAACAACATATGCAATGTAAATTACTAGAATACAAATAGAAAATGAAAACATGGTGTTGTCTGAACACAGCGGAAATATGGTTTCAATAGCAAAACTAAACATAGCAGTGGGTGTCCGTCTTGCAAGGTGTTGTACATAGTCTAGATATTTATTAAAGTTCGAGCATGGCCACACAGGATAGGATAGAACATGTTGGTCATTCTGGAGCAGTACTACAACCAGCAACAAAATACTTCCCTACAAAGGTAATGTTTAAGATTGCATGTAACAAAACACCTGATTGCCAGCTTTAATACGGTGATAAACAATCCCCACTTAAAGGATTTTTGGCTTTAACATATGTGTTACATAGCAAATAAGTCAGGCCTGCTGGATTTGTTGTAACTTTTCATTGAAAAACAGCTGAGACGTGTGGCATCTGAAAAACCTTTGACTAGTGAAGCAGCCTTACAGCTATTGTCACTGGTTTGTCAGGATAACCAACTCAGGCCTACTGTGTTGAGCATACGTTTTAGTGCAAGGCAACCACCAGGCATATATGGGCAGGGTAACCCCAAAATCTGAAACCCCAATAATATGACCTGAACAAAACACCCACATTTCAATGGATTGAAGACGTGTTAAACCTTAATTTCATGAGGCAATGTGTCTCCCAGGTAAGGCATCTCCCAGCTCATCACAGTTACAAGCAATTAAGTGAAAGGGACACTCAGTAACTGACTTCTAGATCAGTGGAATAGTTCAAAGGGTTTATTACAAAAATTCAAAGGAAGTGCAGTACAGAATCAATGTCATGAAGTCTCCCAGAAAATGCATTATTACAGAGAAGTGCAAAATCAAATATTTCAAGTCTCAAGTGGGCAGTAAAATCAATAGAGAAATGGACAGCATCCCTAGCAGAAGCTAAATATCCAGGAAAATCTCCTGGCTCGCCCCCCAAATACAGGGTTTTTATAACTATGTTTGCATATTAAATCACTAAAACTGCTAAATCTCTGTTGTGTGATTGAAAATGTTACATTTTCAGCAAATCAGAGCAGAGCTTCATTAAGCATCATATGGCCTTAGCTTCTAAGCAATATCCCAATATATGAATATTCATATTGTCCACTCTATGCCAATACCATCTAGTCTGCTTGACTGAGTGCTGCAGAATCAACAAACTGCAGAATGTAGCAAGTGAGTTATCCATTTGGAACAAGATCGTTGTTAGGCCCAAATTAAGGCTTAGTTTACAATATTCAGAAAAACACAATTCTGTATGCCATAGGAAATTCGTTAGAAAGTCAATAGTGCTATATTAGTGTGTGAATGCATCATCAAGTATAAAACCACGTAGTTAATATTACAGAAAAATATCCATGTACACAAATCTAACACATAGTCATAACATTACAAAAATATACAGAATTACAGTTGGGAAAACAAACTACTATCTCTCCTAAGAGGGTCTAACAAGGATGCTTACAGTGCAAACCTTCAACACCCCTGGTGTGTCAAAGGGGGTGAACACCACCAAACTCCTTGGCTTCTAAAGTATTCTGTGAGATGTGTGTAGCAAACTACCTAACTGTAGGATTTAATGCAGAATGATAACAAGTAACCCTTAAATGCTTATTGAACTTAATATATCCTTTTCATAATAAATACTTCAGGGCTACTGCGTTTATTATAACATTTCATAACAATCAGGACTACAATTTTTATTACTGGCTTGTCACCATAACCAACTCAGAACTACTCTGTTGGGCATAAGCTTTCCCACAAGGCAGCCATCAGGTACATCATAATAAAAGTACTGGCAAAACAACATAAAATCACATCTTGCACGACTTCTATCCCCACGGTTTGTCTGAGTGGGTCACCAACACCACAACGCTAGCCTACAATGGGAATCTGCGAGATTCCATGTAACAAAATGCCTGGCTACAAGCTTTAACACAGTGCAATAACATTCCATCCTTCAAAGCCTATTGCCTTTAACACGTGTTTCACACTAACAAAGTCAGGCCTACTGGCTTTGTCATAAGATTTCAAAATATTCAGATCAAATCTATGGAATCTGAGATAACGTTTCAAAATGAACCGATAAGGGCTATAGCCTTTAATATTGGTTTAACACCGGCCGAGTCAGGTGCACATAACCTGCCACTCATCATGCATACAATTATAAACATACACGTATGTAGAAAGTTCAGTTTGCAAAACAATCTAAAACACTCTCGAAAATGCATACCAAAAACCCTCAGTGTCAGAGGGGGTGGCCCTTGTTTACTATGGTCATGCACAAGACTGCATACAACAAAATGCCTGTCGATAGCCTGCAACACAGTGTAATAACAACCAACTGTTAAAGGCCTACTGGCTTTAACAAATGCTCTTAACAATAAACGAGCTAGGCCTACAACCTTTGTTATAACGTTTCATAATAAGAATATCAGACTTATTTCATCAGACGTAACTTTTCCCAGTGCACCAATCAGTGTTATAGCTTGTCATCATAACCAACTCAGACCGACTGTATGGAGTTTAAGCTTTCCCACAAGGCAGCCAACAGGCATATAGCCATACAATTACAAAGAATAAGCAAAATAGTACCTTTTATTCAACCAAGAAGAAAAACAACCCCTTTTCCCACCTTCCTCCCCAATCCCTCGCTCCAGGAGTGCCCACCTCGTGGCTTTTGGGGCTAACTATAGGTCAGTATTTTGGGCACTGCACAGAACGTGTTAACCGGGCCACAAAGGTGGTACTTCTCCTGTTTGAGATATATCTGGTTTCAAATTATTTTGGGGAGGTGGCTATTTACTGTGACGTGTATCGGGGTTTGTGTGGTTCGTCGTTGGCTGGATTAGGAAAGGAAATGCCGTCACACCAGACAAGATGCCTTGAACCTGTTGCATTGTCGAGCAGTGTTCACTGAAGGGGATGGGGCATGTGTTTGGGATGCTTGTCTACTCTCTGTCCCATGGTGTTTGAACTCCTTGACCATGGTATCCCAGTATGTTGCTCTGGCCATTCTGCACAACACGGATTGTCTTCTAACTCTTTGCCTCCGCCTGGGTTACCTCTGTCTGTTTCCGACTTGCCAGTGTAGGGGGAGTGTGTGCTTTCCATCGCATGGTTATGGCTCACCTGGTGACTATTAACGGCAAGCCTGGAAATTTGGTTGATATGTTGGCCTTTATTGGGCAAGGTTAGATACCTAAGAAGCAGGCTTCTAACTGGTCAACCTGCGGGCAAGTCAACACCTCTGCCAGTTAAGTTCAGGACTCCCATCCAGAACAGACAGCAAGGTGCACAATACCATTACTTGTGAGGAAAGTCTGCTGGGGCCTTTTGGCATCGAGGGCAGGCATTGGTTGCTGTTGGGTAAATTCTGTGAAGTCTGGAAGGGGTGAGGTAGGCCTTATGTAAAATGCTAAATTGAATTAATTTAAAGTGTGCATTGCAGGAGTCATGCTGTGCTCTCTGCCACTCCTCCTGGTAGGATCATCCCGAGCACTCTTTCCACCAGTCTCCGAGTGGTTGTAGAGATACACCAGTAGATTCCAACATGGCCCTGTTAAAATCCATGTAATAAGCCGCCATCCATGCCCCACTGTGTACAATGTATGCGTAGTGGTGTCCCCTCAGTCCCCACTCCACAACCGGTGAAGTGTGTGCATTAATATGCCACACAGCAAAAACTGGCTCCCAAGAAGTCCTGTGGTGTCAGCTAATATTTGGAAAGATTGGATAACGCCCCTATCATAGTGGTCGCCAAAAGTATTTGTCCCTGCTGCTGTCCGCAGTCTGAGTTTCCCAAGGGTGAGCTGCAGGAAATCCCAACAATGGGATGGCAGGGGCGCATTGCATCTTCGATTTAGTATACTGAATGTTGTGTTTCAGAACTTGGAGTGGTATCTTAAGCAGCAGAGGAAGGCCATGCCAGGAGGTGGATGACAGATGGAATAGTAGCCTATGCAGTTCCTCCTTCTAAATTTGGTTGCGTTGAGTTGGGTTTCTCCCTGACGTTGTGCTGCATAGCAGTGGCCTTGACAATCTGCAGCTCCCATCCCTCCTGTGGCAGCCTGGAGCCTCAGATTATCTAAGCCTGTGGTGTCTTGAAACCCAAATATGCTTGCCATGGGTATGAGCAGGAGTAAGTTAAGAAAGTAATATAAAAGGCGAGAGAGGATCACCATTTCGCCACCGCTATGAGTCCTGGGGTTGTGAGAGGCTGGGAGGCCCAGAAGGCCACCTGTGAGATCAAAAGGCACACATTGCTTTGCACAAGTTGCCTTCCAGTCAATCGGAGTAGGTGTGATACATTAGATACCTAGGTATCTAAGAGTGTGTGCCCCACTGAAGGCCCCTGTGTCCTAGGATTACCAGTGTTGTAGGTAAGTCTTGAGTGAGGGGGAAGATGTATGATTTGGCACAAATAACCCATAGACCGAGGCATCTCCGAAGTCTCTCAGGACTGATGAATGCGGGGTAAGATCCATTGTAGCAGTCCAGAGACACAGTAGCATGTAATCTGTGAGATTCAATGTAACAAAATAATTCTCCACAGGCTTTCATATAGAGTAACAACAGTCCACCTTTAAATGGATCGATGTTACCATATAGTTTTCACAATCAATACATCAGGCCTACTGCCTTCGTGGTAACGTTTCATAATAAACAAGTCAGGCTTGTAGCCGTGACCATGGGCTTAACCCCCTAACCAATTCTGCCCTTCTTTTCTTTTTAGTATAAGCTTTGCCAAAAGTCAAGAAGCGCAATAAAGCTACTCTTTTCAGTAGAAGCACACAACGTCAGCCCAGTCAAATCCTATAGTCAGGGGAACCAACATGCAGGTGGAACCTAAGCCCCTCTTTTAGCAGTATCTGAAAGCGCTTTCTTGTTGATCATATAAGGTCTGTTGACAGCTGCACTGTCAAGCCAGATCTAAACAGTCTGCTATTACTCATTCAGGTACATCATCACAAATATGTGTAGCTTACAGTACTTTATCACAAACAACCTCTACAGCTTACAGTACCTTGCACAAACAACCCTGGTAACTTACAGTACTTTGCCACACACAACCCTGGTAGCTTACAGTACCTTTTCACAAAAAACCTCTACAACATGCAAACACACAACCTCTACAGCTTACAGTACCTTTCCACATACAACCCCTGTAGCTTATAGTATTTTCGCACACGTAATCTCTTCTCTTCAGTCCATAGCTATTCACTGGCCCGAGTAAGGGTTGGTAAACCTGTTTGGAAAAACTGCCAACCACCTGCATTTTTGGTGATTTGACGTTTGTGGCACAATCCACAGTTTTATAAAGTTGTGCTGCAAGCCAACGAATTACAAGGTAAACACATTTTTTAGCCCTTCCTGAGAGGGTAGGCACCAGCTGGGTACTGCTTTGTATTTTTTATCCTTGCAGACAAGGCAGTACCCAAGAGTATTTTTAAGCACTGTAAAGGCATCCCGCCCCACACACAGACAGAGGACTGTGTGCCTTTTATGTAAGTGTTGTGGGGGAGGGAAAATCTCCACTGGGTAGTGTGTATTTATGCGGGCATGACCCCGCAACTAATATGGAAAGGTTAGAATGTATTAATGCAATCAAATAGGTTTCCCTACTTTGTTGCATGGAATGCATAAACAGTACACCTAGGAAATGCATATTGCCCTGACGAAGAACTCTGATCATCCGCTGGCAATAAATATAGGTAAAAACATGTTGGTAGTCTTTGTATTTTGGGTGGTCAGATGAATCATTATATTCTATCCACTGACCACACTTTCTGGTTTTACTCGATACCAGGGGTATTCAATAATCAAGGAGATTTATTGGGATATACCCCTAGTTATGTTTATTCTTTAAGACTTCAACTGGACCAGTGAAGTTAGCCTGAAATAGATATATAACAACACCCAGGTCTACGTACTTCGGTTGAGTTCACTGGAGTGGCACTGTCCTACCCCAGTGTGAGAGGTCACCAATGATGAAGCATGCCACAATAAGTTGTGGGTGAGACAACTTCTCAAATATCTTTTTTATGACCCAGTACAATGGTTCCCTGATCAATACAGGACAAGCTGATTTATCTAGCTGGTTTTATCTACTCAAGTATCTTGTGTGAGAGGGTTTAGACATTAGGAGGACGTACTTGAGTGTATACCTCGATACTCTCCTGTGGGTATTGGTTTTCTTTTGGATCATCTGCCATTACTTGTGGTTTCACAACTCCTCTAATTACCTGATTGTTTTTCTCAAATCAGCTGGTAAGAAATCCAGATCATGGCAGTGTGATGGGCCTGAGAGAAGCAGTTTGGTGATTGATTTACACCATTTGACTTAGTCAGCATTCTTTCCCCAAGATTTGCTCATGCTTTTGTTCTGGCATTGGCTGGGTGTGTATCTGTCCAACTGTGTCAAGTGCAAATAATTTACTCAAGAACATTAGCCTTTGGAAGAAGTAGAAGAGGATATAGCTTGAGTTATTATTCCCTATGTGATGGTGGGCAGAGATGGAATGAGATAACATGGGCGAACCACATGACCTTGGCATTGCCCTTACACCAGATTGGCCAAGCCAGTACCTCAAGCTCTTGGGAGCCAGCGTCTTAGGCCACATGGATCTCAGGAGTTGGCATCTCAGACCCCTCTACTTGGATCTGGGGAGCTGGCATCTCACACCCTGGCAGCTGGAAATCGGATGTTGGCGCCTCAAACTCATCCACCTAATGTGGGCTCTAGATTTGTGACCTTTAAAACAGCATGTGGGACTGCTGTGATGCAAGTGTCAAGAGCCTGAAGTTTGGTTGTGGTAGCCTAGGATATTTCAAATATACTTCAGTATTGGAATCAGGTACAAAAATGCATAAAAAGACACAGGATTAACAGCGTTATGAGAATATCAAGAACATTTACTAAAACTCTGTGCTGGCTATTGCACAAGTCAAACTAATTTAGGGGATAATTTCCCTTTACAGTTACCATTGTGAGAGTTTGTGCCAATTAACACATCATTCATAATAACAACTCGCAAAGTAGTTTCTAAACCAATTTTGATCCGGCACTGACAAATTTACTTTCTGTTTTTTTCACACTTAATAGTTGAGGATCCCTCCAGTGAATGACTGAAGTAACTCTCCTTCCAGGGTGGGATGAGGGAACAGAGCACCACCGAACTTCAAGGGGATGTAGAGCAAAGGAGTATCTCTAAAGTATTTCTCCCCATGGAGAAAAAAGAAGAAAAAGAAAAACAAATGTTCATTTGCACGGCGGGCTGCCTTTCCCCATGTAACGTTGTCCCCTGCGTACAACCCGGCATTGTGGGAACTACAAATGTCACGTGACAATCCCAGTAGTACACAGGGAACCCTGTGACTGGTGCTGCTTTGTAGGTGTACCACTGGGAATCTTCATGAATTGTAGATGTTCACAGACAGGTTGACTTTGCCCTCAAACCACATTTGTTACTGTCCTAACACAACAATCAGATCTCATTCTGGATGTCTCCCTTTGCTTGCTCCCTGTGTAGGACACTAGGAATTAAAAATATCAAAAACAATCTCAATGAAACCGAAAGTGGTTGTATCATCAATTTGAAGGTCCACCTTGTCCTTTGTCCAAACGTGTGATCAACTTGCTACAGATTCACATCAATATAAAGAGATAATCCCTATATTTTCACTGCAATTTTTCTCTTGTTGGAGACCTGCACAATTGGTGATACACAACAATGGTGTGATTCCATTCACCTGGGGAAGGTAACTGTTTACAACTGACGTTGGACAATAGTGTGAAAAAATACTTATTTCCTCAATGGAATCATTAGGAATGGATTGGGATTAAAGAGTGAAACATCTGCCTCGTTGTAAACAATTGTGAATCGTTCCCTTTGGTTTCCGCTCGCTGGGCAGAGTTCTGTTGCTTCTCGTCGCTTCCCGGCTAGGTTTGTGCTACATAGGTAACTTTACATGCACACTTACATACAAAGGGCCTGATTTAGAGTTTGGTGGTGGGGTTACTCATCTCAAACGTGACGCGTATCCTGTCTGCCATATTACAAGTCTATTACATCCTATAGACATTGTAATATGGTGGACGGAATATCCGCCACGTTTGTGATGGAGTAAACTGTCCACCAAACTTTAAATCAGGCCCACAGTTTGGTTCACAAGATCATATGAAAGTGTGGAGCCAGATTACATCCAGATGAACGAGGACAGTTGTACGCATAACCAGGCAAATTTACAACGACGTTTGCACTGACAGATCAATTCAAGACTGACATGTGCACCATGTATACATGGCATTGTCTACTGTGGACCAGTGTATAATTGCTCAGTCGGGTGCAGTGCATGTAATACAGCGCCAAGAAGGCACAAGAGAGCATTTCCCACCAGGGACAGGGACATACCTGCAGAGCTTGGAGATGAGGGAGCAGGAAGCCTCACTCAGGGAGCTGGGGAAGTTGATGGCACCGTCCAGGATTTTGCCATAGATCGTGCGCGGATCTGAATTATTGCAGAAAGGGGGTCTGAGACAGAGACAAAGATAACCATTACACAGGACTCGCCACGTCATACAACATATTCCAACATTTCTACGATCAATAGCTGAGTGGGTCTTGAAATAAGAACTACAAAACCTACTGATGTGATCCAATGTGGTGAGCAGTAAGTGGTGAGATGTCTCAGTGGATTAATAGATCCAGTGATGAAACTGGAGGTTACAAAGCTCAATCCTGGTAGTTCCACCGAGCCTGTCACCTCTCTAGCATCAATTATACCAGTGACATGGAACTTTCCCAATCAGCACCCAGAAGCTATTAAGCTATTGCCTATATAAATGTACTCTTAATTCCTGATGGACTCCATATCTCACACCTTTAGTCGCAATATCCTGGGCTAGGATGTTTCAAACCACACTCATGCTTCCACCCAATGAAGAACACAGACAGTGATTTCTTGCATCTTAATAAGTGTAATGTCAGCAATAACATAAGCACATAATGTTAATTAGTATTAGAATTATGTGACTGGCATCTAAGGAGGCACACTTTCGCAAAAGTTTCTTTTTGTACATTTCAAACATTTTATGAATATTTCAGAGATGCAACGATTTATAAACTGAATTCATACATACAATCAGATCAGTACCTTGGAGCATAATTACTTATTAAATGTTTAAGTAAGTGGACAGAAAAGTAGATCATGGAAGACAACCCAGATCTGTGACTGGGGGTGAGTGTTTGAAAAATTTCAGCACTCTGTCCATCATTCTTTTGTGCTGCTCAAGTCACCCTTATTGGCCAGGGTATACCCAGATGTAGGTCCTGTACTCACTGGATTCAAGCTAGCCTAGCTGATCAGGGGTGATACCCTGAAACCGGTCCCAGGATGCTTGTTTCCGGTCCAGCAAGGATCTGGCCTGGCAGGTCAGGCTGGACTGTTCCCATAGGGAGCAGAGTCAAGACTGATTTGCATATGGCTGGGTCCAAACTGGGGTGGCATTATGAGCAAAAGAACGATGGATTAAACCCAGATCTGTGACTGGGGGTGTGAGTGTTTGAAAAGTTTCAGCACTCCGTCCATCATCCTTTTGTGTTGATAATGGAAGAAAGACATTGCAGCTTCTTGCTGTGATTTTCACATACAACTAATCAGAGCGTTCTTTAGAGGAGAGCAGATACAACGTTACAATGAGCAGCAGAACCATCCTGACCTCAGCGTTTGTAGGTCATAATATCGCTATCAAAATATCGATTGACTGATATAATGTGACCAATGTCGACTCCCAAAATGTTGTCAAGGAAAGTGCCAATTTACTATTATTACCTCACAATGAGGAAGCCAATGAGGGTCCCTCTAAGTCAGATAGGTCATCACCAAGCTCTTGCTGAAGCCTTCAGTTTTGGTGCCACAAGTTCCAAGTGGGACAAAGTCACATTTTGTAGCCGCCAACGCCTCTTCACCACTATGATGCACTCTTTACATCATCCTGACCTAAGTACTACTTTCAAGCTTAGTCACTTTTTTGGTTGTCGGTATCTCCAGGGAGACACTCAACAGGCTGCAGCAGATGAGAGCTCCATAGGCTTGGATAATTCTTTGCAGCAGTACCCCAGAGCCCCCAGCCCCAGATAAAAAAGTATTCCTTGGGACAAAATGGACACCGGTAGCCGGCTCAATGGTGTCTTTTGCAGAGAACTTTGGTGCCTTGTCCTACTACTCCAGAAGCTACAAATGGGCATTTCAAAGAGCGGGTGATCTTTCTTAATTAGAAGGTCACCCACCTCTGCCAAGCTGGCGTCTCCTTCCCCCCACTACTGGAGTCAGGGAAACACTGGGTTTGCACTGGTGGAGCCTCAGCTGGCATCATCACTGTAAACTCCTGATGTGGTGGCCCTTCTGCCTCTAGGATGACAGATCACAGTGGTGCTCACCCCTCCATTTTTAGGGCAGGGTGACTGCTACTTGTTTTCCCCTCCTAAAGTTGCCATCCAAGAAGCAGTGGTCCTGGGCAGGGAAATCACAATGGTCCCCCACTTTTTTGTTTTTCAATTGCAACTCTTCCCAGACTCCCTTATTAAAAATGGCACAAGTCAGGCTTCACTCTCAGGAGCCCTCAATCCACTCTCACATCCACCCTTACAAAAATGAGGAAGCAGTCTTTTTTCCTGATTTGGAAACAGCTTAGACTGCTGCCTCCTGTGATGGACAGAGGTTCAACTCAGAGACCTCTCTTGATTGAAGGCTGTCACCTGAGCCCCATTTCTGGTCATTGTTTGCATGGCAAGAGGCTTCTTGACATATTGTCCCTAGCAGGCCAGCACTTCAAACTTAATTTGAATGTTAATTACAGCCACTATAGGAAAGGCAGGTCAGCAGAACTGGTTCCATTTTGTTTGGCTGTCATGCTGAACAAAGTTTATTGTTTAAAAGTTACTTTTAAACAATAAATACTAAAAACCTACATTCACTCCTTACTTTAATGTTTGTAAAATATAACTTTTAAGGAAGTTTATACTATTTTCCCAATTGTAAAAATAGAGTTTTATTTATAATTAGACCTTTTTCAAAGTAAAATTTAACTTTACCACACTGTGTCGAAAGGAATATGACAACTGTGCACTGCTGGGAAGAATTTTTCCACAATGTTAGTGTGTTCCACTCCTATGCATAAAGCACTCAGCTTTGTGAGGTTAAAGGACACACTTAGGTGTAACTTATCTAAAGTATAAAAGTAGGATTTTTAAATGACAGAGCTTTTTCCCTGATAAGTGGTACTGGATTGGTTTTAAATCAGCATCCAGCCAGGACACAGTGGTGTTCCCTGGAGCTACACTTTTTTGTCATATATGTGGTTGGTGTAAATATACATTGCAGTCCAGATATGACTTTTAGCTACCACACCACTGGTGCACTAGGTGAGCCCATGTACAGCTGTCTTAACGGAAAGCTAAATAGGCAAGTTAGGGTTAACCAGGTTCACAATATGTTTTCAGGGGAAGCACACATGCTATGAGACTATTTGGCAGCGTCAAAGCAAACAAAGTCCTAGTGCCAGCAAAACCATTCCAAAAAAGGGTGGAAGCCATACCCACAAAGTTTAATTCCTTACAATCAGGTATATAAAAGATGTGTAACTTTCAAACTGGGAAAATGGGGGATTGCAATTTCTGAAGAATCTCCAACTGTGAGCACAAAAGTGGAATTTTCCAATTTCTTCTGATGAAGTTGTTCTTCATTATCTATTATTATATTCGCGAAAAACAAAGACCAATGTGTGGGTCCAATACTAACCGAAAATGGAGTACGTCCGGTCACCACATATCTAATTTGTATGTGTCCTTTTCAGTTTCTGAGCTGAGGCTAATGGACTGTAGGGTAAACGCCTTACCTTTTTCACCTATTGGCACTGCGTTTATATCAATGAGTTAAGGATGGTTCTACTCATAATAACCATTGGCAAAGTCAATAGGTCTTGTGAACTGCTGGCTTTGCAATGTTTTTGCTGATTCTGTGCAGCATTAGCAAAAAGAAATGATTTTTTGTTGATGCTCTGTAGCATCAGGAAAGAAATAAAAAATAATGGAATAACATGTAGATGTGCATGTGTACGTACCGGTCTTGACACTATGGTGGCCAAGCATGATGGCGTACGCATATGTGTGTGCCACCAAGCATGTGTACGCATACAGCATGATGCAGCTGTCATTTTTTTTAAATTACTGTGCCAATATGGGGAAAGCCATTTGGAGTTGTGAATAAACAAAACAAGCACTGGTGAAACCAATAGGCCTGGGTTTCATCGTTAATGCATTTAAAGACAGGGATGCAGAACTGCTGCTTGCATGTGTTATTGCACTGAAACAAGAGACAGTGTTAAAACCCACTGGCGGTGATTGGCGGATTGTCAGCTAGCCCTCAAAGAAGGGGAAGATTTCAGAGAAGGAGACGGTATTCATCGTCTTTACAGAGGATCAGTCATGGAACCCACACTTCAAACGCTGAACTGCAGGTACCATGCAGCTGAAGATGTGAAAATTGGGGAAAGGTTTGGCTTGGGACGATACTAGAAACAAGGCACGTTGTTGTTCTAACTACGTCAGAAGAAGACACTGCTTTCGGGGCAGGTTCTCTATAGGAAGAGGGGGATTTTTTCTTGAGCACAATGACACAAATTGTCAGTATGCAGTATTGACTAACACTAAAACTACCCTTTGCATTTGCCTAAATTAAGTTACATTGATTGTGCCCTGTGCAGAGTTGAGGACCAGGTCCCTGTTTTAACTATGTTAAATGATCCCACGGTGAACCATAGTCCAGTCATCCAAAGCCAGAGTGAACACTGGTAAGAGAGAGAGTCTGAAGGGACTCGCTGCACAAGATGTTTGTTCCCACAGATCTGTCTGAGGCTGAGCTGCTGCCTGTGGCATTCTGACCATGTTAAAGTGAATCTACAGCAGTTCAGAGCCAGACAAGATTCCCTCTGTGATTTTAAAACCATGAGATTTGGCAGGAATGAGAAACACTGAGGGCCTGATTTAGAGTTTGGTGGACGGGTTACTCCGTCACAATTGTGACAAGTATCCTGTCCGCCATGTGATGATTCCCATTGGAAGTAATGGAATCATAATACAGCAGACGGGATAGAAATAATGATTTTTGAAGCTAGCTTTCCATCACAGTGATGTCCCTAAATATGACTTAAGTTTTCTTAGAATTTTTTAATGAGATTGAAGTATGATCAGCGAATACACACTTGTATGCTGATCTTCTCTAATACATGTGTGCAGTGGGATCTTGTTTTTATAATCACTTCCCAACAAGGACAACATGCTAGTCTGAGATTTTGTACATCTGAGCTGACTGCATCAAAATGGAAGCTGAGCAAGAAGATGCTCATAGCTGCCCAAGGGAAGATAATCGCAAACAGTAGTGTGTCAGTGCGGCACCATCAGATCCACTTGCTTCAGGATGGGGTGACTCTCCCCTAAGTGATCAGAAATGTTCCCTCTCCATTCTCAAAAACCCAGAAGGCCTTGGCAGCTTGGGACACAAACCTCAAAGGAGACATGAGGAGTGCTAGAATTGTCTTATTTACCCCTGCTTGGAACTTATTATCCAAGGAAATAAACCTAAGTTCATGAATTTGGTATCTTCATCTTGTGGAGTGAAAGATAAAGATGGTCAGTTCTTGCACCTCTAAAAGCACACCTGTCCATGGTGGAAGGTGGCTGGTGGAGCCAGTGTCCTTTGGCACCAGTCTACACTTGGTGTCAATCATATTGTTCACCACAGGCAATAGTGAAGCCTCTCTCAGATCTCTGTGAGGATCTTCAAGTCATCTGCTAAAAGGGTACAACTGACCTCATGTAGTATCCTGAGGTCAGAACAGGGTCAAGAAGACCAGTCTCCACTGGGACAGTAGGACAGGAGGACCCACAGCTGTGCCCTCCTACAGCATCACGCACACCATCAACTCACCTCATATTCCTAAAATGAAATGTACCTTTGAAATGGATTCCCAAGAGGGCACTTTCCTCATCAGGATCTTTGTTAGGCACCTTACAGGGGAGGGGATGTGTAGATCAGCGAGGGGCCACATACAGGGATGGGACTGACAGTTCTAGAGCTCCTTCACCGGACGGCCTGAATACAGCTGCCCGAGCATTGCTTGATACCAGAATCATCAGTGTCGGAAGCAGTGCTGGCAGTGGCAGGAGTTCCGTTGGATAGTGGCCACCGGGAGATAGAACATAGTGGTTGAAAGCCGTGACCGTGTTCACTCTGCCCATCATCTGTTCCCCAGTGTGTATGGCTGCTTGTACAGGGGAACCTGAAGGTGGCTGCTTTGGGGAGCCAAGGGACTCAATAATCGCTTTGAGGTTCCTTGGAGTCCAATTGACTCTAAATGCCACAGGGCAGTACATGAGGGAACCTCGAAATGGAGTTAGCTGTTGTACAATGCAGTAAACAGGTCAGTCTCAGGACAAGTCCTGGGGGTTGACAACCACACCGCATGCATCGTAATGGCTTCCCAGCTCTGAGGCCACGAAGCAACAACCGAAGCAACATGCTTAGACACTCAACAACAATTATCAGGCTCTATGGAACTGAGAATTGCTGGACAGAGGAAGATCTTCTTTTCACCTACTTCACTCAGCTGACATTTGAGCCTTGACAGCATTTAGGCTGATCACTGGAACTGAGTGGTTCATGGTTAAATGGCTCTTCTAGGTGTAAGTGAAAATATGTGTGCTTGCCCAGATCATAGTCCTATTATGTAGTCTTCCACCTACATCAATGCTCTTGGTGTCCAGAGCATAGAATAGCCATGTACCATGCACTTTCATCCATCACCCTTTAAAAGGTATGCAACAGCGCAAACAGGGACAGTGCACCCCATGTATATTAAGGGGGCAGAAGGACATGAAATTGGTCTGACTGCACAATCTGCCCAGTAGCATTCATGTCCAGCTGTAAAGGCGAGCTTCCGGGAAAAGCAGTGGCACATACAGCGTTTCTTAAATCTGGAGCCCAAGAAAGAGCAGGCAGAAGTTGGAGTTCCACTTTCAAGAGGAGGACAGGAAAAGTATTGAAAAGTAGCATAAGATGGTGTGAACAGTGGAAGTCAATTGGGGAACTCCTGGCTCCCATTAACATTTACCTGGACACAGCAGGTGTTAGACCTGCCAGCTTTTTGGCGTGTCTTCTCTGTCTTTTTGCCTTCTGACCTCCAGTTTTTATGGTATACTGGACTCTGTTTTTGCTGGTTTATTGTCTCTGCGCACTTTACCACTGCTAATCAGTGCTAAAGTGCAATTGCTCCCTATGGAAATTGTACTGTTGATTGGTTTATCCATGATTGGCATATTTGACTTACTGGTAAGTCCCTAGTAAAGTGCACTAGAGGTGCCCAGGGCCTGTAAATCAAATGCTACTAGTGGGCCTGCAGCAGTGTTTGTGCCACCCATATTAGTAGCCCTGTAACCATGGCTCAGACCTGCCACTGCAGTGTCAGTGTGTGTGCAGTTTTCAAATCCCAATTCGACTTGGCAAGTGTACCTACTTGCCAGGCCTAAACCTTCCCTTTTCTCATATGTAAGGCACCCCTAAGGTAGGCCCTAGGTAGCCCCAGGGGCAGGGTGCAGTGTATGTTCAAGGTAGGACATGTACTAAGTGTTTTAGATATCCTAACAGTGAAATACTGCCAAATCCGGTTTTCACTGTGCAAGGCCTATCTCTCTCATAGGTTAACATGGGGGCTGCCTTTAAATATTATTAAAGTGCAGATTCCATTAGGGAGCAGATGGAAATATGGAGTTTAGGGTCTCTAAACTCACAATTTAAAAATACACCTTTTAGTGAAGGAAGTTGGTTTTTAGATTGTTAGTTTGAAAATGCCACTTTTAGAAAGCAGGCATTTTCCTGCTTAAACCATTCTGTGACTCTGCCTGTCTATGGATTCCCTGTCTGGGTCAGTTTGACAGTTGGGCTGTTCACACCTCTCCTCTAGACAGTGACACAAAGGGAGCTGTGGTGTAGCCTGCATATCCTGATGAGGTATCTCGGATGGAGTAGATGGAGGAGTGGTCACTTGCACCTGAAAGGACTGTGCCCGTCCTCACACAATGCAGTCGCTAACCCCCTGGAGTGTGCCTGGAGCCAGGCCTGGACAAGGAAGGATCTTGCAAACAAATGAGTCTTTTTTTTTAACTTTGACAACTTCAAAGGCAGAAAGTAGTATAAGTAGTGGACCAAAAAAAAAAACTGAATTTTAGAATCTTTCTGGAATCAAGAGGAACCTTTGCCAAGGAGAAGAGCTGAAGAGCTGGAGGAAGAGTACTGTCCCTTTGCTGTGTTGCTTTGTTGGATTGGCCTGCAGTTGCTGCCGCTGCTTGAAAACAGTGCAAAGGGTGAACTTTGCTTTACATCCTGCTTGAGAAAGTTTTCCAAAGTGGAGTAGAGCTTGCCTCCTGTTGGAAGTCTGAGAGATATCAAAGACTTCAGTTTCCTTGACCTGCAGCACTGGGAACTGTTCGTTTTGTGTTGTGCAGGAGGGAAAACCACTGCGACGGCGCCAACTATGCCGCTGGCCTGCACCGTACGGAGTCGCATTGCCCCACTTCGCACCGCGACCCTGATCTCACTGACGCCATCATCAGATGACTTCACCGAGCCGCTGCTCACACCACGACCTGCGGGCCCCGCACTACGGCATCGCCTGCTCACACCACAGCCTGGGCTTCCACGACGCCAACGCTCCTGCTGACATCGACGCCGTTGCCTGACCGTAGCCTGTGGACACCGCTCATAAGGAACACGAAGCACCGTCCCGTCCCGCAGCCCCGGTCCACCGACCCCAGTGCCATCGATTCCAGTGTCGTCACCAGGCATCCCTGCCTGCACCGTGGCCTGTGGACACCGCTCGTGAGGGTCACGTAGCACTGTCCCGTCCCGCACCGCTGGCTTGGGCCTACCCACGACTGTGCTTCAGCAGCAACAACGCTGCTGCCTGCACCATGACCTGGTGACACTGCAAATCACACCGTCCCACTTCACACTGCAGCCCTGGTCTCACCGATGCCACTGGACGGCATCACCCAGCTTCTGCCCTCACCGTGACCTGGGGCACCGTACGTCGCATCGTCCCGCTTCGCACCGAAGCACCGACGCCATCCACGCCAGCGCTCATGACTTCATCAGCCCTGAGCTCGATCTGCAACGCGTTTGACTTCAAAGGTCCAAAGACTCCCGCACTGACTCCAGAACCGACACCTTGACGCCAGTGACGCCCCTCTCCGGAGCTCACTGCGAGGATCACGACGCCCACGCAAATACAAGGTACTGTTTGTGGATCTTCCCGACACCATAGCTGGCCCGCGACGCCACGGCCGGCCTGAACCGTTGGTTTTGTTGATCAAGACGCCATGATAGCCCCAGGTGGAGCTATCGACTTCAAGGAACTGTGTTTTTAAGTTAATTCTTTCAAAATTCATATCTTTATTACTGTATGCCGGATTTTTATCGTTTTGGTCTTGTTTTATACAGATAAATATTGGCTATTGTTCTAAAACTGGTGTGGTGTCCTTTTGTAGTGTTTTACTGTGTTACAGTGGGTTATGTGCAAATGCTTTACACATTGCTTCTGAGATAAGCCTGACTGCTCGTGCCAAGCTACCAAAGGGGTGAGCAGGGGTTATCTGAGCGGGTATCTCTCTTATCCTGACTATAAAAATGGTCCCTACTTGGACAGGGTGCAAACTGACTGCCAACTAGAGATCCCATTTCTAACATTTCTAACATTGGTTGTCAGCGGTCAGGATAGGACTTCCATTTGCACTTGACCCAGTGATCAGTGTACACTACTACCATATCGCAGACCACTACGTGCCACATACAGTTTTTTTGTTTTTGATTTTTTTTCTCTTTGACCTATTTTTGATCTTGAGTTCAAGTGGACCTCAACAACATCATGTCTCAGTCAAGAGCACCATCAGTTGCATCCCAGGATTTGGTTTTTGAGGAGGATAGGTTGGAAACCTACACTGCGAAGGAACCGACGGCAGTTTGCCAAAAACTCAAAGTCCAAGTCAGAGGTCTCAACAAAAAGGAGGAGCTACAAAAGGTGCTATGGGCCTGGGTAGCAGCCAGAACTGCCAGTGGGCAGTCCGTGGATCCAATGGGGGAGTCTGTGGACCCAAATCCAGGGGAAGATGTGCTGAGGGTACAGGAGCTGCTAGGAGGGGAGATACCCTCTGGATCAGGCAGCAGCGGTGGTTCTAAGAACCTGACTCCAGAGGAGCTGGAGGACAGGGGAAACGCCAGGAGGTACCAGATTGAGTTGGAGGGATTGAAGATGGAGGAGAAGAAAATGCTCTTGGAGCATGAGCTTAAAGTAAAGGAGCTGGATGTGAGGAGTAGGTCCAACAATGATAGTGGCAGCAATACCTCACTGCAGCATTTGTGCACATTCCTAAGAACTTAGAGAGAGAGTATAAGAAGGGTGACAACATACAAAGGTGGTTAATTGTATGGGAGCACTTCTCTAGTCTGTGTTGTGCAGAGCTGCACAAGCACTTGACGGATAGTAAGCTGACTGACCCCCTGAAGCTTGCTATGGAGGCGGACCGCTGGGTGAGTACCTGAGTCCACAAAAAGGTATATGGGGGAGACTCTGCCAGAGGTGGGCAGGGTTCTCAGCAGCAGGGTGGGGGGGGACAAGGATAAACAAAATGAGTCTTCCAAAGGGCCCCAATCTAGTAACCCAGGTTAGAAATCCCACCCCCCAGGAGATAAGAAAACATGGGTCTCTTCAGGGCACCGTAAGTGCTTTGCATTTGACCAGGAGGGTCACATGAAGGGAGATCCCAAGTGTCCCAAGTGGACACTGCCATCCAGCGTTGGGCAGACCAAGGGGTTGGCCAGTGTAGCACTTGGGGAGGAGGTGGTCCCAGGTGGGTGTGGGATCCCACAGAGATAACCCTTGTCTCACTAGGGGACTGTGAAATGGTCCAGAGAAACCTAATGCCTGATAAGACTAATAAATACAGCCAGTGGGTGACCATCAATGGGCAAAGGGTAGAGACTCTCAGAGATACTCAATCCAGTGTGACCACGGTCCGGTGTCACCTGGTGTCTGAAGAGCAAATAGTCCCACTGTATTCCACCAAGTAGTTGCAGTGGAAAACACAGAGTGCCAATGTAAGGTGGCGCAGGTTCCCTTTGAGTGGGGGGGGGTCACAGGTTTCTTGAGGGTAGCGGTGAGTCCCACCATGCCAGTTGACTGTCTGCTGGGCAACGACCTGGAGACTTCTGCCTGGAAGGAGGTGGAGCTCAGGTCGCACTTGGGGATGTTGGGGTTGCCAGAGTGGGCATGCGTGACCACTGGGTCAATGCCAGCCAGACAGGGTGATCAGATGGACCTGGAGCCTGAAACAGTGGCCCAGGTGACTGCCAAGAGAAAGGGCAAGGGGCGCGGGAAACCTGCCCCAGACGTTCCATGGTGCTGGAGGAGGCTGACCTCGAGGGGGACGCCCCGGCACCTACAAGGGAGTAAGTGGCCGAACTGGGAGACCTACCTGAGCTGACCCATTGGCATCAAGAAGGGGGCCCCCCCAGGGAGGAATTCTGTGCAGAGCAGAAGGTGTGCCCTACTGTTGTGGGTCTTAGGCAGCAGGAAGAAGACCAGGCAACTGGCGCTGAGCCCAACAATCACCTGATCTACTGGGAGAATGATATCCTGTATAGTGACCCTAAGGCTGCTGAGCCCGGGGCAGCCTGTGTGCTGGTGGTACCCTAGCGCTTCAGAGCCTTCCTACTGGGTTTGGCTCATGATGTGCCTCTAGCAGGACATTTGGGGCATGGCAAGACCTTTGACAGGCTTGTCACCCACTTCTATTGGCCCCAAATAAGAAAGAATTCCGATGCATTCTGCAGATCCTGTCAGACTTGCCAAGCAAGTGGCAAAGGTGGAGGGAAATGTAAAGCCCCCCTCCAACCCTTTCCTGTCATGAGATCCCCTTTTGAGCAGGTGGGCATTGAGATACTAGGGCCTCTGGACCCCAAGACAGCTCTAAAGCAACAGGTTCATCCTGGGCTTGGTGGATCATGCCACCCGGTACCCGAAAGCTATCCCTCTGAGGACAGTGATGGCACCCCTTGTGGCCCGGGTACTGATGGGGATCTTTACTGAGTGGGTTTCCCTAAGGAGGTGGTATCTGACCGGGGTACCAACTTTATGTCCATGTACATAAAGGCCATGTGGAAGGAATGTGGAGTGAACTACAAATTCACCACCCCTTACCACCCCCAAAGTAATGGGTTGGTTGAGAGATTCAACCGAACCCTGAAAGGCATGATTGAGGGTCTGTCAGACTCCAAGAGGTGTAAGTGGGACGTCCTCTTACCATGTCTTCTGTTTGCCTACCGGGAAGTACCATAGAAGGGGATTGGCTTTAGCCCCTTGGAACTGTTGTATGGGCATCCGGTCAGAGGACCTCTGAGTCTGGTGAAAGAAGGCTGGGAGCTAGCTCCTAGGAAGCCACCCCAGGATGTATTTAGCTACATGCTGGCCTTCAGAAACCAGACCGCATGCTTTAGGAAGCCCCCACAAGAAAACCTACAGGCAAGCCAGGAGGACATGAAACGCGGGTACAACCAAATACCACTCTGGTTGAGTTTCAGCCTGGCCAGAAAGTGTGGGTAATGGCCCCCGTAGAGCTTTGAGCTCTGCAGGACAGGTGGTCAGGGCCATTTGAGGTGAAGGAGCCCAAGAGTGACGTCACCTACTTGGCGGACTTGCAGACTCCAAGGAAGCCCTTGAGGTTTCTACATGTGAACCGCCTCAAACCCCACTTTTAGAGGTCTGAGCTAACCATGCTTCTGGCTACAGATGATGGGGCGGATGAGGAAAGTGAACCTCTCCCTGACCTCCTGTCTGCCAAGGAGCAGGATGGTTCAGTAGGAGGCGTAGTCCTTCTCTGACTCTAGAGCAGCAGAGTGAGTGTTGGCAGTTACTGGGACACTTTGCAATCCTGTTTTTGCTCCTTCCAGGTGTCACCCATCTATGCATGCATAATGTGGACACGGGGACAGCCTGCCTGTGAAAAACAAGGTTTAGAGGTTGGCTGACAGAGTGAAGGCCAGCATCAAAGAGGAGGTCTCCAAGATGTTGGCTTTAGGGGTGATTGAGCACTCCAGCAGCCCTTGGTCCAGCCCAGTGGTTTTGGTATGCAAGCCTGCTGCACCTGGCGCCACACCAGAACTTCAGTTCTGTGTGGACTACCGGGAGCTCAATGCCGTCCCCAAAGTGGGCGCCCACTCCATCCCCAGAGCTGATGATCTCATAGATCGGTTGGGGGCTGCCAAGTTCCTCAGCATGTTTGATTTAATGTCTGGGTACTGGCAGATTGCCTTAACCGAGGGGATCAAGGAGAAGTCAGCGTTCTCAACACCAGAGGGGCACTTCCAGTTCCAGGTCATGCCCTGCCACCTTTAAGAGGTTGGTCAATCAGGTCCTGGCTGGGCTTGAAGACTTCAGTGCCGCCTACCTTGACAACTTGCACCACCTGTGGGAAGTGTTGAAGGTGCTGCCGGCCGCAGGCCTCACTATCAAGGCCAGTAAGTGCCAGATGGAGCAGGTCATTGAGACATCAGGTAGGAAGCGGCCTGGTGGTGCCCCTACAACTCACGATTTATGCCATCGGGCTTAGGCACCCCCCAAGACCCAGACAGAGGTGAGAGCCTTCTTAGGCCTCACCGGGTACTACAGGTTTGTGAAGGGGTATGGCACCATTGTTGCCCCCTTGAAAGAGCTGACTTCTAAGAAGCAGCCTAGACAAGTGATCTGGACTGAGGAGTGCCAGACTGTGCTTGACACCCTGAAGGAGGCCATGTGCACGGCGCCCGTGCTGCTGGCCTCTGACTTCTCCAAGGAGTTTGTACAGACAGATGCATCAGAGCATGGTGTGGGAGCAGTACTTTCACAGCTGAATGAAGAGGGTCTAGACCAGTCTGTAGTCCTCCTTAGCAGGAGACTACTCCCCAGGGAACAGAGGTGGAGTGCAATTGAAAGGGAAGCTTTTGCTGTGGTCTGGGTGCTGAAAAAGCTAAGACCCTTCTTGTTTGGGTCTCACTTCCGGGTTCAGACCGACCCCAGGCCCCTCAGATGGTTAGTGCAGATGATGGGGGGGGGAATCCAAAACTGTTGAGGTGGTCCATCTCCCTACAGGGGATGGACTTTACAGTAGAACACCGCCGTGGCACTGAACACGCCAACGCTGATGGTCTGTCCAAGTTCTTCCACCTTAGTGAGGAGGACTCCCCAGGGGTTGGGTAGTTCCCCCTACTCTCAGCTGGAGGGGACATGTGTAAGACCTGGCAGGTTTTTGGCATGTCACCTCTCTCTTTTTGCCTTCTGACGTCCTGTTTTTATGGTATACTGGACTTTTGCTGGTTTATTGTCTCTGCGCACTTTACCACTGCTAAACAGTGCTAAAGTGCAAGTGCTCCCTATAGAAATCGTACTGTTGATTGGTTTATCCATGATTGGCATATCTGATTTACTGGCAAGTCCCTAGTAAAGTGCACTAGAGGTGCCCAGGGCCTATAAATCAAATGCTACTTATGGGCCTGCAGCACTGTTTGTGCCACCCACAATTGGTGCACTGTAACCATGGCTCAGACCTGCCACTGCAGTGTCTGTGTGTTTAGTTTTCAACTGCCAATTCGACTTGGCAAGTGTACCTACTTGAGAGGTCGAAACCTTCCGTTTTCTCACATGTAAGGCACCCCAGGGGCAGGGTGCAGTGTATGTTTAAGGTAGGACATGTACTAATGTGTTTTAGATGTCCTAACAGTGAAATACTGCCAAATCCGGTTTTCACTGTGCAAGGCCTGTCCCTCTCATAGGTTAACACGGGGGCTGCTTTTATATTATTAAAGTGCAGATTCCCTTACAGAGCAGATAGAAACTTGGAGTTTAGGGTCTCTGAACACACAATTTAAAAATACATATTTTAGTGAAGTTGGTTTTTAGACTGTTAGTTTGAAAATGCCACTCTTAGAAACTTCAAAGGCAGAAAGTGGTATAAGTAGTGAACCCAAAACCCCAGAATTTTAGAATCTTTCTGGAATAAAGAGGAACTTCTGCCAAGGAGAAGAGCTGAAGAGCTGGAGGATGAGTACTGTCCCTTTGCTGTGTTGCTTTGTTGGATTGGCCTGCACTTGCTGCTTCTGCCTTAAAAGAGTGCAAAGGGTGAACTTTGCTGTGTACCCTGCTGGGGAGAGTTCTCCAAGGGCTTGGAGTAGAGCTTGCCTCCTGGTGGAAGTCTCAGGGATATCAAACATTCAGTTTCCTCAATCTTAAGCACTGATAACTGTGTGTTTTGTGCTGTTCAAGAGAAAAAATCACTGTGACGCTGCCAACAATGCCACTGGCCTGCACCGTGACCTGCCGACACCGCACAGAGTCGCATAACCCCACTTTGCACCGCGACCCTGGTCTCACTGATGCCGTCATCGGATTACTTCACCGAGCAGCTGCTTGCATCGTGACCGGTGGGCCAACACTCCGGCATCGCCTGTTCACACCACAGCCTGGGCATCCCCAACGATGCCGCTACTGCTGACATTGACGCTGCTGCCTGCACCGTGGCCTGTGGACACCGTTCGAGAGGACCACTAAGTACCATCCCGCACCACAGCCCCGGTCCACCGACGCCAGCGACATCGACTCCAGTGTTGTCACCAGGCATCCCCGTCTGCACCGTGGCCTGTGGACACCGCTCGTGAGGGTCACGAAGCACTGTCTCCTCCTGCTAGCATGGACCTACCAAAAACAGCGCTTCAGCAACAACGACACCGTTGCCTGCACCGTGACCTGATGACACTGCACATCTCACCGCCCCACTTCACACACCAGCCCTGGTCTCACCAACACCACTGGATGACATCACCGAGCTGCTGCCTGCACCGGGACCTGTGGGCACCGTACGGCGCATCATCCCGCTGCGCATCGCAGCCCTGACACCATCCACATCAGCTCTCCTGACTTCATCAGCCCGGAGCTCGATCTGCAACACGTGTGACTTCAAGGGTCCGATGACTCCCACACTGACTCCGGAACCGACATGGCAACGACAGCAACGCCACTCTCTGGAGCTCACCACGAGGATCACAACGCCCTGCAAATCCAAGGTACTGTTTGCGGGTGTTCCCGACACCATAGCTGGCCTGCGACTGTTGGTTTTGTTGATCACAAAACTGTGATAGTCTCAGGTGGAGCTATCGACTTCAAGGAACTGAATTTTCAAGTTAAATCTTTCAAAATTCATATCTTTATTACTTTATGTCGGATTTTTATTGTTTTGGTCTTGTTTATACAGATAAATATTGGCTTTTTTTCTAAAACTGGTGTGGTGTCCTTCTGTAGTGTTTTCACTGTTACTGTGTGTTATGTGCAAATGCGTTTCACATTGCTTCTGAGATACGCCTGACTGCTCATGCCAAGCTACAAATGGGGTGAGCAGGGGTCATCTGAGCGGGTATCTCTCTTATCCTGACTAGAATAAGGGTCTGTACTTGGACAGGGTGCAAACCGACTCCAAACTGGAGTCCCCATTTCTAATAGCAGGTCACCTGTTTAGCCACTAGATTAAAAAACATAATGCACTCTGTTGATGCTTCAATTAAATTTGGACAATTTTCCTTACAATTCCAGCCTTCCGTGAAGTTTACAACATTGTGTGAGGTTGCAGTGATACAGTTAGCAGTGTAATATATACAAACATATTGCAACATCATGGCGTACATTTGCAGCATGTATTTGTGTTCTACACATGTGCTTTTGTACAGCTGTGGCCAGGCGGGGCACTGTATTTAAGTCAGTGCGCGTGAGGCCTGGTGTAGCTGGTGCCCTTGGCTTGCAAAGTTGTAGCACCACTGTTCCTAGAGAGGAGAGACACCAAGCACTCCATGTTGCTAACTTGTGTCCGAGCCTGTGCAGCGTCTCTTTACCCAGCCCTGGAGCTGTACACTGCGCGGCTTATGCACATGCAGGGAGGCCTGGGCCTGCGGCAGGGATTAGGCAGCACAGCAGGTACTCTATTTAGAAGATCAGGAGAAAGCATGCAGGCATTGCAAAACTTATTCGTTTTTCAAAATATTTTGCTCCATGCAGAATAATGGTTGGTTTTACGACCAAGAGCTGTTTTTCTTAATTTATGACACAATTAAAAATATGTTATCGATTCGTATAAGAAAACCAACTTTTCTTTTTCTGCTCAACTTAAGCAAAGAACTAGTTCCATTCTCTCATAAGCCAAAAGAAAAACTATTTTAATTGTTTATATGATCTAAATGAATAACTGTTTCCATTCTCTGGAACACATACATAAATGAAGAACACAGAAGTGTTCCAGCCCCCGAAGGACATAAAGAAATGTCTCTGGTTGCTGTACTGTAGAAAATACATTAAATTGTTTGGAACTTCCATTTTTAAGCACCAATGCAATCATAATTTAACACACTGTTCTACATCACACAAGAGCAGTCGCTGTGTTTCAAATGGACCCCACAGACTGCTGTGCACAACTATCAGCAGATATGTTATTTAAAAATAAATATGAAATAGTAATCTCAGGTTGGTGAAGCCTTCATAGCTATTGGGTACATATGAGAACCACATCCAGCAACAGAGGGATATGGGCCACTTTCATGTTTGAGGCCCGAGCCCATAATTCGAGTTGTATGAAATCACAAAAAAATGAATAAGTGAAGGTGAAAGGAAAATGATTGCTTTTTATATTCTTAATTATTCATTTTTTGAAATACCAGCCAGGTAGCATTGGTTTAATAAAAGCCATGCCAGGGTGCACAGCTGCCATTTTCTGATAAAGCTTGTGCATGACATGTCCATTGTTTGCGCTTATGTGTACCATTCTATTGCCTAATTTGTGACGCTTTGAGTGATTTTGTGTCACCAGTAAAAAAACACACAAGCAATGAAATTCTTGCAGTGGGATAAATATCAGAAAGTATCCATCTTGACATGTAGTTCAAAGAGGTGCCACACCGCTCTAGTGCTAATGTAAGGGCACTCACCTCAGAGTCTGAGGTTATTTTCTCAAAAGAACAACAACAACATGCAGCATCTGCAGAACACTTACTAGTCCTGAGAGGGGGTGTGGTAGCACTTGCTTACTCCTTGTAAGTGTGCAGTTGTATGGGCCTTCTCTTTGTTTTGATCCTGTGTGGAAAGTGTTTCCATGTCGTGCGTGAGGACCACCGTGTTATGGGACAAAGCGCTTAAAAGTGTGATGAATGAGGACGTGTGAGAGACAGATAAGCAGTTTATTGCCAGGCAGTACCAACTTCCTCTTGAAGGGCCGGCAAGCAATTTCTGCTTTCCAGTTAGTCTTTTCTCACTTTAATGAAAATACCACCTGACAACATCTAACAGTGATTGCAGAAGCTAGCACCTTATGCAGGTCCATGGAGACAGCATCTACCACGCTTCCAAGTACTATTGGCAAAGCACCAACTTGCTGTCTAATGAATTTGTTCCTGTCACAATGGATCTGCAGCTTCAACACATCAGCTAGAGCTATGAAAACAATAATGCAAAGCATTAGTAGCCTCCTTGATTTCAAGGTAGCCAAGCAAATCTTGCTGTCCACAGAGTTGTGGTTTCTCATCAAGCGTCAGTACAACAACTATTCTTTGTAGCCACTAGTATCCTATTCAGAGATCTGCAAGCCGTGCCTGCTGCACTTTCAGCCATCTTCTAGATTTTAGACTAATCGAGCATGAGCTTACCCTTGGGTCAGTCTCTTTATAGCAAGATGTACAACCATCATGTGAAGCACGGTAATTCATGGCAGCAGATAGTATTTCATCTGACGATATTGGCCTCTTATTTTGTGTTAGTCAGGCAACTATTTACTGCCCAATCGGTGCCTTCTTCTTTTCAAGGATGCCAAGCAACAGACTGATAGTAATAGTCATTTAGGTCAGTCTTTTGATTTCCAGCTATCAAAGTACTCTTCTATTAGTCATCCAACATCAGCATGGCAGCCAGTAGCTTCTTCCATGTAAGTAACTTATTGCCACCTTTTCCTAGCACAGTAAAGATGCTGAGGGTGCCAAGCATACTACAAAGAACTCTTCTGGTGATGCCCTTTTTTCTGTAGAAGTAATTAATGATAGTAAACGTGGAAAGGTGCATAGGCTCCTTAGCTGGGAAAGTATATACACCATATCATGGCAAGGAAGAGGTGACCTACATTCTAAAACTGAGTTTTAATTATATGGTACTCTTAGGGGCATATTTACAAGAAGTGGTGCAGCACAGCCGCTGTGCCAAAGTTGGCAGCGCTACCCTGCATCACTTCTAAAATGCAGGGATGCGCTGTATTTGAAAGAATACGGCACATCCCTGTGTTTACCCCTCCGCCGGCGCTAAATTAGCTGCCTGGTGCAACACAGCCACGCTTGCGCCATGGTGCAAGGATGGCTGCGTTGTGGGGAGATTGTTTTTGTGCAGAAAGGGACACCTTCCTGCACAAAAACAATCTTTGATGGTGATTTGCTCTTTCTATGGGTGCTGCAGAATGCAGCACCCATATAAAGAGCAAGAAACGAGCCGAGATAAAAGCATTTCTCCTCGTTCCGCCCTGCTAACGTCACCCCTGCGGTGGTGTTAGTTTTTGCCACTGCCTCAGGTTTACGAAATCTTGTAAATCTGGGGCAAAATCAAAATGCAACGGGTGTTGCTGTGGAACGCCCACAGCAACACCCATTGCAGACCCCTTACAAGCAAAGTGCTGCGTGTGAAGGGGCCGTATTTACAAGGTGGCGTTAAGCCACAAAAAGTGGTTTAACGCCGCCTTGTAAATACGGCGCACTGCACAGCGGCACTGGCGTATCACTTTTTGTGACGTTCAGGTGGCGCTATTGACTTGTAAACAGGCCCCTTGATTTCTAAAACAAATGGCAAAACAGACTTGTGCTAAGTTTTCTCGGGCCATCATCCTTCCCAGTATATGTTATTTGATATTGATAATGGCTGATTTCAACTTCGCGAGCATATTTTCCAATGTTGTACGCCATTCAATAGGTTATCACCAGCGCTGCATTATTTCAACCTTGCATCTAAAGATACTATCCTGATGCAGACAATGTATGTAGCAGTATTTTCAATAGGATTTGTATAAACTATGTTTGTTTACAGAGTCTTTCATTTGCAGCTAGAGATTTTCCAGCTTTTCTGCCTGATGTAACTAACCAAAGGTCAGATGCATCACTTTGTGTGATGGTGCCAAGCCAATGGCCATGCAGTGACAGTTCCTGTGATGTCAGAGGTCAAAGGTGTTGTGATGCCATTTCCTGTGACATCATCGGGTGAAGCAAAGAGTGTTTGATGTCACTTCCGCTACCCCCGGCGTTCTGGTGAATTGACGTCCATGGCGTGAACCACGTGCACTTTGAAAAAAGTCCATTAAAATGGGGCATAAAGAAGGATTGCACTCCTGGGCATGGAAAGAGGAAGACCCTTTGGGCATGCATGCCATTCAGAATTTAAAGTCTGCTTCTCTGTCCTTTGGCAGCTATCTCAAGAGTAGATTCTAAGAGGGCACGCCACAGTCACTCTGCTGTACTTAATTAAATGACTTCTACATACCTTTCACTAATAAGAAACAAGATTGCCTGGAAATGAAAGGTACATGCAAGGCTGGGATAGGATGTACATTTTATAGTGATCCAACCTTCCACATATCAATAAAGAATGACTTATTTTTATATTTTGGTTCCAATGACTATAGAGCAAATAGTGTCTCACTCTGAACTCCACGTTCGTGACCCTATAATAGTCTAGATACTCACCGTCCCACCATCATTTCAAAGGCTAAAATTCCCAACATCCAGAAATCCACTGCGAAGTCATGCCCCTCGTTGCGGAGGATTTCTGGTGCCAGGTACTCTGGGGTCCCGCAGAACGTGTACGTCTTTTCCCCTTTCCGTAACTCCTTCGCAAAACCAAAGTCCACCTGCAAGCACATAACACTAGCACCTGAAAACCCATCTCACGATATGACATACGAAGGTGACGTAAACACATGCGTAATCAGTCTATACACTACATATCTCAGTCATTGCTTTTGTGGTATATTTAGAGAATAAGCTTTAGACAATGGCTTTAGACAATGACGTTGTTCCCTTGGATTTGCTTGAGAGACATATTTAAAAAGCTTCCAAGTTCTCACAGTGAACATAGGCTCCCTTCCCACGACTAGAGACTTCACATCACATATCATCAGGCAAAAGTACCAATTTTGTCGAATAACTTACTGACTTGACTATTATCCGGCTGCTGCCATCGTACAGTCTTAAAAGACTTGAAGGACAGACTGAATGACATCAGACTTGAAATTGATCCTCCGGGAGAATCAGCTAGAACAACACTGAAAGTTACCAGTTCAATTCAGACACCTGTGGGTGGCCCTCCTGATCACAAGCTCAGCAGAGGTTATGACCATCGGTATGGCCTTTGCCCCCTTTGCAGAGAACAATCTACCAAATTTAGACATCCCTACCAGACAATGGGACTGAACCCTGGTGAGTTGGCATCATGTTTGCTAAGCCTGCTCCAGAAGTTTGTTTTGTTTTCAATAAACAAATTCACATCACATCAGCAGAACCATTGGAAGATCTGCTGGCGTAAATCATGCTATCCCTCACGCCTCTCAAAAGAGAAGGGAACCATGAGTTTTGTTGGTTGTAGTAACTCCAAACTATGGTGCCGTTCCTGCTTGGCCAAAACCTACATGACACCTCAGGTGATTTCCCAAGAAGACAACGTTCATTTGTGTCACCCCCGCCATCTTAACTACTTTGGCCACTCCTTATGATCCCGTGGTGGAGTCTGCATCACATGCTATAACAGCCCGTAGGCCTCACTCCACTGGGCAGGGACTGAACACCCACACAGGGTCTATCTTAGCAATAGAATGAGCCTTGTTTGTGGAAGTTGTGCAGTTCCCAATGTAATGACCAGGACCAGGGATAACAGCACCTGTGTTACCTAACAGGATAGACTCCTTTTTCCAGCTGAGGCTGGATTATACTGAATTGGGTGTCGTGTGTGTGTCCACGTTTCCCGATGCAAGAAACACAATGCACACATTTCCTGAGAAACACAATGCATGTGCAATCTTTGGGCCTCTGGACTTCTGCAGTTGAGAAACTACCTTCTCAAATGAGCACAGTCTTGGAATCCCTGAGATCGAAAGGTTTTCTACTGAAAAAGGGACAACATTGGTTTGTGTGACACTGCCACGGGGGAATCTGGGATCTTTTTGTTACATTGTGGGAGACGGGTAACTGAGCTTGTTCACGTCATCAAAAACATACAAACCTAGATCACCCACACACAGCCATTCCCAACTCCAAACCTATGGAGGCCCCCTCTTCAGCCATGCAGTGGGAATGCCTAGCCATTCCCCTCTTTTTATCGTGCCTGTCTCCTCCACCTAGCCCACTTCCCCCACCCATCTCTTCTCTCCCCAACACCACTCTCTGACTTCTCATGAACTACTCCATCTTGTCCTTATGAACATACTTAGACACACATACCCAAGGAATAGCAACTGTACAACTATATTGTCATAGGTCTTACAGCTATACATGCAGTGATCCTGTGAAGGTGGAATGTACATACTGCCCTTCGGGTCTCACTGACCTGCACAGATTGTTCCTGATTTAAGCATAAATCATGTCCCTGGATCCTAGAACTGCACATAAAGATTATGCCTTCAGCCTGGATCTAGACCGATCACCTTTCCATGGGAACTGGACAACACCTTCAGCAGATCCACAGAACCTAAAACTACACGTAGCCAGGATGGAGTTTTTAACATCACGTACAGTCTGTCTCCAGGGCATGGAATCACACACGGAGTCTATCTGCGGGCACTCACGCTCTCCATACAGACCTCTCGCCATATAGCGCAGACACCATCTGTCCATTCTTTCATAAAGACTTTACCATTTTGACGTATCCGTGCTTATCCAACATGAGATTCTCAGGCTTCAGGTCCCGATAAATGACTCCATTGGCGTGCAGATAGTCCAGTCCCTCTACAACACAGGCACAACAGAAGACAGCCACTTCCTCAGTGAACTTCTTCCTAAAACAGATCAAGTCACAGTTTTGGTTTTTAAATGAGCAACTCTTTAATTGAACATCTAGGAAATTTCGACTCTGGGCCAGATTTAGGGTTTGGCGGATTTACCTCTGGCATTCGGGGAGACGGAGCACATCATGTCCACCTCCCTGATGGATAGAGGATCGCCATATTCAGAGATCACCGCTGATCCAGCAGCGAGCTCTCTACTTTCAAGAGGAACCGCTGTGACATGGTTCCTCCATCGGTACCAAGCGTGTGGTGGGCGGCCACTGTTGGTTTTAACGGCCGTCTACCAAACTTTTTATTTTAAAAAACAAGCTTCTAAGCTTCGAGTTTGTTTTTGAAAAACAAATAAGTAATGACCTCCACACTTGGGTATTTTTTTCCAGGTACGTGGGAGTCATTATTTTAATGATTCTGTTCATGTATGCCAGGCTTTCCATGGTGGTGAGAAACAGGAAAACGTGCATCAGACCACCTGCCCTAAATAGAGGTGGCGCTGTGATGTCATTATTCCATCAGGTAGTGCTTTGTCAGACTAATCTTTTCATTAATGGAGCCAACAGGAGCACCACCGACAGAAAGCTGATGGACCACCTGCTTACAATAGGGCAGGCGGACTGAGGGTTTGTGATGGAGTGCCCTGCTTACAGTAAGGCATGTGGGCTGAGGGTTTGTGATGGAATGCCCTGCTTACAATAGGGCAGGCGGACTGGGGGTTTGTGATGGAGTGCCCTGCTTACAATAGGGCAGGCGGACTGAGGGTTTGTGATGGAGTGCCCTGCTTACAACGGGGCAGGCGGACTGAGGGTTTGTGATGGAGTGCCCTGCTTACAATAGGGCATGCGTACTGAGGGTTTGTGATGGAGTGCCCTGCTTACAACAGGGCATGCGGACTGAGGGTTTGTGATGGAGTGCCCTGCTTACAATAGGGCAGGCGGACTGAGGGTTTGTGATGGAGTGCCCTGCTTACAACGGGGTAGGCGGACTGAGGGTTTGTGATGGAGTGCCCTGCTTACAATAGGGCATGCGGACTGAGGGTTTGTGATGGAGTGCCCTGCTTACAGTAAGGCATGCGGACTGAGGGTTTGTGATGGAGTGCCCTGCTTACAACGGGGCAGGCGGACTGAGGGTTTGTGATGGAGTGCCCTGCTTACAACGGGGCAGGCGGACTGAGGGTTTGTGATGGAGTGCCCTGCTTACAACAGGGCATGCGGACTGAGGGTTTGTGATGGAGTGCCCTGCTTACAGTAAGGCATGCAGACTGAGGGTTTGTGATGGAGTGCCCTGCTTACAGTAAGGCATGCGGACTGAGGGTTTGTGATGGAGTGCCCTGCTTACAGTAAGGCAGGTGGACTGAGGGTTTGTGATGGAGTGCCCTGCTTATAGTAAGGCATGTGGACTGAGGGTTTGTGATGGAGTGCCCTGCTTACAACAGGGCATGCGGACTGAGGGTTTGTTTATGGAGTGCCCTGCTTACAGTAAGGCATGTGGGCTGAGGGTTTATGATGGAGTGCCCTGCTTACAGTAAGGCAGGTGGACTGAGGGTTTGTGATGGAGTGCCCTGCCTATAGTAAGGCATGTGGCCTGAGGGTTTGTGATGGAGTGCCCTGCTTACAGTAAGGCAGGTGGACTGAGAGTTTGTGATGGAGTACCCTGCTTACAGTAAGGCAGGTGGACTGAGGGTTTGTGATGGAGTGCCTTGCTTACAATAGGGCAAGCGGACTAAGGGTTTGTGATGGAGTGCCCTGCTTACAATGGGGCAGGTGGACTGAGGGTTTGTGATGGAGTGCCCTGCTTACAGTAAGGCAGGTGGACTGAGGGTTTGTGATGGAGTGCCCTGCTTACAATAGGGCATGTGAACTGAGGGTTTGTGATGGAGTGCACTGCTTATGGTACGTCATGTGGACTGAGGGTTTGTGATGGAGTGCCCTGCTTACAGTAAGGCATATGGACTGAGGGTTTGTGATGGAGTGCCTTGTTTACAATAGGGAAGGCGGACTGAGGGTTTGTGATGAAGTGCCCTGCTTACAGTAAGGCAGGTGGACTGAGGGTTTGTGATGGAGTGCCCTGCTTACAATAGGGCAGGTGGACTGAGGGTTTGTGATGGAGTGCCCTGCTTACAATAGGGCAGGTGGAGTGAGTGAGGGTTTGTGATGGAGTGCCCTGCTTACAATAGGGCAGGTGGAGTGAGTGAGGGTTTGTGATGGAGTGCCCTGCTTACAGTAGGGCAGGCGGACTGAGGGTTTGTGATGGAGTGCCCTGCTTACAGTAAGGCAGGTGGACTGAGGGTTTGTGATGGAGTACCCTGTCAGCCAGGCTTTAAATCCACCTGTCTGGCTCCATTGAGAGAGGTATTTTAATTTTCACTTTCCTTATCCTGATTACTGTGCATCGTTTAATATGAGAAACCTCATGAACTTGGTACTAAGAATGTAAGGACAATGAAAGCTAGTTTCTATTTCTTTGAGTCACTTGGTGACACATTGTTCAAATGTTGTTACAAATCTATTAATGTTCTTTACACTTTTTGATTATGTTATATTTCCCCTTCCCTTGTCCGCATCTGTAACAAAGAAAATATTATTTCCTAAAGACACTGATTTATCAACACAATGACTGAGGTAGCTGTTTAAAGCATTCCAGATTTACACATGCCATGTTATTGAATATACACACTGACCTGGCATAGCACAATGCTAAAAACGCCAGGAGCAGCTCATATTTACGCAGACCGTCTCATGATATATTCACACAGACCTGGCATAGCCCAGTGCTATATATACCCGGAGCAGCTCAGATTACACAGACCGTCTCATGATATATTCACACAGACCTGGCGTAGCACAGTGCTATAGATACCCGGAGCAGCTCAGATTACACATGCCGTCTCATGATATATTCACACAGACCTGGCATAGCACAGTGCTATAGATACCCGGAGCAGCTCAGATTACACAGACCGTCTCATGATATATTCACACAGACCTGGCGTAGCACAGTGCTATAGAGACCCGGAGCAGCTCAGATCACACATGCCGTCTCATGGAATATTAACCCAGACCTGGCACTGTACAGCCCTAAAGATATCTGAAGCAGCTTAATTTTACACATGCCATCTAAAGATATATTCACACATACGTGGCATAGCACAGTGCTAGAGATGCCTAGAGCAGCTTTTATTTACACAGACCGTCTCATGACATAGTCACACAGACCTGGCATAGCACAATGCTAAGGATACCTGGAGCAGCTCATATTTACACAGACCATCTCATGACAGCATAGCACAGTGCAAAAGATATCTGCAGCAGCTGAGATTTACACATGCCATCACACGGTATGCTCACACAGACCTGGCATAGCACAGCGCTAAAGATGCCTAGAGCAGCTCATATTTACACAGACCCTCTCATGACATTGGGTCTGATTTAGAACTCAGCGGATGGGTTACTCTGTCACAACGGTGATGGAAATCTCATCTGGCAAAATCTAAATCCCATTATCTCCTATAGAATTCGGATTTCGGCAGACGAGATATCCATCACCGTTGAGACAGAGTAACCCATCCGCTGAGTTCTAAATCAGGTCCATAGTCACACAGACGTGGCATAGCACAATACTAAAGATACCTTGAGCAGCTCATATTTACACATACCGTCTCATGATATAGTCACAGAGACCTGGCATCGCAGTGCTAAAGATACCTGGAGCAGCTCATATTTACACATACCATCTCATGATATAGTCACAGAGACCTGCCATAGCACAGTGCTAAAGATGCCAGGAGCAACTCAGATTACACATGCCGTCTCACGGAATATTCACATTGGCCACACATAGCACAGTGCTAAAAATGCCTTCAGCAGCTCATAGTTACACATGTCATCTCATGGAATATTCACACAGACCTGGAATAGCACAGTGCTAAAGATACCTAGAGCAGGTGGGACATGCCATCTTATGGATTATACACACAGACATGCCATAGGAAAAAGCTTAAGATACCTGGAGTAGCTGAGATTTACACATGCCGTCTCATGAAACATTCACCAGGAGCATCTCATACTTACACATGACATCTTATGGAACATTCCTACATACTTGGCAGAGCACAATACTAAAGACAACTGGAGCAGCTCATATTTACGCAGACCAGCACATGAAATATTCTTACAGACCTGGCATAACACATTGCTGAAGCTACTTGGAGCAGCTCATATTTACATAGACCAGCACATGACATATTGACACAGACCTGGCACAGCACAGTGCTAAAGATACCTGGAGCAGCTCAGATTCACACATGCTCTCTAATGGCATATTCATACAAACCTGGCATAGCACAATGCTAAAGATACCTGGAGCAGCCCAGATTTACATATGGCATCTAATGACACATTCACACAGACCAGGCATAGCATGGTGCTATAAATAACTGGAGTAGCTGAGATTTACACATGCCGTAGCATGACACATTCACACAGACCAGGCATAGCATGGTGCTATAGATAACTGGAGTAGCTGAGATTTACACATGCCGTCTCATGACATATTCACACAGACCTGACATAGCACAGTGCTGAAGATACCTGGAGCAGCTGAGATTTACACATGCCGTCCCATGGAATATTCACACAGACTTGGCATAGCACAGTGCTAAAGATACCTGGAGCAGCTCGGATTTACATATGCCTTCTCATGACATTCACACAAACCTGGCATAGCATAGTGCTATAGATAACAGGAGTAGCTTAGATTTACACATGCTGTCTCGTGACATATTCACACAGACCTGGCATAGCGCAGTGCTAAAGATATCGGGAGCAGCTCGGATTACACATGGCATCTGAAGGAATATTCACTTAGGCCAAGCATAACACAGTGCTAAATATACCTGCAGGAGCTAAAAATTACACATGCCAGCTCACGGAATATTCATACAGACTTGGAATAGCACAGTGCTAAAGCCACCTGAAGTAGCTGTAATATACACCAGCCATCTCATGGAATATTCACACAGGTCTGACACAGCACAATGCTAAAGATTCCTGGAGTAGGTGTAATTTACACCAGCCATCTCATGAAAAATTCAGACAAGTCTGGCATAGCACAATGCTAAAGATACCTGGATCAGGTGAGGTTTACAACATACGTTTTATGTAATACTCACACACTCGGCATATCACAACGCAAATTATTCCTGGAACATCTGAGATTTACGCCAGTCATCTCATGGAATATTCCCACAGATCTGGCATAGCACAATGATGAAGATACCTTGAGCAAGTGAGGTTTACGCCATCTCTTTCATGTAATACTCAGAAAGACCTGGCAGCGCACGATACACATTTTTCCTGGAGCATCTCAGATCTACACAATCTGTCTCATTAAATACTTTCACAGATCTGGTGCACCACAATGGTGAACATACCTGGAGCTGCTCAGATTAACATCAACCACCCTTAATGTATTCACAAAGACCTGCCATAATGCATTGCTGTAAAAACGTGGCACATAATTGTAATGGTCATGCCCATCTCCAAAACTGTAAGAGAAAGGGTTTACCCACTTAACCCTACAAGACCTGGGTAATGTTGAACAATGTCTTAGAAAGGAGTGGTCAAATTGTAGGAAACAATACACCCATAAATTCCATCAATGATGCAATAAATCAATCATTGAGCATGCAATTTAACTGCACCAGGGAAAACATTTGTGAACTGGCCACAGCATCTGAAGTTAGAAAACAAGTGAGACTTACACCTCCCGCAGTTTTGTCCACAGCTCTCCTCCTCCACAGAACTCGAGGGCCAGGTAAACATACTTGTTGTCCTTGAACGTCTGAAACAATCTAGGTGAACAGAAAGAGGTAAGCAGACTTTGTCTTACTTCCATCACATGGACTTGATTAAGGAATCAGCGACCCCACTGCTAAAGGCGCTCACTTTATCAAATAAGGAGGGCATCTTTATTCCAGTAAGGACTGCAAGAAAGCCTCTGAGGGCACGAGTGCTTCCCCAGAACACATCCCTTCTAACTGGTGTCCTCCTCACTTCCAGACGGACATGCCCCCAAGTATGGGCATGTGGGCCCTGGGAGATGTGATGAGGATAGTGGATAGGTGTGACCTCTAAGAAGGGGTTGAGAGAAAACTGGGATTCTTCAAGAGGACACCCATGAACTGCCCTCACCTCATGAGGAGCTTCCCCCACCTCCCTCTGTCCCAAGCCAGGTGTGCCCAGGCACAAACCTGGTCTGTGTCTGAGGCTACACAGATGGGATTCCAAGAACTCCCCAAAAGTTGGATCAGAGGGATTCAGGTCACTCGCAGGAAAGTGCTCCTGACCGCCTGGCTGGCAGCTGGTATAACCCTTCAAGCGTGGGTGTTTATGCAGGTAAACACTTATCCGCATCTTAAAAAGGCGCTCAGTGCTTCCCTGCTACACTCCCTCGTGGGCATGGCCCAGAACTGCTGATGGTGCATCTAATGAGGGCGCGTGCAAACGTTCTGGGCTGTGCATTTGTTTGCTAACTTGAACCCAAGTTTGAAGTAGACACTGAGGGCTCTGCACACCTCAATCTTATCTGTTGCGACTGCCAACAACAAAGCTGAGCCTTAAAGAAGCAGAGCATGTCAGACTTCTGCTTCTTCTCAACTACATTAACCATTTTCTATTGATGATCATTCAATTTCCGCATTCAAGATGGCCCACTCCAGCGTAGGAGCTACAGCAGCATATTGTGAAACTGCAAGCATTGGATTAGGAGAATGACAATGAGTGAGGAGCTTCCCTCTAACCAACCAATGCCCTGAAAGAACTTCACTCCTCAGCAAATCTTAGGGTGCAGCAAACCAGGACGTTTCCATGCAGATGGAGAAGTGTGGCTCAATGGTTAGAGCAGCAGACCCTGAAGCAGAGATCTGGCCCAGGACCAGGGTTCAAGTCCCGCCTTGGCAGGTCTTGGGCTCAATTCCCTTGGTACAGATAATTCTCGCCTCTGTGCCTAATCTAATGAATGGGTCCCACTCTGGGCAATAGCTTGCTTAATCTCCACAATGGCCCCAACAGTGCTTGGATGCCTGGGTGGGCACCTCACAGGGAAAAGCCAGGAGGGGTCCCCTAGTGGTATGCGTACAGTGCCTTGAGACCCTAATGGGTAAGTAGTGCGCTATACAAGTGTGAAGTTTACAGTTTTAACAAAGAGCATCTTGGCTCTTGAAGCGCAGATGTGCATGAAGGAGACATCAATGTACATTTCTACCTCTACAAATAAGCTCACGCTGTGGTGGTGTAGGGAGAGATGTATGCTGAGGTCTCAGTTGTGAGCTCCCTGTCGACAGCCTCCACACCTGACTTCCCCACCTCCCACCCCCAGCCTGTGCTCATTACCTGACAATGAACGGCGACTGACTCCGCTGAAGCACCCTCCGCTCCGTCCTAATATGCTCCTGCTGACGGCTCCGGACGATATGCTCCTTGCTGACTTTCTTGAGGGCCAAATAACCTCCTGGTCTCCATGTCCTGCACGTGACCTGAGAATTCACACTAGATGAGTTTCTTTACAGCAGATCTCCTCAGATAAAAAAACTTAATTTGTAGTTTAAGCACTTGAGGAGCAAATGTAGATCTAAAAAATTTGTAATTATTCCTATTAACAAAGCTGCATCACAGCAAGCGTTGTATTCAAAGAGGGCGTAAAGACGTAAATGCAAATTTCTCATCTCTACATTCAACTCAACATACCTTGGTATCACTATGCCATCCTCATCCCTTTCCTCACACTACCTGTCATCAATATTCTGGTCATTTCATCTTCTGACTTACCTGTACCTGTCAGCACATCCACAACAACCTAAGTTCTTCTCATAATAATGATCCTCCTGGGCTCTTTAAATGACTACACGCCTAACATTGTCCAAACACCTAACCTCTACCAGTCACATCTCTGTATATACATGAGCACTGCCTCCAAGGCACAGATTTTTCTTACCACCTTTCACTCTTAAAAACTATGTGGCCGATTTATATGTCAGCTGAGAGGGAACTCCATTGCATCAGTGACAGAGTCCCCACCCTGCCAACGCAGTGGTCCTCTGCTCAATTTAAGCGCAGGAGCAGACGGCCATAGGTTCGGCTATGGCAGTGACTCCTTCATCACCGCCTTACCAAACTACTCCAACAGCCCGATGGAATAAGCGGTTGTCAGGGAATTGGCTCTACGTCCGTCCCCCCACTTAAGGTGGGAGGACATATAGCTGTTGTTTTAATGTCTGTCACCACCAGGCATACCCAGACAGTAGGGAAAGTAAAGAAACACCATACGCTTCCTGGAAATGGAAGATTACTCTTGGGGTGAGGGGGGATGTTCTTTTTTATATTCCAAAAGAAAATCTCACTTCAGAATTTTCTTTTTGGAAATGAAAAAGAAAACAGTTTGGTCCCTTATGTTGCCGGAGCCTTGAACCAAACTGCGTAGAAATCCCAGCCAGCGTGGCAGTCATTTGTAAATCTGGCAGGCAGCATCTCCATAAGGACGATGGAGTAATTTACTCTTTTGCCCTAACGGTGAAACGGGCTACCCGCCGAAATAGAAATCAGGCCCTATATTCTTGAGACCATATTTAGCACCAATATAAGTTTTTCAGTTATTTTCTTTCATAGAATGACAGTGTATCCTACTTCACTGTGTAACCCACAAGTATGTATTTTGGTCCTTGCAGTCTTTTTTGAACACCCATTCTATGAAGCTGAAACATTACTCCATTATCCTATCGCAACCCCACATGACCATAATGAAGCAGCATCACACAAACTGATGTCCTTGGCCCTGATCGATAACCAATACATCACCCTTTGTTAAATTAAAACCTGTTTGATAATATTTCACTAGAATTCTGAACTTATCCTGCTCCTAGAAACCTCTGAAAATGAATCATTCACCGCTATAAACCATCGACTCTAACCTAACTCTTGCAAGGGTTTCTCCTGTCACATATCTGAAGGTGGTCATCTCTCCTTCACTTGTACAAAACCCTTGACACCATATTACGCAGGTACACTAACACATTTCTGATCTATACTGTAATTCAGACACAGTTCCCCACATAATTTTCTCCCTCCCTTTCACCTGCCCATACTTCCCGCATCCACTGAAGCAGAAGTGGAGGACGCTCCTCCCCTCACATCACAGAGGAAACCTGGAACAGCATCCCCACGCACCTCCAGACCATCACCTCACTTCTGGAATTTGATCTGGCTGATCGAATAAACCTCTGGGGCCTGCAAGCAACTGGATGCCCCGTCGGGTGATTAGCCACGCTTTATAAATCCTGATTGATTGATTGACAAATTAAGGAGCTGTGATCATTCCTATTCTGAAACCACTCACACATGAATCTTTCGACCCTTATGGTAAAGCTTACAAGCTACTCTGTTGGATCTCCTTCTATCTCAGTTGGTTATGTCCCTTTTTGTATAATTTTACAGAAACAGCTCCTTCCACTCCCGAGACCTAAGCAGCAGCAATCTCCATTTTGCAATTTCTTCCAAAGCCTCAGAAAAGGGAGCAGTCCCTGTAAGAGAAGTTTAATTTTTAAATGTATGGACTAAGGAGGCTTTCTGCACACTGACTGATTGTGAAGGACATTAAGGGCCTCATGACGACCCTGGCGGCCGGCAGTAAGCTGGCGGTAACACCGCCAACAGGCTGGCGGTGTTCCACCAGCTGTTTTGACCGTGGCGCAATAGCCACGGTCATACCACTGGCCCCAACACTATGCAAGCACCGCTGCTCTGGGGATTATGAGTGCCCGACCGCCAGCCTGGCCACGGCGGTAAACACCGCCACGGAAAGGCTGGCGGTAAGGGGAACTTAGGATGGGCCGTGCAGGGGCCCCCAGGCATAGCCCCATCGCGCATTTCACTGCCCGAATTTTGGGCAGTGAAATGCGCAGTGGGTGCTACTGCACTCTCTGCAAATCTGCATTGCCTACGGCTCTATTACGAGCCGGCAGCAATGTTGATGTGACTTTTCCGCTGGGCCAGCGGATGGTAACTCTGTAACCGTCCCCTGGCCCAGCGGAAAAGTCGAAATAGGGAGCCAGAAATACCGCCAGCACTGGCGGTATTCTGGTGCCCGCTGCCTCTGCGGTCTTCTGAGAAGACCGCTGAGGTTGTAATGAGGGCCTAAATGTTGTAGGTGTAATTTATCTTCACACCATCTTTTCTTGTACTTCATGTTCACAACATGCTTCTTGTACCATGCCATTGATTGTTTGTTTCTCTGATACATAATGTGATGCTGTGATGTGTGCTCTGAGGCCCGTGTTCTGTTTGATGGGTGACTATCAAGTTTTAAGGATACAATAGCAGAATCATGCAGATGTTCTTAATGCCTCCATGAGCTCTATCATCTTTAACTCTATTAGTAACAGTTACCAAATATATTAGGAGCCCGGGGTAACACAACAGAAGGGTGAGGGGTGGGAGCAGGAGGAGCGATACACCCCAACACAAGTAAGGATCTAAGTCCCCGGAGCCTGCTTAAATATAAACAGATTAGCTTCCAGCATCACACCACACCACAAGCATTACTGGTTAATAGTAAATGTAGCTCACTTTCATCACCTTTCTAGAGGAAGCTTGACCACAGGGGGGGAGTAGTATCCTGTGAGCCCCCCTTCCCTGCATGTCTGAGCTGGTGTCTGGAATGCTGAGAGTGAATGATGTCACAGGATGTTGGTGTGTTGTCTGTAGTGGGAGCTATGAGATGGGGATAGATGGAGAAAGGAGAGAGCCCTGGCAGGACATACCTGCTGTTATTGTACTCAAAGAGTCTAACAAGAAATAGAGAACACACCTCCTATCTCAGTGGCTCCAGGCTCGTCCATAAAGACCTTACCCTCTACCTACAGCACTGTGATGACTTGCATGAAAATGCCCCAAGACTGGTGGCACTTGAGAGCCATATCTGGTGGAGGAGAAAGCCATTTGCGAGAAGGAAAATTGCCCATAGATCAGGGAGGATTGGTCCGAGGCCACCCACCTTCAAATCCACCATCAAGTGGTGTCAACTCAGACTGTTGGGCAGGAGGAGCCCCGTGAGGAGGGTAAGAAAGGTGTGGCAAGGAACCAGATGATGGGAGTTATCAACTGAGGAAATGTGTCCCAGTTCATAGTCCTAGGCTCAAGGACATCACTCTGGAGACAGTGGGAAGAGGCAGTAAGTCTCCTTTGAAGTATGTATACATCTGAAATGGCCCATGTCACTTCAAGAATTCATAATTTCAAATGTGACATAAGGAGTAGCAGTTGTGAGTGTGCAGTATGATTTCTCTGTTAGGTTGACTGGTGCACAGACTAGTTTATGCCTTTGGAGGGTCCTATGTGCATTCTACATATTTTAGGGAGCCCAGCGAGGAGTGAAATGGCTCCAGTTAGCACTGTGGTTAAGGCATTGGACAAAAGTCTTGTGACAATGAGCAGCACCTAGTAAAGGGGACTTTCCACTCCGCATGAGTCAGTCGGCATTTGAAGAAGAGGGTGTTTTGCTTGGGAGCATAGTAGTGCAGCCTACTCATGGGAGAGACTCACTAATATCTTGGATTCCAGACCCGGATGTCAGAACAGAGCGACTGGCTGCATGGACTTTGACATCATGAAAGAGGGTTGTAAGCTGATGTTTGATATGGACAAGTCTGGAGACATTGTAAAAGATCTACAAAAGTTCTCATGGTTAATATAGAGAGAAAAGTAGGACTATTAGAAATGGGGTCTCTAGTTGGCAGTGGTTTGCACCCTGTCCAAGTAGTGACCATCACGCTAGTCAGTGTAAGGGAGTCACACAGTGAAGATAACTCTGCCCATCCCCTTAGTAGCTTTGCACGAACAGTCAGGCTTCGCTCAGAGGCAATGTGTAAAGTATTTGTACACACACACACAGTGAAAACACTACAAAAGGTCTCCACACCAGTTTAGAAAAATAGCCAATAGTTAACTGAATAAAACAAGCCCAAAATGACAAAATCCAACATACACAAGTAAAGATTGTCGAAGTTCGACTCTCGCTCCAAGGCGTGACTGCTGGTTTAGGGATGATATTACTTTTGTTTGTAGGTGACTAGGCCAATCCTACAACAAGTCGCAACTGTCGGCCCAACCCTCCCAGCTCACAAGCAGTACCTCACCAAAAACCCAAACAGTAAAAGGTGATTTCTGGCAGCCTTTATGCATGGACTCTAGAGTGCAACATCTCAGGGGAGTCGTGTTGGAACGGAAGTTACCCTTTTTTCATGTTAGCAATAAGTCTCAGTCACACACAGGCAATAAAGGAGATGCAGGAAAGTTTTCAATAGGTTTATTAAAAAGACTGCAATCTACTGTTAAATGCATGAGCTGCAATGATTGGAATAATGAACAAGGCAAGAAACAGAATTGTGAAGATGAGAGTTGTATATACAAATACCCCCACCATCTTGCAATAAGCATGGGATGTAAAATACCCTAAAACCCTAGGATGGAGAACCTAATCTCTAACCTAAAGACAGCTAGGTGTGCTAAACCTAATCTGCCAGTACCAGGTCCACGAGAAGCACCCCTCAACCCTTGTTACATTGGAATAAGGTCTCTAGACCATACTCTGTGGTGACATGAAGGCTGGGTCTGCATCAAAGCGACGTGCAGCATAGATGGCGTCGATAGCATCTGGTAGGAATCTCTCTGCCAACCTTGTCTGCACAAGATGTATTTATACAGATCTTCTAGGACCCCTGACGCAGATATGTTTCTAAAAAGTAGATAAGGGGGGCGTGCTTGGGGCAGCAATTATATAAACAATTCCCTCAAAATGTACATTATGTTCCTGTCACACGTGAGTGGGGAAAGGACATGATGTGAATACCTACGTATCTCACTTAACTTTGACGCTGATAGTGACGACTTCAGAGTGGCACTGATAACGTAAAATCAACACATTTCACTAACTAGAAACATAGCAGCCATTTTGAAAGAAATAATTAAATAAATAGGCTAAAACAGAGCAAGCTAAGTAAGTTAAAAGTCACTAGGTGACGGGGGCACAGGCCTGCAAGCCAGAAGGCTAAGCTAACTCCTGATTCCCATTAAAACTAAATAGGATCCACTACATCCTCTCCATTGCCGGAACTGAAATGACGCCATAATGATGATGCCAAAGAAGGTGTATGAGTCCAAGCCAAAATGCTCTGACCTAAAAAAGAAGCTAAAGCCTTATAAAAGTTGTTAAAAACAGCTAAAACCATATAAAGAGATAAAATGTCAACCATGACAAGCACAGCAGGCCAAAGCTAATCTTATCTAAGAAGACAATTTGGCATAAACTTTTAAAAACTTTGGAATAAAACCAATGGTCAAATCAGTTAACAACAATCATGGTCTTGAAGAATGTCTCCGAACACATCGAATGTTATGTTATGTTATGTTATAGAGATTTATATAGCGCCAAACTGCCAACGGCCTCGTAGCGCTTATACAGCTATAGTGATGACATACTGCTCAAAGAATTTATTCAGAGGATTTAAGTTTTAAATAGCCAGGTCTTCAGTTCCTTTCTGAACAACAACTCTTGAGAATTAACTCTCAACTTGAGAGGGAGATTATTCCAAAGTAGAGCACCTTGGTAAGCTACTGGGTGTGAATGCACCCAGGAATGACTCCACATCGTCAGATCGATGACAGGATTGGCAGACAGCTCAATGGAGCAGCAGTGCGCAGAAGCCTCAAGAGCAAGATCACCCGCGAACGCAGAACCTTCCAAAGTGCCCTGAAGGAGCCAAGTAGTTGACAAGAGGTGGCTCATAGGTGCCCTCGCAAATCAGCCCCATTCTCTTGGGGCACGACGTGAAAGAATACCTCATTGGGAACACCAGCAGCTTTTAAAAGTTGAAATGAGTCTTAATCCATAGGAATCAATGACTGTGTCTTTTTAGCACAAAGTACCTGGGATGTGTCAAAAACAAAGACGGATGTGAGGCACCAAAAAGCAAAGCAATGTGTTGGTTTCTTAATGTGCAGGGGACGTGATGAGTCGATTCTTTCCTTGCAGGAGAGGTGATGCAACAGTTTCTTACTGGCAGGGGAGGTGATGCATCAATTCTTTACTCGCAGGAAGGGCAATGCTTTGATTTCCTAACACGCAACCTCAGTTCCTTGCTGTGGTGCAGGGTCATTGAGAAATTGACACCCCGGGGACGATGCATCGAAAATCCAGATGCACTGTGTTGATGGAGCCGCAGTTAAACAGGCGCTACGTTGATTCTGCAGCCATGAGACAGGGCTGTTTTGAGTATTCCACTGTGGTGCGTCGGTGCATGCATATCCTCCCTCAAGTCAACAGCTTACACTCCCAAGGGCAAGGGAACTGGAGCTGGCACCACTTGGCAAGTCAGGACTCTCAGCAGAAGAGCTCAGGCACTGACAGATGAAGTCTTTGATGTCCCTGAGACGTCTTAACAGGAGGCAAGCTCAGTTCAAGGCCTTGGAGAACCTTGGAAAGCAGGATGTAGAAAGCAAAGTCCAGTCCTTTCACTCCCAGGATAGAAGCAGCAAGCAGCAGGCCAGCACAACAAAGCAAGAGACAGAGTGGCAGTCCCTCATACAGCATCCATCTCTTCTTCCTGGCAGAATGTCCTCAGTCCAGAAGTGTTCTAACTTTGTGGGCTCAGGAGTCCAGTACTTATATCCATTTCTGTCTTTGAAGTAGACAAACTTCAAAGAGAAGTCTTTGTAGTGCACAAGACGCTACCTTTCCCTACCCTGTACCCAGACACATTCCAGGGGGTTGGAGACTTATTTGTGTAAGGATAGGCACAGCCCTATTCAGGTGCAAGTGTCAGCTCCTCTCACCCCTCTAGCTCAGGAACACTCATCAGGAAATACAGGGCACACCTTGGCTTCCTTTAAGTGACTGTCTAGAGTGAATTCACAAACAGCTCAACTGTCATCCTAACCCAGATGTCTATTGCACAGACAGGCAGAGGCACAGAATGGTTAAGCAAGAAAATGTCCACTTTCTAAAAGTGGCATTTTCAAACTTACAATTCAAAAACCAACTTCACCAAGAGTTGTGTTTTTAAATTGTGAGGTCAGAGCCCCCAAACTCCATATCTCTATCTGCTCCCAATGGGAAATTATACATAAAAGATATTTCAAGGCAATCCCCATGTTACCCTGTGGGAGAGATAGTCCTTGGACAAGTGAAAAACGAATTTGGCAGTATTTCACTGTCAGGACATGTAAAATACACCAGTACATGTCCTACCTTTTAAATACACTGCACCCTACCCATTGGGCTTCCTTGGGCCTACGTGAGGGATGGCATACATGCAGTAAAAAGGATGGTTTGGGTCTGGCAAGTGTGTGCACTTGTCAGGTGCATGTGGCAGTGTAAAACTGCACACACAGGCACTGCAATGGCAGGCTTGAGACATGTTTGCAGGACTACACATGTGGGTGGCACAACCAGTGTTTCAGGCTCACTAGTAGCATTTGATTAACAGACCCTGGGCACACCTGGTGCACTATACTAGGGACTTACTAGTAAATCAAATATGCCAATCATGGATAAACTAATCACTGATACATTTTAGACAGACAGCATATGCACTTCAGCACTGGTTAGCAGTGGTAAAGTACCCTGAGTCCTACAGTCAACCAAAATATTTCAGAAAAAATAGGAGAAAGAAAGCAAAATGTTCTGGCATAACCCTGGATAAAGGCCCAGGTCCAACTACCACCATCTCCATTAACACTGGAGACAGATATGTTACTGTCTTGTTCTAGAGTACACTGTGACCTAAAGTCATCGAAAGTCGAAACATCACCTGCCTGGCATTTGTCCAACTGCAATGTTAAAACATGAATTTCAGTTGTTTAATTAATGGAATAGTTGATGGACTTCATATTATTCAGTGCTTCAATCAACAAAATGTGTTTCTCATTAGCTGTTAGGTTCATTAGGTTGGGGAACACGTTGATTGCTGATGCTTGGATACGGACATGAGCCCTATACACCTTATTGGTAATGCATGCATTGGGTAAGTTTCTGTGTGAGCTGACTTGTGTTGTTTGGGAATTGCAGTTTATGTTAATGGTTATGGTATGATGAATGCGTAATACTGCAAGACAGATTCAGAAGTTTAAATTATCCTCCTGTTGGTTATTTTGGGAATACTGTTTGAGCAATTTCTACGTATCCATCTTCATGTTGTTATGTAAGTATATTCTGCTTTTGTGTGTCCGAGTGTTGTGGACATGGGGAAACATAAAAGTCTTGCATGTGTTTGGTGCGAACTAGAGAAGGATCAATACCTAGTCGCTAGAGGTTGTATGCGTGGAATACACCATGGTATGTGAAGTTGGGGAAGTTTAGTACTCTGTTATGAGAAGTTGCGTGGGGAGGGCCCCGTGGTGTGCTAAGCTGGGGAAGACTAGGACCCTGTCATGAGAACATGCATGCAGAGTACCCCATCAGGTGCTAAGTTGGGAAACAGTAGCACCCTGTTGTGAGACGTTGCATGGGTGCGATGTTGGAGAAGATAAGTACCATGCCATGAATACAAGGGGAAGTACCTAATGGAGTGAAAATGTGGGGAACAGTAGTACCCTGTGGGGTTGTGGGTCGTAGCCATAAGTTTCACCTGAGAACTGTGGGTTATAGGCACAAGGTTTACCTGAGTATTGTGGGTATTAGCCACAAGACTCAGGCAAACCTTGTGGCTAACACCTACATTAACCCAGGCATTACACTTCCCCAAACTTCACTGCATGAGCATTTTTCAGCCTTGTGGACATGTAGAGGCTAATAAGCAGTTTGGGGGTAGAAGGTATAGTACCCATCTGTACATTGTTGTGTAGATGCATGCTGGTTGTGCATGTCCAGGTGTCAAGGATGTGGGGAAGAGTAGTACCCCATCATGAGCGATGTGAGTGTAGAATCAATCAGTCAAATGGATTTATATAGTGCAACTAATCACTCGAGAGGGTATCCAGGCGCTTGAGGATCACGATGGTTCAGGTGACTCAGTCGACCAGTCAGGTCTCGAGTGCTCTCTGGAATTCCAGCAGAGAGGTGGAGGTCCGTATCTGTAAAGGGAGGTTGTTCCAGGATTTCTCCGCAAGGTGGGAGAATGAGATTCCTCCTCTGTTGCTTCAGTGGTTGCAGGGGATGGGTGAGTGAGAAGGAGGCAGAGCATAGTTGTCTGGTAGAGTGGTGGATGTTCAGGCGACAGTTGATGTAGTCTGGTCCTTGGTTGTGTAGAGCCTTATGTGCATGGATCATCTGCTTGAATTGCCATCTCTTCTGTATGGGGAGCCAGTGGAGTGTTCTGAGTTGAGGGGTGATGTGGGTCTGTAGGTCTGTCTGTGGTTGAGAATGAGTCTGGCAGCAGAGTTGTGTATGGTCTGGAGTCTCTTCAGAAAGTGTGATCCCAGCTTAAAGTGCATTGCTGTAGCCTAATTGGCTAGTTTTTAGGGCTTGAGTGATGGTATGTTTGGTGTTTAGAGGAAGCCTGAACACCAGGCTTTCCCCCAACATGCAAAGTGTGCAAAAGCAGGCAGAAGTGACTGCATTGATCTGGGACTTCATGGTCAGTTTGCTGTCCAGGATTATGTTGAGGTTTCTGGCGTGGTCGATCGGTTATGGTGATGGTGATGGTCCTAGTTCTGGGGGCCACCAGGAGTCTTTCTAAGGGGTGATGCTGCTGAAGAAGATCAGCACTTCTGCTTTGTACATGTTGCACTTCAGGCAGTTGTCCTTCATCCAGCTGGTGACACTCATCATGCACCTGTGGAAGTTGGTTCTTGTGTTGGCAGGATCTTCTATGAGTGAGAGAATGAGCTAGGTTTTGTCTGCGTAGGATATGATGTTTAGTCCGTGCGATCTGACGATGTTGGCCAAGGGGGTCCTATAGGTGTTCAAGAGGGTGGGGCAGAGAAAGGATCCTTGAGGGACATCACTGATGATGTCCTTGGGTTCTGAGGTGAATAGAGGTAGGCAGACCTTCTGTGTTCTTCTGATGAGGAAGGAGGCAATCCACTTAAGGGTGTTTCCTTGGACACCCATGTGATGCATCCTTCGGATCAGGGTGTGATGAGATACAGTGTCAAAGGCTGCTGAGAGGTCACAGAAGATCGTAGCCTACCCAGTGGAGGAGGGTGACATGGCTGTATTTGACCCTCTTGCTGGGTCCTGTATTGCGGGTGGGGTCAGTGATGAGTTCTGTGAGTACGGTGTTATTCATGCTGTTGAGAAGCCTGGTGGTGTTGGTGTCATTGAGATGGTCGAGGTGGAAATTCAGATCTCCAAGAAAGATGCCATCTTTGGAGTCAATGGCAAGAGGGGCGGTGAAGTCGGGGAGCACACTGCAGAATCTGGGCCATGGTCCCAGTGGCCTGTAGGTGAGGGTGCCTCTGGTAGTTGTTTTCCATCTGTTTGGAGTTTGAAGTTGAGATGTTCCATGGTCTGGATGATGTCTTGAGATTGAGGTGTTCCATGGTCTGCATGGTGTCTTCTGTCTCAGTGGTGCAGTGGATGTTTTCGTTGTGGATAATGGCGATCCCTCCTCTGGGTTTGTTGATGCAGTCTCAGTGTGTGATCTTGTATTCATCGGGTGTTGCTGTGGTGATGTCAGGAGCAGACGCGGGTGTGAGCCGGGTCTCAGTGAGGAAGATGATGTCAGGGGTGTGGGTGATAGTGAGGTCCTAGATCTCAGTGGCATGTTTGCAAAGTGAGCATGTGTTGAGGAGGAGGCAGGCAAGTTTATGTGAAGTAGGGTGTTGTGTTGGTTGGTTCACTTGGAGGTGGATGGCGTGTTAATAAGCAATCTGATGATGCAACAGAAGGAGCAGTGGATGCAGGATTGAGGAAAGGTTTCGGCAGCATCAGTTGTCGTGGCATCCATGGTTCAGGGCTTGGAGTTCAGCAGGGTTGTAGCTGCTGGGTGTAGGCGAACCAGGGTTCCTGGCACTGGGTACAGTCCATGGATAGACGCAGAGGGGCCTGCATTTGGTGCACCTTTGGTGCACCCACTGCAAGCGGCCGCACTGCAGCCTCCATTAAAGAGGTCCTGGGAGGAGTATGGGGAACTGGGTGGCGGTGGGCAAAATTGGCAGGAGGCAGCAAACAGGCAGTGCCAAACTAAGTGGGAGAAAAAGAAGGGAGAAAAAAGAGGGAGAAGAAGAAGGGGAAAAATGAGGCATAGGCAGGCATAAAAGAGAAAGGTTCCAAGGCAGAGGAAAAAAGCACAAAAGGCAAAGACCAGAAGAAGAAAAAAAACACAAGGAGGTGAAGAATCTGGCTGATCTGGGACCAACAGCAAGAGAGAGAGCTGGGCCTGGGACCTGCTCAATGGAAGTGCGCTTCGACCCTCCATTAAGTAGGTCTTGGTGCTGTGTGGCAGTGGGCGCATCTGGGGGAGCGAGAAACGGGCGGTAGCAAAACAAGCAGAAAAAAAAGGAGGGAGAAAAGGGAAAACGAGGCACAGGTAGGCACAAAAGGGAAGGGCCGGAGGGCAAAAAGGTACAAAAGACAAAGCCTAGAAGAAGGAATAAACAAAGCACAATGAGGGCAAGAATCTGGCTGATCGGGAGCCGACAGTGAGGGAGAGAGAGCTCGGCCTGGGATACGTGTGTGTGTGTGTGGGCGTTTCTGCACCAGCAAAAGTTGGGACGATTTCTAAACACTATGATGACTTCACTTTGCGCCTCCACTAGACATACTAAAAAATTGTTGACACATCACAACAATCAAACAATAGAGTAATACAGAAATGCAACCAGTGACACCAGAGTGTGTCAGTAGATAAAAAGGCACTCACCCACTACAAAGACTGGGAGGGGGCAGTGTCATTGCACTGATTGTAACAGATCTGTCAGCTGTGTTTGACACTGTCGGCCATGATATCCTGCTGGACAGGCTTCTTGTGGCTTGGTAAATGGGCACGTTCTTGCCTGGTTTACATATGTATACAATATACAGATCCTAATAGAGCTCAGCAAACCTAGCATTCAGGCATCTACTCTTGAGAAACTGCCTACTGGATGTGAGGGACTGGACGGGACAAATTTGGCTCAAATTAAATGCTGGAAAAAAATGGAAATTCTTCTGATCGGTGACAAAAGAATATCTGGAATTCCCCCTTCTGGTCTACAGAACGTAGCTTAACACCAGCCCAGCGGGTGAAGTAAAGAATCTTGGCCCATATTTGAGAGCCCCTAGCACTACCTTAGTGTCACCATAGCGTCATTTTTTTTCAGCTAAGGCGGTGATAAAAAGTGGCTTTATTGCTGTGCCATATTTACAAAGTGGTGCAATTCATGCATAATGTATGCAAGGGCGTTAGGAGGCCTGCAAAAATGGCACAGTGAAATTTAACAGATTTCACTGAGCCATTTTTTATGACATTTTTAATGCCTGCTCAGAGGACTATTGTGCTAACGACTGCCATGATGCACCGTATTATAAATAAGACACAACCATGGTGTTGTTCAGTGCTGGTAGGGGGGAGCACGGAAAAAGTGGTGCATCAGCTCTAATGCACCCCGTTTTTCATAAATATGGGCCCTGGTGTTTAAGACTGACTCTAATTTGGAAATAACTTCTCAAGAAGCAGTTGTTACGTCGTTTTACACCGAACAGCTAGGCAAATTGCACAAGGTAGTTCCTTTCTTACATTTGAGGGTTTTCGGTCTGTGGTTTCCACTTTGATCAGAGACCACCTAGATTAGTGTAATGCAATGTACCTCTGCATCAGTAAGAATCTCACTCAAAAATTACAGCTTCTCCAAAATCAAGCTTTCTCATGCTGTCTCTCGTACAATAGCTTCAGGCTCATTCAGACTAGAGTCAATTTTAAAGTACTGAGTATGATACATTAATGTATCCATGGCACGGTTCCAAATTACCTTAGCAAATGGCTCTGTAGATGCACGCCTACCAGACTACTGAGATCTTCCAAAATGTCTCTGCTCAAAATTCCGTGTGTTGCTAAAGCCAGACTTGGTGGCCACATGACTCTACATCTGTTGTATGTCTATGGATTTATAAATAAGAACTGCTAAGCCCAATTTCTCTTATCTACCTCTGAAGGAGACAGTCACAATAATGTTTCAAGGAGAAAGCTATTCCAACCTTTGAAGTTTTCTAAGATAATTTGCGATTTGCACATTTCCATTGACTGTTCATTGAGTCAAGACAAGTTAGATATGGCTTTCCAATACAAGTATTAACAGCACTCAACATCAGTTCCAACAATCAGGATTCCAGAATCATGTTTGATGATATTTGGGTGGATTAAAATCAACTGAAATAGCCTAGCATCCAACCTACCCACAAAAAGCCTCGGAAACACCCTGACTACATGGAAAACAACCACCATGGAAGAAACAGCTAAAATCATGGGAACCATCCACTCCTGAGCTTTGAAGGACTCCATCACCCACCACATCTACAGCATGGGCACCTCCCAAATGAGGGAATTACTCAACCGCATCCTGAACATCTCCTTCACCACTGCAATACTCCCAGAGGGCTAAAAACAGGCAGCGATCAATGCACTACTAAGGAAACCTTTGTCAGACCCCACCCAGCTAGCAAACTATTGCCCGATCTCCCTAGCACCCTACGCACCCAAGGTTATTGACAAAGCCATTAGTAAGCAAATCTCCACTTCTTCAACACACACCAACTCTTAGACACCACTCAATACGTTTTCAGATTCAATCACAGCTCAAAGACGACTACACTTATCTCAGCAAACAACAACGTTAGGATGATCTTTGACAGAGAAGAAACTATGGCCCTCATCGTGCTCGACCTCTCAGCAACTTTCAACACAGTCTCCCACCACCCTGACATGACAGCCAAGATAAATGCGGTGATCTCCACCTGTTTCCACATCTTGAGGATGGTGCAAAAAATCTTCAAGTGGCTACCAGAGAATACCAGAAAAACTGTCACAAAGGCCCTGATAACCAGCAGACTTGACTACGGCAACACACTCTATGCAGGAATCACCAAACAGCTCCTGAGAAGGCTCCAAGCCATCCAAAATGCTACAGCAAGACCCGTCCTCAATCTACCTCGTCACACCCCATCACTCCACACCTCAAGGAACTTTATTGGCTCCCCAAACACAAAAGCACTCAGTTCAAACTCTTCCCAAACATACAAAACACTTCAGCTGCATACACTTCCATCACCTTTGCACAGCTGGACTCTCACTACCTCATGCACCCTGCATACACAGAAATGGAGCCAGAGGTCGCACACTGTCATACATGTCCCCCAAAGCATAGAATGACTTCCCACAGCACATCAGAGCCACCTCATCGCTTCTTGAGTTCCACAAGTAGCTGAAGACATGGCGTTTCGAATAATATCACCTTGGAGGACGGCTGCAACCCACCTGCAAGTTGCCTGGATACCCTCACGGGTGATTAGTGTGCTATACAAACAGACATAACAGCTAGGATTTCCGAACATCCCCTTGTTTCATAATGCATATAATGCATACTTTTGTTCTGATTGGGCCACCCTGAATGATGTAACAATAGGTCTCAGCAGGTCTCTACATGAAAGCAGAGATCTTCAAACACAAAGAACATACTGTAAAGCCTACTGATGCTGATTGATACAGTGTTATATTCATTGTACACAGAATATTGTGTAGTTGTTATCCTGTGCCATCTTCCCTTTTCCCCATCCTCTTCTCCTTACTTTAGCCCTTTGGAACTCTGTGTGCTGGACATTCCCTGGTGCAGTTGCTGAGAGTTGCTCTAATGTCAGCGGTACTTGAGGTGGTGCATTACTTAGCCTAATAAATCTATTCATCTGTCTTGTTTCTGTGCTTCGTTACTACATTGAGCCTTCAACTAGGCAAAGAGAACTGTGTTTTTGATCTACAGTAGTGGTATTTTCTTTGTCCAATTGAGTTACCAGTCACTAGAGAGCATATTTAGTCAATATTACATAATAAACAATCAATATATTAGCATTTTTTTTGTTCATGCATGCTAACGTTTTTAGAACAGTCCTTACCAGCTCGACTCTGCCATAGCCACCAGCTCCTAGGGTAACTGCCTTCCCCACGTGCACTCCATCTTGGTATACGACTGGCTCCAGGTCTGTCAGTCTGATGGGCTTGCTACAATCTGGGATGAAACCACTGTAGAAAAAGTCAAATGTACGGGGAAAAACACACAGTTCATGGATGTTTAATGGTCAGCTATAATTTTGTATTACTGTCACCCTCTATAATTCATATACATATGTATTATAGAAGTTTATCTGCTTTACAAATGTAGATACAAAGACAATACTGTGCACTGGAAAATGTATATGTAACCAGTTTTCTTGGAGCCTTGTTGTGTTGCAATTAGTCATTGTTAGATATTCACAGATTATGGAGTGTAGTTGGAATGTTAAGGGCAGATACTGACAAATAAAGGCCCTGGCTGGGTGTACACCCAGCCATCCTGCTGGAGTTTTCAATAAAAGAATTGCTTATTTATGTTAAGTTTCTGCAAAGTTGCTGGCCAATTACACTTCAAGATTTGGCAACAAGATTTGGAGTGAGCTGGTGTTGTGAAACCTCAGTGCAAGGCCAGCTTGAGCCATTATGGAGGAATACAGTGGCATGGATTGTGTGCTACATGAACAGAAATTGCTTAAATGTTAACGTCAATGTTCCTCAGAGAACAAGAAAAGTGCACCATATTGGAGAGTTGATTTTATTACAAGACCCAGAGGATCCTATTTTGCTCACTTTTCTTTCATTTATTTGAATAGCAGCCAAGGTAAACTACAACTGCCAGCATGCTTAGTTAATACAACTACAAAATGCTGTCATAAAGAGAAAATAACCAATCACGGAAAGATAATACTATAAATGTCTTGACTAAGAGCAACAAGTCCTCTTTTCTTGCTGCTCGCAGTCAAGATAAGTATACACACACATATCTTTCTTAGTCATTGTTCATTGTGTTTTTACAATTGTTATACTTCATGAATGTTATTATTATGCTTATCTAAAGTTTTTTATGGATGTTTGGAGGTTCACCTATGACTTGTCAAAATGTATTTGCCCAGCATTCGCTCCACACGCTAATCGTTGTTTTGGTCACCGGGCGGCACTGAGGAGAATCCCTTCACAACGGCAGTACGTTTTTCCTTGAAGGCCATTCTGGGCCTGGTGTTCGATGTGCACTTTCCTGGAAGGCCGTGCTGGGCCTGTTGTTAGCCGCGCACATCATTGCAGCTCTCTCTCTCCTTTGGCTGCCAACTCAGACTGCCACGGTCAGTTTCCTTCTTCCTGCCGTGTTTGACAAGTGCCCGCCTCCACTATCGTTGACACACCCTCAGGTCCGCCTGCCTACTTGGCTCACTCCAATGGCTCTAGGCAGCTAAATGTAACTGTTTACTTTCAGGCCCACGTTCAAATGTAACTGTATTTCACTACATTTGATTCTTTACAAAATAATTTTGTATTTAAATTTTAAAATATATTGGTACTAAATTATTTTTAACATACATACATTTCATTTGGTGGCCCTCGTTCTTGAATACCCATATAAATATATATATTTATGTATTTAAAAATATAGAGAGTTATTTTGAGGACGGTGAGGCACAATTATTCAAAGAACGTTTAAATACTTTTATCAAAGATTCAGTACAACAGGCTGTATCAAATTCTGTGTCTAATACTATCAAAATATTTGAGGTTTCCATGAAAAAAATATTGGCCAATGATGCTACAGATATTAATTCCAAAAAGTCCAAGACACAAGTGGCAGATGATTTAAATGCATCTGAAGACTCTCCTCTGCAATCTCTTGCAAGCTAGTGGTAGTCCTAAAAAATTTAATTTTCATTTCAATGTGACACAGTTACGGGACGCATATGATGATGTGGGTGATTCTGACAGGGATATGGATAAGGATGATCCAGACATAATGATCTAGTCTGGTCCTGTGGAGAAGAGGCGTAAAACGTCTCTTAATGAATTGGGAGAGTCATCTAAATGTAATAATAGGGCTGATGTGCTACTTCAGTTTGCAGGTCAACTGATGTTTGATCCTACTCTTAATCCATCACCCAAATACCACAGAATGGTAACTGTGTGAATATGTGTCCCTTTATGTTTCAAACAAGTTGAGACAGCCTCTAGATAAAATATCACCTAACAGAATTAGTTCTGAATGTCCTCGTCCTTCTTTACCCAAAAACATCACTGCCACTCCTACCATAGAGCCAAAAATGCTTTTATTTTTTATAAAGTTTGGTAGAGATCCTAAGAAGGGCGTAGGCAGAGTGTGGACTAATTGTCAGGACAGTTTGTTAGATCTTACATGTCCTCATACCACAATCTTTGATCCGTCAGAGGAAGCAAGGATTGAGGGCACCAAAATAGATCCAGTCACCTTGTCTAACTGGGCTCAGAGAGCAAACTGCCTTTTAGGAAACACCAATTTGGCAATGGCACAGGAAAGGGGCAAAAGCTTCCTTTTAAAGATTAGCCAAAGTTAAGCAATCTGGCAACTAAATAAGCGAGTCTATCGAGGCAATATATTTATGAGGTGGGTCTTTGCGACCTCATAGCGAGTCGCAGAAGGTGTCTGAGGTCTGAGACACCTTTCTGCATACCAATTTGCGAGTTGCAAATTGTGAGTCGGAAGGACTCGCAATTTGCAACTCGCAAATTGCTTTCTACCTACATTTGGCCCTTGTTTACTATTCTCTTGGCCTTTTCTATTGCAATGATTATAGCATTTTTGTTTCAATACCCTTAACTGCTTTGACAAGAAAAGAGGACCTGTAGCTCCCAGTCAAGACATTTATAGTATTACCTTTACGTGATTGGTTATTTTCTCTTTATGACAGCATTTTGTAGTTGTACTAACAAGCATGCTGGAAGTTGTCATTTATCTTGGCTGCTATTCAAATAAATGCAAGAAAAGTGAGCACAATACTTACCTCCGTGTCTTTAATAAAATCAAGACTTTTTTTCACTAAAGCTAAGAAAATCTACATTTAAGTTGTATTCAAGTAATAGTGACCGTTTCCCAATGTCACGCTGGGCTCGAGTGCTCATTCAGATCCTCAAGAGCACGGTGCATTATTGGCACGTGTGAGCAGCTGTTGTGGAGTGACATCCCTGCGCAGGATGGGCACTTGTGTAAGGGGAAACCACGTGCAGCATGTAATGAGCTCACCAACATAGTTAAAGTATTCCATCATCATCCTCAAGTGTTGTGCAATCTAAAGAAGGAATTATAAAATGAGAAGATATTAGGATGAGTGGATGATGTGCATCATTAATGACTGAGAAATATGAAACGCTTAGGCTTCTTTTTTACCAGTGGTGGATTAGATAACTTCAGATTCCATAAAATGTATTTTTGTGTACCATTGCTCTTGGTGTGTGGTGAAGGGTGGACTCTGACATGGTCCAGTCACACTAGTGAAGAGAGGACGCAGAACTATTCCCCACACCACACAATGTGTACTCAGAATATAAATGTAAATCTGCCTTCAATTCCTTTAAATTGGACAGAATGGAAAGAATATTTTTTTTAATTACATTTGAACAACTGACTAGGAGAACAAGGTTTTGCGAGAGTATTCAAATACATTCTCTTGGCTCAGAGAGTTTGAAAATATATGATGAGGCACCAAAGAAAGGAGGTGCAACGGATTGCGATGTATTTGACTGTGAATTGAAAGATTTAGATGCCTATTTTGCATCAAAAGTATGTATTGCCACAACCAGGTACAAGATATTTCAACAAGAAGAAAATTAAAGCATTGATGAATATCTTACTGCATTGAAGACATTGGCAATTAAAGTAGATGTCTAACATCACAGGATGAGTTGAGTAGGAATCAGACTGTGATGCATGCTAGGAGTATGAGTGAATGGGGGTTCAGAGTTGAAAGACATTCTAACAATTGTACCTAATGCAGAGTTGTTCCGCAGACTTACCAAAACTGTTACGTCTGGAGCTCCAAGTGTTTTGTGTGAAAGGGTTGGAAAGCTCAATGCACAGGGTGAAGAAAAGGGAAGCAGAAATAAAAATGTTCACCTTTCAAGTGATGGCTCACAGAGGTGCTACTGATGCGATAGTTGTAGTCACTTGGCGTGTCATGAAACGTGTCCTGCATTGAAACACTGTTGCAGTTTGTGTAGCTTTAAGGTAGGATGAATTATCATCAGGAAAGGGCCATAGATATAAAAAATGAGAGCAATGTTTTTAATACAAAGAAAAAGGTGATGGACAAAATTTATGATGAGAAGCTGAGACACAGAAAACCCACATGCAATTTGTCTGTTGATGGTGTAATGATTGATGTGATAGCAGATTTGGAATCACCATACAGAACTGTGGAAGAGAGTATTTGGAAAGGGACATTTGTAGAAAAATTGGGAGAAAGGTTATATGAATAAGATATTCAACTGGATGTATATGGCGGAGAGGCTAGTAAAATTCTGTACTACCATTCATTGATTTTTAGATAGAAAGAAGGAAGACATTATGAAAACTGTGTGTCACAAAAAAGAACCATCTGTTTGGGTTGGCCCGACCAAGGGAATTACATATTATCTTAGCCCCAATTGGTCCTGAACAAGTGTTATTAATGGATGGTGGAGAAACAACAGAAAAGAAAATGTTAGAAAAGTTCCCTAGAGTTTTTAGTGGGCAAATACATAAACTGAAGGGGTTTGAACATAGAATAGCTTTGAAAAATGATGCTCAACTAAGGGTGCACAAAGTTCAGAACAGTCCTATCTCATTGAGCCAAGAAGTGACCACAGAGTTGGAGAGACATGTTTAAGCTGATATCATTGAGCCTATTGAAGAGACCAGTGGGATTTCACACATTGTTGTTGCATGACATGCAAATAGGAATATTTGTTTGTTGCTAGATCTTAGGCATTTAGGGCCAGATATAGGTACAAAGAAATTACCGACTTGCAATTTGCGAGTATGTGCGAATTGCAAATTGCGACTTCCTATTTGCGGGTCGCAAAATGGGGTTGCAATCTTTGCGAGTCGCTAACGGCTCGCATCGCTTTTTGCGAGTCGGAAATAGGATTTTTGCATCCCATTTCCAATTTTGCACAGTCGCAAATAGCGATTCGGGCCATTTGCGACTCGCAAAACTTTGCTACATATGGCCCTTAAATATTAAAATACATTTTAATCACTTTCCACTTCTAAAGATTGGAGAAATGTAAGCCATGATTAAGGGGCTGCAATATTTTTCTACAGTCGTTTTATCTTCAGAATATCACCAAATTCCTCTATAAAGAATGCAAACAATTTACTAGGTTTATTGCCCAAGATGGTCGCTTCCAATTTAAACTTATGCCTTTTGATGTAGCGTCCACGTCAACAGTTTCCCAAAGACTTTTGTTTAAATTGTTCAGAAAGCTGCAAGATATTGATTTCTTTCAAGATGATATTTTGGTGATCGGGAGGAGAAGGCAAAACTCAATGAGCATTTAGAGGAAGTATTGTGAGTGTTGGGAGGTAAAGAATTGGCTGTGAGATTTGCCAAGTGTAAGTTTGCTGTTGCGAGTGTAGCATATAGAAGGCATGGGATCAGTGGTGATGGTGTGAAACCTTGTGCTCATGCGGTTGAAGCCATCAAAAAGCTTCCACCACTGAGAAGCAAGAAGGATATTAGAACAGTTGCACACACTGAAGAGGTCTATGCCAAATTTGTACCAAATTTTTCTATGAAGTCATTCCACATGAGGCAATTCTTAAAGAATAAACACAAATTTGCACAGCACAAGGAGCATCAAATAGACTTTTGAAGAATTAAGCATGATAAAGCTGAATCTTCTGCACTTCAAGGTTCTGTTGCAACTGCTATGAATGTAATGACAACTGACGCTAGTAAGTGGGGACTGCAGTGGTAACTCAGAGGGATGGTAATGGAGGCATTTTTATCTAGGATGCCAGTCAAATGATAAAGTGTGAGACCGGTGAATGGGAGGACTATCAAACTGATGCAGTACATGAGATGGGTAATCCTGCCATCAAGGAAGAAATCTAGGATTCTGAGTATGAAAGAGATGAAACGCTATACAAGGTGATGGAGCATATTAAAGCAGGTTGACCCTAAAATGACAAGCTGGATGGAAAGGTTAAACCTTTTTGGAAGTGAGAAATGAGTTTACTAAGGAAGGAAAATATATTGGGCGTAGAATAAATCCACTCAGTGGTCTGATAATAAGTAATACGAGATAGATTCATGAAGGTAATTTAGGAATCATTAAGACCAAGCAACTGTAGAATGTTTGTATTAGTGGCTTGGTATGGATATAGCTATTGAATAATTAATGAGAGTGTATGAAATGTGAGGGATTGAATATGTCTTTAAGAACATTGAGACCACCCAGGTGCGAAATGAATTTCCTTAATTTGCCCTGGGAATGGATCGCTGTGGACACTAGGAGGCCAGGTGGGTGGAATTATAGGTACACTTTGGTCATGGTGACAGCATTTTATCAGCTACCAAAATATGTACAGGCCTCAACGTTACTAACTTGAGAAGGGGCTAACTTCAAGTTACACAAAGGTGTTAGTGTCAAAGGCCTAGAGCCGGGTCATGCATTGAGCCGTCATTGAACTGAAACATCTCAAGAACACATGACATTACAGAAGAAAGTGATGGTGTCTCTGAGCAGAGCAGTAATATGGGCATCCTTTGGCCCTCTTACAGGAGTCTTATGCCATTCAGAGAATGGGTGGCCAATCTGTCAATCAAAGTGTCAGGCACTCAGAAAAACTGCCTTTTGAAAAAGGGCTAACATGGTTTGGGCCGTAAATACCTCAGAGGCAATGGCCTCTGATAAGTTGGGAATGTCATCTTCCCGTCAGTGGGAGTTATCCAGACTTCCTTCAGGAGCATGCACAGTGGAACAGAGCCATTGCTTGGTGCATGTGCATTAACATGTTTCTATATTGACAAAGCTATGTTCTTGCTCTCCAGTCCAGCAGTTAACCTCACATTTCCTTAGCTTTTCTCCAGCTCCTCTGTTGCTCTATTTGTCCCAAGTATTCTCTCTTTGTCCTGCTCCTCCTGAGGCCCCCAGTCCCTGCATCATTCCTGATTACTCCCATCCTTCCCTCCTGTTGGACCAGGCAGTGTCCTCTGTAGCATTCCTATCCTACATCCTCATCAGCAGTCTATCAACAGTGAAGTCCCTCCTCTATGCAACCTCTGGCCATGGCTTCACTATTACGCTCTCCACAGTTTTTGGCACTCCAGAATCCATTGTGTCTGTGTTTTTTCCCCTTCACACTTTACAGACACATTACACACTTGTCAGACCTTGCAGAGAAATTACACCCCTGTCAGACTTTACAGACCTATAATACCTTTGCCAGACTTTACAGACACATTACACCCTTGTTAGACTTTACCAACACATTACACCCTTGTCAGACTTCACAGACACATTACATCCTTGTCAGACTTCACAGACAAATCATACCCTAGTCAGAATTTATAGAAAACTTTACACAGTTCACGGACACATTACACACTTGTCAGACCTTACAGAGCTATTACACCCCTGTCAGACTTTACAGACCCATAATAACTTTGCCAGACGTTACAAGAATATGACACCCTTGTTAGACTGTATCAACACATTACACCTTTGTCAGACTTCACAGACACATTACAACCTTGCCAGACTTCACAGACACATTACATCAATGTCAGACTTTACAGACACATTACACCCTCGTCAGACTTCACAGGCACATTACATCAATGTCAGACTTTACAGACACATTACACCCTCGTCAGACTTCACAGGCACATTACACCTTTGTCAGACTTCACAGGCAAGCAGTCATTGGAGCACTGAGTCGACGTACCTGCTGTATCTTCTTATTTCAGTCAAGGCAAGGCCTTCAGTGGTCGGTGACTCTCTTTAAGAAAAAATAAAATTGTGTTATTTTGTGTTGCAGTCCAATTTCTCTGAATTCATTGTTTAACCAAAACCTAAACGTTACCCCCCCGTTAGTTACCATCTAGGTTGGTGAATGGTGCTGACTGCAGGGGGCGCATGTCGTGGCACAGGCCGTGCTACTTGGGCATGTGTGAGTGAGTATGAGGGCCCAGAGGAGAACGTATCCTACGTGTAATCTCCACTGACGTCACTGCGTCCACGAGGGACATGGGGTTCAGAAATCCACAGTGTCACTCAATAAAGGCTCACTTGGCAGCAAGGAGCCATGCTAGACCCTTCATTTAATACTTTAAACTGATATCCTGCTGCAGAGGGAGTCTGAGACATGGTTGGCTCATAGAGAGATAATCAGTTTATCATATGGTGTCAGTATTAGGAAGCCTGAAGGCAGGGGGCGCCACTGAGTAGTTTAGAAATAAAATAGCCTATCTGTAGTATGATTCCGGAGTTGGAATCCATGTAATATGTCTCTTCTAGGAACCTAGGCGCTTCCTAGTCAGGAGACAGGAAAGTTAGAATGACATCCAATGCCCATCTTCCAGAGTCCAGTGAACCAGGAGCTCAAAATAATACCTACATTCAGAGCTCTGTTGCCTTGTGTCTGGCTCTAAAAAACACATTGGGCAGACAGACTAGGGGTGTGTGGACACTCAGGGCAAAGACCACAGACGTGTGTCCAGCTCTGGTGCGTCCAGTGTGCACACAGGTCTACCTGCTTCTAAGAAGGCCTAGCTCAAGCTTGAAGTCTGTGTAACCCAGAGATTGCCGGATGTTACACAATTTACTATTATTACAGAAAAACTGTCAAATAATATCTCTAAATATTTCTAGAATTCCAAATGCTTCTCTTTGTAAACGCTACACAAAGAAATTAGCAAATTACATATAGTTTTTCGTTTTTTCTCAGTATTGATTTGGTTTATAAGGAACTAACAATAATATTTCAAATCTCACTAAGGGAAAAGTCAAATTAATTTCCCAAAAAGGTGTATGTTCACTTGTATTGTAAGTGGGGTCCGGTCAGCAATGCAACAACCCTTTCTCACTCACAAAACTGTATGTAGGCAAAGATCAGCAAAGGGATCTACCACTCCAGTCGAAGGGGGTGTAGGGTGGGATTAGGAAGGTGAGCGTCTGGGCCTGAGGTATACCTAACGTGTCTTAAAATGCCTCCATGGACGTCCTTTATGGGTCGCCAGGGGTCGCAGCTGCAACCCCTGGCCTGCCCTTTGCAACCCCTGCCACTGCCTCTGCGACCCCTGGCCTCAGAGTTGGCAAATTATGTGCCAGCAACAGAGAGGCAGCTGGGGCTCCACTCTTTTTGTTTTCTGTCAATTTCTATCACACTAATAGTGAATAATAATATTGTATTCAGTATTAGTGTAAAAAAATGGAGCACAGTTAGTTGGAAAATGCTCTTCCATGGCAGCTTATGTATGTAAAAAATGCTTTTAATTTACGTTGTGTGCTTGCTGGAAAGAGTGTGTTCATAGGAGAGCGTGTATGTAAGTGTGTATGTGTAATTATGTGTGTGTGAGTGAAAGTGTAGGTCAGAAGGCCACGTGATGTCACTTCCGCTACCCCTGGCACCTCGGTGAATTGACGTCTGTGGGTCCACGGTGATTACTAGGAGGTCCACGGAGGTTGAGTTCCCCAGGAAGGATGCTCTACCGGAGAAGACCTCAGGGCCCATTAACAGTTGGGAGATTTTCTGCCCAATAATTGCTGTTTCCTACAAATCCCCACATGTTCTTGCATGGTACTCCAGATTTACAGCAGATCTTGTAATCCCAGTTCAGGTGGTAATCAGAATTACCGGCCAAATGAGAATTACAATGTCACACATAATTACGCCCTGGCTGGTGAAGCCATTTCTACAGAACCCGTTCCCAACATAGTTTTACTATTATGCCTTTTAACTACGCCAAAAAGAATTAAATGTTCCGAAGTCTTACATGTCAGAGGATTCCACAGCATCAAACGGGTACATATCCTCAAAATCCCTGCCAAGAAAGATGCAGATCGGGACATGTTAACTTGAGAAGCGTCTGTCACACAGCCTTTGGTAATAATTAGAACTTAGAAATAAGAAATAGTTAATTTAACTTTATTGAAATCCCCCCACATAGAAGATATAAGCTGGAAGGCTATTGCCACAGATCCAAGTAATAATCCTGACATTTCCCCTGTTGGTACATTGTCTGCATTACCCAATTTTAGTACGGACTCACCCACTGCTTTAGCTGAGCCTGTTGACATGTTATCAAGGTATATATCCTGGAACATAGCCGGTCTGGAGTCCAGCCAGTGTATTCCTGACTGGAGGGACTTCATTGATCAGGGCGAGATAATTGCATTCCAGGAAACATGGGCTATCACACCGATATTTCGGGTGGGGTATCTGAACTTTAGCAAGCCAGCAATTAGAGGCCAGAAAGGGCGTCCTGTTGGAGGTCTTACAATTTGGGTCCGCCAAAGTGCGGGTCTAAGAGTTGAAGAAGTGTCAATTGATAGTCCAGACATAATTGCCTTAAAGATAAAGTCCAACCAAGGTACAAACATCCTGTTGGTTAATATTTATGTCAGGGGCCTCCAGGGAGGAAGGGTTTCCCCGACCCTCCTCCTGTTGGATGACATTTTATCAGGATCAACGACCGATGGCCACAAGATTGTGATGGGGGATTTTAATACTTGTTTTGAGCCCTTGGGTATTGAGGATGGCCCGCTCACCGAGGAGGAGGATCTATCCTGGGGTATTCCCCAACTTGAGATACCCTCGATTGCTAAGTGGTCGAGCTCAGCCACCTATATCAAGGGACAATGCCTGGATATGGGTCTAAGAGCTGTTAATGGAAGGGTCAAGTCAGATAGGAAGGGCAGGCATACGTTCAACAACGGCAGACACAGTAGTCGTATCGACTATATTTTGGTCGATGTGAGGCAGTGGTTTGCAGTTGTTGATATGCTAGTTACGGAACGCCCAGAGAGTGATCATGACCCGCTGGTTTTCACCTTAAGGGATTCCAGCTTTCAGAGGTCAGAGGGTAGTGGTCCTAATATAACAGCACGAGAGGTCATTGTGAGCAATGACATGCGCAGGGTACGTTGGCCCAAAATAGCCGTGGACGCTGGGGCCCGTAGGGCGATAAGAACCTTAGTGTCTGGCTCTGTGGAGCTTTTAAACAATTGTGGCTCACAGGACGAGATTAACAGCGAACTTATACGTACCCACTCTGACTTGTTTCAGGAACTTAAAAAGTTGTTCATCAAACATATCCCTAAACAACCTAGGCCCAAGAAATACTCATCCCCTACTTGGTTTGATAAAGAGTGTAGTTTGACAAAAAGAGTTCTCTTTGAGGCTATTAAAAACAAAAATCATAGCCAGATTAGATCTTGTAGAAAACTCTATAATGAGGCAAAATGCAAAGCAAAACAAAAGTGGGATGAGGAACGCTGGCTTATGCTGTCAGAAGCCTGTGGTAAACGCAACATGCAACAGTTTTGGTATCTCATGAGATGGGCTATCTCGCAGGACGCCCACTATAGCCCAGCATCTGTCTCTAATCATCAGTGGGTAACATTTTTTGAGGATCAGTTTAAGTGTTATACAGTAGAAGTGACTATACCCTACCGTCTTGAGCCCGCGGAGCTGTTACTGAAGTTATCAATTGCCTGCAAAATATTCCCAAAGGGAGGGCCCCTGGCCCAGATGGTATTCCAGCGGACATTTTTTTGGAAGACCAGGACCTATGGGTACCTTATATACTCCACCTGGCGAATGCAGTTGCTGCAGGCGCTAAAATTCCTGATTCATGGTATGGGGCAGAAATCCTTCCTATATACAAGAAAGGCGATCGCTCAGTACCCTCAAACTACCGGCCTATCAGCCTTATTGATGCGATCCAAAAGATTATAGCGCGCCTCGTCTTAGGGAGGATACAGGAATGGATAGCAGACTCAGATATTTTGACTCCGTTGCAGGCGGGCTTTAGACCTCATGTAAGCACCCTTGATCAAGCCTTTCGTTTTGCCCTCTTATATTGGAAAACAGTTTTTTTGGGTAAGGGCAAGTTATATGCAGCTTTTGTGGATCTAAGATCTGCATTCGACTTGGTTCCTAGGCCTAAATTATGGGATTGCATACTGAAACAGGGAATGCCCAGGGCTCTAGTGCGACTCCTAGTGAATCTTCATGCACACACCTATGCCCAAGTCCGCTGGGGTAAGCCTGGCGAGGTTACGGACAGGTTCCATGTTTTGAAAGGTGTTAGACAAGGATGTGTCCTGGCTCCCACTTTGTTTTCCCTGTTTATTAACGGGGTTACCAAATATTTTGCAACACATCCCACGGATGCTCCCCAGATAGCGGGAATGAAAGTACCATTGCTCATGTTCGCGGATGATACCTTGTTATTATCAAAGACTAGGCAAGGGCTCCAGCAGGCCCTACTCAGATTTGAGTTATTTTGTGACGAGCATGAGCTAGAAGTAAATGTTTCTAAAACAAAATTTATGGTACTAAGAGGTCGAACACAAACTGTGGCAAGGGTCAAAATGGGTGGTGCTATTCTTGAGCAAACTAATGAATTTACATATCTGGGTGTGCATTTTAGTGACAATTTTAGTTGGAAACCCCAGATTGATATCCAAGCACTTAAACATGCTCAACTAGGCGGAGCCCTTCTTAAGGAATATAAAAGATCATTTACCCGCCCGATGTCCCCACTTATGGAAATCTATGGGTCAAAAATTCTTCCCTCAGTCTTGTATGGGGCAGAGCTTTGGGGTTATAGCAATCTGGACCGACTGATGCTGGCCCAAAATAGATTTACAAGAGGGGCGGTTGGTCTTCCAAGGTCATCCCCACGTATTCCGCTCCTTTATGACCTTGGGCTTCAACCGGTGGAAGACCAAGCCAGATTTCGGCCCTTGGCCTTCTGGCGGAGGTTGTGGTCTACCCCAGAGCTGTTATTATATGCGAAAGCATGTCTCGAGGTAAGGGACACCCTAGGATCTGATAAGATTGGCTGGTTTAAGGGTGTTAGAACCTCTCTTTGTGCCATGGGTCTAGGTGCCCTTTGGCACAACCCTGACTCAGCTACCTTTCCTTCAAAAAAAGTGCTGAAACAACTATATTGGGAATGGGTGGTAGGCACAAGACACTCATCCCTTATAGGTAGTTCCCTTACAACAACATTTTTACACGTGAAAGATGCCTCTGCAATTGAAAAGTACTGGGATGTTATAACAAAACCCATGGACCGTAAATTATATCACCAAGTTAGAGTGGGCTCATTACCATTAAGGTGTTTAACCTCCACCTGGGGTACTGGTGGCCCAGATAAATGCCCATTGTGTACTGAAATGCGGGAAAATGTGAGCCATTTGTTTTTTGTTTGTCCATTATATGCTGCCCCAAGGAAGAAGTGGTTGGTACCCCTATGCAAAAGTCTGGGCACTCAATCGGCCGAGACTGCTTGTAGGATCCTTAAAACTGATCCTTCACCTACTATAGCAATAGGGGTGGCCAAATTCCTGGGGTGGGCATGGATAATTCGTTTTGAATCACTAAAACAGCTACATGTTTTAGATAAGTAAATTATCCTGAATTTTAGAACTGAGCCTTTTTAAAGTAATGTACTCCTTTTTATTAATATGTTAAAATATTTAACAAATGATGCATTAGATAGATTTAATACGTTTTTAGTAGCTTTTATGAAATATTGTATTGTTATAATCATTAGCACTGACAATTTTATAAGTATTATGACGTGTAGCATGTCTTTTATGATGAAATATCGAATAAAGACTTCTTTGACTTGAATTAGAACTTATCTTTAAGTGTGTAGTATAGTTTTACAAATAATAGTATTAAAAAAGCAATAAAACAGTGCATCGCGTGTTCCGTTTAAGAGGAGGGAGAGAGTGATGAGTGAGAATTGTGGGGGTGGGGGTGAGGGGGTGACTGAAGTTTACAAAATCCTGATGGGCGTTTCATACTTCATTAAAGGTCAGATGCTTTGAAAGTAGGTGGAACAAATTGTCTCTCCCTTTCTGTCCCTTGAGCTATAGAGACAGGAGCCCTAATCAAAGGCTGAGCGCTTGTGACTCGAAGACACCCGCCCAAGGTCACACAGAGATGCAAAATCCCGCCGCGATAACTACTATCTATATCACTGTTGGCGACTAGAGGCCGGCGGAAGTGGCACAGCGGGTAAGTTACCAGATGAAGGTGGCATCTAAGAATGAATGAGGTTTTATAAATACTTCTTTGTTGAGTGGACATCCGCCTTCAAACACCTCTCCAAAATAAAACCTACGAGAACACATTCCACGTATGTAATACATAGCAACACCAGGCACACATACGCATGTGTCACACACCTTCCCTCTATCATCCACAACTACACAGGAACTACCACACACCTTCCCTCTCTCATCCACAACTACACTCGAACTACCACACACCTTCCCTCTATCATCCACAACTACACACAAACTACCAAACACCTTCCCTCTCTTGTCCACAACTACACACGAATTACCACACTCCTTCCCTCTATCATCCACCACTACAGCAGAACTACCACACACCTTTCCTCTATCATCCACAACTACACCAGAACTACAGCAGACTTTCCCTCTCTCATCCACAACTACACCCGAACTACAACACACCTTCCCTCTCTCATCCACAACTACACTTGAACTACCATACACCTTCCATCTCTCATCCACAACTACACACGAACTACCACACACCTTCCCTCTCTTGTCCACAACTACACACGAACTACCACACACCTTCCCTCTCTAATCCACAACTACACACGAACTACAACACACCTTCCATCTCTCATCCACAACTACACCCGAACTACAACACACCTTCCATCTCTCATCCACAACTACACCAGAACTACCACAGACTTTCCCTCTCTCATCCACAACAACAGACGAACTACCACACACCTTCCCTCTCTCATCCACAACTACACTTGAACTACCATACACCTTCCATCTCTCATCCACAACTACACACGAACTACCACACACCTTCCCTCTCTAATCCACAACTACACACGAACTACAACACACCTTCCATCTCTCATCCACAACTACACACAAACTACCACACACCTCCCCTCTCTTGTCCACAACTACACACGGACTACCACACACCTTCCCTCTCTCATCCACAACTACACTCGAACTACCACACACCTTCCCTCTCTAATCCACAACTACACACGAACTACAACACACCTTCCCTCGATCAATCATCCACAACTACACACAAACTACCACACACCTTCCCTCTATCATTCACTACACATGAACTACCACACACCTTCCCTCTCTAATCCACAACTACACCCGAATTACCACACACCTTCCCTCTCTCGTCCACAACTACACACGAACTACCACACACCTTCCCTGTCTCATCCACCACTACAGCAGAACTACCACAGACTTTCCCTCTCTCATTCATAACTACACACAAATTACCACACACCTTCCCTCTCTTGTCCACAACTACACACACATTACCACACAACTTCCCTCTCTCGTCCACAACTACACACAAATTACCATACACCTTCCCTCTATCATCCACAACTACACACAAACTACTACACACCTTCCCTCTATCATCCACAACTACACACAAACTACCACACACCTTCCCTCTATCATCCACAACTACACACAAACTACCACACACCTTCCCTCTATCACCCACAACTACACAAGAACTACCATACACCTTCCCTCTGTCATCCACAACTACACACGAAAAACCACACACCTTCCCTCTCTCATCCACTACTACACCAGAACTACCACAGACTTTCCCTCTCTCATCCACAACAACACACGAACTACCACACACCTTCCCTCTATCGTCCACAACTACACACAAACTGCCACACACCTTCCCTCTCTTGTCCACAACTACACACGAACTACCACACACCTTCCCTCTCTCATCCACCACTACAGCAGAACTACCACAGACTTTTCCTCTCTCATTCACAACTACACACAAATTACCACACACCTTCCCTCTCTTGTTCACAACCACACACGAATTACCACACAACTTCCCTCTCTCGTCCACAACTACACACGAATTACCACACACCTTCCCTCTATCATCCACAACTACACACAAACTACCCCACACCTTCCCTCTGTCATCCACAACTACACACAAACTACCACACACCTTCCCTCTATCATCCACAACTACACACAAACTACCACACACCTTCCCTCTATCATCCACAACTACACACAAACTACCACACAACTTCCCTCTATCATCCACAACTACACACAAACTACCACACACCTTCACTCTATCATCCACAACTACACACGAACTACAACACACCTTCTCTCTCTCATCCACAACTACACACAAGCTACCACACACCTTCCCGCTCTCATCCACAACTACACACAAACTACCACACGCCTTCCCTCTCTCGTCCACAACTACACACGAACTACCACACACCTTCCCTCTCACGTCCACAACTACACACAAACTACCACACACCTTCCCTCTCTCATCCACCACTACAGCAGAACTACTACAGACTTTCCCTCTCATTCACAACTACACACAAATTACCACACACCTTCCCTCTCTCGTCCACAACTACACACGAATTACCACACACCTTCCCTCTCTCATCCACAGCTACACACAAACTACCACACACCTTCCCTCTCTCATCCACAACTACACACAAACTACCACACACCTTCCCTCTATCATCCACAACTACACATGAAATACCACATACCTTCCCTCTATCATCCACAACTACACACAAACAACCACACACCTTCCCTCTCTCATCCGCAACTACACACAAACTACCCCACACCTTCCCTCTATCATCCACAACTACACACAAACTACCACACACCTTCCCTCTCTCATCCAAAAATACACACGAACTACCACACACCTTTCCTCTGTCATACACAACTAGACATGAACTACCACACACCTTCCCTCTCTCGTCCACATCTACACACGAACTACCACACAGCTTTCCTCCCTCATCCACAACTAAACTCGAACTACCACACATCTTTCCTCTCTCACCCACAACTACACACAAACTACCACACATCTTCCCTCTCTCATCCACAACTACACACGAACTACCACTCACCTTCCCTCTCTTGTCCACAACTACACACAAACTACCACACACCTTCCCTCTATCATCCACAACTACACATGAAATACCACATACCTTCCCTCTATCATCCACAACTACACACAAACAACCACACACCTTCCCTCTCTCATCCACAACTACACACGAACTACCACACATCTTCCCTCTCTCATCCACAACTACACACAAACTACCACACACCTTCCCTCTATCATCCACAACTACACAAGAACTACCACACACCTTCCCTCTCTCCTTCACAACTACACACGAACTACCACACACCTTCCCTCTCTCATCCACCACTACAGCAGAACTACCACAGACGTTCCCTCTCTCATTCACAACTACACACAAATTACCACACACCTTCCCTCTCTTGTCCACAACTACACCTGAATTACCACGCAACTTCCCTCTCTCGTCCACAACAACACACAAATTACCACACACCTTCCCTCTATCATCCACAACTACACACAAACTACCCCACACCTTCCCTCTGTCATCCACAACTACACACAAACTACCACACACCTTCCCTCTGTCATCCACAACTATACACAAACTACCACACACCTTCCCTCTATCACTCCACAACTACACACAAACTACCACACACCTTCACTCTATCATCCAGAGCTACACACGAACTACCACACACCTTTCCTCTATCATCCACAACTACACACAAACTACCACACACCTTCCCTCTATCATACACAACTACACATGAGCTACCACACACCTTCCCTCTATCATACACAACTACACACAAACTACCACACACCTTCCCTCTATCACACACAACTACACTCAAACCACCACACACCTTTCCTCTTTACAAAGAAGAAGAAATTACCACCACACTTCTTGGGTTCAAGGTACCACTATCACTAATGAACACCAACTCACTGCTCATCACATCACAATAAACATTGCTTTTGACATATTGTGTGTTGCAAGTATGTTGGCAACGTCCCTTATAACTAGAAATTATACTCAAGTACCGTCCTTCCTCCTTCAATTCTCTATACATTGCTTAGTAAATTAGCAACAATTACTAGATCTAACCGCATGGGAGCACTTCTCCCTGAACACATCAGTAGCCTAATACGAACCATCTATCTGGCCTTAATGTCCAATCACCTCATCTTCCCTCTTCTGAGTCACATTTAAGTCTGTGGGCCTGATATAGATATTGGCAGACGGGTTACTCAGTCACAGTGGAGAAGGATGTGGGATATCCACTTTCAAAGAAATCTAAATCCAGTTATATTCTATGGGTTTGAGATTTCGGTGGAAGGAGTAACTTGTCCGCTAAGATCCAAATCAAGCCCTGTGTCTTCTACTAGAACTCCACAACCCTCTTTCTCACAACACAGAAATCAACTGCCATCTTGACTCCCCCACATTTCTCTTTCAGCCACGAAGGAACAAATTCGTAGAGTCGCTTGTAATGCCTTCTTCCAACAAATTCCTCCCTTTGCCGCCAAATGATTCAACTCTTTCTCAACTCTACTCAATCTCTCTACTTCCCTGTTTCCTTCTGTTGTCAATCTTCTCATAAATTCTTCTGAAATGCCCCAGTTTCTGTGCCTATTACGCATGTTTTCCAACACAGGCCAAGTTTTATGATGGCCCAGATGATTAGATTTCCCAAATCTATAATCATTTAGTATTGCAGTGCTTCTTGACCATCTATGGCACTGCCATCTGAGGACAGCTGGCCTCTAATCTCTTCAACAAAATGTTCTAATTTGCTTATCCCCTTAGCAAGATGTATCATTGCATTCAAGGATGAGTCTGAACAAAATCGTAGTCTTTCTTGTACCTTCTTACTTTTTCACTTCATAAGGACTTGGTCCCTCAAAATCAGCTCCTAAAATATATTTTCAAAACTAATAGTGCCCTTAATGCTGCCACACATGTTTCAACAGAGTCACTTTCCCCTGTTTTTCTAGAACAAAATTCGAATCTTTATATTAACATGACCAGAACTTAAATCCTGCCTGTATCATCTTCATACACTGCTGTGTAGCACCGTTGTAATCGCCACGAATACACCCAATAATGTAGTAATATTTTATAATTCATTATGAATGCTGTTTTTTAATAGTTTGAAGTTTACTGTGGCACTGAATGTGTTTGCTAATTTTCAGGGCTGAAGTAGGCCTTACATTTGCATATTTCCTAAAGGCGCAACTTCTTTTTTGAACCTGGAAACTGAAAGAGGGATTTAGAACAATAATAAAACTAGTTGGACGTCCAGTCATCCCTCAAGGACAAAATCCTGGCATCTGCTCATTAGATACTTTTTTTTCTGAAAGTAACACATTTCTGTTGCGTGATAAGGCTCTATTGGCTTGTATTGATAGAAAGTGTGCACATACTGGTTAGGTTTTGTGTATTTTAGCTCTGTGCTCCAACTGACCATGTTCTAGCAGGAGCTCTGGACAGTTGACAGTTGTCTCTGATCTTCCCTTTAGACTGGGTTGGGACTTGTTATCTAGGGTACATTCTTCCACCATTAAGATATTTGGATGAGTAACCCTTAAATGAACGAGGGATAGAACGTTCTGTTTCAACTATCTCTAGATCCTTTTCTGCTCTGACTTCCATCTATGGAATGATTGTTCTATTAGACAAAATAGGAAGAAATTCAGAACTTATAGAACAAGTAGCAAATTTGAATCAATAACTTTAGGATTAGTAACCGAACAGTTAGACACCCATACCAAGGCACTTCCCTTCCCAACACCTTTCTTATCATGCATGAGTAGTTGGATAACCTTAAAAAGAGAGTGAAAAAAGTACATGAGATCTAAGGCGGCCCTGACCTATGTCCTACGGCACCTGGAAGTGGTTGGGAAGGTTTTGGGCCTCCTGGTATGATGATATTTCACTCTATCATTGACACTGTTTTAATTGTAGCTGTCATATATATTGCTATTAAACTAATATGCATCATCCAACTCTCTTGCTAAAACAAATGGACTGTCAATACTTTTAGGCTTGCTGCATCTCAGGGTGGTGAGGAGAGAAATAATGACAAAATGTAATAAAAGGAATGGTGGGACTGAGTTCTGCCGAGCTGTTGTAATATGAAATTTGTGCTCTTAGAAAAAAAGGTAGAGGTTGTAAAGACTTAAAATCCTCCATGTGCCATATTCACACCTTCCTGTGTGTTACTCACCACATATACCACCAAGAATGTACTAATTTTTATAATCAAATATGGATGTCATTTTATAACAGTGTTAAGTTTCCTGTGGCACTGAATGTCTTTGTCAATTTTTAGGCTTAAGTAGGGCTCGAAGCCACTAGGCCCTGAGTTGTACATTTGAATATTTTCTAGAGGCACAACTTAGGTGTCAAACTTGGCAGGTGAAAGCAGGATTTAGAAGAATAATGAGACTGGTATTGGAAATATGAACTATATTCTTCCTCGAGGAGAAGATCCTGACAGAAGCTCCTTATTTTTAGCCATATGGTCCATCTGACCCTTTCCTGGCCAGAGCCAGTGGAAAATACAGTTGCCATCTTTGCTCAGATGTGGGCTATTTTGCATTAAACGCTAGTCGGACCCGACTTTTGTGACTCATTTTCAGCACCATAAATGCAACCCAGTTGCAGTGTCAACATAGATGAGACTTCCAAGAGAATGTGGGCGCTCCCAGGTGTTACCTTGGGTGTACAGTTTATTGTTGTGCTGATGCAGCACTTAATTTGTAAATAAAAAGGTGCCGGTACTCGAAGCTCTCCTCTTAAACACGCAGCTGCTGCATTAAGGCCCGTATTTATACTCCGTTTGCGCCGAATTTGCGTCGTTTTTTTCGACGCAAATTCGACGCTAAACTAACGCCAACTAACGCCATATTTATACTATGGCGTTAGAGGCGTCTAGCGCCAAAGTTCCCGGAATGTGCGTCATTTTTTAGCGTGAACCCCTTCCTTGCGTTAATGATATGCAAGGGAGGCGTTCCCGTCTTAAAAAATGACTCCCAGGCCTTTACGTGGTATTTATACTCCCGGGCAAAAGAGACGCCCGGGAGTGGGCGTGGCTAAAAACGGCGCATTTGCGCCGCTTTTTAACGCCTGGGTCAGGCATGGCGTTAAGGGACAAGTGGGCTCAAAATGAGCCCAGAGTGCCCTCCCCTGCCCCCAGGGACCCCCCCTGCCACCCTTGCCCACCCCAGGAGGACACCCAAGGACGGAGGGACCCATCCCATGGACATTAAGGTAAGTTCAGGTAAGTATTTTTTTTTTAATTTTTTGTGGCATAGGGGGGCCTGATTTGTGCCCCCCTACATGCCACTATGCCCAATGACCATGCCCAGGGGACAGAAGTCCCCTGGGCATGGCCATTGGGCAAGGGGGCATGACTCCTATCTTTACAATGATAGGAGTCATGTTGATGGGGGATGGGCGTCGGAAAAAAATGGCGCAAGTCGGGTTACGACGATTTTTTCGACGTAACCTGACTTGCCCCATTTTAAGACGCCCATACGCCATTTTCCCCCTACGCCGGCGCTGTCTGGTCTACGTGTTTTTTTCCCACGCAAACCAGGCAGCGCCGGTCTGATTGCGCCGTCTAACGCCATTCCATAAATACGGCGCCCGCATGGCGCTTCAGAATGGCGTTAGACGGCGCAAAATGTTTTGACGCTAAACTGCGTTAGCGCAGTTTAGCGTCAAAAAGTATAAATATGGGCCTAAATGTGCAAACATGGAATACTGAGGCAGCGTAATCCTGAAGCCATCTCGGGCCTCTTAAATCCATTTACAGCAACTCCCTGCCCCTTCTGCTCCCTCTTGCAGAGTTCTGCTTCCTCCCTTTGTGATGCTTTTACGTCATTTTCCCACTTCTTTCCCATATGTGTCTTTTGCTCGTAGTAAATGCATGAGGCAGAAAAATAAGTGCCTGTGCCCCGCACTGGAAACCACCGGCCCAAATTAAGCACTGTGCAGATGTATGACATACTGCTATGAGACTTTCTTGCTAAGGGTATGGAACACGCAGGACGCAAAGTGGCGCAAAGCTAGCGTTGTACCACTTTGTAAATATGGGGTGATGAAAATTGCCTCCTTGAGCCACATTAGCATAAAAAAATGACGTTAGTAGGACGCAAGGAGGCGCTATTGTAAAGATGGCCTCAAGGCACTGAAAAAGCAAGGAACAGAAGGGAGCAAGAGCGATGCAGCAGCAGGGGCAGAGCTGGGCCTGGGACCTGAGAAAAGATTAGGGCCCATATTTATACTTTTTTAGCGCCACACTTGCGCCGCTTTTTGATGCAAAATCGGCGCAAACTTACAAAATACCATTATATTTTGTACGTTTGCGTCAAAAAGCTGCGCAAATCTGGCGCTAAAAAAGTATAAATATGGGCCTAGGTTTCTCATTTCTTAATCAAAAATGTTTAACTCCTTCATCTTTCTTACTGTCTCCATCTCTGAAATGCCCAAGAAAGGAAAATGCATTTCATCACACCTGGGGTCTGATATGCAGCCTTGATTGTGCTGCTACCTGTTGTCCACACAAGAGCACAGCCACGCCCACCCGCACCTGCACTGATGATGAATATTCGCCAACCATGAAGGTGGCCAATGGGCGGGCTGCACACTGAGACAGACTAGTCACGAATCTCGCCATTGGCTCGCTGCTCGGCTCTCTTAAACCATGCTATGAACGCACATCATGAGAGTGGCAGGATCTGGGTCACTGGACCCTCCCCGTTCTAGGGGGTGGGTGAAGGGCTCAGGACAGGTGATAAGGGTACTGATCCCTAAAAAGGTCCCACAAAGGTCTTTCGCTCTTTCTGCAGAAATGCACGGGTCGTCGCTGCTGGTGCTCAGGGCAGGGATTCCCCATCGCAGCAGATGAACTGTCACCAAGACACTGGTACAAGTTAACCCGGTTGGCTTCCTCTGTGCAAAGTTATCAGAGCACAACACACGTGTCCCACTGAGAAGGAGTCATGTATGAGGACTGAATAAGAGACTCTACAACCTCAGACTTCATGGCATCCAATCACAACCCCCGAAAGAAGGCCATAATAGTACTGTGTCATCTCTTAAAGCAACAGCCTCCGGGGTGGGCACATGCTGTTACGCCACTGCACTGTACCACAGCACAACATACTGCATCATATCTTCAAATAACAATCCCCAGGATGATCACATGCTGTTACACCACTGCACTGTAACACAGCATAACATATTGCATCATATCTTCAAGCAACAGCAGCCAGGAAGGTCACATGCCGTTACACCACTGCTCTGTACCACAGCGTAATATAACTGTGTCATGTCTTCAAACAATAGGCGCTGCAATGGTCACATGTTGTTACACCACTGCACTGCACCACAGCAAAATATAACTGCCATGTCTTTAAACAACACCCCCCGGGATGATTACATGCTGTTACACCACTGCACTGTACCACAGCATACCATGCTGTGCCGTATCTTCAAACAACAGACCCCAGGATGGTCACATGCTGTTACACCACTGCACTGTACCACAGCATAATATAACTGTGTAATGTCTTCAAACAATAGGCGCTGGGATGGTCACATGCTGTTACACCACTGCACTGTACCAAAGCATAATATAACTGTGTCATGTCTTCAAACAATAGGCGCTGCAATGGTCACATGTTGTTACACCACTGCACTGCACCACAGCAAAATATAACTGCCATGTCTTTAAACAACACCCCCCGGGATGATTACATGCTGTTACACCACTGCACTGTACCACAGCATACCATGCTGTGTCGTATCTTCAAACAACAGACCCCAGGATGGTCACATGCTGTTACACCACTGCACTGTACCACAGCATAATATAACTGTGTAATGTCTTCAAACAATAGGCGCTGGGATGGTCACATGCTGTTACACCACTGCACTGTACAACAGCATAATATAACTGTGTCATGTCTTCAAACAATAGGCGCTGCAATGGTCACATGTTGTTACACCACTGCACTGCACCACAGCAAAATATAACTGCCATGTCTTTAAACAACACCCCCGGGATGATTACATGCTGTTACACCACTGCACTGTACCACAGCATACCATGCTGTGTCGTATCTTCAAACAACAGACCCCAGGATGGTCACATGCTGTTACACCACTGCACTGTACCACAGCATAATATAACTGTTTCATGTCTTCAAACAATAGGCGCTGGGATGGTCACATGCTGTTACACCACTGCACTGTACCACAGCATAATATAACTGTGTCATGCCTTTAAACAGCAGTCCCCCGGAAGGCCACATGCCATTACACCTCTGCTCTGTACCACAGCATAATATAACTGGGTCAAGTCTTCAAACGACAGCCCCTGGGACTGTCACATGCTATTTCACCACTGCACTGCACCACAGCATAATATAACTGTGTTGTGTCTTCAAACAACAGCCCCTGTGAAGCTCACATGCTGTTACAGCACTGCACTGTACCACAGCATAACATACTGCGTCATATCTTCAAGCAACAGTCCCCAGGATGGTCACATGCTGTCACAACAGTGCACTGTACCACAGCATAACATACTTCATCACATCTTCAAGCAACAGTCTCTAGGAAGGTCACATGCTGTTACACCACTGCACTGTGCCACAGCATAAAATACTGCGTCATATCTTCAAGCAATGGTCCGCCAGGAAGGTCACATGATGTTATACCACTGCACTGCACCACAGCATACCATACTGCATCATATCTTCAAATAAAAGTATTCAACTAAGAGTGTTTCCCATGGTATCAAAATGTGCAGTTTGCAAGAATGGAAAGCATGCACCTGGGTTACTGTACATGGAGACTGGGGCTTCTTGGCGCTAAAGTAACAAAACGTAGCCTGACCCTTCGAACTACACTGAGTCAAAAATAGCAGAAAAATAGCAGTCAGACAATATAAACCACAGAAAATCGGAGTTTCCACAGTCTCACCAAAAGCAACACTAAATATCTGTTTTAACTACACAGTATCCAGCATCAGCAAAGTTAAAAGGTGCAGATTTCAGCCGCTGGAGCTCCTCGAGGCCAAAAAAGCGCCTTGTGGGAGACATGGATCCTAAACACCAGCCCTGCAGCATCACCGCCCTGGGAAGGATGAACACTGCCTGTTGTGGGTCTAACTCTTCACGTAGTGAATTCAGAGCAACAAACTGCCTTATCGTGTGCATAACAAATGGAACTGATAGCTAACAAAGACTGACAATGGACAGTCTCATACCGAATGATCCTGTCAACCCCTTCTGATCACAGATCCATTTCCTGACACCTTCCCTGCTTTTGGCGCCTCTGAGGCGAAGTCGAGCATGAGTTGTGGGGTTGGCCCCTCCCCAGAAACTGCTCGGGGGAGGTGGTACCCCAGCTGTTATCAGGACATGGCATTGACTAGGCCAAGAAAGCAGCATCAGGCGGCATCGGCAGACTTACTCTCTCGTCATGGTGATGCAGGTCACTTCTCCGATGGCCCTGAATGTCGTCGTCTTGTAGATGTCACTGCAGGGAAGAAGAAGACAGAGTGAGAGCTGAGTGAGTGTGAGGGTGTACGGGGTGTGGACACCATCCGTGCATAGAAAGGGGGCGGCTCCTCTTCATGGGCATGGTGGTGGGAGACAAGTCTGCCAAGGTATGGTTTCATCAAGGCCTGTGTGGACACACTCAAGTAATGTGTGCACCGTGAGGGACACATACAAGACCCCCCACACCGGCACCGAGGCGTGCCCATCAGTATCTCAGAGAAACTCTGTACATCATCCGGAGGCCAGACATGGCAAGGTAAGACCCATGTCCTAAGCAGACTTCCTACACAGCCTGGCCTGTGTGGACACACTCAAGCAATGTGTGCACCGTAAGGGGCACCCACAAGACCCCTCACACCGGCACCGTGGCGTGCCCACCACTGTGCATCATACGGAGGCCAGACATGGCAAGGTGAGACCCATGTCCTCAGCAGACTTCCTACACGGCCTGGCCTGTGTGGACACACTCAAGTGATCTGTGCACCGTGAGGGGCACCCACAAGACCCCTCACACCGGCACCGAGGCGTGCCTACCACTGTGCATCAGCCGGAGGCCAGACATGGCAAGGTAAGATCCATGCCCTCAGCAGACTTCCTACACGGCCTGGCTTGTGGAGCAAAGCTAGACCACTCCACTGTTGAGGCACCAGGCACCAAACCAAAGCAGCCAGTGCCAGCCTCCATGGCCAGCCTCCCCCACACCCAGCACACTGCAAATACAACACGTGCAAAGCTCGCTAAGGGAAGCACAACTTTACAGCAGGGTGTGTAGGCCGAGGCCCAACCTTGGTGTCTTACTGGGCTATCCTATTGTCAACTGTCCCCAGCAGTACGCGCCACATGTGCGCACTTCATGAGCTCTAGAGGCAGGTGGCAGCCCCAAGTATACCCTACTCTCTGCTGCCCTGAACCCCACTCTCACACCAGACCCCTGACTAAAGCATGGCCTTCATACAAGGCTAACCCGCACCGGCCCGCCAGTGCTTAATTTGTAAAAAAAAAAACATAAGTGCCAGAGCCCTCATCAGGCAGGCACTGCACCTGGCACCACCCACTGCCCCTCCAGCCCTGCCAGTGGAAGTACCAAGACAAATACTAACCCTCACACTCCTTTAAGTGTGACAATTCAGACTATTCCAGGCCCCCAGAGCTATAAGAAAAACGTGGACAGCAGGTATTAGACATGTTAAAGGTATATTTGATTAGCAAACAAATCGTGTTGTGCTGATGTCTAAATCAGGAAGACTGCGCCACCATGTGGCAGACTGTTATAAGTGCCAGTGCTGAAAATTAAGTGCAGGTGCCAAGTACCAGAAACTATCGGCTCAAATTAAGCACTTCAGCCTACAATTCTAGAGAGGTTCCCAGAATTAAACGCTGTATACATGGTGCCACTCACTCATTCATTCCTCCCTTCTCAATAACAGTTCCTAAATGCCCGGGTCTCTTTTGCCCACTCTCTGCCTCCCAAGCTATCTGCAAGGGGCCCACATGCCAATCTCCCTCAGAAGATCATAGTACGAAAGGGACAGAAAGTACAAACTGTACTCACTGCACGTGAGAAATGGAAGAGCCAAAGAGAAGCTTGGAGGGTTGAGGGAACCCCACAAGGGAGAGCAGGCCCATAGGATGTTTTGTAATACACACAATTAGAAGAACTGCTTCAATTCCAACAGGACTTCCACATTTATTTTAAAAAAAAGTGATTCAGTCCATGTTGCCTTTGAACTGATACCATCAATGATGGATACACAACAGTAGAAATGGAGCCATTCTGATCATAATAATCACACCTATGGCAATTCAAAACAAACACAAGCTCAATAGCATAGAATCAAATAAACAAAATTAGCATGAATTTATCTGTTTGTCAGAATTACAGAACCCCAGCAGCCTTCGATAACCCTTAAAACTGACGACTGGGCTGCATTTGTTGCATCAGTTCCTTTCACCAGTGAGCCTACAATGAAGAACCTCAGAGTGGATCAAGCATCGCTCTGTTGATGGGAACAATCTAACTGTAAATTGATTTATTCTGCCCCCTTGTCAAGCCCCAATCAGACATTTGTCCATGCAAACATCAAAGCATCTCTGTGCATCCCACCATATAGAGAGGCTTGTCCAAAGCATAGATTCTATACTGACCAACAGCGGCTTCAAGCATGTCTGAAAATCAATATAAATGCTGAGATAACATCACGATGCTCTCTTCGTCGCTCATATTCCTTGTCAGATATGGAATTCACCTGTATGGATAATTCATGCTCAGAACTGTACCAACTCATTCAGGAGACGAGGACCCAATGGCATGGCCTCTGTGTACACATATGTAGCTCCTGCCTGTAAAGTGCAGCATTTCCATGCATAATAACCAGATCCAATGCCTGTTTGGATTGTAGGCATCTTGCACTCAATAAGGTTGTGCAATAGCCCCAGGGTGCAACTTGCAGATTTGGCCTAGCTCTACTTCCCTCAATAGACCCCTTATCTGTTCTGTGATTGGGGCTCCTATTCTTTTCATGAGGGGGGACAGATCAGCTCACGCCTTCCTGCATGATGAAAGGGGGAGCCATTGAGCTAGGGGCGCCATGCGAGAAATAGAAGATTGAAAACAACGCATCATGTCCCACCACACTGTTGCAGATCCCAGTACAAGGGCTCCAGGAAGATGCTGGTGGCATCTTCTGTCAGACTGCCTTGGACATCTTACCTGTCCTGGGGATGTTCTGCAGTTCACCCTATGTGCTCTTTTCCCCTTACTGAGGCACACACTGTCCCTTTCATTCAATTCAAGTAGCTTGGGGACTTCAGGTGTTTAGACATCTGTAGGATTTTAGCACATACTTAGAGAATTACATCCAATTTCCCTACACCGGTAATAGTCCACATGAAAACCTAGAAATAAAGTGCAAAATGCACAAATTATTGTCACATTAAACCAAAACAGAAGACATGGCTGCCCTCGTTGCATTATCGGTGAGCGTGTCACAGTGGGAATCCATGGTCCCACCCCAAAGACATGTCTCTGCCCTTATGAAAGCCCAGCTGGGTGTTTATTTTCTTTCACCAACATCCCCTATTTCATCCTGCAGCTAGATGAGCAGCCATTATGCCTGCTCTCCCATCAGGTATCTCTTCTTGCATCCACACCTTCCTTTACCATGCAGGCGACATGTACCACCATCAGAGCCAAGCACCCGTCACTCACCGGAGGGGAGACAGCTCTCCGAAGTACTCGCCAGTGCGCATGATCCCAATCAGATCATCCTTCCCGTTCATCCTCTGGGTGACCTGAACCTGCGGGGAAACCCAGATTGTATGAGACATGTCCAGTCCACATGCATGTACAACCCTTTGATGACCTGCAGATATTTATTGGTATGAGGCAATAGAAGAGAAACATAAACTCAAAAGTTAGAGGAAATTCACTAGTTTCACAGCCAATGGTTAATGAAGTTGGACTTTCAAGTTATATTAAAATGTAACCTTTATGCGCATTACAGAATACAATGGTAGGGCTGGAGGTAGGTATAAACATATTAAAGGAAAGAGTGGCTCTGAGTTACAGCTCTAGGTTAAGGTCTTAGCACAGTCATCTTGGGAGAGAAAATCAAGTACCAGATTCCTTCAGTACCAGCTGCCAATAGCCTTAATTACAAAACGTGTTCATAATCTGAAAGCTCTTTGTATACATACTTGTTGAAATATATGGAAATGTAAACAAACTTAACATCTTAGCACCCAGTCAATGGTAGTAATATTGATTTAATTGGGAAACTTTGTTTTTCATTATTTTGATATCAATTCTAAATAGTTTTTTTTTGTTTTAAAAAAAATCAGGAATCATGGACACGATATTGCACATCCTAAGATCAATTTCCAGTTGTGTCAAGTTGAAGCTGCTAAATGTCCAGTGACCTGCTGCAGATGCAGTCACAAGGGGAGTCGATGAAACACACACAAGAAGGGGTTGAGCACTCATGAAATCAAGACAAAGGCAGTAGGCCACATATTCCTGTTATTCCAGCAATGACATTAATAAGATAAGATATTCACTACGGTAATAAGTTGTATTTACAATGCCACAAGTTAGAACCCAAATTCATAATAATCAGTCAAGTGATAAGTAGGCAGCCAACACGTGTTTCGTCCCAAATGAGTTCCTCAAGGCTGCCAACACAATAGAGGAAAAAATGGAAATAAAGCCGAGTTTGCTTTGTAATGTATATCATAATATATATAACATTATAGTTATATATATATATATATATATATATATATATATATATATATATATATATACACATCTTCCAAAATGATGAGGTTCCACTCATCATACAGCTGCACCACTGTACAATTTCACAGCTTCCATCATGCATCGCAGGAAAAAATCAGATATTTGCATTCTTCAGCATTCATATTGTTTATTGCAAATAAGTTGCTGCTCCCAAACAAATTAGAGTGTATACATATATAAAATATAATATTATATTATAATATATACCCACATATACCCACATCATGATCCACGTCCCTCACATAAGCCTCTCATGTCCTTGGAAGATGCAACACCCACCTCGCCTCTCAAGATGATGTAAAAGTCTGTTCCCTTGCCATTGTCGCTCGCGATGAGGTCACCCGGAAGGAACTTGCACTGTATCAAATAGGAAAGCAAACACTTCTGTTATTAAAGCACAAAGAGATGGCGTGCTCATAGTAACTAGCTAAGATGTACATTCTGTCTTTATAGACAATAGATCATCATGCGTCCTCCCCAGTAATCCTCAGGACTCTAAGCTTCCAAGGAGTCATCTCTCTAGTCTTTTAACCCAACAGAAGTGAAACCATTGCTTTTCTGACCACCCCATCCCTGGAGGAAACCAGAAGAACCTGGCTTATCAGACTGGCACTACTTCTCCACTGTGGCACTAACATTTTTGGCTTTTAGTTCAGTACTCTTAATAGGGATGCCATTTTGTGAAGGGAACGCATATATATTTTTTCTGTAGAGGAATAGTGATATTCTGTGATATAACAGACCTTTTGGAATATTTCATGCAAGGCTATTGAGCCAATATTTTTGTTGAAAAGTTTGTTTGCGCTTTTTTTCAAAGGTAGTTGGCAGGGATACTCTCTTCACCCTTTCAAAGCACAGCTACTTTGGAAAACGCTTGGTTCCTCAGCATCTGTTCCAAACCCACATGGTTATGATGAAATTACACTAGTACAATGATAACTGTGTAATAGTTGTTAATTGCAGCACTAAAAATCCAGTAATATTGAGATAAAAGCTGCAGTAAATAGGCTGTATGATGTTACGTTGTGTTTTCTTTTCTTTTTTTGTTTTGTTGTATTGTACTCTTATGTTGTGATATTTAGGGCCCATATTTCTACTTTTTTAGCGCCACATTTGCGCCGCTTTTTGCTGCAAAAGCAGCGCTAACTTACAAAATACAGTTGTATTTTGTAAGTTTGTGCCGCTTTTGCGTCAAAAAATTATGCGAATGCAGCGCTAAAAAAGTATAATATGGGCCTTAGTATTTGTAAGACACACTGGCAAAATAATGCTAACCAGCTTAGGCTGTAGAGAGGGAGATGTTTAATGTGCCCAGAAAATGAATTGATTAATGGTAGATCCAAGAGCCAAAGGAAGATCACTGACCAAGGTGGAGTCTTACAAGAGACAAATTGGCCATCCAACCTTTAGCAGATCAATCTAGACACTGGAAGTATAGCTGCATTGGAGGATGAAGAAGACCAGTGTCACAAGATGCTATTATGACTCTCATAATTTTGAATTGCTTCATTGCAGCATGACTGGACCAGTCTTGTATGCTGGCCAAATCTATGCTGGACCGTCCTTTGACTATCTAGATCTCTGTCCTCGGAGCCTTACGTTTCAGTGCTCCGTTGCTCTCGAGCGAGGCTAATGCTCTATGGATACCAGCACTGAGCATCTCTTGCTTTGCACTCATTGCTCTTGTGAAAACTCCTGCCAAGGCCAGCATCAAACCCATCAACAATCACCTCCATGGAAGGGGTTTTGATGTAAATCTGTACAACTGCCTGTTCCATTTTGTTTTAGGAGTGGAAGAGAAAACGAGGAGGGTAATATTCTGTTCTGCGCATGTGAGTTAAGAGCATGTCCGCTTGGGGAGGTTAATCAGCACTGAAATGACCACTACAAGGACACCCTCTCCTCAGCCGATCCGTACCTCCTCCATAGAGTCGATGATTCTTGAAAGTTGTGCGTCTGACATCTGCTTGAGAGTCTGTGTTCTGGAAACCAAAGAAAAGGTTAAAAAAATCTTGAAAAATAATTTTACACCAAAGCAAGATCTGCTTAATCCTTCTAGACTATGCTTCTTCACCCGAGTATAACGAAGTCTCTTCCACATGAAACTCATACCCTTGCTAGTTACCAGTTCTACTAAAAGGTAACTCCTAAAACCCTAAAACTTCATATTTTCCTTAAGCCTCATTTTCACGATTCTTTCCTTGTATTATTGACTTTAGTAATGTGTTGTCTTAGGTCTGAAGCATCTGCCCTAACCTGTTTCAGTATCTCCAATTTGCAGTATGTGGGATTCTGAAGGATGACCTCTAAGAGCTCCCCTTATTCAAGATTCAACAGCAAAGTTCATACAGCGGCATCTTATAGCCAGAGGCTACTTCAGCTGCTTCGACATCCACTGCATTATTAATCTATACTGCTTAAACTGCGTTTATTAGAATAGCCATCAAGCCTATTCATGTCAGAATAATTTGACTCTCAAGTCGAGTCGCACTGATCTCACTAATGATCCCCAGGCACCAGAAAATACTGCTTGGTTGTCACTTAGCCAGCATTACACTATGGAGCTCCTCCTTCCCTCCATCAACGTTCCAAGCAAATGAATAGATGCCTTTATTAAGGAAAGGAATGCCAACACAACTCTTAGAATAAGCTTTGGGGGACTCATTTAAAACTTGGTGGGTGGGTTCCTCAGTCACAAATGTAGCAGATATCCTGTCCACCGTATTACAAGTGCCGTAGGATATAACACACGTGTGATAAGGTGCGGAGGATATGCATTATGTTTTTGATGGAGTAAACCATCTGCCAAACTCTCAATCAGGCCCCTAGTGTCTGATTTTGCTAGACTAATGAAAGATGCTCAACTCAACGCTATACCATCCTACCCAGAAGATGCAAAAAGACTCAACACACGGCTCAAATATACAACCTTCATGATGCAAAAGAGATGTAATAACCAACCCCCACAAAGCAGATGGTGCTGTACCAGAAGGTACACCATGTGGCCATCACGAGGTACAATAATCCATCTCAGGCTCCAACACCCAACCTAAAAGATATACAAATGACTCCATCCGCGGCTACAACCTCCACGCTCCATCTAAGGTTAAAAACGCCCTAATTGAAACACGTTTTGGGAGTGTGGGGTTGCGAGCAGCAGAGTTTTGAGCTGTCTGAAGAGGTCGAAGAAGAACTTGTGGGAGATCGAAGTCCTAAGTACAACACAGTGCAACAGTCCAAGCAGGATGTAACCAGAGCCTGGACTAGGGCTTTTCTGGCCGAGATGGTACTAGTAGCAATGGTTCTTGTTCTATAAAGTCACAGTATCTTTGTAGCTCTCTTTTTTCACCACACCTTTACAACTCGAAAACTGCTACATCCAGATCTTCATTTCTTCTCAAACTCAATAGCTTCGACCCCCCCCCTCCTCCCACACTTTGACTTGATCCTGAGCCAACCATTGATGTATATAGTACATTCAACAGGCTATGCTGCCAGACCGGGTCTGGTTCAACCATTCATTCGCCCACTTTCAGACAGCGACTAAGATAAGGTTTTGCAGGGAGAAGGATGGGGAGCATCCACAGCCCAGCGAGCAGGCCAGTTTGGTCTCATCCCCTGTAGTTCTTCCAGCCTTAGTAGTGTGATAAACGAAGGTTGCTAGCTGGTACACATAAACTGATGTGAAGCTACTGCAGCTTTCTGGCACAAATTAAAGGCTTGGGGGATTCATAACAAGTGGCTACATTTTGTAGTGGAATTACACAAATGAAACCTGGATACAAGTGAAACTATGCAAAGGGTTCAGTCTGACACCAATAATTCCAACAGCAAGGGGTCTAAAAAAGGTTGCATACTAGTTCCTTTACCAATTCTCTGTACATAGATAATTTCACAGATTACCTTGATTCTTGACAGGCTTTCCAGCCAAGGCTGGTACAACAGAAAATCAGGGATGTAGCCTAAGCAGATGACCTTGTTATGACAACCAAAACACAACATGGTCTTCTTCATCAACTTAATTGCAACAGCTTAACTGCAAATCTCATAAAACCCAAGATAGTCAACTTTAGTAGAACAACTAAACATTTAAATAAAATAATAAACAATTCAATAGTTTAACACTAGGTCGACTCTTGCCCATTCCTAGGACTAACCATCGGTAAAGGCACCTCCAGAACCTTAAGAAAAGATGCAAAGAGATTGCAGTGGTAGTTTTCTATCTCATATTAAGGAAGAGTCATGGGCCAATCACTGCTGCTAATTCTTAATTAAATCTGATTTTTCAACCAAGATTACCAAATGTCTGGATTAAATTCTCATTAAAAACATGTCAACTTATTTTTTTAATACAATCAACCCCACAACTGCCTCAACCATTGACAAACACGACCTACATCTGTAAGCTCTATAAGCTCCATTATTCAAACCCAACAAATTAAGTCACAAACAATTGTTCCTCAAAAAGGTAAAGGAAATGTCCTATTCTAGCGATGTACCACGTAAAAGAACGAGTGCCTGCTTTATCCCCATTAGACAGTACAACCTGGATTCCAATCTCAATACAGACACATAAAAATCTTATCTGAGATTCAGGCTACTTTATATCCAAATCTTACAAAAAGAGGGCCATTGGATTGCTGCAGGAAAAGAAACATTGACTGGCCATCTATCTAAGCAGACAAATGAAACTACAGAACATATTATCTGTATCTGTCATAAGTTACTGCAAATTCAAAAAAGTACCTAGGTTTATTTTTTTAAAGCTGCTAATATAATATAATATAATTTAATTGTATATAATATTGCATTTTATTTTACTTTCAATGACAATCAAATTGTTTTATAGTACGTGTAATTAATTTTTTAACTATCACTTGCAACTATTTAGCGGTGTCATGAGAGACATTAGCATTTTTAGTATCCTTGTTGTAATTATTTTTTATGCTTCTTTTCATCTAATCAAATGTGTTTTTAACTTTTTTGCTTGCATTGTCTATTGCAAATTATTTTATATACATAAATCGATCAAATAAAAATGTACTAATAATACTGTAGATGTCAGTTTTTTAGCTATTTGCACTTAATTAAAACGTAAGTTCACCAATAATAGCAAAAGTTAAACCCTATTCCAGTTCAACAAAATCAAAAGTCGAGATTCTGCCCCCATAAATAGCATTTACCCGTGTTTGTTCATATGTTATGCGAGAGAGATTGAATTCTGGACAGGTGGATTGGCAAAGTTGGTGAACGAATATGGTGAACTTGCACGTTTTTATGTCTTCACCAACATTTTGCAGGTAGCTCCCCATCTGAACATATTTCTGCGCAGAAGAAAATGCACTTTTAAATGGGAAGCAGACTCCCCACAGATGGTTGTGAAGCTTTCCATACGAATGAATGATCACACATGCAGTTACTCTTGGGAATATACGACTGTTGCAGGTTCATTGTAGAATTCCAGGAACTCTCTAGAATTTCTGAAAAGTCTCATATTTACTCCAGAATGTAACCTCCAGGTGACAGACATGCAAAAGCAGTTTGACTTAACGAATCATAAGAAGCGTACATTTACATGAGGGGAAACAGTCTGCCTTATTTTTCTGTTTTCTACTCCCCAGGGAACATATTTTTTCCATGTACAGCAACATCTTTTCCTATGCACCCACCAATGCTGCACCCATTCCCATCTTGGACAGGAAAGTACCGGCATGTGGCAGATGTTCACTTTCTCAGGCATCCCACCACGGAAAGCCTTTTGCTGCAAGTTTGCTCAAATGTAACAAGTTACTGAATTGCAATTTAGACTTTGAACATCCTAAAATGCATTTTCCCTGCATTTTTCTGCGAATCGGGCCGTTTGCAACTGGAAAAATGCTTTGTACATCTGGTCCTCGGTTCGATATAGACCAGAGGTCTGGTACTGTGGGCCACAGAGTTTTCTACTGGCTGTCTCTCTCTCTCTGACAGATTCACAACAAACTCACTCTTTCAGGAGCCTCAGCGTGTCCTGCCGCTTCTGCCTGGAGTTGTTGGCCATGATGGTCCGGAAGGTTTGACGATGGATCTCCCAGAGCTTCACATGACCTATTGCTGACCCCGAGAGAGGACAAAAAACGAGCTGTTCATTGGTGTACATGATTTTAATAGCGGGCGGAATATGGAATCAAATTGCAAGAAACATTGCACTGGAAATTATCCCTTTTGTTGCAGCTTTCTGATACCTAAGGCACATAGGAATATACATTTTCAATCACTGGAACAATACACGATAAAGTGAAATGCAGTGCTTCTAAAATACAATTCATGCATACTATAATTAGGGATCTCGGTTTTATAGTATTTTTTTAAATACATTTCTGCCTGTATTTATCCTTTTTATTTTTGGGGCATCTTATTGACATTTACCCATATTTAGTTTGTGTTTTGAAAATAAATGGAGTTGAAAAATAGTGTAGTTCCACATTTATATAACTGATAAATATGCTCGCATACTTTGATGCCTGTCACGTTTCAGCAAATTAAGCAGCCAAATATAGCAAAACCTCGCACCAACAGGTAAATACCAGCATTATGCTACAAATATATGTTAACACATGCCTGTATTTAGGGAAATCTTAACTTGTTTTTAATTCCCCAACGCTGTCTATCTGTTAAGCTGTTGGCCCGTGATTCATGAAAGACACCATGGCCAATCACCCTCAAGAAGAAGAATTTTCAGTATTTTTCCACTGTTAAAAATAAATACAGCCTGGAAACTTGTTGTTTTCTGTCTGTATTTTCCTGCCAAAATCAGTAAAAACGGAAAACTGGGAGCCTTAATTATAATAAGTTTAATATGAGCATCTATGCAATAGATGAACAATATTGGTTCAACTCTAGTGCATATGGTGAACATTAATGACATGCAATGAGAAGAGTTGGACTAGGCTGTTAGGCATTCTTTGCCGGGGACTGGAAGAAAACCACCCAGCATCGAAATCTATATGGACACTACTAGTATCACCCAAGATCCTCAAGTTATTTAACCCGGAGTATCATGCGTGTACTGGTTATATGTTGAAATCACAAGTGCTTCAAGCACCCATGGCTCAATAACGAGTTCGGAACAACAAACTTGTTGGTATCACTAATGCCTTTACAACGATTTTTCGTTGTAAAGGCATTCCTGGTAAAGGCATTAGTGATCAGCATGCACGGTTACAGCATGCTTCACCCCTGCCCCCCCACCCCTAAAAATTACCGCGACCCCCCCACCCCCACAACCACCCCAACCTCCACCTCCAAAATTACCACAACCCTAACCCCCTCCCCTAAAACCTAAAGCACCCCAACCCACCCCTTAAACCTAAACCCTGACCCCCTCCCCGCCCCTAAACCCTAATCACCCCGAGCCCTTCACCCCACCCCCAAAAACGTGTTTCCCGCGTGTACTATCTTAGCCTCACTGTACAATGCCTTGATAAAGCACATAGAAAAATTGTGTATTCATGCGAAACACGTGTCATCTAAACCTTTTCGACCCATAAAAAATAGATACAATTATCTTCGCATAAGATTTTTAATTCAATTATCGGATATATTAAAAACAAGAGGGTTCGGTCTCGAAATGCAATTAACTCCTATTGCAATTGTGATAATCACAGAAACTCTCTTAGGTGGCATAACCTGGCATGACATTGAATGACATATCAACAAGATATGAGAAATAGCACTGGAATAATTTTTAGTAATGATTTCCGAGTCAGAAAAACTCAGGGAATTTTATACTTTGCATAGAAGTACAAAGTTCCCTGACTATGCCCAATGCAGCTCAGTTAAAATTGACCTAATCAGTGCATCTCATTTCAGGGATTTTTTTTGCTGGTCATATCCCTTTCCATTCTCCGACCTTGGAAGTGTCTCACCAGTATCTGGATGGACTTCAGGATGTGGGACAGGAGATGTTGTATCCTGGCAGACTTCTGGGACAAAAAATGGAAGCTTTCCAAAGCAAGTTCTGCCGCTGTCATATCTATCCCAGCACAGCAGCAGGGAAAGGCCAGCTGCCAAACACAGGCCATGTTTTTTAGGCTTTTTTAATACTTTATCAACTTCACAATTAGCTCATCTGTCAAACGTTTTAAATAATCTGCAGAGAGTTGTGAGCCATCAGGCTTCACAACGTCGCATAGCATGGCAATACACTGAATCCCTTATTGAGCTCAATCACAAAAAAATATCTATGAGTAGTTATATCTTACTCCTGTTTTAGGAGTGAATTACACCTCAGTTTTTAAGCCTGAGTCAATCAACTTTTTCTGTGAGTTGTTACATCACAATCCGTGATTAGGTCGGACTAACTCGTGTACTAGAAGTAAAAAACTTTGCAAATCTAGACGGGATATCTAGGAGTATTTCATACCAAATACAAGCGCAAAACATAACTACTGATAGAAAATAAACTTTGTAAATCTGGCCTGGTTACCTAGAGGTACTCCATACCTAAGAAAAAAGCAAAACATAACTAGTAATAGAAAATAAACTATTCGAAACTGACCTGGTTACTTAGGAATGCTCCATGCCTAATACAAGAGTAAAACATAACTAAACATTGTGAAGTTGGCTGGTTAACTAGGAGTACTACAGCACTAAGACAAGAGTAAAACATAACTACTAATAGAAAATACACTTTGTAAATCTGGCCTTGATATCTAGGAGTACTTCATACCTAAGATAAGAGTACAACCTAACTACTAATAGTAAATAAACCGTTTGAATCTGGCTGGTTACCTAGGAGTACTCCAGCACTAAGACAAGAGTAAAACATAACTACTAATAGAAAATACACTTTGTAAATCTGGCCTTGATAGCTAGGAGTACTCCATACCTAAGATAAGAGTACAACAAAACTACTAATAGAAAATAAACGTTGTGAATCAGGCTGGTTACCTAGTACTCCAACATTAAGACAAGAGTAAAACATAACTACTAATAGAAAATACACTTTGTAAATCTGGCCTTGATATCTAGGAGTACTCCATACCAAAGATAAGAGTACAACATAACTCCTAATAGAAAATAAACCTTGTGAATCTGGCTGGTTACCTGGGAGTTTCGCATACCTAAGACAACAGTACAACATAACCACTCATAGAAAATAGTCTTTGTAAATCTGGCCTAGTTATCTAGGAGTACTTCATGCCTAAGACAAGACCAAAACAGAACTATTAATATAAAAACACCTCATAAATCTGGCTGGTTACGTAGGATTATTCCATGTGGCAGATAAGAGTAAAACACAACTACTAACAGAAAATAAACTTTGTGAATCTGGCCTGTTTACCTTCGAGTACTGAATACCCAATACAAGAGTAAACAATAACTATTAATAGAAAATAAACTGTGAATCTGCCATTGATACCCAGGAGTACTCCATGCCTAAGAGAAAAATAAAACATAACTACTAAAAGAAAATAAACTGAATCTGGCCTGGTTAGCTAGGAGTACTCCATACGTAAGACAAGAGTACAACATAACTAGTAATAGAAAATAAACCTTGTTTAGCTGAGATTGCACAGACTCTTGTACTTATCTAGAGCAGGGAACCTAAGGTTTTTCCTTCTTAGCTGTAACCTTTGAAGTAGTAATACAGTACCTATGTATTTTAAGAGAAAAATGTTTTGTGAAGTTATATAAAAATGCACTATCTCGAAGGAAGGTTCCCATCTACATATGGGGTGGGCGGTTAGTATTTTAGCCAGCATAAAGGTTTGTTCTGATTCAATTTGTTGAACAAAAATCTGATCTGTGAAAAATGATGGCTAGGCAATTTGTTTTGAAACGATATCAAACTCTGCTAAGAAGACATGCAGTTTTAAAATTAGTGTAAATGCACCATAATTACAACAAAAGTACCAGATCACCATGAGCTAAATGTAAAAAAGAAAAACATATATTTAAGTAGGTAAAAGCTTATGTAAACATGTAGGGGCAGATTTAAGAAAAGTGTCGCTTCACCTAGTGCAGCGCCACGCCTTGCGCCCCTTAGCGCCCCCCCTACCACCACCATGTGTGCACCGTATTTGCAATATGGCGTACCATGGCGCAGGGTAGGGGGCAATAGCATATTTTTTATGATACTATTGATGTACGCTGCAGGAGTAGCGTCAAAATCTTGGCACTACACTTGCAGGGTACATAGGTGTGCATTATAAATAATGGAAGCCTCCTTTTAATGCCTGCTCTGAGCAGGCATCAAAAGTGCCAAAAAGAAAGGAACAAGAAAATCTCCTGGATTTCCTTGCGCCATTTTTTTGCCCCCTCCTAATGGGGTAACGCCCCCTTGCATACATTAGGCCTGGCGCAGGCATAATGTGGGGCAAGGGTTTACAAAGTGGCATGATGCATGCGTTGCGCCACTTTGTAAATATGGTGTGGGGAAAATGCCACTTTAGTGCCGCTTTAGCGTAAAACAGATGACGCTAGGGTTGCACTATGGTGGAGCTAGGCCCTCTTAAATCTGCCGCGCAGTCTCTTCTAGGTGCCATCCAATTATCAAAAGAGTGCCAAATCCAACCAACATCAAAAGCTTGTTATTTGATGGCTTTCCTTCTTCTTCTTGTGATTGTTCCTCCCCTTGAGCATAGTTTCATTACCATCTTTTTGACTGGATGACTTGAAGCCTTCCACAGCTCACCTTCAGGGCATAAAATGTTTTCTTGGCTTTAGCACGCCATGGGAGTGCATGCCCTTTTTTGCTCTCTCACCATGAGCATCTTTCCCGTTCATATCCCCACCCCACACTCTCCATGTTTACCCCAGTGCATCTGTTGCAACGCCCACCACCCCCACTCAGCTTTTATTGTTTTTTTTTATATATAACTTGTCACCACGCAACCCATCTCCTCCTTTGCTCTAATCTTTCAAGCTGTCTTGTTGCAAAAGGCCTATTCCCAGCTTAAGAAGAACTCAGAATGGGCTAAAAGCCTAGTCATATCTTACTATTGGTTGGCTTTATTATCACACTAATTTGCTTGCATCTTATTCAGTGATTTGCATTGTCCATCTTCTGTGTGTCCCTCCCCTGGAGCATATCCTCTTTACTTGTGTCTTACCTCTGCTCGCTTTTGGGAACAACTTTTTTCTTTTTGCTTAAGCACTCCATGAGGTTGCATATGTTTTCTAGCTGTCTTCCTCACGTGCTTCTATCCTCCCTCCCTCTCAATGTTGCTATCTCTTGTCTGTCTGCTTTTATCCCCCAGGTTGCTCTCATTCATTTCTTTTTTGCTTAAGTACTTCACAAGCTTATATTTTCCAGCTGTTTCCCTTGTGTGTTTCTCTCCACCCTCAGCGTCCAGGTTGCTTTCTATTATCTATGTGCATCCCTCCTCCGTGCTGTTTTCTCGTCTGTGTGCTTCTCTCCCCCACTTTGCACTTCTTGTTTAGCTCTTTCTCTCCCATGTGCTTCACTGGTGTTTTCTCCCTCTTGTGCTTCTTGTGATGCTTTTCTCCTTCCTTCCCTTGCCTGATGATCTGTTACCCACATACCTTACAGTCCTATTGCTTTCAATAATAAGATTGGTAAATAAAAAATTCAACCAAAGGGCACCTGTGTCATTTGTATGGCGCTTCCATGCATTATGGCACAGGCACACGTCAATGTAATGCTGCAACAGCTGTTGCGTCTTTTTTCATTTTTTTACTTTGTCAATGCTGCACAGTGCCCTGACACTGTGCAGCACCACTAAAAGCAACTGGCAAAGCAAATAGGTCCCGAAGGCGAGATGTATTGGCTTTGCCAGTGCTTGTTTACCATTGAATGCAGCAGTTGTAGGAGCTGCTTACTTCTATAATGGTGGATTAGTTGCTGAGACCAGAGTGATGATGTGAAGAATCTTTGCTAGGAGTATTGTTTTCCTCTGATTTTACCACATGGATGGCGCCCAAGGTTGACCCATGTTTTCTGTGCATGGTCTTCTGTCAGTCAAGACTGATTTGCATGCAGCTGGGTCAAAACTGAGGCAGCATGGTGGGCAAAAGTATGATGGACTGGGATGTAGCCTGAGTTATTACCAGTTGCTGAGATTAATCCAAGCATTCTATCCATGTTTTTTTTGTCTACTTTGGTGTGTCGCCTTAAGTGGGACTGGAGTGCACAGACGAGGGTCCCTTGCACACTGTGTCACTGGAACCAGGCTATACCTGGCTGATGAGCGCCAACTAGGGTGAAACTTATCCTGAGTTGCGGACTGATTTGCATATAGCTGGGTCCAAACTGAGGCGGGAATGTTGTGCAAAATGATGTAGGACTGGGATATGGCCCGTGTTATTACCAGTGGCTGAGATTAATTCAAGCATTCATCCATCACTTTTTTGTATACTTAAGTACATAATTTTTCAGTGCCAGAGCAAAAGGTCTAGGTTACACCACTGTCAGTTCTGGAGCTGCGTCCTGCGTTACGTTGTTTGCATTGGTCATTTGCACACAATGGTAAGAGCTCATCAGAGGAAGGCAGAGTCAGTGCAGTAGTGTGGGATGGGGACGGTGCCTTTGTGTGTGCCAGGTCCACGAAGAGACACAGCACTAGCAACCTCCCTTGCATCTGCCAGTGCTTGGGTACCACACACCAAGCCACTGCATGTTCCACCATCCTGGGTCTTCCAGAGCCCAGAGGGGGCAGGACAACCCAAGAGGGGCTCTAGAGGTACTGCTATTCTGCACTAAAAGTATGGATTTACACATGTAAACTGTGAGACTGAGCTAGGTGCATGAGTATTTAGAGGCAGTGCTCGGGATGTCTTGGGATACCTAGGCATACACTGAACATAAGAGGCCTTTTGTGCATTATGATGCAGCACTGTGACTGTACATGTGAAGCCATGACTTGTCGTGTGACTGGTGGGACTGCCCATGTTTGGACTCTGAGAGACACTTGAGCTGTGCCTGGCATTTAATGCTGTGAGTGGCTACTTGAGGCCCTCAATGTGTATTTCAGATTGTGCCAACCTGGTCAAAGAATAGGCCTTCAAATGACTGCGCCTTGGCATACTTGGGTACGCGTGGTCAGTCGAAGCTACACCGAGGCATCTGAATCTGTGCGTCTTTACCTGAGGCTTATCTCTCCTGCTCCCATGGTGATGCTGCTTGTCTCTACTTCCTTAAGTACTGCAGCTTCCAGTGCCTGTAGTATTCCTGCTGGCAGTGCACTGGGTTAGATATCCAGTCAGCAGTGCCTTCCTTTGTTACCCTGCTTGAATCTAGGCCAGGGACCTTAGGACTCCAGTTTCCAGTGCCACAATCTCCTGTTCTTCAGTTCTCTGTTTTATCTTTTGTGCTCCACTCCATATGTGCCTACTCTCCCCTTGGGCCGTGTCTGTCCTGTCCATGGCCTCAAAGAAGTCCTTGCAGCATCCATTTGTTCAGTTCTTGGGATCTCCTCTGTGGGTTCCTGGTCCAGTTTGTTACCACTCGATTCTCTATGCAATCCTTTTGTTCGGAGCTTGGCTGCAGCTTTTTTCGGTATCCAAGGTCTGCCCATTTCTTGGCCCTCTCCTTGCATGTTGTCTTGTGCACAGTTTGTTATGACACAGTGTTTGTGTATTTGTTTATACATTTATGCATTATGGACACTTCAATCAGAAATGTTATGCACAGAGACAATGGATGTAAACTTCCTGAGAGTAAGAATAGGTGGGAAACACAATCCAGAGTGTACAATAAAGGTGTTGTACAAAGGTGTTGTGCGCGTTAAGGAAATATCAATGACAAACTAATTAAACAAGATTTTCATAGGGGGCGTTTTAGATTTTTTAAATAATTGACATTCAAAAGTTAGATAAATTGAGTCTAATTAGTTATTCTTTTTTCTGCTTTCAAATGGTTACTATTCATGGTAGTGTCACACTCCCTGAGTGAGGGGCATGTCCAGATGTGGACCCACAGGGAGGTTCAGTAAAGGTACCCAGTGGATGGAGAGGATGGAGCCTGTTTGTGGCACGGGCTAGTCTCGCGTGACCAGGAGATTCACACTGGCAGATTGTTGATTCGTGGTGGTAGTAGGGGAGCAACTCAAAATGTCAGCAAGATGAAGACACTACTTTGAAAAAGTAGTCAAGAGTTTTAAAGAGACCAGTTTTGTTTCCAGTGAATTATCTGGTTTCATGTCAAAATGATGGGGTTGGTGTGCACTTGGAAGGCTGAATAAAGTGTGAGTACACAAGTCAACAATCATGATTTCTGGGGGGAGGTGAGGGGAGAAATATAGGAAAATTGAATGCAGCCCACAAGCAGATTATTTCAGTTATACAGTTTACTAAGTACAAGTGAGTTGATCAACGCTTTAGATCTGTGGAATGGAAGAGTTGGGTGTCTTTTCTCTATGTTTACTGCTTTGTACCTTTGAGTAGTGACTGTAATGAACATTTACTTGCTCATCAAGGGGCTGAGTAGTATTCCCAGGGCCCGATTCACAAAGGTAAACTAAGACCTGAAGTCTAACTTTAGACCTGAAGTCTAAGCTTAGACTTGAAGTTTAAGTTTAGACTTCAGGTCTAACCTTAGACTTTAGGTCTAAACTTAGACTTCAGGTCTAAGTTAAACTTTGTGAATCAGGCCACAAGATATCTATCTGAGGAAGAGAAAGTGAAGATCTTGGGGACAGTGGATGAAACTGGATGGAGGAATGAGCCCTAGTGAAAAGGGACAATGGTGATCCTCAGTTTTGGAAAATGTTATTTATTATAAGACAAATTGGAGCCAACCAATGGCACATGGCAGTGAGGCCGTCAGGGACATACCTGACTGGGGGTTTGGCGAGAAGATTGGAAAGGATAAGAAGTTTTGTGTGTCACTGGTAAGTAGATGGACAGTAAAGTCAAAAGAGGTAAAGATGTCACATGGGTGGAGTAGTAGAGCGAGAAGCGTCGTGGGCGTAAGACTCAAGGGAGGGCGCTGTTTGAAGCACGAGAAAGACGGAACGCTTAAAAGGAGCAATAGCTTAGTGGTTTACTGAAGACACTGTGGAGATTAGTTGTGGCAATGCTCATGGCCCTGCCCACCATCTGTGACAAACTAAGACTCCTTAAAGAGATGGTGTCATATTGAAGAAGAAACACATTAGGAACTTCAGATTGTAGAATGTGGGTGTGATGTTTGCGCAAGTGGACTGAGATTGGTTTCTTGGTGTACTCTCTTTCAGATTAAGTGTGAAATGAGGCCCTGATATATGAAATAAAGGAAGCAAATGCATATTGCTCAAGCAAGTGATGGGATTTTGGAGTGACAGATCTGCATATTACTTACTCTTTTAAATAATAAATCCGCGTAAACATAATAATTCATTTCCAGTAATTGGCAAATGTGAACACTTATTCATCTGAGTTATTTTCTCCAAAAACAGCAATCACATATAATCTTAAAAGTGTCTTATTAGTCAGTGTGGTGGACAAGAGAATGTAGGGACACAAACCTGCATCTTGAAGACTGAGAAGAGGAGCATCCTACATTACAGAAGGAGGACATATGGCAAGGGTATCTCCTCACCTAAGGCCAGACCTTTTGGTTCAGAAGTCTACGTTCTGCTTTAAAGGGAGGCAGTAAATGTATTTATCAGTCTGGGGCTTGTGACAGCATCTCTTGCCAAGAGGCTTTGAATCCTAGGTCTAAATACACCTACACAATGATGTTTAAAGAATGTTCTTTCAGTTTATTGATGTTGTCTTGTTACCTTATGGTCACTTGGTGTGTACGGTCACTGAGAACATATTCTGGGATTGGTGCTGAGTCCAAGTCGAGGAATACTCCATTCCAGTGTACAGCAGACTCCAGTCCAGCCTTTATCCTCCCCTTTCCATACGTACCTTATCTCTGATGTTCCCCTTCCACACACTCTGGGATTTAGGGACACCACTGGTTATCAGAGGGATCAACTACCAAAACATGACAGAGAGTCACTCAATATGGAAATTGTGACAGCAACTCAAAAATGCAACCTGAGAATTGCAGAATGGTAGTGAGATCGATTTTGCCCATTTGATCTATCAACATATATGATGGAAACGCCTCAGTTGAAAACACCGATTCGTGCGGTGGAGAATGTTAAAAGAGGTGGGACAATCATCCACTGATGGGGTGTAGGAGTTTCCTCGGCCATGCCTGCAACTGGGTGAACTGATCCCTGATCTTTAAATCAAGCCACTCCTTTCATTTTCCTGCTGTTTTGTTTCACCAAGGAGTGCATGTGTTTTCTTGCTCTCTCACTGAGTACGCCCTCTCCACTCGTATTCATGCCCCCACGCTCCATGGTTCCCCCAGCGCACCTATTGCTATACCCATTAATCCCATTCAGCTTTTATTATGTTTTTTACCCAATTTGTCTCTACCCAAACCATCTCCTCCGTTGGTCCAGTCGTTCAAGCTGTCTTGAACAAAAGGTCTATTGTCAGCTTAAGAAGACATTAGAGTGGGCTCAAAGCCTGGTTATTGCTTATTATTGGTTGGTTTTGTTATCACTCTAATTTGCTTGCTTCTTATTCACTGGTTTGCCTTGTCCATCTTCTGTTTGCCCCTCCCCTGGAGCATATCCTCTTTACTTGTTTCCGTGGCAGGTCGCTGGAGGGAAAAAGGGGCGCGTGGTGGGAGGGGAGAGAAAAACAATAATAATATATAATAATTGTTTTAAAAAAACGTACCTTTATTGCCTCAGAGTGCTACGCCAATCCGCTCCTCCATCCTCGACTGCAAGAGCAGGCTCCCAGGTTGCCCTGCATCCAATCCTAATTCTGCCTTCATGCTGCCAGCAGCATGAAAGCAGAATTAGGATTGGAAGGGGCACCCCACCAGGGTGCTCCGAGGCAGAGTGAAAGTCTCTGCCTGCTGTCTCCAACCCAGCAACACAGTGCCTGCGTCGCTGGGTTGGAGAGAGCCCAGTGTGCATGTGTGTTTGGCCGGCCGTAGACAGCCAGCCAAACATACATGGGCACTGAGGGGGAGTGCGGTGCACTCCCCCTCCGTGCTCGTCACAGCCCATGGCCCTGCCCCTTTAACAGGATAGTTTATTATTATTTCCTTGTAAATGTTTTGCAGCTGCAGCTGCTGCTGCTGGCAGGGTGGGTGAGGGGGATCGCTGCTCCCTCATAGCGGAGGATACGTCCCTTCTTGTGTCACTTCTGCTCACGTTTGGGGAACTACTTTTTCTTTTTGCTTAGGCACTCCATGAGACTGCATGTGTTTTCTGACTGTCTTCCTCATGTGCTATTGGTTGTGTGTTTTTTAAAACGGTGACACCTGCTCATGTTCTCATTTCCCCTCCACCCACATGCTTCCTTTTTAGATCTGGCTTGACAGCACTATCTAAAGACCTATTAATAAAGAAGAAACACACAATGCACTTTGCTTCATCCTAGTCAACCATTGACTGATTTGAGTAGACTCACTTCAGCCATTGCTTGACATAGTGTCTATCACATCTTGGACTAGCCCACAGGAGGCTACAGCTCCCAACTCCTGGTACTGGCTGTTATGTGTATCATTCTGCCTCCTAGGAAGTGATTCCAATGCAAAGCATGAAGGACTATTTTACATATAAAAAGTACACACAATCATCACACATTTTCGCATCCTATCCATGCGCCGCACAAAAAAGCAGTGAACCAGTTTGTTATTTTTTCACTACACAGCAAAACAAATAAATTGCTAGGTATGCCAACAGGTTTTTCTTCTAATAGTTTTAGAGAAACAACGCTTTCGCATCCCTAGCAACCACATTCAGCCACCAGACAACTGCTATAATTTGGGGCGATCAGCAGCTCCCCTGCTCCTGCCGCTGGGCAGCTGCTGAAATATAAATTCACTGTGCCCAGTGGTGCTGGCACAATCATTAGGTCTGGTTTATAACGAAAAATGCAAGTCAGACTTATTGGCTTTGCCAATGCTTCATTTGTTATTTGCTTGTTCTTTAATGATGATATTCCCACAGTGGCTATCTTTTCAATCAGATTTTTGCGTTTCCTGTGCAATAACGCCACGGATGTTTTCAATTTCTTGTAATTTAGCATGATAATCACTCATGTATGTTGTTTATGCTGAATTACACATTTTGATCCAAAAATGTTTCATTAAAAGCAAAAATTATAATTGCTTTCTATGTTATATTTTTCTTCATTTTGACAAAGTAAAGTGAAATTAATATTTTTTTATTAATGGTTTTGTTTGAACTTTTTTGCATGCAATATTTTTGTTGATTCAGCTGGGTGCCCTTGAGGGAGCACATGCGGTCAGGCAGTGTAGGTGGGTTCCTGTGTTGAACGGATCTCATATAAGGACTGCAGTTGTTGCTAGTGGTCACAATGTACTAACGCTATGAGGCTAGACGCCCTCCCTTGTCTAGGACACCATGTGCACATGTTGCATGTGGTTCATCATCAGTGCTGGATTTGGATGAGTTCACCTGCTTCCTTGCACAAGTGTTGGTATTATGTAGCTGCAACAGTGTCCCACACCTTGTAATTATGAGCCCATGTGAGTTAGTAATCACCACTGTTATTTACCTACAGTTTTTCTTTGGCCATAGTTGTAAAAGGGCCATCAAGTGCAAGGGACTCCAACCTTTTCTGGAATAACAGCTACTTATGGTCAATGAAAATCACTCTGAGTTACCAACTTGTTGCAATAGAAACCACATCAGAGAAGGTCACATTTGTGACCACCTCTTGCAAGATTACCGGCAGCGATCACCTCAGTGCATCATGCAGGGTTGCAAGCAGTGATGTAAACATGGTTTTGTAAATTCTGAATGTCCTCTATAGAGGAAATAAATAACAGATACAGTGGTATTGTCTCTGGCACTTAGGCATTGATATTACTAATAAGTCTCCTCATTGCCACATGAGGTATCACACAAATATTAACCTTAAAAAGATTTTGGAAACTCAGCTAAATTTCTGCAAACCTCAGATTAGGAGTTCTGAACATACACACATTTTCATCTCAAATACACTATCAATTTTGGTATATGTGTATTATTTAAATCAAGCAAATCCTCTATGGGCTGGGCTGCACACAGGAGAGCTACCAATCGCCCGCAAGCTACTCGCTAGTGAGGCCTGCTCTACTGAATGATGTCACAGTACATCTCAAAACCTCAAGCAAACATCATCCAACCAGGAAACATCCTAGAACACATATTGGTCGTGATTTTTAAGAGAACTGTGAGAACAAGACTGCAATGTTCCTACACTTGATGTATTCTTTAATGATCACTGCCTCATAGACACATCTTTCTTTATTGGTGGGTTAGTTGTATAGTGGTTAACACCAGCTCATGTCAACAAGTGTAAAGCATGACCATCATCAACCTTTCATGAGGACGGCTACCCCTTACCTTTGACTGTAGCGGTCCGCTTGCAGTTGTACAGTATGGCGAGTTCCCCAAACACATCCCCCATTGACAGCGTTCGTAGATGGTGACTACACTGGGTCACCAGCAGCTCCCCTTCTGAAAAACAAGAACCGAAGGAAATATAACGGGATAGACACCATCCTTCTACTACAGTGAACACACAAGAGTGAGGGTGAGGTTGGTACAGCAGGCTCCATCAAATCCCTGAAACACTGGCATCAGTATGCTGGAGATATTGCCTCACAAATTGTGAGGACCCTTGACCCTCAATCTGAGTGTGTGAAAAGTATCAGGTCCACACATTAAACCAGAGTAATGCTATTAATAGTGTTACTTAAACAAGTGAGTAGTGAAAGCAGGTAAGTACTATTGTGCTGTTCTCATCTTCTGGTTTCCTTCTTGCCACAAAACCGCTGACTCTATTTATGTTTTTGCTCCAACTTTGGTTGGTCCTGAACTATAATTTCTTGCCTTTTCTGCCCGGAACCTTTTGGCTGCTCTTACTGGCTTTGCCCCATCACTTCTAATCCAGGGTGACAGCGTATGTGTAAAATATCCATCTTCCCTTGAAACCCACTGCTAAGGGGCTAAGAGAAAGGCTAAACGTGGAAACTAAGAGTGGTTGTATGCCAGATTATCAAACACAAACATATTGTCCAAAAGATATATAGTGAAGGAAACTATATATTATACTGCACAAACCTTTGCCCTCAGACAAATCAACCGAGAAAACTCATATTGCGTATTGATGCAAAATATAGTTTATCTACTTTTCTCATGATGCAAATCTACATAATTTATCAAAGGCCAATTTATTTATAATGTCCACAAAGTAAAATGATGAAAACTCTTATGCCATGTGTGTCTCGTAGAAGGTGGAGCAAACGTCTTCCTAAGACTGCTACAGGTCAAAGGTATTGATCAAGACAAGAGCATCATGGGAGCTGAGAGGTCGAGGACAACATGGTGGCAATCACGCCCCCATTGGCCATAATGGAAAGTTCAATTTGTAGCCATTTTCTGAACTTGAAATATTTATCCACAACAAAAACTTTTGCCATGAGGTTATCCCACAGTTTTTCTCAGGCTGTCAGGGTTTGGTCCCAGCTTTGAAGTGTGAATGTAGAGTGTTGGTAAATTAACTGGATCATGCTGGTTGCTATCTGCAGGGAACTGTTTTTCGAATAGTAACAAACTTTTTCCCCAAAAATGCTGACCAACTGTTTGGAGTAACTGCCAGTGGAAATGTTTATCAGAAGCAAGAACCATGATTTATTTACATGAGTATACTTAATCTGTACATTGAATAAGTTATGACTTTCTTGAGACTACCGTTGTTACTCAGACTCATGATTTTCTTCCATCATTACCGAAATAGGTTAAGAAAGCACTGCAACTCCACCTGCCACGATGAACATGGTGGTCCCCACTGAGCCCTCACTGATGACCGTCTCCCGTGGGTGGTAGCTGACGCTTCGGAAGCACTCCACCATGGCGCTGACCTGCAGCTCATCCAGTCGCCGCAGGAAGTCATTCAAATGGATGGCTTTGATGATCTGCCTAATTTCACTGTGACACAAGGGACAGGGGCAGTCAAGGAAATCTGCAGTAGAAGCCAAGTTCTTGCCATCACTGGCAGCTGAATGATCAGCACTGAAGTTTGAGCCAAGTATATTCACACCAGCAGGTTACAAAACAACAGCACAACGCATGAGTAATTATCAGAGCAGAGTAATGTCATTAATGGATGAAGCTGTTTGTCACTGTTTAAGCAGATTATATATTGGCTGTAGCAACACAGCGAGGAGTGTGAGTGATTGGTAATACGTGTGTAGGGTAATTTAGTATGTAAACTAAAAGGCATATTTACAAACTCCGTGTGCCCCTTAGCGCTGCTCTAGTGTCATTTTGTTACACTATGGCGGCGCTAAACAGGCCCTCACCCTGCACTAGACTTACAAAGGCATGCAATGCTAGCATTGCGCCACTTTGTAAACCCTTGTGCCACATTATACCTGTGCCAGGTATAATGTGGCGCAAGGAGGGCATTTCCCACAGGGAGGCCCCAAAAAATGGTAAAGTGACATTTACAAGATTTCACTGTGTCATTCTAGTGTCTTTTCTTAACGCCTTCCCAGGGTAGGTGTTAAAGTGATGCTGGGCTATTTCCTATGGGCCTCCCTGAGGTTTGCTGGGCTAGTGTAAACATTTTTGGTGGTAGTCCAGCAAAGCGCTACCATAGCATCAAAAGGTTTGACGCTATTGTGCTAACGTGCACCTTGTTGCACTGTATTGTAAATGCGCCATTTCCTTGTAAATATGCCCCTACGTCTTAGCAGATTCTTTAGCGATGTATACCATTGAGTTTACTTTGAGAGGTTAGTGTTGGCTAACATTGGCTAATGCCAAAATTGCTCATTGCCAAAAGCTCATCAATGATATCCCTGAGGAGGAATCCAGCTATCTGGAACACATTGCTTATAAAGAGACACACAATTATGAAATGCATGAATGGTGCTACAAATGTGTAAATGTTATTTATTTTCTGTGTGATCACACATCTAAGTAAAGAGTGATGCCTTCATAAAACCCTCTACCCACATTCACATCACTGCAACTCGATTGTGGGCATCTTTTCATAAACATCTTCAACATCTGTTAACTAATTCACTCTACAAACATGCAACTTCACTCATCCCTTCCTGCCTACCAACAGCCTCATAATCATGCAGCCACCACTCACCTGCTCTCATGTCCCTCCCCTACATCCATCCACGCTTTCACCATCCCTTAATCCCAACCTGATACATTGGCTTACTATCATCCAGGATACCACGATTTACCTACATTTGGCATTTACCACCTCAGTTAACTAAACCACAATTTGACCAGCACTCAGTCATCCTCATGGCCACGCTCCCACCTTCTGGTTTTTAATAGGTAATCTTTATTTTACATGGACAAGGATTATGGCACTGTTTCATTAATCACACAACCACAAAAGTGGCATTTTTAGAGATTATAAACAAAAAATCAAATATTCATATTTTACTGTGTTTTCCTGTTCTCTGTTTCTATTTGTTGTAAATTCTGGTCTGGCTTTCCAGTGTTTTCCGGTGTTTTTGAAAGTTTGAAAATCAAGGGTTATCAGTGTTTACATTTTTAATCGTCAGTCATAAGGACAGTTTTCTCCTGCTTGCATGTGTTTTTTTCTTTTATTCTTTCATCAGTGTTTGCTTTGTCCATTGAGATTGCATGAAAATTGTATGCGATTCCCCAGGAGCCAGGCACCCCAAGACACAAGGATAATCCCAGAGAAGTGCTTAGTACCCATGACGTCGTGGATACCCATACTGTGAATGCTTGCTACCGATGAGGGTGACCCTGGGTTCCCGCATGTGGGAGGGGTTGCTTGGGAGAACGATGAAGAGGTGGCAAGTGATCTTTTCCCCTTTTGGGAGCTAAAGGATTCACCACAGATTTCCACCTCTGCCTACCATTCATTTGGGCAGGGTCTTCGTAGAGGTTCACCAAACTTGTTGGTCAAAAATCCAAGAAGCAAACCTGAAATATAGGGCCTGATGTAGATTTTGGTGGACAGGTTACGCTGTCACAACGTTGAGGGATATCTCGTCCACTGAGATATAAATCCCATTATCTCCTATGGGATATATATTTCGGCAGATGGGATATAGGATAAGGCTTTACAAACTGATGCATGTTTGTAAATGTGGCACATCAAAATAATTACGCTACAGTGGCACAAGGGGCTTGTAAATAACCCCCCAGGTGTGGGAACGCCAAGATACTAGTGAATGAGCAGAACAGTATCTCTGGGCATATCTCTCAGTCTAAACTTTTAATCTGCCCAAACATATTTCAAGCAGCAAAAGTCAGTCAGCTTCTGGTTTGTGCTAATCGAATGTTCAATATGTCCTGCTGCTTCCTCCTATGACTGTCTGTGATAAGACAGCTCAGTTGGTTAACTGTTTGTGGCAATTCAGCTCACTGAGTACTCTCTTAAAGTACCTCTCCCGCCTCACAATATTTGTGTTACTTACAGAGCACATCCGGACCAGAGGCATCGAAGCTCAAGACAGATAAGAGAGGCTGACGCGATTCAAAGAACTACAGTGAAAATAACCATGTCTTTACTTGATTTCGAAATGGTAGGAGGGGTGAGATACCCCTAATTTTGACTGGTAGCGAGTTCCATAACCTAATAGCTGCCACTGAAAAAGCCCTGTCTCCCCATTTTACTCTTTTTTCAATAAATGATGAGTTCTGGGAGCAGTTTATACAGGCTAGAACAGCTCAATAGCACCCAATTACTGGTATTTTACATCATTGCCAGTGGAATCGCTAAAGACCCAATGCTGCTTTGGCTTTTAGGACAAGCAGCCAAGTTTCAACCATCGAAGACATTTTCATTGTTAGAAATGAGGTCTTTGGTTGGCAATCAGGTTACCCCTGTCCAAGCATTGACCCTCACTCTAGTCAGGGCAAAGGAGAAACACACCTGGTTACCCCCCGCTTACCCCCTTGTTAGCTTGGCACGAGCAGACAGGCTTAACTCAGAAGGATCTCTGTGTAAAGTATTAGTACCAACGCACACAGTAATACAGTGGAAATACTACAAAATGGACACCACACCAGTTTAGAAAAATAGGTCATATTTATCTAAATCAAACGACAAAATTCCAACATACACAAGTCAAGATATGAATTTTCAAAAGAATAACAGTCTTACTCCATTGAAAACAATGGAAACGTTGATTTTACACAAAGTACCTGGTTAGCGTAAAAAATAAAGCTGCATGGGTGAGCATACGTCAGAAAAGTCAGCAATGCGTCGATTCCTTACTCGCAAGTGAGGCTGTGTGTCGTTTCTTCTCCATTCGGGTCAGCGATGCGTTGTTTTTCTCCCTCGCTAGAGAGCGATGCGTCGATTTCCGGACAGGGGACCTCAGATCCGCGCAGGTTCACGATGACTTTGACGCCCAGCAACAATGCGTGTGAAACCCGGTCACACAGTGTTAGAAAACCACACTGCATGGGGTTTGCGTCATTATAAGCAGCCATAAGTGGGTGTTGCGTTGTTTCTCAAGCCACGATGCGTCGATCTCCCAGCAGGGATGCAGGTGGAGCGTTGATCTTTGCCACGAAGAGGGTGGCGCATCGTTTATCTGCCACGTTGCAGATGTTGCGTCGAAAATGTCCTGCACAGTGTTCCGTGCGTGGACTTCAGTCCTTGTTCTGACAACTTCACCTTTCTAGGGCCCAAGGACTGGATAGGGCACCACTTGGCAGGGCAGGAGTCTCAGCAGAGAGTCCAGGTGCTGGCAGAGGACATATTTGATGGCCCTGAGACTTCAAAAGAGTAGGCAAGCTCAGTTCAAGCCCTTGTAGATTCTTCACAAGCAGGAATGTACAACAAAGTCCAGTCTTTGTCCCTTTTCACAGGCAGAAGCAGCAACTGCAGGATCACCCAACAAAGCACAGTGACAGACAGGGGCAGCACTTCTCCTCAGCTCTTCAGCTCTTCTCCTTGGCAGAGGTTCCACTTGCTTCCAGAAGTGATCTCAAGTCAGGGGTGTTGGGTCCACTACTTATACCCCTTTCTGCCTTTGAAGTACGCAAACTTCAAAGGAAAGTATCTGTTCTTCACAAGATACTGCCTTGCCCAGGCCAGGCCCCAGACACACACCAGGCAGTTGGAGACTGCATTGTATGAGGGCAGGCACAGCCCATTCAGGTGTAAGTGACCACTCCTCCATCCAATATAGCTCAGATGGCTCATCAGGATATGCAGGCTACACCCCAGCTCCCCTTGTGTCACTGTCGAGAGGAGATTCACAAACAACCCAACTGTCAGGGAGTCCACAAATAGGCAGTCACTGAATGGTTTAAGCAAGAAAATGCCCACTTTCTAAAATTGCATTTTAAAACTAACAATCTAAAAACCAGCTTCACTAAAAGATGTATTTTTAAATTGTGAGTTCAGAGACCCCAAACTCCACATTTCTATCTGCTCTCAAAGGGAATCTGAACTTTAATAATATTTAAAGGCAGCCCCCATGTTAACCTATGAGAGAGATAGGCCTTGCGCAGTGAAAACCGAATTTGGCAGTAGTCCACTGTTAGGACATGTAAAACACATCAGTACATGTCCCACCTTTAACATACACTGCACCCTGTCCATGGGACTACCTAAGGCCTACTTTAGGGGTGTCTTTCATGTAAAAAAAGGAAGGTTTAGGCTTGGCAAGTGGGTACACTTGACAAGTCGAATTGGCAGTTTTAAACTGCACACAGAGACACTGCAGTGGCAGGTCTGAGCCATGTTTAAGGGCTACTAATGTGGTTGGCACAACCAGTGCTACACGCCCACTAGAAGTATTTGATTTATAGGCCCTGGGCACCTCCAGTGCACTTCACTAGGGTCTTACTAGTAAATCAAATATGCCAATTATGGAAAAGCCAATTACACATACACTTTACACAGGAGCACTTGCACTTTAGCACTGGTCAGCAGTGGTAAAGTGCCCAGAGTACCAAAAAAGAGCAAAAACAGAGTCTAGCACACAGTCAAAACATGGGAAGCAGAGACAAAAAAGACAGGGGAGACGACGCCAAGGATGCCAGGTCTAACATTCATCTTTTCAGTCAGTGAGTTTAATTCCACAATCATGAGTCTTCATTATATTATATTTGCATATTTTACCTTGTTGAATCACCCATGTTCAGTTGTAAATGTTTAAACTAAGATCTCACCTGTTGGATTTTGGGATTCTTAGCACTTGCAAGTCTGCACTATTAAGGAGGGGTTCTGGAACAATCTGGCAGGCCCTGGTCTTCCTCGCTGAATCTGCTTCATTAACAGGCATACTGGCTGGCTTGCGTGCTGGGAGAGAGAGAATACACACAAGAAGCATGAGTATGAAATAAAGAATAAGAGGAATCCCTAGCTTAATTTAATTCACATTTGAATACCAAACAATTTTAACATTGTAATGTGTAAGAGAACTCAGGCAAAACAAAATTCACCATCTCTTATCACTTCTTGCACAGAGGTTTGAATGGGCAATTTTCACCAATATCCACCTTGCCCATTCAAAATCCCTGCCTAGAAGATGTTCTTAGTCCAGCCTGCACTTCCCCAGGCATGACCAACATTTAGCACCCAGCAAGTGATGCTGCCTTGGCTGGGATCAACTGTGTGCCCTCCCCAACCCTGGAACTATCCCCTTCTCTGTTCACCCCACAGAATCACAGAAGCTGCCCACCGCTTGCAACACTGCTCCCGCCCCACCACCACTATCCCCCAATCAGGCACATGCCGCCTGCACTATACATCCCTAGTGCCCTCCACATGTTGTATATGTGGGTTGTGCTGCAGCAGGTATCTGAGGAGTATACCGCAGGCCTCTGTAACCCCTGCAATGCAGCGGGGTCCCTAGCCTGAATAGGGGGGCCCCAAGTCTCTAGGGAGCCCCTATTCAGCCAGCGGCCCATGAATATATGTGCGATATGGGGACTCAGGTGCCTTTCTTCAAATTCTGCAGGGGGCCCCCTCATTTTGTGTCACGCCACTGAGGTGGCTGGAGAGTGAGCGAAAGCATTTTACTCTGACAATGAGTCCAGATTACAGCAGGAATTCCATCCCTGCAGTGGACATCGAAGAGTTTAACTTTGCCTTAAGTGAAGTCAGGAACCTTCACCATATTTTATAATGGGGAAAGTTAAACTTTTCAGCCACCCCCACCAGAAATGCAATAACTTACAGATCTCAATTACCCTTTTATACCATAATATGAGTTAGAAAATAAATGATGTCATTTGTTTCGGAAGAATACAAAATGGATTTAGGTAAGTGATGGAACTGGTAGCAGACACCAGAACTCAGGGATAGCCAAATGAAGGGATGTTCCTAGGGGGACAACATTTGATAAAGTGGCCACATCAACATTGGAACTCAGGTCTTTGGCACGTGCTCTATAGTCAGCAACTTGGTCAGCATGAAATTGTCTACTGGTACATCTCTTCATGCTCATCTTCACATCTCACAGACTCCTTGGCAAATTAAACACAACCAGAAGGGCTGTGTATGCAACCTATCACTGGGCTTACTGATGTTCCATTAAACTATTCGAATGAACAGCACGCCTGCGGGTGATAAGCCGCGCTTTACAAATAAATGATTGACGGATTGATTGAAACTAGGAAATATTTAATCTTGACTGCACATTACGATTGACAATGTTTGCAATTTTTATTGGGATTAACTTCATGGCACAGCTGACTTTCATGATTTCTGTCACTACTCTTCCAAAAATATGCGTTTGATGTGCTCCAGAGGAGGATTACTCAGCAAATGGTTTAGGCTTCTGTTCTGTCTGTCCATCCCCTGTGGAGCGCTTCCACGCTTCCATGCAATGTGTGATGGATTACTGTTCTCAAAGCTACAATGAATCTCCACGCTTTTCGCCACATTGGATCCTTGTTGTTGGCCTTGGATTCAGTACAAAAAGCTTTGTTTTTACTGCAGCGCAAAAAACAATGATATTTTTATGTATTTTTTTAGGCCCAAGTGCAAGCCTAACCCTAGCTTGGCTTCCTTCTAATTGTTTTTCTTCTTTACACATTTAGGCAGCCTGACCCCAAAATGGTTATCTCAAAGTAGTGCGAGATAGCAACTTTTTCCCTTTCTTAGGCTCCTGGTGACTTCTAGCCACTGCTGAAGGGGAGAAGTATTTCTCTATTTCATTACTGTTTAAAGCTCCCAACAGCTTTTCTGTACTGTCAGCAGGGCCTGGATTGTGTTCCTACCTCTCTGGCATAGAAGCCTTCAGTATAGTACTGCTGTGACATAGAAAGAAAAGCAGAATTATGATCAAGGCTCCCTTCCTAATCTGGCTTTCACTTTCATGGAAAAAATGCAAGACTATAATTAAGGTTCCCTTGCTTTTCAGCCTACACTTCAATTAGGAAGGCTTCTTTAGAGCCCTGCTTTCTTTTCAATGTCATGGAAACAAATGCAGGACTATAATGAAGTCTCCCTGCTTTTTGACCTTCACTTAACTCCGTAGGAAAGCAAGGCTGTATTCAAGAGAGTCCTTTTCTATTTCTATGTGAAACAACCATTGGATGGCAAGAAAGCCTTCATTATAGTCTTGCTTCTCTTTCTATGTCATTGAACCAAAAGCAGGACTATAATGAAGGATTCCTTACTATATGGCCTTAACTTCTTTTTTCACTTAATTTGTGTTCTGGCCTTAGAGTAAACACAAACATGTAAACACATTAAATTGTATGCAGGCAAAAGGCAAAAAATTGAAAGTGATGCACACCACAATTGGAAGCGCGTCCCTTTTTTTAAGTCAAGTGTGTGTTGTTTATTAGAAATATGCCTAAAGGCTGAGCTAGTTAATAAAGCAAGCTAATTAAAGGTATGGCTATGAAATAGTATACATCTGCAAACCTGCACCATTCTCTAGTTCACTCGATTTAAAAGTAATTTTAATGTGATGAAAGCACATTTGCTAGGTGATTTGTGCTTGTTCAAGTTCTAAGGCCCATGTTTATACTTTTTCTGCGCCGCTTTTGCATCATTTGTTTGACACAAAAGCGGCGCAAACTTACAAAATACAATTGTATTTTGTAAGTTTGCGCCGCTTTTGCATCAAGAAGCCGCGCAAATGCGGCGCTAAAAAAGTATAAATATGGGCCTAAGTGTGTTCAAATTTGTCAGTTACCCGAATTCTCAAGCTCCCACAGCCCTGGAGAGCCTCCATTGGCTGCCAGTGCTCAAAAGGATACACTTTAAAGTATTGTGTATGGCCCACTCTGCGATCTAGCGACCAGCAACTGTTTGCAGTCGCTAGGATTATGAGAACCAGGAGTGGAGGACAGTCCTTCGCTTTCCTAGTACCCAAACGTTGGAACGCTCTCCCAAAGAACCTAAGACAAACCAAATCAGAACTAGCATTCAGGAAACTGCTGAAAACAACTCTCTTCTAACCTGTGATCTTGTCTGTATGGTACGTGGTTGTCATAGCGCTGGGAGGCCCTTCTGGTTAGCCATGCGCTTAAGAAATTCCCCATGAATGAATGCTCTGAGCAGGCGTTAAAAATGTCGCAAAAAATTTCGCAAAGAAATCTCTTAGATTTCTTTGCGCCATTTTTTCAGTCCCCCCCCACCCCAATGCGGCAACACCCCTCCTTGCATACATTATACCTGTGCATGGGGTACTAAAGAAGTGTTTTTTCATCCACCTATTGCTGACTTCCACCACCAATTTAAAGGACGGAACCATATTTCCTCAGTGAGTCTTCCTTAATGGGATTTTCTTTTTGCTTGGCTTTGGTTATTTTTTTTTATGTATTTGAAGGAATTAATTGTTTTTTTTAAAGGTTTTCAGGTAAATGACTTGTAAACAGATGGGGAGAAGATTATACTAAGCTGATAATTGCTGGAAGCTCACCTACTCAGTAAACACTTGTTAGATGTCATTGGCTTTCCTTACCCTGCAAGAGGTTGTTGGCCATTGGCTTCCTACTAACATCCTGTTGGTCATTCTGCGGCGCATTCTTCAGATATTGCTTTTCTAGTAGCCGGCGGACCTCTCGCAGCTGCTGCTCCATAACTGGAAGGAACAAGGAAAGACAACTGAGTCCAACAGGAACCCCATGTGAGATACACAAGCAGTGAGCACCTCTGTAGTGCATGTGACATACTCCAGTGAACACCCTCCCAATGAATGGGTTGTCCTTGAGAAACCAGTGAGACCACTGACGTAGCAGCCCCTACAAACTTGTGGGTACTGAGAGGCAGGTGGTGATACAAGCTTTTGCTGTGGTTCTGGGATTTAAAGGGCCAGTCTAACATTTAAAATGTTGCTGTCTAGTTTGTACACGTCAAATTAACATTGACAACTATTGGTGAGGTCCGTCTTGCATTAGCAAACACCCCTACAAAAAGCCTTCAAACTCATGAAGGATTCGGAAACTAAAAGTCAGAGAAGAAAAAATAATCCTTTAAGATGTTTGAAAGGACAAACAATGAGCTACAACATGAAGTGCCACATACTAGTGATTCAGATAGCTAGAAATGTGCTCAGTTAAATAGACAAATATAAAGAAATGTCAGGCAAAGTTTCAACCCCTCCCCTTACTTATAACAGTGAAACCTCCAGTGCAGATTAAAGACATTATACTGGTAGTGATGAAGCAGAAAATGAAGGTTTTGATTTATTTACGCTTAAATGTAGTGCTGCAATAATCATGTGTGACTTTAACCGAACTAATAAAGATTGTACGGGGACAAAATGTGCCCTCAGAGTGGTTTGCCAACATTTATAAGCATGCTTTATATAACGTGATGTATTAGAATTGCACTAATCCGACATAATTATAAACGTGTGCTACGATTTTGCTCGTTAGAAATGTTTTAGCTTAGCATTACTTTAGTGCAGGCTTTGGCCTAGTTGCCTGGTCTCACGGTTTAGATGCTCGTATTTTTCCAATGTGCTAATAAACGTGTATTTTTGCTTGAAGCTGTACTTTTCCACTGAGATCGTTCACATGCTTATCTTAAGGTTTCGTGCCAGCCTGGCATATTTCTCTCCTTACTCCAAGGTCAATCTGCAGGTGCGGACAATGGAAGCTCTGAAAGTGAGTTAATTGGTATAAAATGTTGCAACTTGCGTACCCATCTCCAAGGATAATGTACGCTTAAGTAAAAGCTTGAGAACTGTCGTTTTTGATTGGACAATTTGAAGCTAACCTATGAACCCTCCAATGGAAGACCCTACTGGATTTGAACCGTTGTCTATAAAAACCAGGTGCACGAGAAGAAAGTAGCCATTACCAGCTATTACCCGACATTGCGCCATTCCGTAGCTATTATGGACCACTTTGCTGCGACGCCATTTTGAAAGAGACTTTGATGCTTTCTCTAATCGAGAGAAAGAGACTTTAAATGATTCTTGCACTAGAGACTTTAACTTTGATCCCTTGCATGAAGTAATAGTCTTACCTTGCCGCCGTGAGGCAATTGCCCCGTCCACCCCTGCCCCTTTGCCCCGTCCCATGCCGATCGAAACGGTACCCATGCTGATCGAGAAACGGTACCTGTGAGACGAAGACTTCCTTGTATGCTGATCGTAATTGGTAAATATGAAAGGAAATTGTACAATTGCATTGTGTTTCTTTTAGGTAACCAACTGCTGATTTTTGATAAGAGCCCTAGCTAGGAGTTTTCTAAATTAATGTTGCTAAATTGTTTTTGCATGAAGTCCCACATGCCTATGCTAATTTGAGGTTAGATGAGGATTCCTTTTGTTGCACGATGCAATTTGAGACCTTGTTATGCTGACTAAATGTATGCAATTAGTTCATTACAGATTATCATATTAGTGATTTGCATTGCTATTATCGAATGCCTTGTTATTCAAATGCTACATAGATTGCACTTGTTTCGCCGCTATGGACAGCTATTAATGTTCATTTATGTTTATCATTTGGTGTTGAGACACATCTATATCGTGCTAGCTTTGTTAATATAGGGAAATAAATTCACTAACTTTGAATAAACTGGTGTGGTTATTCCTGACTGGAAAGGTCAGGATTCGCCGAAATGTATTCTGGATTAATTGTTAAGTGTTATGTTGATCAGGGTATTGCTTATGTTCGTTACTGATTATTGATTTGATTAAATTGACCGATATCGAGTACAGAGAGTCCCACTTAGCCAAAAGATTCATCGGCCTAAAGAGCGTCCGAACACAGGTAAATTATTAATACGGAACGCTCTATCAGTAGATGGTAGCAGAGGACGGTTTCGTCTTTTGGGACCCTGTACTCTTAAAGTACATGGTGTTGAATTAACGGTTACGCCCTTTGAGACCCCATTCGAGAAGTTGAATTAGATTTTTCTTGGATAAAACTGATTGGGAAAATGATGATGGGCTAGGTCCACCGCGACTTTCCCGGGATCTCGGAGCTTGCGAATGGAGAGAATGGAGGTGTGGAATCGGCGTTGGCGGTACTAGTGATGGTATGAGTGAAGTTAGGATTTTGCGCTTGCACAGCTTATTGCCGCAGAGTGTGTGAAAAGGTTGCGAGGATTTTTTTCCTTTTAGAGAATAGCGGAGGTGCGACTCCGAGTGTAGAAGTAGAGAAGTCGTCGAACTTCATAGAAAATAGCGGAGGTGCGACTCCGAGTGTGAGAGTAGGGAAGTCGTCGAACTTCATGTGCGTGTGGCGCTTTGTGCATAAAAAGGTCCACGTGGTTGTCGTTGTTGAGACGGGCCCTGCGAGGTCAAGAGACTCCGGAGTATGTTGTTCTATGTTGTGGTCTGGGCGGTTTAGTAGGTTGATCGGGCGTGGTCAACGAGTCGGTACGTGTGTTAAGGGAGTGAAAGAAACTTCGACTTCGGGCTTTGACAAGATTCTAAGTGCACTAGAATAGATCATTGACAAGTTGAGAGTAGGTCTGCGGGTCAGATTTGCTTGCGAACGTGGGGACCGAGAAAGATGGAATAACTGCCGAGGCTAGTGAAAAGTCCCTAAGGTCCTGAAGCGACTGTGTTACCCTTCCTGTAGTAAACCGGCAGATCTGTTTTATATTTTTGGTAGCTCGCGATACATGCAAGAAGTTGTTACGAGAGGAGCTGAGTGAAGGAGGACTAGCCGCGAGGCTTTGTCAGCCGCAGTGTGTGTGAGTGTGACGTCACTAGGAGCCGCGCTGGGATAGGTTGGTTGTAGAGAAGGGTCGCGCACGGATTGGACGCAGTCCGTGGGGCTCGATTGGAAGGGGAAAGGCAAGCGAAGAGTATTCCGGGAATTAAAGTCACCTATTGATTACAAACTTTGTGAAATAAAAGACGAGAAAATGAAATTCTTTAAAGCATTCAGGAGTGCGATGAAGGGGGAGTCTTACATTAAAGCGAGCGTAGGAGAGGAGACGCCGCCCGAAGGCACACCAGCTTACATTGTAATGGAGGAAAAAGGGGTAGCTCCGTGCCTTTGGCTAAAGCAATGGCACAAGTTGAAAGAGAAACATGGGAGCGTAGCATTCCCGATCCATGGGACGTTCAATATAAGGATTCTAGAGAATTTGAGATTCACGATGTACGACATGAAGGTGCCTCCAAGGCCAGCCCAGTTTGAGGCTCTAGCGATTTGGGAATTAATGGCTAGACAGCAACAGAAAAATAAGTTCGAAACAAGGATAAGGAAGGTAGAAAAGACACTAGCGGACGCTAGGTGGGATAATGCACAGAAGGTGTGGAGGTCAGATGTATTGCAGGGGATAAAATTGTTTCCCGCAATTACTAAGGAAGAAGAGGAGACAGGTAAGAAAGCTACCTGTAAGACAAACAGGAGGCGTTCCAAGGATAGAGAGGACGAGGAAAAGTTGAGAAGAGAAGAGGAGTTAGAGGATGAGGAGCTAATAATGCAATTGCTGAACGACCGTCCACCACCTTATGCAGAGAGTGGACAAGGTCCAAGTACCAGTTCTGCCCCTCCGGCACCGGTACAGAACAGTGAAACTCAGAGTTCAGGAGCATCATCGGGGTCTAAGGACCCAAGTTTGCTGTTCACCCCGCAGATACCGCAGGTTAGGAGAATATATCCAGATGTGCCCATGTTGAAACCAGTAGAAAATTATCAGCCGCAGATCCCAGGGTACTACAGCAGTGACAACAGTGCAGGAATGATTTTAGATCCAACCGTAAGAGGAGTACAGAATGGTCACAACCAGACATTGACACAAGCGGAATCAACTCAGTTTTTGATGCCTCAAAAGCAGATGCAGGGGGGAACAGCACATGCTCAGGTGACGGGGAGTCAGATGGGCATGCCGGCAATGATGACCCATGGTGTGGGAATGAACATGCCTCAGAACATGGGGAATGGACAAAACCCAGATGCGATATCGCTACCCATTACTGTAGGTCCACCGGTACCTCTGTACAGTCAGCCTAACTTAGGTATGGGCGGTCAGGGATCAATGCTGCAGAATGGGACCGAAAGGAGATGCATAGAAAACACTCCGGGGATAACTCCTATAGCGGCTCAGCCAAATGGATCTGGATCCTTGATGGAGTTTAGTCCCATATGTGCTCAGTCCACACTGGTGAGGTCGAGTCCCCCACTGATAATACCTCTGTCATCGAACACTGAAAAGTTGCCGCAACCATCAATGGCAGTCGATGTGAACGCCACACTGATGGGGTTGAATGCGCAACAGCTGACACAGTGGTTCAACAGTCTGAATTCCACACAAAGCTCAGCCAGTGGAAAGGGAGAAGACTATCTGAATAGGGTCAGGTTGAACATGGAAGCACAAGAATTGGTGGAAGGGACTATGGGTGTGAATAGGTTAGAGTCCTACTCGGAAGAAGAGCTGAGATACCTATGCCCAAGGATTACTAAAGAAGTGAATAAGGTACATAAAAGCTTGCAAGAAATAGCTGACAAAAACGGGGTGGATATAGACAAGACAAAACACTTGAGCAGGAGCTACAGATTGGATTTCGGGACCACAGATTTTGAACACATGAGGTCAGCAGGCATGAAGGCGCACCTTAGAGAATTGCTGCAGAGTGCACAAGTGTGGAGGTGTTTGGACAAGTGGGAAAGTAGGTGGGTAAAGAGAAAGGAAAAGAGGAGGGACAGTGCTACAGAGCACAATGAGAAAAGACCACAGAGTAGCGAAGCAGTAACCATGTTACCAATGAGGGAGACAGCAGGGGGAAAATTAATACATGTACCCTGGCACAGAAGTGACATTCAGTCTTTTACGGATGACTTTCCCAAACTGAGAGAGAAACCGATTGAATGGTATCAACAGACTGATAGGTTTGTGAAGCTTGCAAATGTCTCTGGGAAAACCTGAACACTCTCTTTGAGATTGTGGTTCCGGCAGATTTGTGGGAGGATTGCAAAAGAGCTGTAGGTTGGCCGACGAGTGAACCAGAGAGAGACAGGGAGACGGGTGCACCATCACCTATGGTGATGAGCCTGTACTATAAGGTGATTGAGCACCTGAAGACGAAGGTTGCCGCGAAAAATGTAGATTGGCAGAAGATCGATCGAACTGCCCAAGAGGCTAAAGAGTCGATTCATAGTTACTATGAGAGGTTGTTGAAGGCGTTTAAGAACTACAGCGGCACGGAAACAATAGAGGCGAAGGACATGCTTCATTTTGTGTTTAGATTTGTGGAAGGGCTGAGACCAGAGATAAGTCAGATGATAAAGTCGCATTTGATTTGTTGGCAGTCGAAACCTATTGATGAGGTGTTGAATTATGCGAAATACTGTAGCGACGAAATTGAAGTGAAACAGAAAAAGTTGAAAGAGAAGGTGATGATGATGCAACTTAAAGCAGCTCAGACAGGTCTGCAAGGTTTGCAAGGGTTCCAACAGCAGGTACCGCAACCGCAGCCGCAGCTGCAGGGAAACATGGCGTTTCAGCCACAGGCCAGAGGCAGAGGCAGAGGAGGTTTTGTGAATAATGGTCCGGATTTGAACACCGTTGTGAATGGTGTGCAGGCAATGAAGAAGGTGATGCCGTGTCACGTGTGCGGAATTGTCGGTCATTGGAAACGCGAGTGCCCGATGGTGGCGCAGGAACGTGCAGGTGCAGGTGTTGGTCAGCAAAACAATGATGTCAATGCATTTCAGACAATGAGGGGACCGAAAATGAGAGGTCCAAGCCCAAATTTTCAGACCGTAAATCAGTTGCAGGGATTACAACCTATGCAGCCGCAGCAGATGCAGATGCCTCGTATGCAGGTGACGCAAATGCAGCCAATGCAACAGCAGTTTCCCATGGTACCTAATCAGCAAATGCAAATACCTTTGGCACCAATGAGTCAGCAGCAAGTGATGGTTCCTCCACAGGTCTCGGGTCAGGTAATGAGTACAAATGGCACCGTACAACAGTTCCCACTACACAGTGAGAGTGGAATAAACAATGTATGGGAGAGTGAAAGTTCAGGAGAGGAAGGAGATTGTGTGCTTGCAGCATCCTTGGAAGTTGATCAAAAGGGTCCCTACGTGGAGGGAAGAGTAATGGGTCATCGTGTCTCATTCTTGGTTGACACAGGAGCCACACGTTCAACTGTTAAGAGCAGTGAAGTACCAAATTTGCCACTCTCAGGGAGGACAGTTCAAGTGGTGGGAGTAGCAAACAGGCACCTGACGAACCCAATAACAGATCCGGCACCAGTCAGCATCGGTAACTATCAAGGGTTACATCAGTTTGTGGTATGTGACTCAAGCCCGATAGCACTGTTAGGGAGAGACCTATTGTGCAAATTGGGATGTTCGATTATGTGTTCGAACGAGGGAATCAAAATTCAGACGAGCAGTGATGGGGAAGAAGAGGACAGTGTAGAGGGGGATGAGATGGAAACTGTCGATGAAGAGTATCTTCTGATTTGTCTTTTCCCGATGATAACTGACGAAGATATTCCAGCCGAATTACGGGAAACAGTCGGAAAGGAAGTGTGGGACATGAAAGGGAAAGAGGTGGGATTGATGAAAGGAGTGGAACCAGTGAAAGTGACTGTAAAGCCCAATGCAATCTTTCCCCAGACCCCACAATACCACATGGCACAAGACACCCTCATGAAAGTTGCCCAACTCATTGACGAATTTGTAAAGCAGGGAGTACTGAAAGAAGTGTTGAGTAGTCCATGTAATTCACCAATAATGGGACTAATAAAGCCAAGTGGAAAGGTCCGACTAGTGCAGGACTTGAGGAAAATAAATGACATTGTAGTCAAGTGTTGCCCTGTCGTACCAAATCCAGCTGTGATAATGTTTCAAGTCCCTTGCGATGCCGAGTGGTTCTCAGTCATTGACTTGTCACAGGCATTCTTTTCTGTACCTCTTCATGAGGACAGCCAATTCCTCTTTTGTTTCAAATTCTTAGACAGAGTGTACAGTTGGTGTCGAATCCCTCAAGGGTTTTCTGAGTCACCGTCAATATTCAATCAGATTCTAAAGAAAGACTTGGAAGCGTTAGAATTGCCATTCGAGTCAACCCTAGTACAGTACATTGATGACTTACTGATTGCATCAAAGACAGAAAGTGGCTGCACAGCAGACACCATTGCTCTGTTGAACCATTTGGGAAGGAATGGGCACAAGGTGTCTCCTTCCAAATTGCAGTTCTGTCAGAATAAAGTGAAATACTTGGGTCACCAGATAGAGAAAGGGTCAAGGAAAATAATGAAGGAAAGAATAACAAGTGTACTTCAAATGAGTCCACCAAAGACAAGGAGGGAGGTGAGGAAGTTTTTGGGAATGGTGGGCTATTGTCGCCAGTGGATTCCCAACTTCTCGACCCTAGCAAAGCCTTTACTGAAACTGACCCAGAAGGATGCTTTGGATCAAATTGAGCTGAAAGGAGATGAGATGGATGCTTTTATTGAATTGAAAGAATGCATGTGTAGGGCTCCAGCTTTAGGTATGCCTGATTACACAAAGCCTTTCACATTGTTTTGTCATGAACGTGATGCATGTTCTTTGTCCGTCTTGACTCAAGCCCATGGTGGCATAAACAGACCAGTAGCGTATTTTTCAGCTACTTTGGATCCGGTTGCAGCAGCACTCCCAGGGTGCTTGCGCGCCGTAGCAGCAGTTGGTATCAGCCTCACTCAGAGTGAAGGAATAGTGATGGGACACCCAGTAACAGTCATGGTCCCTCACTCAGTTGAGATACTTTTGACCCGCTCCCGAACTCAACACATGACTGGAGCAAGACTCACAAGGTATGAAACGATAATTCTGGGCTCACCGAATGTGCAGCTGAAAAGGTGCACCACGTTGAATCCAGCAACCTTGCTTCCTGGAGAGAATGCTGAAATTGAGAACGCTGAAGACGTCGAGCATGACTGCCTTCAGGTGACTGAATTTTGCACAAAACCTCGACCTGACATTAAGGATACTAAGCTTGATGAAAATGACCAGATTGTTTTCGTTGATGGTTCATGTCTAAGAGATGGGATGGGAATTTTGAAAGCAGGATATGCTGTATGTACTGTAACAGGTGTCTTGGAAGCGGGGTGGCTTCAAGGAGTCTATTCTGCACAAGTAGCAGAACTTGTAGCCCTTACAAGAGCATGTCAACTGTCTGCATTGATGAAAGTCACCATTTACACTGATAGTCAGTACGGGTTTGGGATTGTGCATGACTTTGGACAACTATGGTCACAGAGAGGTTTCCTGACTTCTTCAGGATCCCCAGTGAAAAACGGGGAGAGAATAAGGGAATTGTTACACGCCATTCAAATGCCAGCCGAAGTTGCAGTGGTAAAGTGTAGTGCTCATACAAAAGGACAGGACTATGTTTCTCTGGGAAATGCATATGCGGATCAAGTTGCAAGATTTTGTGCCTTGAACTGTATATTACTCAGGGATGAATGGAATTCGATAAGTGAACCAGAACTCGAACCAGCTGAAGCAACATGAAGTGCCACATACTAGTGATTCAGATAGCTAGAAATGTGCTCAGTTAAATAGACAAATATAAAGAAATGTCAGGCAAAGTTTCAACCCCTCCCCTTACTTATAACAGTGAAACCTCCAGTGCAGATTAAAGACATTATACTGGTAGTGATGAAGCAGAAAATGAAGGTTTTGATTTATTTACGCTTAAATGTAGTGCTGCAATAATCATGTGTGACTTTAACCGAACTAATAAAGATTGTACGGGGACAAAATGTGCCCTCAGAGTAGTTTGCCAACATTTATAAGCATGCTTTATATAACGTGATGTATTAGAATTGCACTAATCCGACATAATTATAAACGTGTGCTACGATTTTGCTCGTTAGAAATGTTTTAGCTTAGCATTACTTTAGTGCAGGCTTTGGCCTAGTTGCCTAGTCTCACGGTTTAGATGCTCGTATTTTTCCAATGTGCTAATAAACGTGTATTTTTGCTTGAAGCTGTACTTTTCCACTGAGATCGTTCACATGCTTATCTTAAGGTTTCGTGCCAGCCTGGCATATTTCTCTCCTTACTCCAAGGTCAATCTGCAGGTGCGGACAATGGAAGCTCTGAAAGTGAGTTAATTGGTATAAAATGTTGCAACTTGCGTACCCATCTCCAAGGATAATGTATGCTTAAGTAAAAGCTTGAGAACTGTCGTTTTTGATTGGACAATTTGAAGCTAACCTATGAACCCTCCAATGGAAGACCCTACTGGATTTGAACCGTTGTCTATAAAAACCAGGTGCACGAGAAGAAAGTAGCCATTACCAGCTATTACCCGACATTGCGCCATTCCGTAGCTATTATGGCCCACTTTGCTGCGACGCCATTTTGAAAGAGACTTTGATGCTTTCTCTAATTGAGAGAAAGAGACTTTAAATGATTCTTGCACTAGAGACTTTAACTTTGATCCCTTGCATGAAGTAATAGTCTTACCTTGCCGCCGTGAGGCAATTGCCCCGTCCACCCCTGCCCCTTTGCCCCGTCCCATGCCGATCGAAACGGTACCCATGCTGATCGAGAAACGGTACCTGTGAGACGAAGACTTCCTTGTATGCTGATCGTAATTGGTAAATATGAAAGGAAATTGTACAATTGCATTGTGTTTCTTTTAGGTAACCAACTGCTGATTTTTGATAAGAGCCCTAGCTAGGAGTTTTCTAAATTAATGTTGCTAAATTGTTTTTGCATGAAGTCCCACATGCCTATGCTAATTTGAGGTTAGATGAGGATTCCTTTTGTTGCACGATGCAATTTGAGACCTTGTTATGCTGACTAAATGTATGCAATTAGTTCATTACAGATTATCATATTAGTGATTTGCATTGCTATTATCGAATGCCTTGTTATTCAAATGCTACATAGATTGCACTTGTTTCGCCGCTATGGACAGCTATTAATGTTCATTTATGTTTATCATTTGGTGTTGAGACACATCTATATCGTGCTAGCTTTGTTAATATAGGGAAATAAATTCACTAACTTTGAATAAACTGGTGTGGTTATTCCTGACTGGAAAGGTCAGGATTCGCCGAAATGTATTCTGGATTAATTGTTAAGTGTTATGTTGATCAGGGTATTGCTTATGTTCGTTACTGATTATTGATTTGATTAAATTGACCGATATCGAGTACAGAGAGTCCCACTTAGCCAAAAGATTCATCGGCCTAAAGAGCGTCCGAACACAGGTAAATTATTAATACGGAACGCTCTATCAGTAGATGGTAGCAGAGGACGGTTTCGTCTTTTGGGACCCTGTACTCTTAAAGTACATGGTGTTGAATTAACGGTTACGCCCTTTGAGACCCCATTCGAGAAGTTGAATTAGATTTTTCTTGGATAAAACTGATTGGGAAAATGATGATGGGCTAGGTCCACCGCGACTTTCCCGGGATCTCGGAGCTTGCGAATGGAGAGAATGGAGGTGTGGAATCGGCGTTGGCGGTACTAGTGATGGTATGAGTGAAGTTAGGATTTTGCGCTTGCACAGCTTATTGCCGCAGAGTGTGTGAAAAGGTTGCGAGGATTTTTTTCCTTTTAGAGAATAGCGGAGGTGCGACTCCGAGTGTAGAAGTAGAGAAGTCGTCGAACTTCATAGAAAATAGCGGAGGTGCGACTCCGAGTGTGAGAGTAGGGAAGTCGTCGAACTTCATGTGCGTGTGGCGCTTTGTGCATAAAAAGGTCCACGTGGTTGTCGTTGTTGAGACGGGCCCTGCGAGGTCAAGAGACTCCGGAGTATGTTGTTCTATGTTGTGGTCTGGGCGGTTTAGTAGGTTGATCGGGCGTGGTCAACGAGTCGGTACGTGTGTTAAGGGAGTGAAAGAAACTTCGACTTCGGGCTTTGACAAGATTCTAAGTGCACTAGAATAGATCATTGACAAGTTGAGAGTAGGTCTGCGGGTCAGATTTGCTTGCGAACGTGGGGACCGAGAAAGATGGAATAACTGCTGAGGCTAATGAAAAGTCCCTAAGGTCCTGAAGCGACTGTGTTACCCTTCCTGTAGTAAACCGGCAGATCTGTTTTATATTTTTGGTAGCTCGCGATACATGCAAGAAGTTGTTACGAGAGGAGCTGAGTGAAGGAGGACTAGCCGCGAGGCTTTGTCAGCCGCAGTGTGTGTGAGTGTGACGTCACTAGGAGCCGCGCTGGGATAGGTTGGTTGTAGAGAAGGGTCGCGCACGGATTGGACGCAGTCCGTGGGGCTCGATTGGAAGGGGAAAGGTAAGCGAAGAGTATTCCGGGAATTAAAGTCACCTATTGATTACAAACTTTGTGAAATAAAAGACGAGAAAATGAAATTCTTTAAAGCATTCAGGAGTGCGATGAAGGGGGAGTCTTACATTAAAGCGAGCGTAGGAGAGGAGACGCCGCCCGAAGGCACACCAGCTTACATTGTAATGGAGGAAAAAGGGGTAGCTCCGTGCCTTTGGCTAAAGCAATGGCACAAGTTGACAGAGAAACATGGGAGCGTAGCATTCCCGATCCATGGGACGTTCAATATAAGGATTCTAGAGAATTTGAGATTCACGATGTACGACATGAAGGTGCCTCCAAGGCCAGCCCAGTTTGAGGCTCTAGCGATTTGGGAATTAATGGCTAGACAGCAACAGAAAAATAAGTTCGAAACAAGGATAAGGAAGGTAGAAAAGACACTAGCGGACGCTAGGTGGGATAATGCACAGAAGGTGTGGAGGTCAGATGTATTGCAGGGGATAAAATTGTTTCCCGCAATTACTAAGGAAGAAGAGGAGACAGGTAAGAAAGCTACCTGTAAGACAAACAGGAGGCGTTCCAAGGATAGAGAGGACGAGGAAAAGTTGAGAAGAGAAGAGGAGTTAGAGGATGAGGAGCTAATAATGCAATTGCTGAACGACCGTCCACCACCTTATGCAGAGAGTGGACAAGGTCCAAGTACCAGTTCTGCCCCTCCGGCACCGGTACAGAACAGTGAAACTCAGAGTTCAGGAGCATCATCGGGGTCTAAGGACCCAAGTTTGCTGTTCACCCCGCAGATACCGCAGGTTAGGAGAATATATCCAGATGTGCCCATGTTGAAACCAGTAGAAAATTATCAGCCGCAGATCCCAGGGTACTACAGCAGTGACAACAGTGCAGGAATGATTTTAGATCCAACCGTAAGAGGAGTACAGAATGGTCACAACCAGACATTGACACAAGCGGAATCAACTCAGTTTTTGATGCCTCAAAAGCAGATGCAGGGGGGAACAGCACATGCTCAGGTGACGGGGAGTCAGATGGGCATGCCGGCAATGATGACCCATGGTGTGGGAATGAACATGCCTCAGAACATGGGGAATGGACAAAACCCAGATGCGATATCGCTACCCATTACTGTAGGTCCACCGGTACCTCTGTACAGTCAGCCTAACTTAGGTATGGGCGGTCAGGGATCAATGCTGCAGAATGGGACCGAAAGGAGATGCATAGAAAACACTCCGGGGATAACTCCTATAGCGGCTCAGCCAAATGGATCTGGATCCTTGATGGAGTTTAGTCCCATATGTGCTCAGTCCACACTGGTGAGGTCGAGTCCCCCACTGATAATACCTCTGTCATCGAACACTGAAAAGTTGCCGCAACCATCAATGGCAGTCGATGTGAACGCCACACTGATGGGGTTGAATGCGCAACAGCTGACACAGTGGTTCAACAGTCTGAATTCCACACAAAGCTCAGCCAGTGGAAAGGGAGAAGACTATCTGAATAGGGTCAGGTTGAACATGGAAGCACAAGAATTGGTGGAAGGGACTATGGGTGTGAATAGGTTAGAGTCCTACTCGGAAGAAGAGCTGAGATACCTATGCCCAAGGATTACTAAAGAAGTGAATAAGGTACATAAAAGCTTGCAAGAAATAGCTGACAAAAACGGGGTGGATATAGACAAGACAAAACACTTGAGCAGGAGCTACAGATTGGATTTCGGGACCACAGATTTTGAACACATGAGGTCAGCAGGCATGAAGGCGCACCTTAGAGAATTGCTGCAGAGTGCACAAGTGTGGAGGTGTTTGGACAAGTGGGAAAGTAGGTGGGTAAAGAGAAAGGAAAAGAGGAGGGACAGTGCTACAGAGCACAATGAGAAAAGACCACAGAGTAGGGAAGCAGTAACCATGTTACCAATGAGGGAGACAGCAGGGGGAAAATTAATACATGTACCCTGGCACAGAAGTGACATTCAGTCTTTTACGGATGACTTTCCCAAACTGAGAGAGAAACCGATTGAATGGTATCAACAGACTGATAGGTTTGTGAAGCTTGCAAAATGTCTCTGGGAAGACCTGAACACTCTCTTTGAGATTGTGGTTCCGGCAGATTTGTGGGAGGATTGCAAAAGAGCTGAAGGTTGGCCGACGAGTGAACCAGAGAGAGACAGGGAGACGGGTGCACCATCACCTATGGTGATGAGCCTGTACTATAAGGTGATTGAGCACCTGAAGACGAAGGTTGCCGCGAAAAATGTAGATTGGCAGAAGATCGATCGAACTGCCCAAGAGGCTAAAGAGTCGATTCATAGTTACTATGAGAGGTTGTTGAAGGCGTTTAAGAACTACAGCGGCACGGAAACAATAGAGGCGAAGGACATGCTTCATTTTGTGTTTAGATTTGTGGAAGGGCTGAGACCAGAGATAAGTCAGATGATAAAGTCGCATTTGATTTGTTGGCAGTCGAAACCTATTGATGAGGTGTTGAATTATGCGAAATACTGTAGCGACGAAATTGAAGTGAAACAGAAAAAGTTGAAAGAGAAGGTGATGATGATGCAACTTAAAGCAGCTCAGACAGGTCTGCAAGGTTTGCAAGGGTTCCAACAGCAGGTACCGCAACCGCAGCCGCAGCTGCAGGGAAACATGGCGTTTCAGCCACAGGCCAGAGGCAGAGGCAGAGGAGGTTTTGTGAATAATGGTCCGGATTTGAACACCGTTGTGAATGGTGTGCAGGCAATGAAGAAGGTGATGCCGTGTCACGTGTGCGGAATTGTCGGTCATTGGAAACGCGAGTGCCCGATGGTGGCGCAGGAACGTGCAGGTGCAGGTGTTGGTCAGCAAAACAATGATGTCAATGCATTTCAGACAATGAGGGGACCGAAAATGAGAGGTCCAAGCCCAAATTTTCAGACCGTAAATCAGTTGCAGGGATTACAACCTATGCAGCCGCAGCAGATGCAGATGCCTCGTATGCAGGTGACGCAAATGCAGCCAATGCAACAGCAGTTTCCCATGGTACCTAATCAGCAAATGCAAATACCTTTGGCACCAATGAGTCAGCAGCAAGTGATGGTTCCTCCACAGGTCTCGGGTCAGGTAATGAGTACAAATGGCACCGTACAACAGTTCCCACTACACAGTGAGAGTGGAATAAACAATGTATGGGAGAGTGAAAGTTCAGGAGAGGAAGGAGATTGTGTGCTTGCAGCATCCTTGGAAGTTGATCAAAAGGGTCCCTACGTGGAGGGAAGAGTAATGGGTCATCGTGTCTCATTCTTGGTTGACACAGGAGCCACACGTTCAACTGTTAAGAGCAGTGAAGTACCAAATTTGCCACTCTCAGGGAGGACAGTTCAAGTGGTGGGAGTAGCAAACAGGCACCTGACGAACCCAATAACAGATCCGGCACCAGTCAGCATCGGTAACTATCAAGGGTTACATCAGTTTGTGGTATGTGACTCAAGCCCGATAGCACTGTTAGGGAGAGACCTATTGTGCAAATTGGGATGTTCGATTATGTGTTCGAACGAGGGAATCAAAATTCAGACGAGCAGTGATGGGGAAGAAGAGGACAGTGTAGAGGGGGATGAGATGGAAACTGTCGATGAAGAGTATCCTCTGATTTGTCTTTTCCCGATGATAACTGACGAAGATATTCCAGCCGAATTACGGGAAACAGTCGGAAAGGAAGTGTGGGACATGAAAGGGAAAGAGGTGGGATTGATGAAAGGAGTGGAACCAGTGAAAGTGACTGTAAAGCCCAATGCAATCTTTCCCCAGACCCCACAATACCACATGGCACAAGACACCCTCATGAAAGTTGCCCAACTCATTGACGAATTTGTAAAGCAGGGAGTACTGAAAGAAGTGTTGAGTAGTCCATGTAATTCACCAATAATGGGACTAATAAAGCCAAGTGGAAAGGTCCGACTAGTGCAGGACTTGAGGAAAATAAATGACATTGTAGTCAAGTGTTGCCCTGTCGTACCAAATCCAGCTGTGATAATGTTTCAAGTCCCTTGCGATGCCGAGTGGTTCTCAGTCATTGACTTGTCACAGGCATTCTTTTCTGTACCTCTTCATGAGGACAGCCAATTCCTCTTTTGTTTCAAATTCTTAGACAGAGTGTACAGTTGGTGTCGAATCCCTCAAGGGTTTTCTGAGTCACCGTCAATATTCAATCAGATTCTAAAGAAAGACTTGGAAGCGTTAGAATTGCCATTCGAGTCAACCCTAGTACAGTACATTGATGACTTACTGATTGCATCAAAGACAGAAAGTGGCTGCACAGCAGACACCATTGCTCTGTTGAACCATTTGGGAAGGAATGGGCACAAGGTGTCTCCTTCCAAATTGCAGTTCTGTCAGAAGAAAGTGAAATACTTGGGTCACCAGATAGAGAAAGGGTCAAGGAAAATAATGAAGGAAAGAATAACAAGTGTACTTCAAATGAGTCCACCAAAGACAAGGAGGGAGGTGAGGAAGTTTTTGGGAATGGTGGGCTATTGTCGCCAGTGGATTCCCAACTTCTCGACCCTAGCAAAGCCTTTACTGAAACTGACCCAGAAGGATGCTTTGGATCAAATTGAGCTGAAAGGAGCTGAGATGGATGCTTTTATTGAATTGAAAGAATGCATGTGTAGGGCTCCAGCTTTAGGTATGCCTGATTACACAAAGCCTTTCACATTGTTTTGTCATGAACGTGATGCATGTTCTTTGTCCGTCTTGACTCAAGCCCATGGTGGCATAAACAGACCAGTAGCGTATTTTTCAGCTACTTTGGATCCGGTTGCAGCAGCACTCCCAGGGTGCTTGCGCGCCGTAGCAGCAGTTGGTATCAGCCTCACTCAGAGTGAAGGAATAGTGATGGGACACCCAGTAACAGTCATGGTCCCTCACTCAGTTGAGATACTTTTGACCCGCTCCCGAACTCAACACATGACTGGAGCAAGACTCACAAGGTATGAAACGATAATTCTGGGCTCACCGAATGTGCAGCTGAAAAGGTGCACCACGTTGAATCCAGCAACCTTGCTTCCTGGAGAGAATGCTGAAATTGAGAACACTGAAGACGTCGAGCATGACTGCCTTCAGGTGACTGAATTTTGCACAAAACCTCGACCTGACATTAAGGATACTAAGCTTGATGAAAATGACCAGATTGTTTTCGTTGATGGTTCATGTCTAAGAGATGGGATGGGAATTTTGAAAGCAGGATATGCTGTATGTACTGTAACAGGTGTCTTGGAAGCGGGGTGGCTTCAAGGAGTCTATTCTGGACAAGTAGCAGAACTTGTAGCCCTTACAAGAGCATGTCAACTGTCTGCATTGATGAAAGTCACCATTTACACTGATAGTCAGTACGGGTTTGGGATTGTGCATGACTTTGGACAACTATGGTCACAGAGAGGTTTCCTGACTTCTTCAGGATCCCCAGTGAAAAACGGGGAGAGAATAAGGGAATTGTTACACGCCATTCAAATGCCAGCCGAAGTTGCAGTGGTAAAGTGTAGTGCTCATACAAAAGGACAGGACTATGTTTCTCTGGGAAATGCATATGCGGATCAAGTTGCAAGATTTTGTGCCTTGAACTGTATATTACTCAGGGATGAATGGAATTCGATAAGTGAACCAGAACTCGAACCAGCTGAAGCATTTGCCTTGAAGGTCGTAGATACAATAGATGAATTAAAAGCCTTACAGAATAACGTCAGGAAGGATGAAAAAGACTCCTGGATTAAATCACAATGTATAAAGAGACCAGACGAGTTATGGGTTTCAAATGAGGGAAAATTTGTTTTGCCAAATAGTCTCTTATCACAGCTTGCGCGGTTCTATCATGGGCAGGCTCACCTAGGGAGAGATGCCATGATAAGATTGTTCAAAACCGATTGGTTTAACCCCAGATTTCGCCAAGCTGCAGAAGCAGTTTGCCATCGATGTGTCACTTGCCAGCAGATGAACCCAGGGAAGGGAACGGTTGTGAACGCGAGCCACATTGGCAGAGCCAGTGGCCCGTTTAGTCGAATGCAGATGGACTTCATTGAGATGCCTGTGCATGGAGGTTTGAAGTATGTGTTGGTGATTGTGTGCATTTTTAGTCACTGGATTGAGGCATACCCCACACGTAGAAATGACAGCCTTACAGTTGCAAAGCTATTGTTGAGGGAGTTAATACCACGTTTCGGATTCCCGATCTCTTTAGAATCAGATAGGGGAAGTCACTTCAATAACGAGGTGATAAAGTTACTTTGCGAAGCGCTGAACATTGAGCAAAAACTGCATTGTAGCTATCGCCCTGAAGCCTCAGGATTGGTGGAGCAGAAGAATGGTACACTGAAATCAAGAATGACGAAAATATGTGCATCGACAAATTTGAAATGGCCTGACGCATTGCCCTTGGTGCTAATGTCAATGAGAAACACCCCTGATAGAAAGACTGGATTGTCTCCGCACGAAATTCTCATGGGCAGGGCTGTGAGACTTCCTGCAGTTCCCGCAAACGCGCTTTTGAATATTACAGATGATATGGTGTTAGACTACTGCAAGGGTCTGGCTGACGTGGTTCGCTCTTTCTCTCACCAGGTGGAAGCAACCACCTTGCCACCGATCCAAGGTCCAGGACACGCACTGAAAGCAGGTGACTGGGTCGTGGTAAAGAAGCACGTGAGGAAGTCGTGTCTGGAACCCCGTTTGAAAGGCCCTTTCCAAGTGATCCTGATCACAACTACCGCTGTGAAGTGTGCGGGGGTTCCCAACTGGATTCACGCCAGTCACACAAAGAAAGTGTTGTGTCCCACAGATGAGGAAGTTGAAGCGCTGAAACTGCCAGTGCCTGATAAAGCAGTGTTGAGTGCTGAGACAGAGCAAAACCGAACTGAAAGCGAACAGGCAGGAACGGAAGAGAGAGAGATATTCTCTGAGGACGAAGAGACCAACTCACTTGGGGAAGACCAAGGAGAAAGTTCAGACAACGACGAAGCAGCTGAAGGTGACAAAGAGCCTGAAGCAGCTGAGGGTAGCAAAGAGCCTGAAGCAGCTGAAGGTGACAAGGAACCTGAAGCAGCTGAAAGTGATAAGGAGCCTGAAGAAAGTAATAGTGACGAAGGGCTCGAAAAAGGTGAAAAAGCAGGAGAGCCTGATCAGAGGAGGGCTTTCCCAGAAGCAGACGAGACAGAAAAAGAAAAAGAGAACGTGATCGATACCCCAGAAGGAGGGGATAAGGCAGAACAGAACGAAAAGGTTCAAGCTTCCTCAGAAAAGATCGCAGGTCCATCAAATGGACATGGTGCAAAGAGGAGACTAAGTATGTCACCAACAAAACAAAGGACTGAAGAAAGTTTGAACGACGGAGAAAGGCCAAAAGTGAAAGAGAAAAGAAAAGAAGTAACTGTTGTGGTACCATCCCCGAGTGAAGAAAAAGACTTGACAAAGGTGGAAAGTACCAGCGAAGCAGAATTGAAAAGAGAAGCAAAATTGAAAAGGAAAAGGATACCGAACAGAAGATATTCCGGTCCTGAATGGGCATATGTAGTTCATGACGATTGGACTGACGAGTTTGTATCTCTAAGCCTCGAGAACGAAGAAGAAGAGATACCAATAGAAAAGAAAAGTTTTATGGACTCTGTCGATTGAAAGGGTAGTAAATGATATTGCTTGCTACAATCCAACGTGATACAAACAACCAGCTGAGACATTGCTAAACCGGATGAGACTTTTGCTGAACTGATAAAAGACTGAGTTATTGCCGAATTGAGACAAATGCTGCTAACCAATAAGTGACTGGCCTCTTGAAGAAAACTGTGTGAACATTGCGCTCGGTCAGCTTTGTAACTGAATCGCTAAATAGTTTCTTTATAGGTGCTTCTAGCTCTCTGATTCTATACAGATCATGACGCAAAACAGTAGAAAGAAATATTGTAAATACGTGTGTATAGGCTTGATAATTGCATGTGTACTAATAATAATGGCAATTTTACTTGGAATGCATGGTAAGGGTGAGAATGAGAGAATTGATGCTTCTACTTTTGCTCCTTTTACTGTCACTGAACTAACCGCATTGAAAAGACTAGAATTAGATGAGAGGCTCTTGCATGATAAGAAAGAACTTTCGTATAATGTTTTCTATCGCTTGCTAACAGAATATGTTGAGACTATGGATGCGAAAGATTGTTATGTGTGTACACAGATACCGACATCAGTAAAGGAAGGGGTGACTTATCACCACATGCCTCTTACATACGGGATTACATGTAGTATAGTAATGTCTAGATTTTATGGTCAAACTAACATACAGTATTTTTACTCAAATTATGATGTTACCTTTGCATATGTTCCTATAATAGCGCAGCTAAGCCAGATTGCTAAAGATTGGGATGCTAAAATAATGAGGGAATTTTTCGAGCCAATGCAACCTTTTGAAACGGCTCACGCTCATAGGGAAAATCTTACCTGCTCGCTCTCTGCAGTAGAAATAAGCTTTTTAGATCGCACAGATGATAGAAGGGCACAAATGAATGCAAAATTAGAAAAAGAGCTACATAAGAGAACTTCAGTAGATAATTATGATTTTGCCGCAATAAAGACACAAGGGAGAATTGCTTTAGATGCTTGGCATGTAGGGAAATTTTGTATATATCGAGGTGAATCTTATTATGATAACATTTTTGTAGGAGCGAGTGAGTGTAAACATACGTTTATCTTTAAGGCCAAATGGACATTCATGATGAACGGACTTGACCCTGTCATACCAGGTGTATATTACATTTGTGGGTGTAATGCCTATTATCGTCTTCCAAAGGGATGGTGGGGGAGATGTTATTTGGGTATAGTGTTCCAAAAGTTTATCAACTGGATGACCTATCGATGATTCAAAAGACATCTGGATCCCATCGTATCCAGAAAAGAGAGACCGCAGCTGCTGTGGTAGGAGATATATTTGGAGCCATGATTCCTTCATTAGGGGTTGTGTTGAATTCCATCAAAATAAGAAAGTTGTCTACTATAGTGGATAACATGTTGACAAAGTTTTCAGGTGCTATAATCCTGATAGATGCTGAACTTGCAGCGGAAAGAGCTATGACTCTTCAAAATAGGCTTGCTTTAGACATTCTTTTAGCAAAGGATGGCGGCGTTTGCAAAATGCTTGGTGCACGACACTGTTGTACATATATTCCCGACAATAGTGTGAAAATTAAAACTATGCTTGCTAATCTAACAAAAGAGAGTGCGGACTTGAAGGAATTGAAAGAACCAGGAGTGTGGGAGAAGGTTGGAAAAGGACTTGCTTCAGTGGGAAATTGGATTGGTGGAATTTGGAATGGGATATTGCTAAAAATAATAGAGGGACTTATGATAGTTATAATTTGCGTATTTGGAATTTGGGGAATAAAAAGGGGAATAATAATGATTATGGAAAGAATTAAAAGAAGGAAGGAAGAGAAAATAATGAAAAGAATGGCAGAAGAATACAAAGCGAAAACTAGGGGAATTAAAAGAAAAAGAGAACTGACAGAATTTTTATGGAATAAAATTTGTGGGCATAATTTGGTGTGATGACAAGTAGTCATCAGAGGAGGGATTGATGAAGCAGAAAATGAAGGTTTTGATTTATTTACGCTTAAACGTAGTGCTGCAATAATCATGTGTGACTTTAACCGAACTAATAAAGATTGTACGGGGACAAAATGTGCCCTCAGAGTAGTTTGCCAACATTTATAAGCGTGCTTTATATAACGTGATGTATTAGAATTGCACTAATCCGACATAATTATAAACGTGTGCTACGATTTTGCTCGTTAGAAATGTTTTAGCTTAGCATTACTTTAGTGCAGGCTTTGGCCTAGTTGCCTGGTCTCACGGTTTAGATGCTCGTATTTTTCCAATGTGCTAATAAACGTGTATTTTTGCTTGAAGCTGTACTTTTCCACTGAGATCGTTCACATGCTTATCTTAAGGTTTCGTGCCAGCCTGGCATATTTCTCTCCTTACTCCAAGGTCAATCTGCAGGTGCGGACAATGGAAGCTCTGAAAGTGAGTTAATTGGTATAAAATGTTGCAACTTGCGTACCCATCTCCAAGGATAATGTATGCTTAAGTAAAAGCTTGAGAACTGTCGTTTTTGATTGGACAATTTGAAGCTAACCTATGAACCCTCCAATGGAAGACCCTACTGGATTTGAACCGTTGTCTATAAAAACCAGGTGCACGAGAAGAAAGTAGCCATTACCAGCTATTACCCGACATTGCGCCATTCCGTAGCTATTATGGCCCACTTTGCTGCGACACCATTTTGAAAGAGACTTTGATGCTTTCTCTAATCGAGAGAAAGAGACTTTAAATGATTCTTGCACTAGAGACTTTAACTTTGATCCCTTGCATGAAGTAATAGTCTTACCTTGCCGCCGTGAGGCAATTGCCCCGTCCACCCCTGCCCCTTTGCCCCGTCCCATGCCGATCGAAACGGTACCCATGCTGATCGAGAAACGGTACCTGTGAGACGAAGACTTCCTTGTATGCTGATCGTAATTGGTAAATATGAAAGGAAATTGTACAATTGCATTGTGTTTCTTTTAGGTAACCAACTGCTGATTTTTGATAAGAGCCCTAGCTAGGAGTTTTCTAAATTAATGTTGCTAAATTGTTTTTGCATGAAGTCCCACATGCCTATGCTAATTTGAGGTTAGATGAGGATTCCTTTTGTTGCACGATGCAATTTGAGACCTTGTTATGCTGACTAAATGTATGCAATTAGTTCATTACAGATTATCATATTAGTGATTTGCATTGCTATTATCGAATGCCTTGTTATTCAAATGCTACATAGATTGCACTTGTTTCGCCGCTATGGACAGCTATTAATGTTCATTTATGTTTATCATTTGGTGTTGAGACACATCTATATCGTGCTAGCTTTGTTAATATAGGGAAATAAATTCACTAACTTTGAATAAACTGGTGTGGTTATTCCTGACTGGAAAGGTCAGGATTCGCCGAAATGTATTCTGGATTAATTGTTAAGTGTTATGTTGATCAGGGTATTGCTTATGTTCGTTACTGATTATTGATTTGATTAAATTGACCGATATCGAGTACAGAGAGTCCCACTTAGCCAAAAGATTAATCGGCCTAAAGAGCGTCCGAACACAGGTAAATTATTAATACGGAACGCTCTATCAGTAGCATACAACCAAACAATTTTTTTAGGTCTTGTCTATGTTGTTGAGTTGAGAAACATCTACTGTGAACTGATAGTGGGCTTACACCCCATCCATTGATTACCATTGGTTGAATTTATTGTCACTCTTCTTGTTTAATGACTTCCTTCCTCTTCTTGTGTTTGCTTTTTCACTTTTTGCAGTTTTATACAGCGTGAACTGGGCTCAAGGACATTGGAGTGCTTTACACAATTGCTTGTTTAAATTACCTGTTTTTTTTGTAGGCGCATAAAGATTACACGATTTTCCCAAAATCACGGAATGTTGAGCGCGTCCTGAAGTTGAACCAGGTTCCTTAGTTCAAGGTCAGCAACTTGACTATTAGACTTTCCCTGGGGCTTACCCTGTTTACCTTCATTTTAATGTATCCTTTCACTGCCCACTTTTAGGGACTACTTTTTCATTTTTAGTCAAATGAGATAAGAGCCTGGGGGCAAGTTGTAAAGTAGAAAAAGAAAGAGAGGGCGGACTTATCTTGGAGGTGATCGGCTTAAAGGTGCCTCCTCAGTGAAAACAGTGTCCAATGCACCACATTCCTCTCAGCCGAGCCTCCTGGAGGAGAACGCTGTGCCATGGAGGGCCAGCCACCAAAGCGCTGCCAGCAAAGCAGCACGGAAAGACTTTATAGGCTCATGTGTGCCACAGTGGCACTCGCCCAAGCCCGGACGTTTGTTATGTTGCTTTATGTCACGACTTATGTTATGATGCATCAAAAATGGCAGACAGTGAGGAAGCACACATGAAAGGGTAGGGTGACCAGAATTTGAGAAGGAATAACTGGGACAGGCCAGACATAAAAATAGGACTAAAGCCTTTAGTCTTACATCTGTATCTGATAGACACACATACACACACACAAAGGCACACGCACACAAGGGGGGGACTGAGGGTTGAGGCACAGCCATAGCTAATGTTATGTAAAGCTTTACATAGCAGTAGCTATGACAGGACGACCACCCCGAGCCCTCCTACCCTCCTGCCCAGTCTGTCTCCCCCTGCTGGTAACATGAAGCCATTCTCGTCCTGGTTGTCGGAAACAAACAGGTTAATTCAGTAAATTATTTCAGACTTTAGAGACACACGCTGTATCAAGAGCATAGGTTTCAGTTCTGCTTTGCAGGATGACTTGAACTTTGTCCCAAAACCTGGAAATGTATTTAAACTTTTTAAAAAGCATTGGGACAGTCCTCTGAAAACCGGGACTGTCTGGGGAAACCCAGGATGTGTGGTCACCTTACACAGGGGACAATAGCCTCAAGCCGCCTCTGGCTTGGAGGACTGGACATAGCTGTCAAGTGCCACCCTGCGATGTGCCACACCTGAGTCCTGGGATGTCTGAGTGGCATTCCAAGAGAAGAGAGGCCCATCCCACCCTTACTGTCCTAGGGACATAGTGAAGGCCAGAGAATACTGACCACTACTGGTGTGCCGCCAGGCGTCCAGCCAGCCACAATGAAGGTAAACAAACTCCAGATCCCGCACACGTGCCTGGCATGGACAATGCAGAGACAATGTTGTCTTAAGTAATTTTGTGGGCCAGGGCAAGACATATTCTGGCCCCCCCATGTTTAGAACATCTTTGAATTTTATTACCGACGTTTTTGCTGATTGTGGCTTGCAGGTTGCCAAACATACTTTCGAAAATGGTTTCCTTCAACTATATTTGAAATATGTCTTTTCGAGGACCCCACAAATCTTTACAATGTCTCTAGGCAAAGAGAGACAGTGGTAGAGACTGGTGAGAGAGAGAAGAAGAAGACAGGTTTAGATATCAAAATAGACAGAGCTGAGACACACAGCAAGAAAGAAAGTTTACTTTCCCAGGGAGCTCTTTGGAAGGTGGGGACCCTGGGCAGTTCTCTACTTTTTCCAGGACTTAAAATATCTCTGTGCTGAGACACGGGACATGTGTGAGTCCAGCCACAATCACCCACTCACTCCAAGACCTGAGGCCCGAGGCTTCACATACTGGAGCCCTGTAGTGCAAATCAGCAGCGTTGGTGGTTGTACTAGGCAAATGCCGGCTTGTCCGTGTGTAGTTCATTTAGCAGACATCTGAATCGAGATGTGCCTTGCAAACAATTGCACACTATGGATCTTCAATGCACAAAGTAGCAAATGTATCCAGCACAGATATGTAGGTGTTAGAATACCCTGAACACAAACACCTCTTGGTAGGAACCAGAGTTCTTCTCTCCTCATCTACTCATTTCCAAGAGGGTCCCATGGCCAAGAAATCTCAGCAAAGGTCAATTTCATCAGATGACTAATGGTTCTTCTTTAGCACCAGGACACCTACGGCTAATCACACACACTTGCAAACAGTCCCAAAAAATAGTACCACATGCAGGAACTACAGGATTTTGTAGTATCATAATTCCATGGGATGTATCACTGCATCAGCTCAGAATAAGGGCAGTAAAAAACTTGAATAGTATGCAGGAGGATCCAGCAAGAATAATCAGTGATCCAATGCAGCATATGTCATGCCCCTCTGGTTGATGTCGACAATAAAGAGAAATACACATAGAAAGATACGAAGTGGGTTGCGCTGGAAACTGTGGATAAAACATGGAACTATAAAGAAACCGGTTGGATACATAAGTTGCACACCCCATGAGTGAAAAACACCCAACAGAAAGGACACAGTGACAATCATGAAGTCCATCCACTCTGGGGCCCCTACAGATTGCCCCCCCACCACATATATAAACTTGGAGCAGCTTCAATCAGCACCACTCTCACCCACATCATCAACACCTTCATCACATCCGCCATGTTTCCTGAAGAATGGAGATATGCAGCAGTCAACGCCCTCCTCAAGAAACCATAAGTCAACCCGAACCTGCTGAGTAACTTCCATTCGATCCCCCTGCTCCTCTACCCAGCCTAAGTGATTGAAGAGGCCATCAACAAGTAACCCATGACCCATTTCGAGCTACACCACCTGATGGATAACAGAAAAAAACACAGCACCAAAACAGCCCTCATTGCAGCCACTGACAACATCAGGACCATCCTGTGCTGATGAGATAGCAGACCTCTTGCTCAAACTCTCTGCAGCATTTGATACAGTCTCCCACAACATACCCATCAGAACACTCCATGAGATCAACCACAAGGACATGCACTCATATGGATCTGCTTCTTCATAACGAGTAGAACCCAAAACGTCAGACTGCCGTAAGACTGCCACCCTTCACATCAGAGTTCAACAACCTGATCTGCGAAGTCTCTGAGGGATCTGCGAAATCCCCTGGGGATCATCCCTCTACATGACACCAATCGCCAATACCACCCAATGCCAAGGCATCAACATCATCTCCTATGCTGACAGCGGCCAGCTCATCCTTTCCCCGATGGACAACACTAACACCACCAGAACCAACTTCACCAGCTGTATGACCATAGTAGCAGAATGGATGAGAACCAACTGCATGAAGCTCAACTCTGACAAGGCAGAAGTATTAGTCTTCAGAACAACACTTCCCCATAGGACACCACCTGGTGGCTCACTAAGCTAAGATCGCACCCTATTCCTATGCCCACCGACCAGGCCAGGAACCTGGGGATCACCCTGGATGACAAGATCGACATGACAGCACAAGCCAATGCAGTGAGCAGTGTCTGCTTGCAGATCCTATGCATGCTCTGAAAGATCTTCTAATGGTTGCCACAGAACACCAGATGAACTGTCACGCAGGCACTCCTCACAAGCAGACTCGACTATGGCAAGGCACTTTATGCTGGAATCTCCAAGCAGGTCACACACAGACCATCCAGAATGCGGCTGCAAGACTCATCATCAACCTCCCACATCACACCCACATCTCACCTCATACAGCTCCATTGCCGCTCCCATTCACAAACACAGCCAATTCAAACTCCTCATGCACACATACAAAGTCCTGCACAACACTGGACCAACATACCTTTACAGCCAAATACGTTTCCACCGGCTAGCCAGACCAGAATGCCCAGCCTCACTCTCACCCGTACATGCTCCCCACATCCACAGAAGCAAAGCAGGAGGGCGTTCTTTCTCCTATATTACACCTAAAGTCTGGAACAAATTCTCACAGCACATCAGAGCCCCTTCCTCTCTTCTTGAGATCTGCAAGAAGCTGAAGACCTTGCTATTCGATTGACCATGTTGAGACTTCACGTCTGCTCAAATGCCTGGATACCCTCAAAGCTGATTAACGCACTCCACAAATCACATCACATAACAGAGATGGCCATAACAAATACCTTGAGTCTTTGTAAAGCACTTGCTCAGAGTCATCCATGAACATAACCTATTTAGCTTCCAAGTGGCTTGAGTAATGCATACGTGTGTGCAGCGTCCTAAAAAACATATAATAAATTAAACTCATTGTATTTCTCATGGTACTGTATATTCTTGATTTAATTTACTTATCCTGGCATTGTTATTAGTTTGCTATGAGTAAAACAAGCTGCCTCTCATGGAAATGTAAAAACATCAAAGGAATGTTTCAGCACTTTCCATGAAGATATAGTCAAAATATGAATTGGCAGCGTACGAGAAACTGTTGGTTCCTTATCAGCCAGGTCTTTACTATCCTGTGTCATTACCTGAGTGTGATGATTAACTAGCCCATGAGACAATATTACTGTTGTTTCTTAATTTGCTTGAGAAACCATTATAATAATTATCATTGATTCCCATTGTATGCTAGGTGACTGTGAGTGTGATAAGAAAACTGATGCATTGTCCTGAAGACGGTCCTATTGACATGCGAGAAGGCCTAAACATTGACACAGGAATTGACTATTACTATGTAATTACAGAAGAGGCTTTTTTGTTCAGTTTTGTTGTATGCTTGTTATATACCTCTAGCCCACTTATTTTTTGCAAATGTATTTATTTTATAAAAGATGTAAAAAATACATAGCATGTATTCTACTTTTTTTATAATGGTAAAAATCTAATTCAGATTACTTTGTAAATCTTACAAAGAAAGAATAACATATTGAGCTCAATAACCTTCTTTGTATCACCAGTGAACATGGAATGAGACTACATTTGGTGGTTGTGGCTTCATAGTGCCACCAGAGGGCACCATCTTGTCTTTTATGTCTATCTTAAAAATTGGCTGTAGGCATTAATTTTGTTGTTTACAAAGTCATATACATAGAATTGGCTTTGGGTTAACCCCTTTGACATGATTGGATGGCTTTGTTGTCTGTCACAGTTGTCTGCTCTTGATTCAATGTCTTTCCTTCTTGTTCTTGTTTTTGTCTCCTCAAAGAGCTATCTTATTTCTAATGGAGCACACCAGTGGAGGGCATGTGCTTCCTTGCTCTCACCCCGTTTTTCTTCTTTATCCCCATCCCATTGGCACAAGTGCCTCATGATCACCCGTCCAAATCCCAAGCTGGTTGTACAATTTATTTATTTTAACTTTTTTCTTTTTTTTTATGAGGACCTGACTGCTGCAAAGTGTTGCCAGGCCACTCGCCTCCTTTTTCACAATTCGCTTACACTTTGTCTTTCATTATTTAACATTTTAATTTATCACTCTAACATTTCTTTTAATAGAAAACCTATTCCAAGATTGCTTGGCATGCGTGAGCGTGCATTTCACATGCCAGTAACGACAAAGAGCTCAGTCTTCTAAAGCCAAGAACTATTGGTTTTGCCAATGCTTGTTATTCTTTAGCAGGCCGCATACCTGGCCTTGCAAAGCTCACCTGTGACAGTGGACGCCTAATTTAAGAATCTCACACACTGTAAATATTGTTTGTGTGGTTGTGCACTATGAAGGAAGAAACTAATGAGGGATACACAAGTACTTCAGTCTGGTGGATGGAGGTGGTCAGTCAAAGGTGGTTGCATTCCACTGTTTGTGGCTGAGCTTAAGCGGTGAAACAGTTCTCTGGGTGATCTGCTTTGTCTGCAGGCACTTCCCTCCACCAGGCAGTAGTGTGAACACTGGAGTGGGAGCAGCTACATTGTACAGATGTCAGCATGTGTATGAGCTGTGCACAGCTGCCTAGGAGTGCGCTGGGGGAGATAGGGATAACGTGTCCTGGGAATGTCACTCCAAGTTTCTGGAATGAAGAAATTTGAAAGTAGATAAAGTAGATAAGGATTAACTGGATGAAGGGACAGTCCCCATTTGCTGTGCAGATTGTTCTGTGGAAAATACAGATGTTTTAGCTGGCAACAGATTTCCTACTTTACCACACAGTGGCAGTTATTAACAGAGTCAATACAGACTAGCAAGGATGCAGACGCTGACTGTGAAAGTCAGCCATTAGGTCGAGCCTGCACAGCGCATTCACTGCATGCTCCCTCGCTTAGGCTTGGGGCTCTCCCATTTCTTACCATTTGTTGGCTTCAGTTTCACTCGCCTTGCAGCTTCCTAATAGGCCAGCGCAGGCCAAGCATCACTTCTGTTCCTTTCTGTAGAGCATGGACCAAGTACAGATTGATTCAGCATAATTAGTGCGTTCTGCCGCTCTCACTGTATTTGAGGCACTATTTTTTCTTCCCTCCACCCACTCCCCTGCCCCCATCCGGGACTCCCTCCCCTGCACGTCCCTTGTTTTGCCCATACCCTCTTCTCCCTCTGTCCATTACTGCTGCGTCCCCCTCTCCGTCCCTTGAGATGCTTCCCCCTCTACTTTTTTAAAATATATTGTGCAGCAGCGCGGGCTGCTGTGGAACATGGCTTAAAAAACATGCTATGACACAGTCAACACTGGGTGTGTCATAGTGCTTTTTTCTTGACTTTAAGCCATGTTGCACAGCAGCTCATGCTGCTGTGCAACATGTCTTAAAACATTGACAAAGAAAATAGATTTGACATAGACCTTGCCAATGCTTGTTCTGCTAGCAGCCCAGCTGACTTGCAGGCTGGATTGAGCACTGGGTAGTGTCTGAATGAAGTCACCCAGATCGGGTCCCCTGGACATGAATGCAGACTTAAGTGAAAAAATATGCAGAAGCGGGCCTGGTGAAAGGAGTGCAGAATCAGGATGCACAAAGGCTGCTGAGAAACGTTTGTGTGGAGAGAGAGAGATGTGAAAAGAAAAGAAAGACCTTAACACCAGTACTCACAAATTGTGTGTGCAATAGGCTGTCTCTATCATTAATCCTTCATATTCACCAGTAGCAGAACCCCGGCACAAAATTCGATTTCTTTCAGCCACGAAGGTGAAACCTGAGCTTTTCGAAGATTGTGTATTTGCTGATCTGGCTTTGCTCTTCCAGTCCATAGGTGTTCCCGCAGTCATGAGGTGCACTGTGGACCAGCCAGCAGTACCCCTGCCTGTAAAAAGCTGCATGGCTCTTGCTAGTGCCACTAATTTTGATTTCTGTTTAAACTATTTTTGCCCATTTTGGCATCATTTCACATATTTGGCAGTTGTCATGCCTTGAGCATCCTTCAGTCTAGAAGGCTTGGCCTCCAGTGAGTTTGCTCCTTTGGTGTAAACAGAGATCTTGGCTTTGAGTTTAAATTTCCCCTCCACTAACAGAAGTATCTTACATCCAGCTACTCTTGGCAGGTGGGACATCTAAACATCTGGGCTCGCAGCCAATAGGAAACCTTAGCACACCTCACACGCATCCAGCACCTGGTAGATACAGCATACAGGTGGGAAACATATTTAAATAGATTCTATAGTTAGTTATCAGCATGCTCACATCATTAGTACACGTGGTAAAACAACACCCGTACAGCGGAGCTCACTGGGCGGAGCTGCGTACAGCGCGGTGCAGGCCAGATGCGACACAGGGGCGTAGCATGGTCAGTAAGATTGGGGGGATGTGAGCTTCAAATTTCCCAACAATCACGCTGGCATATCATGGAAGAGTACATTATTGGGAAGCAGAGCATGAGGGGGCATAAGGGGTAGTGCGAAGGTATGGGAGTGCAATTGTTTGGGTTACTTAAAAGACAATGGCCCATATGTATGGGATTTCCGTGCACGAAAGCATGTTCCCTTACTGCGCTGCCCTGCGTTAAAGGGAAAAGGCATGAAAGCGCTGTACCTATGGCATTCCTGTCTCCTCCCCCTGTGCTAGCACCATTTCAGCAGCCTAGTGCCAACGCAAGCCCCCTTGCACCATTGTTCAAGGGTGTCTGCATTGTAGGCAGGATTATCTTGTGCAGGAAGGGACACCTTCCTGCACAAAAAATAATTCTGGGAGGCATGCACCACAGAAAGAAGAAAAAACAAGGAAAAATAAAGATATTTCTCCTTGTTGCTCCTCCCCTGGGGTGGCGTGAGGTTTTGGCCCATCCTCATGTTTACAGGGTCTTGTAAATCTGAGGTGCATCAAAATCCATTGGTGTTGCGTGGGAACATCCATTGTAAAGCCCATGGGATGCCTCCGTTGCACAGAGTAAGGCAACACATCGATTTGCGCTGCCTTACCTCACTCCATATCTATGGGGCCATTCAAAGCCATGCAATGTGGCTTTGCGTGGCCTCATAAATATGATTTAGTGGTTTGCGCCCCCTTGCTCACAAGAAGTGATTCAACAGCGGTGCAAGGGCCTCGTAAATATGGGCCAATATGTTGTAAGATGATTAACCGTTTTAAGAACTTTATAGCAGAGAGGAGTGAGTTTGTGTGTGTATATATTTCTGTCTGTGTGTGCATGTGAAAATGCTTGGTGAAATCCGACAGCCATCTCATCGTAACAGACAGAAAGCATCTTTACCCAACTATTTACTAGTGAAAACATTTATTAGGGGGAGTATAACACCCCAAGCATTCCTCCTGAAGCTACTCCCCTGATGCAACCGTACTTGGATGGGATTGTGCATACAACCTTCCACTAACAAACAACACAAAACAAAGAAAAGAACACATTAGACAGAATACTGCTCATGCATCCAACACAGATCAGAGGCACCTTATGGAATCTCACTCAGCTCACCACATCACCTCCTCAGTACACTGCCCCCATAACACCACATAATACACTAACCCAACACTAACACCCCACTGTTAGTCTGCTTGAAGGGATACTGTGGACCTAACAAGATGGCATCCTCCTGCTTGCTTCAGACACAGACTTCAAGCCGAGAATAGATATGCCACTTATCCCTCATGACATATTCTCTAACTGGCATAAGCTTCTAGTTAGGCTCACTATAGTCTAAACCCCTCTATAACACACATACAACCAAACATGCACACAAATACAGCATCTTAGTCACACCCACAGTACTGTGTGTCCAAACAACAACAACAAGTCTCTTACAGACTCTGTGAGACAAAGGTGTGAAAGTGCCTCAACTCCAACAGTGATGCAAGGCCATACAAACAGCAAAAAGCACACTGTACGAAGTTCTATAACACTGTATAACATAGCGGGTTCTCTGCAATGGTTTATGTGACCCTCAGTAACCCTGCCCTAACCACCAAGCTTCCTCTTACAGGTGAATTATTAATGAAAATGATGGAGTCACGTGACAGGCAGGAGTGCAAGAGTAATCAGCTCCTGGAAAAACACACTCCCCTCTATTTATGACCCCTACAATCTTTATGGCCAGATAAAGTGCAGTAAACGGAGGCTGCCAGGGAATGGGCACTGTAGTGCCCTTCCCTCACAACATACATAGACATCGAAGGCAGAAAATGGCCACCATGCCCATCTAGTCTGTCTGCTGTGACTCTGCACTACCAACTCTCTTCTCTCTATTAGTCTCCAGCTCTATTTAGGTCGAGCCTAGGCAGCACGCATGCGCTGTCTCTCGACATGTTCTAACTGTGAGAAAGTAGCCTCTTTCTAGCCTTGTTACCCCCACTTTTGGCCTGTTTGTGAGTGTATGTCAGGGTGTTTTCACTGTCTCACTGGGATCCTGCTAGCCAGGGCCCAGTGCTCATAGTGAAAACCCTATGTTTTCAGTATGTTTGTTATGTGTCACTGGGACCCTGCTAGTCAGGACCCCAGTGCTCATAAGTTTGTGGCCTATATGTATGTGTTCCCTGTGTGGTGCCTAACTGTCTCACTGAGGCTCTGCTAACCAGAACCTCAGTGGTTATGCTCTCTCTGTACAAATTGTCACTAACAGGCTAGTGACCAATTTTACCAATTTACATTGGCTTACTGGAACACCCTTATAATTCCCTAGTATATGGTACTAAGGTACCCAGGGTATTGGGGTTCCAGGAGATCCCTATGGGCTGCAGCATTTCTTTTGCCACCCATAGGGAGCTCTGACAATTCTTACACAGGCCTGCCACTGCAGCCTGAGTGAAATAACGTCCACGTTATTTCACAGCCATTTTACACTGCACTTAAGTAACTTATAAGTCACCTATATGTCTAACCTTTACCTGGTAAAGGTTAAGTGCAAAGTTACTTAGTGTGAGGGCACCCTGGCACTAGCCAAGGTGCCCCCACATTGTTCAGAACCAATTCCCTGAACTTTGTGAGTGCGGGGACACCATTACACACAGCTTCACAATAGTAACTCCGAATATGGCCATGTAACATGTCTAAGATCATGGAATTGCCCCCTCTATGCCATCCTGGCATTATTGGTACAATTCCATGATCCCAGTGGTCTGTAGCACAGACCCTGGTACTGCCAAACTGCCTTTCCTGGGGTTTCACTGCAGCTGCTGCTGCTGCCAACCCCTCAGAGAGGTTTCTGCCCCCCTGGGGTCAAGCCAGGCTTGTCCCAGGATGGCAGAACAAAGGACTTCCTCTGAGAGAGGGTGTTACACCCTCTCCCTTTGGAAAATGGTGTGAAGGCAGGGGAGGAGTAGCCTCCCCCAGCCTCTGGAAATGCTTTCTTGGGCACAGATGTGCCCAATTCTGCATAAGCCAGTCTACACCGGTTCAGGGACCCCTTAGCCCCTGCTCTGGCGCGAAACTGGACAAAGGAAAAGGGAGTGACCACTCCCCTGACCTGCACCTCCCCTGGGAGGTGTCCAGAGCTCCTCCAGTGTGCTCCAGACCTCTGCCATCTTGGAAACAGAGGTGCTGCCAGCACACTGGACTGCTCTGAGTGGCCAGTTCCACCAGGTGACGTCAGAGACTCCTTCTGATAGGCTCCTTCAGGTGTTAGTAGCCTATCCTCTCTCCTAAGTAGCCAAACCCTCTTTTCTGGCTATTTAGGGTCTCTGTCTCTGGGGAAACTTTAGATAACGAATGCAAGAGCTCATCAGAGTTCCTCTGCATCTCTCTCTTCACCTTCTGCCAAGGAATCGACTGCTGACCGCGCTGGAAGCCTGCAAAACTGCAACATAGTAGCAAAGATGACTACTGCAACTCTGTAACGCTGATCCTGCCGCCTTCTCGACTGTTTTCCTGGTGGTGCATGCTGTGGGGGTAGTCTGCCTCCTCTCTGCACTAGAAGCTCCGAAGAAATCTCCCGTGGGTCGACGGAATCTTCCCCCTGCTACCGCAGGCACCAAAAAGCTGCATGACCGATCCCTTGGGTCTCCTCTCAGCACAACGAGCGAGGTCCCTCGAATCCAGCAACTCTGTCCAAGTGACTCCCACAGTCCAGTGACTCTTCAGTCCAAGTTTGGTGGAGGCAAGTCCTTGCCTCCCCACGCCAGACTGCATTGTTGGAAACCGCGTCTTTTGCAAATACTCCAGCTTCCGTGCACTTCCGGCGGAAATCCTTTGTGCACAGCCAAGCCTGGGTCCACGGCAATCTAACCTGCATTGCACGACTTTCTAAGTTGGTCTCCGGCGACGTGGGACTCCTTTGTGCAACTTCGGCGAGCACCGTTTCACGCATCCTCGTAGTGCCTGTTTCTGGCACTTCTCCGGGTGCTACATGCTGCTAAGAGGGCTCCTTGTCTTGCTCGACGTCCCCTCTCTCTCCTGGTCCAATTTGCGACCTCCTGGTCCCTCCTGGGCCGCAGCAGCTTCCAAAAACGCTAACCGCACGATTTGCAGCTAGCAAGGCTTGTTGGCGTTCTTTCGGCGGGAAAACACTTCTGCACGACTCTCCACGGCAAGAGGAAGGGGACGTCTCTAGCCCTTTTCGTTCCTGCAGAAACCGCAGCTTCTTCTGTCCAGTAGAAGCTTCTTTGCACCCACAGCCGGCATTTCCTGGGCATTTGCCCATCTCCGACTTGCTTGTGACTTTTGGACTTGGTCCCCTTGTTCCACAGGTACCCTAGATTGGAAATCCACAGTTGTTGCATTGTTGGTTGGTGTCTTTCCTGCATTATTCCTCTATCACGACTTCTTTGTCTTTTGGGGAACTTCAGTGCACTTTGCACTCACTTTTCAGGGTCTTGGGGAGGGCTAATTTTCTAACTCTCACTATTTTCTAATAGTCCCAGCGACCCTCTACAAGGTCACATAGGTTTGGGGTCCATTCGTGGTTCACATTCCACTTTTGGAGTATATGGTTTGTGTTGCCCCTATCCCTATGTGTCCCCATTGCATCCTATTGTAACTATGCATTGTTTGCACTGTTTTCTAAGACTATACTGCATATTTTTGGTATTGTATACATATAACTTGTGTATAATTGCTATCCTCATACTGAGGGTACTCACTGAGATACTTTGGCATATTGTCATAAAAATAAAGTACCTTTATTTTTAGTATATCTGTGTATTGTGTTTTCTTATGATATTGTGCAAGTGACACTAGTGGTACTGTAGTAGCTTCACACGTCTCCTAGTTCAGCCTAAGCTGCTCTGCTAAGCTACCATTATCTATCAGCCTAAGCTGCTAGACACCCTATACACTAATAAGGGATAACTGGGCCTGGTGCAAGGTGCAAGTACCCCTTGGTACTCACTACAAGCCAGTCCAGCCTCCTACATTGGTTGTGCAGCAGTGGGATAAGTGCTTTGAGACTACTTACCACTCTTGTCATTGTACTTTTCATAAGAGAAAAATATACAAAACAGGTTCAGTGTGTGTACACAGTGCTAAAAAGTTTTGCATTTCCTCTTTTCACTCTTTTCTAAGTGCTGAAAAGTACTTCTAAACTTTCAAAAAGTTCTTAAAAGTTTAAAAAGTTTTTTTCTGTCTTTCTAAAAAGTTCTGAAAACTTTTTTCTCTTTTTCTATCACTTTAACTCTCTCTAAAAATGTCTGGCACAGGCCAAAATGTTGACTTGTCTAAGATTGCATATGATCACCTTAGCTGGAAAGGAGCAAGGAGTCTCTGCGTAGAGAGAGGTTTGAGTGTAGGGAAGAATCCTTCCTTGGAACTATTGCTTAATATGCTTAGAGAACAAGATAAGGCCAAGGTGGCCACATCTGTTGAAAAAGTAGCAAATGGTTCTCAATCTGATCCAGGGACACCCCCAGGTAAAGGTTCAGGAAAGAACCTTCTTAGCCTTCCCATTACAAGACAGTCTAGCATAGTTGGTACTGAGGTGGAGTCACATCATACAGATGATGGGCTCTCACATTACACTGTCAGCCAAGCTGTTAGGGTGCCCTCTGTAAGGGACAGGTCTCCTTCTGTCCATTCTCACCATACTTCTGTGTCTAGGAATGTCCCTCCCACCCACCCTGATGACAGAATGTTAGAAAGGGAGCTCAATAGATTGAGAGTGGAGCAATCCAGACTGAAGCTTAAACAGCAACAGCTGGATTTAGATAGACAATCCTTAGAAGTAGAGAAGGAAAGACAGAAATTGGGTTTTGAAACCCATGGTGGCAGCAGCAGTATTCCCCATAGTCATCCTGTAAAAGAGCATGATTCCAGGAATCTGCACAAGATAGTTCCCCCTTATAAGGAGGGGGATGACATTAACAAGTGGCTTGCTGCACTTGAGAGGGCCTGTGTTGTACAGGATGTCCCTCAAAGGCAGTGGGCTGCTATCCTATGGCTATCATTTAGTGGAAAAGGTAGGGATAGGCTCCTTACTGTGAAAGAAAGTGATGCCAATAATTTCCATGTTCTTAAGAATGCACTCCTGGATGGTTATGGCTTAACCACTGAACAATACAGGATAAAGTTCAGAGAGACCAAAAAGGAGGCTTCACAAGACTGGGTTGATTTCATTGACCATTCAGTGAAGGCCTTGGAGGGGTGGTTACATGGCAGTAAAGTTACTGATTATGACAGCCTGTATAACTTGATCCTGAGAGAGCATATTCTTAATAATTGTGTGTCTGATTTGTTGCACCAGTACTTAGTGGACTCTGATCTGACCTCTCCCCAAGAATTGGGAAAGAAGGCAGACAAATGGGTCAGAACAAGGGTGAACAGAAAAGTTCATACAGGGGGTGACAAAGATGGCAATAAGAAGAAAGATGGTGAAAAATCTCAAGATAAGCATGGGGATAAGGGTAAAACCAAAGATCCTTCTTCAAATCTTAAACACTCTTCAGAGGGTGGGGATAAAACAAATTCTTCCTCTTCTTCTCAACCCACACACATTAAAAAGCCTTGGTGCTTTGTGTGTAAAAACAAAGGCCATAGGCCAGGGGATAAGTCCTGTCCAGGTAAACCCCCTGAGCCTACCACCACTAATACATCAAGCTCTAGTGCCCCTAGCAGTAGTGGTACTAGTGGTGGGACTGCTGGCAACAGTCAAGCTAAGGGTGTAGTTGGGTTCACTTATGGGTCCATAGTAGAAACTGGGGTAGTCACTCCCAAGACAGTTTCTGTCACACCTAGTGGCACTGGCCTTGCCACACTGGCTGCTTGTCCCCTTACAATGGATAAGTACAGGCAGACAGTTTCAATCAATGGTGTTGAGGCCTTGGCCTACAGGGACACAGGTGCCAGTATCACTTTGGTGACTGAAAACCTAGTGCATCCTGAACAACACATCATTGGACAACAGTACAAGATTATTGATGTCCATAACTCCACTAAGTTTCTTCCCTTAGCTATAATTCAGTTTAGTTGGGGTGGAGTTACTGGTCCTACGCAGGTGGTGGTATCACCTAGCTTACCTGTAGACTGTCTCTTAGGTAATGACCTAGAGGCCTCAGGTTGGGCTGATGTAGAGTTTTATGCCCATGCAGCCATGTTGGGCATCCCAGAGGAATTGTTCCCTCTCATTTCAACTGAAATGAAAAAGCAAAGGAGAGAAGGCCTGAAAACTCAGGATCCCTCTCCATCAACAGGTAAAAAGGGTATCACAGTATCCCCTAACCACCCTACCATTCAGGATACCATTCCTGTGGTGGGAGAAACCTCTCCTGGGGTGGCACCTGTTCCAAGGGAATCATCAGTTGGCAAAACTGTAATCCCTGAGGTGGAAGTACCTCTCTGTGGGATAACTAACATTGGTGAGAAAAAGAGCACCATTTTAGTTAACATGGAGCATCCCTCCAACCCTCCCAGAGAAACTTTAGTGCAGAAACCCTGCACTACCTCACAACACTTAGGTCAGCATCCCTGCCCTAGTGTGGAGCTCATAGGACAGCATCCCTGCCCTGCTCCAACTCAAGAGAAACAGCATCCCTGTTCTCTCTTCCAGCCATATGGACAAAGTTTTTGCCCAGCTATGGCTTTATTGAGACAGCATCCCTGTCTGGCATTTCCATCACTACAAATAGGTTCAGTGGACAATTCCCACTGCTCTAAACTAAAACTTACTGATAGAAACTCTGAAAATACATCTTCACATTGTTGCTTAGCTAAAAAACTTCAAACAGGGTGGTTTACATCCCCACAAGGAAGTAACCATATAGTGGATGATAAAGGGAGTAACCAGTCTATTGCAGAGCTACTCTCTACTTATCACCACTTAGACAATAAAGTCTCAACTGGCCAAGGTTAGCCTTATTGTCCTTCGTTTGGGGGGGGGTTGTGTGAGAAAGTAGTCTCTTTCTAGCCTTGTTACCCCCACTTTTGGCCTGTTTGTGAGTGTATGTCAGGGTGTTTTCACGGTCTCACTGGGATCCTGCTAGCCAGGGCCCAGTGCTCATAGTGAAAACCCTATGTTTTCAGTATGTTTGTTATGTGTCACTGGGACCCTGCTAGTCAGGACCCCAGTGCTCATAAGTTTGTGGCCTATATGTATGTGTTCCCTGTGTGGTGCCTAACTGTCTCACTGAGGCTCTGCTAACCAGAACCTCAGTGGTTATGCTCTCTCTGTACAAATTGTCACTAACAGGCTAGTGACCAATTTTACCAATTTACATTGGCTTACTGGAACACCCTTATAATTCCCTAGTATATGGTACTAAGGTACCCAGGGTATTGGGTTTCAGGAGATCCCTATGGGCTGCAGCATTTCTTTTGCCACCCATAGGGAGCTCTGACAATTCTTACACAGGCCTGCCACTGCAGCCTGAGTGAAATAACGTCCACGTTATTTCACAGCCATTTTACACTGCACTTAAGTAACTTATAAGTCACCTATATGTCTAACCTTTACCTGGTAAAGGTTAAGTGCAAAGTTACTTAGTGTGAGGGCACCCTGGCACTAGCCAAGGTGCCCCCACATTGTTCAGAACCAATTCCCTGAACTTTGTGAGTGCGGGGACACCATTACACGCGTGCACTACATATAGGTCACTACCTATATGTAGCTTCACAATGGTAACTCCGAATATGGCCATGTAACATGTCTAAGATCATGGAATTGCCCCCTCTATGCCATCCTGGCATTATTGGTACAATTCCATGATCCCAGTGGTCTGTAGCACAGACCCTGGTACTGCCAAACTGCCTTTCCTGGGGTTTCACTGCAGCTGCTGCTGCTGCCAACCCCTCAGACAGGTTTCTGCCCCCCTGGGGTCAAGCCAGGCTTGTCCCAGGATGGCAGAACAAAGGACTTCCTCTGAGAGAGGGTGTTACACCCTCTCCCTTTGGAAAATGGTGTGAAGGCAGGGGAGGAGTAGCCTCCCCCAGCCTCTGGAAATGCTTTCTTGGGCACAGATGTGCCCAATTCTGCATAAGCCAGTCTACACCGGTTCAGGGACCCCTTAGCCCCTGCTCTGGTGCGAAACTGGACAAAGGAAAGGGGAGTGACCACTCCCCTGACCTGCACCTCCCCTGGGAGGTGTCCAGAGCTCCTCCAGTGTGCTCCAGACCTCTGCCATCTTGGAAACAGAGGTGCTGCCAGCACACTGGACTGCTCTGAGTGGCCAGTGCCACCAGGTGATGTCAGAGACTCCTTCTGATAGGCTCCTTCAGGTGTTAGTAGCCTATCCTCTCTCCTAAGTAGCCAAACCCTCTTTTCTGGCTATTTAGGGTCTCTGTCTCTGGGGAAACTTTAGATAACGAATGCAAGAGCTCATCAGAGTTCCTCTGCATCTCTCTCTTCACCTTCTGCCAAGGAATCGACTGCTGACCGCGCTGGAAGCCTGCAAAACTGCAACATAGTAGCAAAGACGACTACTGCAACTCTGTAACGCTGATCCTGCCGCCTTCTCGACTGTTTTCCTGGTGGTGCATGCTGTGGGGGTAGTCTGCCTCCTCTCTGCACTAGAAGCTCCGAAGAAATCTCCAGTGGGTCGACGGAATCTTCCCCCTGCTACCGCAGGCACCAAAAAGCTGCATGACCGGTCCCTTGGGTCTCCTCTCAGCACGACGAGCGAGGTCCCTCGAATCCAGCAACTCTGTCCAAATGACTCCCACAGTCCAATGACTCTTCAGTCCAAGTTTGGTGGAGGTAAGTCCTTGCCTCCCCACGCCAGACTGCATTGTTGGAAACCGCGTCTTTTGCAAATACTCCGGCTTCCGTGCACTTCCGGCGGAAATCCTTTGTGCACAGCCAAGCCTGGGTCCACGGCACTCTAACCTGCATTGCACGACTTTCTAAGTTGGTCTCCGGCGACGTGGGACTCCTTTGTGCAACTTTGGCGAGCACCGTTTCACGCATCCTCGTAGTGCCTGTTTCTGGCACTTCTCCGGGTGCTACCTGCTGCTAAGAGGGCTCCTTTTCTTGCTCGACGTCCCCTCCCTCTCCTGGTCCAATTTGCGACCTCCTGGTCCCTCCTGGGCCGCAGCAGCTTCCAAAAACGCTAACCGCATGATTTGCTGCTAGCAAGGCTTGTTGGCGTTCTTTCGGCGGGAAAACACTTCTGCACGACTCTCCACGGCAAGTGGGATCCGTCCACCAAAGGGGAAGTCTCTAGCCCTTTTCATTCCTGCAGAAACCGCAGCTTCTTCTGTCCAGTAGAAGCTTCTTTGCACCCACAGCTGGCATTTCCTGGGCATTTGCCCATCTCCGACTTGCTTGTGACTTTTGGACTTGGTCCCCTTGTTCCACAGGTACCCTAGATTGGAAATCCACAGTTGTTGCATTGTTGGTTGGTGTCTTTCCTGCATTATTCCTCTATCACGACTTCTTTGTCTTTTGGGGAACTTCAGTGCACTTTGCACTCACTTTTCAGGGTCTTGGGGAGGGCTAATTTTCTAACTCTCACTATTTTCTAATAGTCCCAGCGACCCTCTACAAGGTCACATAGGTTTGGGGTCCATTTGTGGTTCACATTCCACTTTTGGAGTATATGGTTTGTGTTGCCCCTATCCCTATGTGTCCCCATTGCATCCTATTGTAACTATACATTGTTTGCACTGTTTTCTAAGACTATACTGCATATTTTTGGTATTGTATACATATAACTTGTGTATAATTGCTATCCTCATACTGAGGGTACTCACTGAGATACTTTGGCATATTGTCATAAAAATAAAGTACCTTTATTTTTAGTATATCTGTGTATTGTGTTTTCTTATGATATTGTGCAAGTGACACTAGTGGTACTGTAGTAGCTTCACACGTCTCCTAGTTCAGCCTAAGCTGCTCTGCTAAGCTACCATTATCTATCAGCCTAAGCTGCTAGACACCCTATACACTAATAAGGGATAACTGGGCCTGGTGCAAGGTGCAAGTACCCCTTGGTACTCACTACAAGCCAGTCCAGCCTCCTACACTAACCTACTCTTGTGGGCTTTAGCCACGCCCATCACACGCCCATCACTTTCATTCCTTCCATGGCTTGCCTTTCAAAATTCCCTGATTTCATAGGTAAATGCTTTACGTTTGTCCCGCCTGAGGCTGCTTTGTTACCGCCTTGGAGACTGAGCCTGTTACATGGATTATTGCACAATTGGCCTTAGTGTGGTGCACTACTTTTTTCTTTTGCCTCTCCGCTTCGTGCTCCATGGTCATATGTTGTTTCTTCCTCTTCCTTGTTTTTGGGCATGCTGCTGTTTCTTTTCAGTGTCTGCGCCCAGAGGCTGCAAGCTGGAGGGGGGTTCTTTTTTATTTATTTATTTTTTACATGACTACCACTTACATATGTGAAGTTTAATATAGCGCAAACTCAATCGGAGGTGCACTTTACATGAGTACCACTTACGTACGTGAAGTTTCATACAGTGCGAACTCGTTCGGAGGAATTACATGAGTTCCACAAGTTTAACATTTGAAAAATATACAAACTGGCACATAAAAAAACAGAAAAAAAAACAAAAATCCTCAATGCAGCTCTCCCGGCACAGTAGGAGAGCTGGTTACTACAACATTCAATACACTTGGGAAACTCACCCCTTAATGCTTTGCAGGGCATTTTTTTTCAAAACATTTTGGCCCATAACTCAGTCTTTGGTGGTCCTATGACAATGGGACCACCACCTAACCTTTCAGCATGCCACACTCTTTCTGTCCAGGCCATCTCTGGGTCCCCACACTGGGTTGGGGGGGGGGCAAAATTGTAAATTCACCCACCATTCAGTGTCTTTTTAAGCTCTCAGGGCTGGAATTTTTGTTTTAGGGCTCGGAGTAGTTTGTGTTTTTAAGGGCCTTGTTTGTAATATTATTGAAGTAGGCTTGCTAGGCCTGAAAATGTGTAAGGCACTATGCCCTCTAGGGGCTAAATATATGGTTACACTGCATTATTTTCTGCCATTCTTTTCATGTGGTTATGCCCTCTAGGGGTTGACAATATGGTTATATGACCATGTTTCTTACAAATGCTATTTTTATTATGGTGCCTCTAGAGGCTGTTCTGAGCATTACAGTCAAAATACTGCAATGTTAGCCGCACTCAGAAACTCACCCCATAATGCTTTGTGGGGCATTCCTTTTACAAAACATTTTTGCTCATAACTCACAATGTGGTGGTCCTGGGACAATGAGATCACCATCAAAATGTTCGACACAACACAGTCTTTCTGTCTGAGTCATCTCTGGGTCCCCACACTAGGTTGGGAGAGGCCCAAAATAATAACCCCTCCCACCATTCAGTGTCTTTTTAAGTTTTCTCATGCCTGGAACTTTTGTTTTACACCTGAGAGTAGTTTGTGTTTTAAGAGCCTTGTTTGTAATGCTATTCAAATAGTCCTTTAAAATGTGCACTGTGCTATGCCCTCTAGGGGCTAAATACATGGTTACATTGCATTACTTTCTGTCATTCACTTTTCAGGTGGTGATGCTCTCTAGGGGCTGACCATATGGTTCCATGACCATGTTTCTTACAAATGCTATTTTTATTGTGATGTCCTCTAGGGGTTGTTCTGAGCATCACAGTCAAAATACTACAATGTTTGCTGCACTCAGAAACTCGGCCCATAATGCTTTGTGGGGCATTCCATTTACAAAACATATTTGCCCATAACTCACCATGTATTGGTCACAAGGAAAATGGGACCACCATCAAAATGTTCAGTACAATGCAATGGTTTTGTCTAGGTCATCTCTGGGGCACCATACCAGGTTGTGGGGGTCCCCAAAACAATAACCCCCCCCACCATTCAGTGTCTTTTTAAGTTCTCTCATGGCTGGAATTTTTATTTTACAGCTGGGAGTAGTTTGTCTTGTAATGGGCTCTAGAGGCTGACTATATGGGTACATGACCATGTTTCTTACAAATATTATTTTTATTATGGTGCCTTATGGCGGCTTTTCATAGCATTACAGTTAAGCTACTACAATATTCACTGCACTCAGAAACTCTCCCCATAATGCTTTGCAGGGCATTCCATTTACAAAACAGTTTTACCCATAACACACTGTATGGTGGTCCTAGGACAATGAGGCCACCATCTAAACGGTCAGCATGACATGCTCTTTCTGTCTATGTCATCAGTGGGCCCCCCCCCAAGTTGGGGAGGCAAAGTAATAATGATATAAAAAATATAATAAAAAATGGTAATATTTTCATTTTTTTTTTGCTGCAGAAGAAGGTAAATGGAAGTGCTTTAGTTATATGCTGGGTCACTGGAATTATGTGGCAGAGAGGACCAAATTATATGGCAGGGATGACCACTTTATGTGGCAAGGAAAGTCCAGTTCTGCATTCACAATGCCAATAGCTCTCACTCAAGGAAATGTGAGACCTTTTGTATTGCAAATGCTATTGTTTTTCTTTGTAAAACATCTACTCCAGTTTCAGGCCCTTTAAGGTCTGCTACTACCCACACCTCTTGTTGAAAGGTGGGTCCATGCTCTTCTTCTGAAGAAGTATTTCTTTATGGCACTCTCCAAACAATTTGTTGTGTAGCCACTCCTCTTGGAAAATGTTCAGTAGCACCACCTTCAGAGTCAGCTTTTTCACTTAGTGCTTTAAGGCTAGGTTCTAAAGCCAGTATGGTACCAGAATAGGGTTGTCAGAACACCTTAGGCATAAATATTGTGTTCTAAATATAGTTTACAAAAACATCGCCCTATGGAGTAAATAATGGTACATTTACACGCAATGGGACAATATTTTTATAAATGATATTTACAATAATATTTACAACAATTGTGTCAAGCAATATTCTGGCGCTGTAATTCTAACATACGCCCTTAGGACCTGTCTTCTTGCCTTTCCGACTCTATGGCGAAGGTGTCACAATAGCTCAACTCTGAAGGCATCAGCCACAAGAACATTTGCCCACTGAGATATGCAGTTCAGGCTGTTGGAGCAGGAGCTTGACTCCTTAATGTGGAATGCAATATTTTCTTGTTCATCAAGAAAAAGGCCTTCCTGTTAGAATATGGAGACAATAACTATTTATTGACTTTTGCCTTGACAGTACAGTCATGACAAATGCCCAACTGTTGTGAAAAATTGATTTTTTAATATGAGAGATCTGCACTTACCACAAAGGCACACCCTATAAGCTGTTTAAAATGCTTTTAAAATCAATAGCAAGCATTGGTTATGCCAGTGCATCTGTCTTGCAATGTGTGCACAGGGTGGTGCTATTGTACCATGCATGCGAAATCGTGAAATGGAAAATCACTGAACCCGCGTCACCAGCAACATAATGTGGTCAGAGGTATCCATATTGGAATGCTGAATCAACTAATATAATTATGTTAGTCTCAATCTCCACTATGAGGCCACCTACTTGGGCCTACTGGTCCTCCACCCCTTTCCTAGGAGTTTTCGTATCTTGCTCAACTTCTGTTCTATGTCCCTTTCCTATGTCCCTTCTATCATCTTCCATCATTTTGAATCTACCAGTGTACCCTCTTGTACCATCTGATATCTAACCCCTCCTAGTCGCGGCCCAGTGCTTAACAGCACATTGACATTGTTGGTGAGGTCTAGAGGGACAAAGATTGCTCATTCACACACAAACAAGGCATTCCTCTGCACATTTGCTGCAAAACACATGCAAGTCCAATTTCCTCAAAGCCATTGCCCAGGGCAGGGTTCTGCAAAGTCAGTCCTGGAGAGCCGGGTCCATGCCAGATTTTTAGCATATCCACATTTAGAAAAATGTAGATTTCTGAAACATATTTTTTCTAAATGTGGATATGCTAAAAACCTGGCATGGACCCGGCTCTCCAGGACCGACTTTGCAGAACCCTGGCCTAGGGAAGATCAAGGATAATCAACTGCATCATGTACCCCCTCCCCCAAGCTGCAGATTTAAAAACTCATGCTATATGTTGTGCGCCATCATCTTTTGGATCAGGGCTTCTGACATGATTGTGAGATCTGCTTCAGAAGTGTGGCCATCATGCTCTCGCATTACAGAACTCAATAATAATATGCAACGCCCTGAGGGCATGTCACAGGACCAAGGCGTGGAGTCTTGGACCAAGAGGGTTTTTGCTGTCTGCCTCCTGAGGAGGACGTGGTTGCTGAATTTCAGGGCAATCTGGCTCTCCGCGCTGGTGGTACTTAGTTGTATCGCCCTTGAATTGCCTAAGAAATGGTCATTCCCTTTAGTAATTAAAAAACACATCAAATGGTTGCCATCAAGGCCAGGAACCATTTCAGCCATGCAAGAGCCAGGAGGAAAAACAATGGTGGGTGCAGAGAGGAGCAAGGGGGGTCCCCACTGTCAAAAGTGAAAAACATCTAAGGGTTGAAGAATACGTAGAGGCAGGAAACTGTGGATGTGGGAGGAGCGAGAGGGATAGTACAAGATGTGCGCAGAGGATCATGGGACAGAAAACAGAAGAGGAAAGGAGCGAAGGTAAATACAGATAAAGATGGAGGAGGCTTGGAGGGGGAACAGAGAGAGAGGGCGGCAGCATCTCCAGGAGGGAGGAGGGTCAGAGGGGAGTCAAAGAGGAGAGAGGTTGAGGAAATAAGAAAAGAAGAAGGTTTAAAGGGGAGAGAGAGAAACCATCACCCAAAGTACAGAAAGAAAAAAGGTAGGGCCATTAAGCCCCATTCTCCCTTTAAAAGAATGGGGAAGAACAAAATAGGGGAAAAAGGTAGCTAAAGGGAGGACATAAAAAAGAAAGAAAAAATTAACAAAAACTAACCTGATAGTAAATTTTACCAAGAAGGCTACTCACCAGGTTGGTTTTGTTGCCTGGTGAAAGCCATTCTTTGTGTAACATTCATCCCAGCAGGCTCAATGAAAACGATTTCTCAGAACCATGGGCTAGATGTGCTAAAAAAAATAATTGCAGAGGGTAGCCACAAATTGTCCACCAACTTTTCGCTACCAGTAAGATTTTTTGCAAATTGAGCTATGAACTAATTGGCCTGTTTACAAAATAGGAAATTGGAGCAAGTCGCAGATTGGCCTGAATATTAATTGGCTGATCACAAATTATGGCTCATTGCACTCGGCTGCGAAGACAGGGGTGTTGACACACAAGGGTTAGCAGACCACCATGCCCATCTTTGCATTTCAAAACTGAACACTTTTTTAAAACAAAAAGTTTTCAAATTCGAGAAATTTAAACTGTTTGCACTCGAGATGTTTCTACCTTGATTCCCTTTCCAAATCAGTTGGCACCCGAACTTGGGAGTCGGTAACTGATCAATTGTTTGAGATCGAAATCAGGGCAGCAAACCATTGTTATATCAAGTTGTGGACCCCAGCTTCCAAACTGCTATTCGGAACCAATTTCTAGAGCTATTTACTGATTCAGGAAGACTCTTCTGAATCGATAAGTGGGTTTAGTACATCCAAAAATACTTTTCAGCAATGCAAATTCTCTGAATTAGGGAAACAGACGGTTTGCAAATGTCAAGAAAGCTGATACATCTGCCCCCTGTTTCTTCAGGCTGGTTGTTCCTTACAAATGCATAAAACCAGGCTGGTGTTAGTCGCTCCAGACTGACTGCTAGTTTGAAAGTTCAGTGGACCAGTGTGCCCACTCCAAGGTAGGTATTTTTTCAAAGTGCCACAGGTCTGAATCCTGGTGGGTCCATTCAGCATTACATGCCTCTGAAGAAGATGTGATGAGCACCATTGAGCTGGCTAGGTATGACCATCTATAATGATTGCCAAGTAACGACTTCCGTGCTCAGTGTACAGATAGACTATGTTGTTGTTCTAGGGGCGAGTTAAAGTCCTTAGAATATATGTAAGGCCAAGAGTAGTTATTTGAGTGAGAGAATACAAGTTGGTTGTATGACAGAACCACACATACCAGAACAACGCATGTCTTAACAACGCGGTCGGAACCACAACCGCGTCTTTTCCACGCATGCCTTTACCATGCATGCCTTTACAATGAATTTCATGCTTAGTCAAGGCATATGTGGAAATGGCATGCGTGGTGCTGTCATACAATCCCCCACCCACCCTGAGGTCCAAAACTACCCCCACCCCTAATAACCCTAATAATTAAACTACCCAGACAGCCTCCCCCCGCCCTGAGCCCTAAAACCTTCTCCCACCCCTAATAACTAAACTATCACGGCTCCCCATTCACCCTAAGCCCTAAAAATAAACTACCCCAACACCATCCACTCCCACCCCTAACAAATAAACTACCCCGACTCCCTCACCCACCCTTAGCCCTAATTCCACCCACCGCTAAAATTTAGCCAACAAACCCTGCCCCAGCCCCCCTTACCTCACTGCATCCTCCCCCGATTGTTCCTCCTCTTCTCTCCTCCCTCCTCCCCACTTCCTTAAACCTTCCCAACCCCTAAAAAATAAACTACCCAGTCCCCCCACCCACCCTAGGCCCTAAAAGCTAAACTTCCCTAAACCCCTCCACCCCGCCTCTAAAAACAAAAAGTATAGACAGCCACCCCACCCACCCTAAGCCCTTAATCCACCCCAAACCCTGCCCCAACCCCACTTACCTCAGCACGTCCTCTCCCGAGCTTTCTGCCTTTTTCTCTGCCTTAACCACACATATGCGTAGTTTCATTCATGCGTGGGTAAGGCAGAGAAAAAGGCATGCGTTGTTCCAGCAAGCGTTGTTGTGCTTGCGTGTTTTCAATGCGTTGTTTAGGACGTTTCCCATACAAGTTTGATGTCCAGGGAAGATTCAAGTGTGTCTGCAACCCGAAACTTTTCCACCTGTAAACTGCACTGTTCATTTCAAAAGTCTTAACCTAGATGTCACATTCACGAACAATTTTATGACACAACAGGGCTGCTGTACAAACAGTGCCCCAGGTGCACCACAGGATTTGTGTGTCCATTCTCTCTGCCTCCGAGTAACTCTAGTATTACAGAAGAAGGCACAGAAGTGTGTGTCCTCTTCTGTATTACAGATAGTCCCAATGCAAATAGAGCACCAGCGCTATCTGCAGGGGGCGTTCCCTCATTAGCATTGGGGTGTAGCCGCCTCCTAATGAGGGAAACACTTTGCCTCTGTGTCTGCTCCCTATTAAGGACATGGAGGTAGTGGCAAGGAGGCCATCAGGAGGCACGCTGCCTGTGAGCCACAAAAAGGCGGTGCTCAGTTAGTGCCCCCCCCCCCGAGTGTGAGCCCTGCTAGGTGGGACGGGGCATTTCATGGACCGCCCTCAAAGATAACCCTGAAACTACCCCCGGGCATTCTCCGTCACCTTTTCAAAGGACGGACAGGCATGGGTGTAGGTCAGTAATATTGGGGGGGGGGGAGCTTCAGATTTTCTAACAATCAGGCTGGCATATAATGTTAAAATGCATTATATGACAAGCAGGGCTCCTGAGAAGGATCTAAGGGGCAGTGGAAAGGGAGAGGAATGTGCATTTGTAGGGGCAAGAGAACAAAAAAACTAATATTTTTGAAGACTTTCAAAACAGAGACAGGAAGAGTGTGTGCACATTTTTCTTTGTGTTTATTTAAAAATCCTGGTGAAATCCGACAGGCACTTCACCATACCCAGAAACACAAAAGACGATGGGGTTCAATCAATCAATCAATCATTGAATTTATAAAGCGCTCTACATACCCGTGAGGGTTTCAAGGCGCTGGGGGGGGGCTGTTGTTACTGATCGAAGAGCCAGGTCTTGAGGAGTCTTCTGAAGGTGAGTAGGTCTTTGGTCTGTCGCAGGTTGGTAGGGAGGGTGTTCCAGGTTTTGGCGGCAAGGTATGAGAAGGATCTGCCGCCTGAGGTTTTTCGTTGGATGCGGGGGACGACGGCGAGGGCAAGGTTTGCAGAGTGGAGCTGATGGGTGGGGGTGTAGAAGCTGAGTCTGTTGTTCGGGTAGGCTGGTCTGGTGTCGTGGAGCGCTTTGTGAGCGTGGGTAAGAAGCTTGAAAGTGATCCTCTTGTCCATGGGGAGCCAGTGAAGGTTTCTCAGGTGGTGGGAGATGTGGCTGCGGTGGGGTACGTCAAGGATCAGCCGGGCGGAGGCGTTTTGGATGCGTTGGAGGCATAGTAGGTCTTTTGCTGGGATGCCTGTGTAGAGTGCGTTGCTGTAGTCTAGCCTGCTGCTGACGAGGGCCTGTGTCACCGTTCTTCTTGTTTCTGTCGGGATCCACTTGTAGATCCTACGGAGCATGCGGAGGAGGAGACTGCGTTGACCTGTTTAGACATGGTGAGGGAGGAGTCGAGGATGAAGCCCAGGTTGTGTGCGTGGTCGGTTGGTGTTGGTGGGGTTCCTAGTGCGGTAGGCCACCAGGAGTCATCCCAGGCGGAGGGGGTGGGTCCGAGGATGAGGACCTCCGTCTTGTCCGAATTGAGTTTCAGACGGCTGCTTCTCATCCATTCGGCGATGGATTTCATTCCCTCGTGGAGGTTGGTTTTGGCTGTGCGCGGGTCTTTGGTGAGCGAGAGGATGAGCTGGGTGTCGTCGGCATAGGTGAGAATGTTGAGGTTGTGTTGTTGGGCCACTTGTGCGAGGGGGGCCATGTAGATATTGAACAGCGTCGGGCTGAGGGATAAGCCTTGGGGGACACCGCAGATGATGTCGGTGACTTCGGAGCGGAAGGGGGGGAGGAGGACTCTCTGAGTTCTGCCAGAGAGGAATGAGATGATCCAGTCGAGGGCTTTTCCTTGGATTCCAGTTTCGTGGAGGCGTGATTCCAGGGTGCGGTGGCAGACTGTGTCGAAGGCAGCAGATAGGTCCAGGAGGATGAGGGCTGATGTTTCGCCGTTGTCCATTTGACGTCTGATGTCGTCTGTGGCGGCGAGAAGGGCGGTCTCAGTGCTGTGGTTTTGTCTGAAGCCGGATTGGGAGGGAGCCAGGATGTCGTTGTCTTTGAGGTGGCTGGTTAGTTGTGTGTTGACAATTTTTTCAATCACCTTCGCTGGGAAGGGGAGTAGGGAGATCGGTCGGAAATTCTTGAGGTCGTTGGGATCTACTTTGGGCTTCTTGAGGAGGGCGCGGATTTCAGTGTGCTTCCAACTTTCCGGGAAAGTCGCTGTTTCGAAGGAGATGTTGATGACCTTCCATAGTTGGGGGGCGATGGTGGAGTCGGCTTTGTTGTATAGGTGGTGGGGGCAGGGGTCTGACGGTGATCCTGAGTGGATGGAGTTCATGATCTTGCGTGTCCCCGTGTCATTGACTTTGGTCCAGGAGGTCCGGCGGTTTGCATAGGTGGAACTTTCGCGGGTGGGGTCTGGCGTGGGAGTGGCGTTGAAGCTGTCGTGGATGTCAGTGATCTTCCGGTGGAAGAAGGTGGACAGTGCGTTGCAGAGTTCTTGGGATGGAGGGATGTCGTTGACGTTGGCGCTGGCGCTGGGGTTGGAGAGTTCTTTCACGATGCTGAAGAGCTCTTTGCTGTTGTGTGCGTTGTTGTCCAGGCGGTCTTTGAAGTGGGATCGTGTGGCTTGTCTGATGAGTTGGTGGTGTCTGCGGGTGGCGTCCTTGTGGGCTGTGAGGCTGTCAGGTGTGCGTTTGAGGAGCCATTCCTTTTTTAGTTTCAGTTCAGTTTTTTGGGTTTCTTGAGTGGCGTGAGGGTGTTGGCGCAATCGTTGATCCACAGAGTGAGGTTGTAGGCGGCGGTGTCTGAGTCGGTGAGGTGTGAGGGTGGGTTCTGGGCGAGGGTGTTGGTAAGCTGGTCTTCCGTAACTTTGCTCCAGCATCGGCGGGGTGGTTGTTGGGTGCGATGGTGCTCGGTATGTTTCTTGTAGGTGAAGTGGATGCAGTGGTGGTCGGTCCAGTGGATTACGGCGGTGTGGTTGAAGGTGACGTGGGCGCTTGAGGAGAAGATGGGATCAAGTGTGTGGCCGGCGATGTGGGTTGGTGTGTTTACGAGTTGTCTGAGGCCGTGGTTGGTGAGGTTGTCGATCAGAGTAATGGAGTTGGTGTCGTTGTTGTTCTCCAGGTGGAAATTTAGGTCCCCGAGGAGGATGTAATCCGTTGAGGTGAGTGCGTGGGTGCTGGTGAGGTCGGCGATGGATTCGCTGAAAGGTGCTCATGGTCCGGGAGGTCTGTAGATGAGCGTCCCTCTGAGAATGGTTTTGGGGTCAGTGTGGATGCGGAAGTGTAGGTGTTCGGCGGTCTTGAGGGTGTCATCAGTGTGGGTGTAGACCTTGAGGGTGGATTTGTAGGCGATAGCTATTCCTCCTCCGATTCCATTGGTGCGGTCCCTTCGGATGATCTTGTAGCCGTCCGGGATGGCTATTGCGATGTCGGGCGCCGAGGAGTCGTTCCACCAGGTTTCGGTCAGGAAGGCTACGTCTGGGGCGGTGGAGTCGAGCAGGTCCCAGAGCTCGATGGCGTGCTTGCGTGCGGAGCGGGTGTTGAGGAGTATGGAGTGGAGGTGGTTAGTTTCGGTCTTTGTTGGTTTCCTTGTTCTGTTGCAGGTGAATCTGCAGGTGCGGCATGAGAAGGGTCCGTGGGTGTTCCTTGGTGAGGCCTGGAAGCATGCTGTGATGCGGCCGGGATTGAGGGCGTTGAGTTGGTCGGGCGTGTAGTGGTGTCTGGAGGTGCAGAGGTCTCGCGGACCGGGGGGGGTGGTGCCGGGGGCGGTCCAAGCGCGGACGGGCACAGACAGGCTTGCCTCTGTCGCGCCAGCGGTGCGCCCGCTGCGCATCAGGAGGGGGGAGGCAGGAGCAGCGGGGAGGCGGGAGGGAGCGGCGAATGGGGGCGCGAGGGGGGTGGGCCGCAGGGAGCCAGCGGCGGGGAAATCGGCTCACAGAGAGCCGGCAAGGGGGAGCGCACAAGGGGCAAAAGTGGCAGAAAAAAATGGAAAAAAGGCACAGAAGGAAACTGAGGAATGAACGGCACAGTAATTCAAGGCACAGAAAACGAGTCACAATTACATGAACGGCACAATAATTCAAGGCACACAAAACGAGTCACAAAACTTAAAACGGTACAAAGCACAAGTCTAGTGACGCTTACCAGAGCCCACTAGACACCAGGGATGAGGTGCAGGCGGATGCCTGCGGGTGGAGGAGGGCCTCGAACACGCGAGCGGCAGTGTGTGCGGGGTCAAGGACAAGGGCACAGCTTGGGGGTGCTGCGGACGTGGGGGAGCGATCTCCTGACCAAAAGCAGGTCAGAGGTCGCTCACCCTCAACGCGCAGCAACCGCCATTAAGAAGGGAGGGGGGTGGGAGGAGCAGCTGGGAGGCGGGAGGGAGCGGCGAATGTGGGCGCGAGGGGGGCGGGCCGCAGGGAGGCAGCGGCGGGGAAAGCGGCTCACAGAGAGCCGGCAAGCGGGAGCGCACAACGGGCAAAAGCAGCAGAAAAAAACAGAAAAAAGGCACAGAAGGAAACTGAGGAATGAACGGCACAGTAATTCAAGGCCCAGAAAACGAGTCACTGTTACGTGAACGGCACAATAATTCAAGGGACAGAAAACGAGTCACAAAACTTAAAACGGTACAAAGCACAAGTCTAGTGACGCTTACCAGAGCCCACTAGACACCAGGGATGAGGCGCAGGCGGGTGCCTGCGGGTGGAGGAGGGCCTCGAACACGCGAGTGGCAGCATGTGCGGGGTCAAGGACAAGGGCACAGCTTGGTGGTGCTGCGGACATGGGGGAGCGATCTCCTGACCAAAGGCAGGTCAGAGGTCGCTCACCCTCCACGCGCAGCAACCGCCACTTATAATAAGGAGCTGCACACAGGGGACCACCTAGCCCCACCCAGGTAGGACAGCGCCACCTGGGCGGACTCGACCTCACCGTTATAAGAACAGGAGGGAGTGCATAAATTTTCACTGTCTGGAAAATGTGGGATCCAGCTGAACTAGTGTAAATATAAAAACACCTGGACAGTCACCTGTGTGAAAGTACACTTTTAATAGTGATGTCTGCTGGTGTGATAAGAACACCTCTGTGAGAGTAAGGACTCACTGGGTCACCTATCTAAAGGTAAATGGCCAACATGTTTCTGCCCTCTGCAATGAGCCAAGGGCATTCTTCAGGGCCTAGGATCCCTCAAAGTCATGCAACGCAAGGAAAACCTGCTCCGTTCAATGGGAGTGCAGGTGGAATGGTGTAAAAAGTGATATGGGGCCCACCTGAAACAAGGAACTACCTTGTGGAGGCCCTAAACCTAAAGGCTACTAGCCCTAGGACTCCAGGAGGGGAAGTGTCCCCTTATAGTCGCACAAACTCCAAAGGAGGCACTCGCTGTGCGCCTAATCCGTCCCCTCACTGGACCGCTTGAGGTGACTTCACCATACCCGACTGAAAGCACCTGCACCCAACTATTTACCATAAAATACATTTATTAGAGGGGTGTAACTCCCCAAACACCCTCCTGAACCTACCTGCACATAGAAAGGATTCAAACAGCCGCTCCGTCTTTCACTAACGTCCGCCCTCTGGGCCTGTTACTTGTAATAGGGAGCATTGGCACTGTTTGTGCCCGACGCACCTGTTTAACAGTGTACAGCAGTGCAAACACCGACATTAACCGGTTACATAATACAGGGCCGGGTATCAAACAAGCTTCTCTTTGATATTTTACAATGCATGTGATATGTGGCACATATCAGTGACTGTCACCGACCCACAGGGTCACTCGTGAACTGACGCTCTCTTTCCTTATCTCATTTTTGTCACTCACAGTTCGAACTTTGCCTGCAGCCACCACCGACTCCCTGACCCTGTTTGATGTGTTATAAAGCTGACATTAGTTGGCAGCAATAGGGCAGGAGAGGCAAGCAGGGCGCCATATTCTCAAGGGCTTCATGGCCAAGTAGTCAGACTCTGCTGAAACATCTGTAGGCACGGCCATGGCAAACCTTCACCGAAGATCTCCCCTGGCTTCCTGCAGATGCAAGGACCAGGTTTACTGGGTAAAGGCCTAGAACACTGCCAGAAACAGATACCACAATATGTCCCAGCCAGAAACCTTAATGCAAATGTGATCTACCAACAGTCGCTCAAGAGGCAAGTCCTTGGAATACTTCCATTCACAGCGATTTGTGGAACGCCCTAAACCCTTAACTGAAATTCTAATCCCAATCCCATGGGGTTCAGGAAATTCTTAAAAACAGAACATTTTAGACTTGCTTTCAATTGAACTCCCTCCAGCACAGGGGTTATAATTGACAAAAATTGTCCCACCCATACCCTGCTCGTGTAAACCCAAACCTCCCCTTCGCTAGCTGGAGATGTATTTTCTGCCATTCTCTTCGCTACTTTCAAGTAATTTAAAGGCCAGATTCAGCACCTCGTAGCAGCAAGCAGTAAATGCATAGATGCTCTTTTTGGAGAAGGTCTGGTAACTTGAGTTAAGGCTCTTCATGTCTGCCAGGCTGGGCTGTGTGACGTGCATGGTAGGTGGTCGCTGAAAGCATCTCAAAGTGTAGGCCGCTGACATCTCATAGCTTTGTCCCACAACCTGTCCTTGATATCAGCGGCAGATGCCAATGCCCACTGAGGTTGATTCTGTTCCACCCCCTCGGCTGCTGCCCTGGACCCCCCCTCCATACATTGGTGTGGTTGTTTCTCCACCGTCCTCTCCTACAAACTCTAGTTAGACATTGTCCTGTGGTTTCATGTGTGCGGAGGATCAAGGGACTGTTTCTTCAGAGAGGGTTCCCATCATTTTGGTAATCGACCCTCAGATGGACAGCAATGTTTCCAAGGTATTCATTGTGATCTATCAGTGGCTTATGGAGGTCATCCCATTCATGCAGGCAGCCCCACCCAGCTCAAGACCCTTTGAGTGGCAGGAAGGCAAACCAATGGCAAGGCCCCACATTCATTCAACCCCCTCCCTCCCATGCACACCCTGTGATGGACAGAGTCAATCGAAACATAACCAATCACCATTTTATTTATTTCTTTGGGTTTCTGTAAAGCACTGCGTACTACACTGAAGTCCCATGAGTACGGCCGGCGAGGGCCAGAGCTGGGGCTGTGGAGTCAGGGTTACAATTGGCCCTAGACATCAGGAGAGAAGGTTAGTGACATTTGTCCCAGGCAGACAATGTCCTTCCCCCAGCAGCCCCTGCATCTAGGAACACCAGTTGCATCTGGTACCCCTCTTGCAAAAGTGTTCTACTCTAGAACAGTGGTGACCACCCCTGGCATAATGGGATCCCTAGAACAATGCTGATCATTCTTGGCATATTGAGGCATCCTTGGCCTAATGGTGACTACTCGTAGAGTAATGCTGGGTATCACTGGCATATTACAAATGTCTTCACTCGAACTGGGGCCTCCTTGGCACAAGGGTTAGGAGTCCTTATCCTGGGTGTAATGAATGCAGCCCTCAACATCCTAGTGCTTACGTAGCCTCTTCCTTGGTGTCCTGGCATAATGGAGCCTATTCTTGGCATACTGTTGGCATACTTGGCCTATATATACATGGCCTGCATGGCTTAAATGTTTCATTAGAAACAGCTCTTCGGCAGATCTGGAGCGGATAACATATCTGTGGATGAGATAACATTCATATAGGAAGGGGAGCATACCTGGGGTATTTTGGGGATATAAACATAAAAAAATCGATAATTCATAGAAATAAACAGATCAAAAAACTCTTCCGATTGAATGCATTTATGCCTAAATAAAATAAAACAATATTCAAGATGGTTAACAATCGTAAAAAAGGAGAAATTGATATGCAAAGGCACAGAATGGCCTATGGGGACTAGAGGGGTCAAAGGTCATGGAGCAGTAAAGCTGAGTTTCACGCTTATTAGAGTAGATTTACTCGAATGGCTTTAGTGCAAACCACAGTGCAGGAGACCACAAGACTGGTCCCAACCGGAAGTAACACAATCTCAGCCATCCTGCTTGAAAACCATCCCAACGACACATGCTGAGCCTAGGATTACATTCAGAATGTTTTTTGCCACGCGCTGGACTTTCTGAACAGGGCCCAGGCAGGTAGGTCCAGGCCTTAAACATGCCCGTGAGCCGCCTGAGTACAGGTAACACACAAACCCCCTGCCTGCCAACAAAAAAACAACCCACAAAAACACGGTGGGGACCTCTTGGACCTCTGGGCTCAGATTTCTGGGACCGGCTGAGCCCACCCTTGAAAGAACAGCCGAACCGTCTACTCCGAAGGACATTGCTAAACACAGAACTTTCTGACCCCCCAAAAAGACGTGACCGAGCACCACAGCAGCGCCAGACCAGGCAATGAACTCTAAAACCACACAACTGTAGCAACCATCGACCTTTTCACCCCAATAACTACCTCACTGCTTCATAAGTACCCCAAAGCAGAGTTTTCAAACAAATTCTCTAATACTATTAATCCACCAGACACTATTTTGCAAACACTTTTGTATTAGCAATGTATTAATGTATGCTGTATGTACAACAAAGCGCTGGGAAGCCAGTAAAAGGTAAAACGGTGGCGCTACCGCGAGCATAAATGTATAACTTATCGAAACTTGTAGTAAAAAGAAAGTTATAAGAAGCCCCTTAATATGAGAGGAGGAAGACACATGGCAGAGAAAATACATTTTGCAGATTATGCAGCAATAAAAGAACATGCAACAAGGGGAGAAAGCGCGTTTCAAACTGCACAGCACCGTAGGCACTAGGTCAGAATAGTTCATTCTATGCAGGAGCACAAAATGAGTTATCAAAATTTTCTCAATTTCTTAGCCCATCTACTCCTGACCCACTTTATCTTTTCTAAGCCACCAAAACATTCCTCTTACCTCTTCGTTCGTCAGGGTTTGTCCTAACAGATCACCATGTGCCACAAATATCCAGTGCCCTCATACAGCTTTAGTTGACGCACAATACATTCCACTCCGCTAAAAAGCTGGATTCATCCTCGAAACCTTCCTGAATTTTTAAAAAAATGTTGAAATTATCTGTCTAAATTCTTCTCTATAGCAGTTTTGTGCAACATGTCCAGCGACCAGTTCCACTCCATAATCACTCTTCCTTGTGGTCAGCTACTATTGTGTGGCAACAACATCACCGTTACTTTCAGCCACATCTGTCCTTGTGCAGCACCATGGACAGCAGCAGCCTTGGTGCCAGCACCATGGACAGCAGCAGCCTTGGTGCCAGCACCATGGACAGCAGCAGCCCACACCACCAGATCCTGCATTCCTTCTAGGGCGGAAAACCTGACAAGCTCCCCCCCCCCCCCACTTAATTACAGTTCCATTCATGCACAAGCTGTGTAAGGCTTTCTGGTTTTAGCAGCCTCAACAGACCTTTGTGCAGGGCAAAAAAACTGCTACAGTCCCCCACACATAGATACTCAATAACCCCCACAACCAGTGTTTCATTCTCAATCTCCAAGTAGGTCATTTGTGAGGTATTGGGTGAACAGGATATAACCCCCCACCCTTCTCTGTGCCTCTGTAGTGTTATTTCTCTGTGACAGCATCACACTAGACACTGAGGAGCTGGCACTAACTGTGGTGATGGTCTGTGTCTGTCCATCTACAAGCTTGTATATAGTTCCTTCAACAACACTCCCTGTATCTCCCCTAATAATTAGACCGCCTTACTCAGGGCGTCTAAATTCTTTGGAAGCTCTCTTTTTTAATCAGTCCTGTTTTAAAGAAATGTGATGGATGCTTTCATCTTAACATCCACTTAATCCCAAAAACTGGGGCAGCTGATCCTTGTTCTTTCACATTTGGACCCTTTAAATAATTTACCAAAATATGCTGTTGATAGTATTCTGTCTTCAGAATTGAATTACGCCAAATATCGTTGCACTAAAACAGTGCACTTTGGTGCAGACCCAGCCCTCCCAGCCGCAGCCATCTGCACCAGACCCAGAGCCTTGCAGTTCCTCTGATGTCTTGCAAAGATGGATGTATCGTCCTGAAGATGCAGTAAATCCCACCCTTCTGATAATCACTACCCATCATTCTGTAGACTAAAGAGGTGGCTGATGAAAGTCAGTCTGATGTCCACCGCTCCTGCCATCAAGTCTTTGCAGCGCAGAAGGATATTAATCTTCTGGTGGGCAGGTTCTCAAAGGAGCTTCCTTGTCCATCATCACTACCATATCATTGATATTGAACTAGGAGAAATTGTGAGAGAACATTTGCTCATACTTCCCATGTCGGCTTTCGGAGCAGCGGTGGAGGACACCCGGGGTTACCATAGTTCAATTATATCATTGCCCATCATTTCCTCCAACATTAGCCAATGCCTCTGGCGTGAAGTCTCACATCCTGGAGTCTGTTCAGTAGTGCTGAGTGAGAGACGGTGTTGAGTGCAGCAGAGACATCTAGTGAAATCACATCATCTCCCCCAATTACAGTCAACCTGTGCTCTGCGCTCATCAGTAGGTGAGACTAGGGAAGATCCTGGCCAACTGGAAGGGAGAAAAGCCAGCCGAGACCTAATAGTGCTGTTTTTAATAAATTCCAGCTTCTGGGTATCTATCAGTCTGTCCAGTAAACATCAGTTTGCTATTGTTCTGTAATTTTCAGGGTTTCCTTAGGAGTGGTTTAATGAACACACATTTGAGTTCCTTTGACATGGTATTAAACATAAAGGAAAGACTGGTAAGCATCCGGGCTACATATGGGGTAGATTTCATGCATAGCATTTCCTTGAGAATATCCTGGGGGTTTGGATCATACATGTAGGTTTCAGGCTTGCAGTATTAGAACATTTAGAGGGGAAGTGAAAACTCTAGAGTGGTGGCAGTTTGACAAGGCTTGGATAGCTGTTTGGATGTATTGGTTGCTTGAGAACATGTTTGAGGTGTGGAAAATACTTAGTAACATGCCAACTTCTCTGATGTCATTTGCAATCAGCAGAGGCCACACTGCACATACATGCTCCACATGTTGTATTTTTTTTTGTTGGAGCTAATTTTCCTCACTACTGGACCCTACCACTTGAAGACACTAAGAGGGTCATTACGACGCTGGCGGCCGGTGGAACACTGGTGGTAACACCGGCAACAGGCTGGCGGTGTTCCACCAGTGTATTATGACCATGGCGCATTAGCCACGGCCATACCGCCGGCCCCTCCACTATACCGGCAGGCTTCCGCCATGCGGTCATAATCCCCAGGGCAGCGCTGCAAGCAGCACTGCCCTGGGGATTATGAGTCCCCAACTGCCAGCCTGTCCATGGCGGTAAACACCGCCATGGAAAGGCTGGCGGTAAGGGGGACTCGGGATGCCCCTGGGGGCCCCTGCACTACCCATGCACTTGGCATGGGCAGTGTAGGGGCCCCCAGGCACAGCCCCATTGTGCATTTCACTGCCCGAATTTCGGGCAGTGAAATTCGCAACGGGTGCTGCACATCAACATTGCCATCGGCTCTATTATGAGCCAGCTTCAATGTTGATGTGACTTTTCCACTGGGCCAGCGGACGGAAACGCTGTTTCCGTCTGCTGGCTTAGCGGAAATGTCAAAATAGGGTACCACCAATACCGCCAGCACTGGCGGTATTGTGGCGCCCGCGGCTTCAGCGGTCTTTTTGCAAGACCGCCGAAGTTGTAAAGAGGGCCTTACACTGCAGCATTTACCTCCAAGTAAAAGGTCCAGCAGGATGGGGAGTTGCCAGGGAAGCAACAGATGAGCTGGGGGAGGGGAAGCAAATGAAGGGGAAAGAGACATACTGGGGAGAAAGCAGGAATGTCCTCAGGTTATGTTAGCATTTTAATCTTAGCTCTGGGCCTGAGGCCTGTGCCCTTTCACCTAGCCGCATATAATTTTATTCCTGTTATTATTTTAGCAAAGCTTCATTTCAGTGGTGATGTTTTATTATTTTTATCAGTTGCCCTTTCATGCAGAATTTGTTATTAGTTATTTTGCACAACATTTCATCTTGTGCTCTACCCAAGGCTGCACACAATAGTTTACCAGGCATTGCCGGTCCAAGGAGTACAATGTCTACCCTGCACAGAAAAACATGTATTGTCACATCAGGGCAGTTCTTAGAACAACAACATGTTTTATTATAGAACAACACACTGCCCACACTAAACCAGAGGGGACATTAAAGTCAGCCAGCCATCTTATTCTGCACCTTGTTGACGCAGTTCGGTGTCTTCGCTCCATCCACGTAGGAGAACTCCCTGCAGACTAACGTAACTCTTCTCTACCTGTTGCTCAGGAATGAGGAATGGGATTCCTTGCAGAGACTAGATGGGAGTTGGGCCTAGCACTGCTAATGCTCTCAGGTAGATTTTTAGCAGTGCAGGTAGGGATTTTAGATTCACTATTGTGACAGTGTGGTGGGAATTTTTATCTGTTTCACCTTCCTGGTCATCACAATAATAATGTTGTGTTCCATGATCCTAATAACCACAATGCATGCCCTTTCTCATAGAATACAGTTGCTTCAAAAAAAGTATTGAACCAAATCCTGCTTCTATCTGTGTTTGCATGTGTGAGGCATGTATAACTCAGAAAAAGGGGTAGATCCCTGAGAAGGTGTGACTTCCCTGAGAAGTCTTAGAGTGTCATGTGTCAGGCTGCCATAAATCACCTTTACTCTTGAGTGGGGTGCTGCTAGCTAGCCAAAAGGGTTAGGCCGACAGCTGTCATACGGTGTGGGATAAGACTCAATCCCTTACCCACGGTGGTACTGCCGCCTGAATCCAGCAGCCTCATCCCCATGACCAGGGTCCCACAACACTCTGTCATGCCATCATTCACTGGAAGATCCTTTCAAACTCTCCTGAATAACATAGACTCGCCAACAATAAAGATTACAGAATTTCCAGTTGTGTTGGGTTGGCTTTCAAAACGTACTGGGACATCATTCATGCAGGACCCCTTTAAAAACAATCTTGGATCGCTGGCTCTCACCATCCAAGTATTCCAGAATGTTTCTCGGTGTGATGCTGTCTGTTTGGGTTTCCCCAAGTATAAAAGGAAGATCTTCCTGAAGTCATTCTGAAGTCATCCGATGGCTTCAGCTGAGCTATTCCTATAATTACCTAGAGAAGTCATCCTAAGACACCCGGAAGTATGTGTATAGGGTGAAATATTTAAACGAAATGATTAAAGTCATCACTTAAACTACCCAGTATGAGCTTCTTATTACTTCAAATTAAAGTGTGAGATGATCTGATACTACTCTAGGAATACTAACTGACAACTTCAGGATGCGTGGGAATTACTCCTGGGTGATTCCAGGACAACTTCAGGATGAGTCTTAATCACATCAGGATGATTCCAGGACAACTTCAGGGTGGCTGCATTTACTCGAGGATTACATTGCAATAACTTAAGAATGAGTGTGAACTGCTCTATGATGATTTTATGATAACTTTTAATGTGCATTGTTAACTCCATTATTATTTTCTATTATCTTGCAAATTATTATGGAATACTTTAAAATGATATAATAACTGTGTGAAGAATCTCAGTGATGGTTGAGAGGGTTGCAGCTTATTCCCAAATTATTAAATATGAAGTTAGGGTTGGATTACATTGAGGGATCTGTGACGGCGTATATTCTCTGATTGACACTTTGCCCATCCAGGGTCCCTCAGGAAGAATTTAGAAAAACTAATTTTTAAGCAATTACTTGGAGAAGCACCACCTTCTTTACAAAACGGCAATTGAGTTTGAGTGTAACAAACGTTCCTTCTTTGTACAATAAAGCAATTTAAAAAATAACCAGTAATCAGACGAACCAATGCTCTTTCTTTGGCATATAACTAAGGCTCCCAGTTTTCCCTTTTCACTGATTTTTACAGATAAACACAGACAGAAAAGAGGGTGTTTACTGTCTGTATTTATTTTTACAAGCAGAAAAATACAGAAAATATGCTCTTAAGAGAGACTCTTCATGCTGTCTTTTCTGAATTCCAGGCCAACCTCTGAACAGATAGATAGCATGGGGAGTTAAAAAATACGGTGAGATGTCTTTACATGCAGATATATGTTAACATATATTTATATTTAATGCTGATATTTATTTGTGGGTGTAGTGTTTTGTTATATGTGGTTGCTTAATTTCCTAAAATGTACATGCATCAACGTTTGAGTGCATGTTTATCAGTTAGATAAGTACGGAAATCTAACATTTTACAACTCCACAAATTCTCAAAACACTAAATAAATATGGATAAATACAGACAGAACTTCTAGAAAACATGAATATCATAAAACCAGGAGCCCTTCATAAAGTTGTGGATCTTCACAGTGGGTAAATGCTGATGGATGGTCCAAGATGCCAGAGTTTGAAGTCTGTTGGCCTTGTTTTACCAAATTGTATGTCCCTAATCAATTTATTCTAAATACTCTGTCACCAAAATGTGCTGGATATTAGTGTTGGGGAGATTTTCTGACTAGAATTATACGTCCATATTCAAATAAACCTATTGTAATTGAAACAAAAACACTGAAATGCATTTTTCTGCCTATGCTTAACAAGGCCAACACTAGGCTTTGTCTCCATCTTAAAAAATATGTCTGCTGCTGTCTCATAATAATCACTGCGTGCTTATTTTCTTATTACGACACCACAATCAGCAGAATGTGCACTGTCTGTTTTGTAATGATATGATGTTTTCAAGAACACTGAAGTAAACCTTTGCTACTTCCAATCTGTAGACTGAACATTCATGAGTCTTTCCATTGTTTCTTGTAACACGCTCCTTGCTACCTCTAATGCCATTAGGTTGGAATCAGTTAAATATAGTCATATTAAGGGCTACTAGTAGAATATTAGGTTTATATGATGAAGGAAAATGACACTGTTGGCATGGTTACCCCCTAACTTTTTGCCTTTGCTGATGCCAGTTATGATTGGAAGTGTGCTGGGACCCTGCTAACCAGGCCCCAGCACCAGTGTTCTTTCCCTAAAACTGTACCTTTGTCTCCACAATTGGCACAGCCCTGGCACACAGTCAAGTCCCTTGTAAAAGGTACCCCTGGTACCAAGGGCCCTGATGCCAGAGAAGGTCTCTAAGGGCTGCAGCATGTATTATGCCACCCTAGGGACCCCTCACTCAGCACATGCACACTGCCTCACAGCTTGTGTGTGCTGGTGGGGAGAAAATGACTAAGTCAACATGGCACTCCCCTCAGAGTGCCATGCCCACCTCTCACTGCCTGTGGCATAGGTAAGTCACCCCTCTAGCAGGCCTTACAGTCCTAAGGCAGGGTGCACTATACCACAGGTGAGGGCATAGCTGCATGAGCACTATGCCCCTATAGTGTCTAAGCCAATTCTTAGACATTGTAAGTGCAGGGTAGCCATAAGGAGCATATGGTCTGGGAGTTTGTTAAACACGAACTCCACAGTTCCATAATGGCTACACTGAAAACTGGGAAGTTTGGTATCAAACTTCTCAGCACAATAAATCAACACTGATGCCAGTGTGTGATTTATTGAGAAAAGCACACAGCGGGTATCTTAGAGATGCCCCCTGCATGCCAGCCCAACTGCTAGTGCTAGGCTGACCGGTCTCTGCCAGCCTGCCACTTCCAGACTACTTTCTGGCCACATGGGGTGAGTGCCTTTGTGCACTCTGTGGCCAGGAACAAAGACTGAACTGGGTGGAGGTGCTTCACACCTGCCCCCTGCAGGAACTGTAACACCTGGCAGTGCACCTCAAAGGCTCAAGCCTGGTGTTACAATGCCCCAGGGCACTCCAGCTAGTGGAGATGCCCGCCCCCCGGACACAGCCCCCACTTTTGGCGGCAAGCCCGGGGAGATAGTGAGAAAAACAAGGAGAAGTCACCCCCTCAGCCAGGTCCACCCCTAAGGTGACCAGAGCTGATATGACCCCCTCCTTAGACAATCCTCCATCTTACTTTGGAGGATTTAGCCCAACAGGATTAGGGATGTGCCCCCCTCCCCAAAGGGAGGAGGCACAAGGAGGGTGTAGCCACCCTCAAGGACAGTAGCCGGTGGCTACTGCCCTCCAGCCCTAAACACACCGCTAAATCTAGTATTTAGGGCGGACCCTGCACCTGAGAAATCATGTTCCTGACAACCTAAAAAGAAGGACTGCTGACCTGAAAACCCCGCAGAGAAGAAGGAAGACGAGAACTGCTCTGGCCCCAGCCCTACCGGCATGTCTCCTGGTTCAAAGAACCTGCAACAGTGACGCATTCTGCGGGCCCAGCGACCTCTGCCGACTCAGAGGACTGCCCTGCAACTCCAAAGGACCAAGAAACTCCCGTGGACAGCAGCCCTGTCTAAAGCAAGAAGAAGAAACCATCTTTAAAGGGACTCTCAGAAGCGTGAGTCCCCACCACTCTGCACCCGACGCCCCTGGCCCTTGTCCAGAGAAACCAACGCTGCAGAGATGACCCCCAGACGACTCCAATGACGTGTCCACTCTGAGCCGACCTCCCTGCACCCCCACGACGACGCCTGCAGAGGGAATCCAGAGGACCCCCCTGACTGCGACTGCTCGGTAACAAAGAAACCCGACGCCTGATAGAAGCACTGCACCTGCAGCCCCCAGGCCCGTGAAGAACCAACCACCAGTGCAGCCGTGACCAGCAGGCGGCCTTCACCCTTGTCCAGTCGGTGGCTGGCCCGAGAAGCCCCACTGTGCCCTGCCTGCATCGTCTGAGTGACCCTCGGGTCCCTCCATTGATTTCTATACAAAACCAGATGCCTTGTTTGCACACTGCACCAAGCCGCCCCTGTGCCGCTGATGGTGTATTTTGTGTGCCTGTTTGAGACCCCACCCAGTGCTCTACAAAACCCCCCTGGTCTTCTCCCCGAGGACGCAGGTACTTACCTGCTAGCAGACTGGAACCGGAGCACCCCTAGTCTCCATAGGCGCCTATGTTATTTGGGTCCCTCTTTGACCTCTGTACCTGACCGGCCCTATGTTGCTGGTGCTGGGTGTTTGGGGTTGACTTGAACCCCCAACGGTGGGCTACCTATGTCCCCTAGACTGAACTTGTAAGTGCTTTACTTACCTCAAAAACTAACCTGTACTTACCTCCCCCAGGAACTGTTGAATTTTGCAGTGTCCACTCTTAAAATAGCTTATTGCCATTTAATGCCAAACAGTGTACATTACTGTTTTAATTCAAAGACCTATCTTTACCTTTGTAAAGTACCTTACATTTGATGTACTTACCTGCAATTTGAATCTTGTGGTTCTAAAATAAATTAAGAAAATAATATTTTTCTATATAAATACCTATTGGCCTGGAGTTATGTCATTGAGTGTGTGTTCTCATTTATTGCCTGTGCGTGCAGAACAAATGCTTAACACTACCCTCTGATAAGCCTAACTGCTCGACCACACTACCACAAATAGAGCATTAGTATTATCTATTTTTGCCTCTGTCAAGCCTCTTGGGGAACCCCTTGACTCTGTGCACACTATGGGGGTCATTACAACATTGGCGGTAAAAGGTGCTTACCGCCGTGCAGAAGACCGCCAATACACCGCCGCGGAATCCCGCCACAGGTATTATGACACACATCTCGGAATCCGCCGAAATTCAGACACCCACACAAGTCCGCCACACCAAAGGTCAGTGATAAACTGGCAAAAACAAATCCTCCACCTCCACGCCAACAGAAACACGCCCATGCTATTACGACACACGTATCCACGCGGCGGTCTTTCAACCGCGGTATTCCATTGGCGGTACACACCGCCGCACTCAAAATACACACACATCTCCAAAACACCGCCACATTGGACAATTACAAATACACACACCTGATATACATTCAAACAACACTCCCACACACCCAACACAATATAAAACACACACCCACATCACCCACAAACCCTTACGACCAGAAATTTAGACGAAGGCCAGAGAGACAGCACAGCAAAGACAACCCCACCACACAGAGGCACACAACACCATCACCCACACAACATCCACGCACAAAACACCACACACCACTACACATCACCACACACATCAACACTCACAGCGCCCCACACATCACACACACCATCCCATGGCACGCCAAAGACACCCCCGCTTTTCCGAGGAGGAGCTCTGGGTCATGGTGGAGAAAATTGTCCGGGTAGAGCCACAGCTATTTGGCTCACAGGTGCAGCACACATCCATAGCCAGGAAGATGGAGCTATGGCGCAGAATAGTGGACAGGGTCAACGCTGTGGGACAGCACTCAAGAAATCGGGAGGACATCAGGAAGAGGTGGAACGACCTACGGGGGAAGGTGCGTTCAACGGTCTCCAGGCACAACATCGCGGTTCAGCGGACTGGCGGCGGACCCCCACCTCCTCCCCCACAACTAACAACATGGAAGGAGCAAGTCTTGACCATCATGCATCCAGAGGGCCTCGGAGGAGTCGGTGGAGGAATGGACACTGGTAAGTCAATTCTTAACTATCATATCCCCCACCCTACCTGCATGCTATCACACACCCCCACCCTCACACCCTCCCCTATCACCCCAACTCCTCACTAATATACTAATAACACAAAGTACACATCCCAACACCAAACCCTGCATGACACAACTAAGCATGGACACCCATCACGAAAGCATGCCCACTGCACATACCCATAACAACCAACTAACCATCATCACACAAGCCCCCACACAGGAATGCTTGCACTGGGGTACACGCACACCCACCCATTGCACACCATCACACACACACATGCAATAATCATGCTCTTATGCCCCTGCAGGATCACGAAGGACCGTCACCACACCGGAGGGTCCAGACAACTCCACTCCACCCACAGAAGAGGCCCACAGTGACGATAGCAGCTCTGCCCTACTGGAGCCTGATGACCAGCCCGGACCATCGTGGGCCTCGGGACAGTCGGTTCCCCTTGCACAGGCACAGCCCAACACTGACCTTCCACCCTCTGGTAACACCAGCACAGCACCCACCCAGCGGGCCCAAACCTCCCTACCCAGGACAGGTCAATCAGCTGTGTGTCCACCACTACAGGGAACCCAGGATAACCCACCACCCCAACAACAACAGGGACCTGGGGACAGTGGTAGTGGGCACACGGTCCAGGGGACGGAGGCACAGGAACACAGGGGTACTGGGAGGGCTGCTGTGCAACAGGGGGCGGACAGGCCAAGGGAACCTACTCTCCACGAGGCCCTATCCTCCATCATGGGAGCATACCACCACTCTCAGGAGACGATGGTGATGGTCCTGGTCAAGTTTCAGGAGACCCAGCGCCTGCAGGAGGACCAGTATTTGGGGTTCAGGGAGGAGCATCAGCTCTGCCTTGGGCACCATCGTAGGGGTGCTGAAGGACATACAGCAGACCATGAGGGACACCGTGGCACTCCAAGGGGGCCTGAGACTAGCATGGACGATGAACTGCCCACCACCTCCGCCGGCGCTAGTGGACAGGACGCCCCGCCACAGGACCACCACACCAGCATCCCACCCCCTGCAGACGGACAACCACCACGCAAGCGGTCCCTGAGATCCAGGAACAGGACAGAGCAAGATGGCAAGACCACCGCCAGGAAATGAGACCACCCTGATTGTCCCCCCACTGTCCCACTTTGTTACCCTGTCCATACTTAAACTGCCCAAGCTCCACTTCCTATGCCCATATGGGCAGTGCACCTGTGAGACTAATAGACTGGACTATGCCATGGACATTTCTCCGCCATCACCCATCACCATTTTACAACCCCCCTCCATTTTTTAGCACTTCAATAAACACCCTTGAAACACAAAACAATCTGGAGTCAGTCTATGAATTGGTAAAATGTAATATCTATGACAGCGTCAAAAAGCGGTATTAGTTGTAAAGGCAACATACCAATGCCACACATCACATGTCCCTCAAGGATGCATGCAGATGACACACATTGGTAACCACACCTGTGAAACCGTAATGGAAAGAAACAACTCAGTTACCAAATAATCCCATGAAATTACACACAGGATAGAGGAGGACTTGTGACAGTGAATGCAATGGTAAAAATGAAAATGTTCTCACCTGTGTGTCACTGGAAATATTGCTGTATGACTGACTTCCTGTTGTCGTTGTCTTCTTCCTCAGCTTCCTCTTCATCACTGTCCACAGGCTCCACAGCTGCCACAACACCGTCATCTGGACCATCCTCCTGCAGAAAAGGCACCTGGCGTCGCAAAGCAAGATTGTGAAGCATAGAGCAGGCCACGATGATCTGGCACACCTTCCTTGGTGAGTAGAATAGGGAACCACCTGTCATATGGAGGCACCTGAACCTGGCCTTAAGGAGGCCGAAGGTGCGTTCGATCACCCTCCTAGTCCGCCCATGGGCCTCATTGTAGTGTTCCTCTGCCCTGGTCCTGGGATTCCTCACTGGGGTCAAGAGCCATGACAGGTTGGGGTAACCAGAGTCCCCTAATAGCCACACACGGTGCCTCTGGAGTTGACCCATCATATCAGGGATGCTGCTATTCCGCAGGATGTAGGCGTCATGCACTGAGCCAGGGAACATAGCATTAACCTGGGAGATGTACTGGTCTGCCAAACAGACCATCTATACATTCATCAAATGATAACTCTTCCTGTTCCTGTACACCTGTTCACTCCTGTGGGGGGGGACCAGAGCTACATGGGTCCCATCAATACCACCTATGACGTTGGGGATATGTCCAAGGGCATAGAAGTCACCTTTCACTGTAGCCAAATCTTCCACCTCAGGGAAAATGATGTATCTCCTTACGTGTTTCAGCAGGGCAGACAACACTCTGGACAACACGTTGGAAAACATAGGCTGGGACATCCCTGATGCCATGGCCACTGTTGTCTGAAATGACCCACTTGCAAGGAAATGGAGCACTGACAGCACCTGCACGTCAGGGGGGATTCCAGTGGGATGGCGGATTGGTGACATCAGGTCTGGCTCCAACTGGGTACATAGTTCCTGGATTGTGGCACAGTCAAATCTGTAGGTGACGATTAAATGTCTCTCCTCCATTGTCAAAAAATAGAGGGACCAGGAGATTACTGGTCCAGTGTACGTTCTCCCTGGATATAAGCCAAAAAAAGAAAAAGTGTACACCGTTCCAAAAGAAACTGTCTAAACAGAGGACAAGCGTCAGTGTTAAGATAGGAGTACCCTCAAGCGTCATAAAGTACGGTAGGCGTCATCATTGGGCTAACTCCTCGTCAGACCGGCACTGCAATGTCTGACGGGTCACCACCCAGATGGTGCTGACACTCTACCGAAGGTGGAATCGTGAGTCCGATAGACTCTACAGTTTAGGCTGACAGTGAAGGGTAAGGAGAGTGAAAAGAAAGTTAAAATTGGCTCTGGACACTAGGACGCAAAATTTAATTACTCAAAATGTGGTCAGGCCAAGACTAAAAAACAAGAGAGGAGTACTTAGGAGCAATAATGGCTACCAGTACTCCTGGAAAAAAAGAAGGGGGAAGGAAGAGAAATACTCTATCCTAACACTTAGGGGTCGACATGTTTCGCGCCTGTGCGGTCAGACAATGATCCATTGGCACCTTCATCAGGTTAGTAACTTCTCCTATAGAAAAAGAAGTAAGTGCTAGAAGGTCACTTACTATACGTAGACTAATCGTCAAAGTCAGTCACGTGGTGGGTCGCCCATCCCATGTGGAGGAAGGGCATCATAGGGACGCGTAAACCTCAGACCAAAGGAAGTTGCATTGAAAGCTTCCTGAAGTCCAGCCGAGCACCTACCCGGGAACGCGAGCCTGAAAGGCTCCTCCATTGTCAACAGGTCCACCAGCGGTCGGTACACCGGAGGATTCCGCCATCTTCTCAAATGTCCCAGCTGACGGCGCCTAGGAAGGACAACAGCGACGATCAAGTCAATTTCTTTTCCAGGTATGTACCCACAGTTACACAGAAGACGACACCAAACACAAGACCCTTCCTGTATGTGTGTTGAGTGTAGGCCTAGCTATGTGTGACGCAGAAGTAAGTGAAGCCATGTGGGCCCCTGAAATGGCGGCTGCCTGACCTCTAAACTGGGACAATGGGATTGTGGGGTAACTGCGTTGGCGTTGCACACCGTCGTGGTAGGCGGTCGCAGACCACGGCGCAATGCTGCATTGGTTAACATAGGACCCTATGGGTCCCAGGAGCCAATGAACAGGTGCGCCGACGGTGATGATACGCACCACCGCGGACGTCACCGCCGCGGACGTGACCGCCATTTTCTATCTGTTCAATCACTAGATACCTGATCTTCGACAGGAGAGGACCTACACTGCAAGTGCTGCTGTGACCTCGGCCTGGAAGAGACAATGGCTGCTGCGTCTGGGGAAAGAGCCCCTGCCTTCACTGCTCAGGAGTTGGAGAAACTGGTAGACGGGGTCCTCCCCCAGTACACGCTACTCTACGGTCCTCCAGACCAACAGGTTAGTACACATGGAGCACGTTGTATGGGCTAGGCCTGGGTGGAGAGGGCTGGTTGTAAGAGGGGAGGGGGCAGAGTTCAGGGAACATGAATGCATGTGAATGAATGGGCCACATGGCTAGAGTAGTGAGGGGGGCCACTCACATCGACAGTGCAGTTGGTAATGACTTCTCTTCTTCCCTTGTGCATGTCATGTAGGTCAGCGCCCACCAGAAGAAGGACATTTGGCGTGCCACCGCCAAGGACGTCCAGACCCTGGGGGTCCACCAGAGACGGGGCACCCACTGCCGGAAAAGATGGGAGGACATTTGCCACTGGAGCAAGAAGACGGCGGAGGCTCAGCTGGGGATGGCCTCCCAACGTAGGAGGGGTGCCCGTCGCCCCATGACCCCCCTGATGTTCAGGATCCTAGCGGTGGCATACCCGGAGTTGGATGGGCGCTTGAGGGCATCACAGCAGACACAAGGGGGTGAGTACAACATCATTCAGCGGACTTTGCGCGCAGTGGAGGGGTCTGGGTGGGGGAGGAGGCCTGTGGGTGTACCTAGGCCAGGCAGAAAAACGTAGACTAGGCCCCTCCGTAATGCAGGCCATGTGGCACTCCACCCCACCGCAGTAGAGTGCCAAGTACAGGTATAGATGCCCCTGTGGCATCCATGTGTGCAGATGTCCACCATAGCCATGTAGGCCAGATCCCAGAAATTGCATCTGCAGAGGCCAGGAGCACGGCGTAGTGCAGGAGGCTGCTGTGTCTGTATTGTCCACCAATGGTAGCGGTATGCCATGCACTCAACCTGTCTTTCTTCTGTCTTCCCTCCCCCCTTTTTCTGCTCTCCCTGTTCTTTTGTGCATCAGCATCATCAGGCGGAGGTACAGTGGCACCGGAGCACGAGGGAGCTGCATCCCACATGGCCATGGAGAGCCACACCACGGACTCAGAATGCACCAGTGGGACGGAGGGCGATGGGAGCTTCACGTCGGCCACCGGATCACCAAGCAGCGACACAGACTCGTCCGCCGATGGGAGCTCCCTTGTGGTGGTGGCACCATCTGTGCGCCCCACTTCTACAGGTACAGCCGCCACCTCCCCTACCAGCACCGCCCTCCAAGCAGCCCCTCAGCGTTCGCTCCGTGCCCGCTCACCCAGGAGGGTGGGCATCACCTTCGCCCCAGGCACCTCAGGCCCTGCCCCAGTCACCCCTGCTGCCCTCAGTGAGGAGGCCATTGACCTCCTCAGGTCACTCACTGTTGGGCAGTCTACCATTGTGAATGCCATCCAGGGTGTAGAAAGGGAGTTGCAACACAGCAATGCATTCCTGGAGGGCATTCATCCTGGTCAGGCTGTCCTTCAGCAAACCCTGCAATCTCTGGCCTCAGCACTGATGGCAGCCATTGTACCTGTGTCTAGCCTCCCCCCTCCAACCTCCTCCACCCAGACCCAATCCCCTGTACCCCAGCCCATCCCAAGCACACCTACAGACCAGCATGCACACAAGTCAACACACAAGGGAAGCTCAGGCAAACATAGGCACCACACAACCCACAGGCATACACACAAGCATCCACTGCCTCCACTGTGTCCCCCTCCTCCTCTTCTCCCTCCTCCCTCCCAGTGTCGTCTACACTCTCACCTGCATGCACTACATCTACAGGCACCAGGATTCTCACCAGAACACCCAGCACCACACCCCGCTCACCTGCACTCACCACCTCCACTCCCATTTACACGTCCCCTGTGTCCTCTCCCAGTGTGTCTGTGACGCCCCCTCACAAAGTACACAAACGCGGGCACCCACACACCCAACATCCATCCACCTCATGACAGCCTCCAGCACCTGCACCCAAAACACCTAAAGTGACACCTCCTACAACCACCTCCTCTTCCTCCACTCCCAGGCCCCCTCAAACTACCCATCCCAGTGTTCGTCAGAAACTGTCCCTCTGTAAAGTTGACCTTTTTGCCCCCCCCCCCCTCCAATTCATCAGTCCCGTCGTAGCGCCTCAGCCAAAAAGCCTCCAATACCAGTGGTGGCTGTTCAAGGTGTGTGGAGTGCACCGGCCACCAGGGCAGGCAGTGTGACCCGGAGCCAAGGCACAGGCATCCCACCCCCTGTAAAGGCTCTGAAATTGGAAAGTGGCCGACGGGACCTTGTGAAGATTCCTGGAGGCAAAACAACTCACAGGGGTCCCAGGGGGATTGCAGAGTCAGCTGTGACTCCTCCAAAGGTGGGGACGGGCCAGAGGAAGTCTGCACAGCCTGGTGTGAGCATCACGGCGGAGAAGGGCGGCATCCTTCCCGGTGGTCAGGACGCCACCGCCAGCACCGTCATCACTGGTCCGGAGACCACCGCAGGAGTCATTGCCCAGGAGGGCACAAGTATCGTCACTGGTCAGGAGACCACCGCCAGAGTCATTGCCCAGGAGGGCCCAAGTATCGTCACTGGTCAGGAGACCACCGCCGGAGTCAGTGCCCAGGAGGGCCCAAGTATCGTCACTGGTCAGGAGACCACTGCCAGAGTCATTGCCCAGGAGGGCCCAAGTATCGTCACTGGTCAGGAGACCACCGCCACCGCCAGAGTCATTGCCCAGGAGGGCCCAAGTATCGTCACTGGTCAGGAGACCACTGCCGGAGTCAGTGCCCAGGAGGGCCCAAGTATTGTCACTGGTCGGGAGACCACCGCCGGAGTCAGTGCCCAGGAGGGCCCCGGATGCCACAGCCCCGCTGGGCTATGAGGGAACGTCATGCCACACACCAATGGCCGTTCCAGAACCGTCATGGCAAAGCACCGCTGAACAGTCCAGAGACCGCCATGGCAAAGCACTGCTGAACAGTCCAGAACCGCCATGGCAAAGCACTGCTGAACAGTCCAGAACCGCCATGGCAAAGCACCGCTGAACAGTCCAGAACCGCCATGGCTAAGCACCGCTGAACAGTCCAGTGACCGCCATGGCAAAGCACCGCTGAACAGTCCAGAACCGCCATGGCAAAGCACCGTTGAACAGTCCAGAACCGCCATGGCTAAGCACCGCTGAACAGTCCAGTGACCGCCATGGCAAAGCACCGCTGAACGGTCCAGAGACCACCATGGCTAAGCACCGCTGAACAGTCCAGACACCGCCATGGCAAAGCACCGCTGAACAGGGCATGCACTGGGGAAGAATGAAAATACCGCCACATCAAGCATCGTCATCCCATGTGCAGCTGGGACAGTGACGGGACAGGAACTTTCACGGGGAGACCAATCCAGTCTGGGCACCAGTCCCCCTCCAGAGCCAGTGGAGGCTGTTATCTACTTGCAAAACTGTGGCTTTGCACTCCCCAGGATGGACCAGTGGGCAACCCACCCACTGTAGAGACTTGAGAGACTGTGGCTTTGCACTCCCCAGGATGGTCCAGTGGGCAACCCACCCACTGTAGAGACTTGAGAGACTGTGGCTTTGTACTCCCCAGGATGGTACAGTGGGCAACCCACCCACTGTAGAGGCTTGAGAGACTGTGGCTTTGCACTCCCCAGGATGGTACAGTGGGCAAACCACCCACTGTAGAGACTTGAGAGACTGTGGCTTTGCACTCCCCAGGAAGGTACAGTGGGCAAACCACCCACTGTAGAGACTTGAGAGACTGTGGCTTTGCACTCCCCAGGATACATCAATGGGCATGGAGCCCCGTTGTGGATCTGGCTTTGCACTCATCCGGAGGAGGTGCCCCCTTCTTCCCTTCCCCCTGAGGTGCCTGTTGTATTTCTATCTGATGCCCCGGCAGTGTTCTCTCCGATTGTGGACAGGTATCTGTTGTGGGCCTCGCCCATGCATTTTTGGACTAGTGGTGCACGGACATTGATATGTGCATATCTGCACTACTTCTCGTAATGTATATATTTTTGAATGATTTTATGATATATCTGTATATTTTTGAAACATGTATATTGATACATTACAATGTTTGAACTGATTTCGTTTTGTCTTTGCATTCTTCCGGGGGGATTGTGGGTTGTTACTGTGATTTTTGTAAATGCATTGATGTGTGTGTTGTAATTTGCGAGGGTGGGGGTGGGGGTGTTTCGTGTGTCTCCCCCTAACTTTTGCCTCCCCCCTCCCCTATGTCGTATGTGCAGTACTCACTGTTCTCTTCGCCCGCGCCGGCGTTGCTCTTCGTAGATGAGTAGGAATACAAGGGCCGGTAGAATTTGTAATTCCGGCTCCATGGAGTCCTCCTTCCTCGTGGGATGTGTTCAGGTGAGCGTTTTCCCATTGCAGTAACTGTTTCCGCCGTGTTTTTATCCACGGTGAATCCGCCCCGGAAAAGGTGGCGGATTGGTAGGTTGTGATACTATGGGCGGTACATTGACTTCCGCCTGTCTGTTGGCGGTGACCGCCGCGCTGCTTGTCTGTACCGCCGTGGCTGGCGGTGTGTTAAAGTGGCTGGCTTTGTTGGCAGCTTCCGCCAGGGTCATAATTCCCTTTTTTTGTCCGCCGGGCTGTTTGCGGTATTGCCGCACCTTTAACACCGTCCGCCAGGGTTGTAATGACCCCCTATATCTCATTTTGATATAGCATATACAGAGCCAGCTTCCTACATATGACATTTTACAATACTGTACTGTGATTCGTCAATGAAAAAATACATTCGCTCATCATATATTGACTGTGCAAAGCTCCAATGCTTTTTATGGCAGAAAATATTTTTTAAGCCCTCAAATTTTGGGATGAGCCCGATCATTTTGGATCTCTGCTAGGGATGCTGCCCGATTGACTGTCGATTTGTGGAACACTCTGGACTTTTTCCTGATTTTGCTCAGTATTGCATTTGTTTCTATTAATGAGCGCCTTTTTGATTCCTTATGACTTATGAATGATTTATTGAATTGAGCTATATTTTTACCTTCTATATTCCTGGTTTTCCTAAAAATGACTGATCTCTTACTCCCTTTTTAAGCCAGTTGTTTTCTTTCTTCTCATTGACTGTATTTCTTTCATTGCTATTTTGAATCTTGTCACCATCAAGCACTATATAATAACTGGATATTTAAAGAACATGCAACTGTCATAACTTTGCAGCCTGGCTATTAGGAACCTTTTTACTCAGAAGGGAGAGTTCACAGACCGGCCCCTTGATCCTATTAAACTGTACTCTTCTGTTCTCCTCTATAGTGCATAGTGCTTTATAAAAGTTACAAATACATGTAAATGGTAAAGATTGGTGCAGCTTAGAATGGCTGCCCCACCTGTTCCAATCTCCTATGCTCTTCTAGAGTGACTTACTGTGTCAGCTCGGCTCAATGCATTACGAAGGGCCGCTCACCTGGAGGTCTTTGCCACCTTAATTTCTTTATGTCTTCCAGAGAGTTCCCTGTCATTCTTGTTACTTTGCTCTTGTGGTTGCATGTAGGGTACCAATTTTTCAGTCTGACATACAGACAACTAGAGTTGTCAGACGGCTTAAAAACAAATATAAGAATCGCATATAATTTGTACGTAGAAGAACTTTGGGTCGGCCACGTTTGGCCATTGGCTTCATTGCCAGAGTCACATACCATATTGGATCAGCTGACACACTACCAGTCGTTGTCTGAAAGGCCAGGCCGTGTGAGGGACCCCAGTTGTAGACCTTGCCTGCAGACATCTCCTTACTTACTGAAGACCTATTGTGGACAATACCCGTACTTACAGTGGGCTTTGGGCTAGCCCATTCCTTAATGGTTAGTTTTCTTGTCAATCTCGTTTGCTTGCTTCTTGTTTAATACTTTCCTTCCTCTTCTTCTCCCCTGGAGCATAGTATTTACCATCCTTTTGACTGAATAACCTGCATGCTTCCACTGTTCATGTTCAGGAAAATACTTTTTTCATTTCTGTCAGCATGGGAATGCATGTGTTTTGTTCCTCGAGTGCACATTCCCTCTTCTCCCAGAGGCACACACCCTTCCTACTTTTATTCTCCTCCCTCCCTACCTCATGATTCTATCTAGCTCTCCCACGTAGATTTCACCCCATCCTCTTCTCTGTTGAGTCCTGCCCGTACAGTCAAGCTAGGGAGTGGCCAGAAAAGTAAAATACCGCCCACTTTGAACCAAAGCTCTAATGGCACCAAGCAAGCGAAGCAAGTCATTGACACCCTCCCCAGAAGAGCGTGCTTGTCTCTTCCATCCAAGCATCTCCCCATTCATCCTTTCATCCTTCCAGCTACATGCTGATATCCACCATTGCACCTTTACATTCTGTCACCCATTCAATCTTTCATCCATCATTCAGTCTGTCACCAATCCGTCCCTCCATCCGTCTATCCACATCCAAACCTATTAATCCATCTTCAAACCTATTCATGAAACCTATCCATCTATTTATCCATCCTTTCACTCAGACATCATCCTTTCATTCATCCATTCATTCTTTCACTCCATCCACCTTTTCACTCCGTCATCCATCCATCCTTCCTTTTATTCGTCCTTCCAGCAACCCTTTCACTCAGCTATCCATACTTTCACTCATCCATTCACCTATCGACCCATCCATCCACTTAAACATCTATCCATCTCCCTTTCATCCATCCATCCCTTCCCTCACTCCTCCATCCAATACTCTTTCACTTGTCCGTCTATCCAGTCATCCGTTCACTCATCCATTCACCCCCTTACATCCAGACATCCATCTACCCTCCCTTCCGTTCATCCATCCATTCTTTTACTCATCCATCCTTACATCCATCCATCCACCCTTTTCAATCTGTCCATCCATCAATCCATTCATCCATTCATCTATCAATTTACCTTTTCACTTACCCATTCATCCTTCAGCTCACGTATCTATCCATCCATCCTTTCTCTTATCATTCATCCCCTCTTTCACTCATGCATCCCATTCACACTTTCACTCATTCATCCATCGATCATTCCTCCATTTACCTCGGTCATCCATGAATCTATCCATCCACCCTTTCACTCACACATAGAGGAGGCCCATCAAGAGTCCCACCCCTACTGCAGCTGCTAAAGCGAGGGGTTGAGGACGCCTCTGCCATCAAGTAAAAGCATTCTATTTTTTTTTTTAAAACCATCCTTTTCTAAATATTTTGGAGGGCCCAGAATCCACAATTTGCTGGGCAGCTACTCCTTTCTCTAAGTGCACTTTCACACACATTTATGTTATCATTTTTATTTACCACTCCTTGACTGGCATCTTACATCTTGGATTGATAAATAATAAAACAAAATGGCCTCTGCGTCACGCCCTGTATGCGTGCATTGGAGATGACTTAAACATCTAACCTTCATCACACTGGGCTGCTGCAGCTTATACTTCCACCCAATTCAGGTGGGAGAGTCCCAATTTTTGAAGCCAAAAATGGCTTTACTTTGGCTGTCACACACCTTAAATTGCCTCTGCTTCAGTAAAAGTTAATGGGAGAAATACATTCGCCCGGTTATATCTTTTAAAATCTCCCACTTTTCTTGTGAAAAACGTTAGCATGTACAGCACATGTGATGACGCATGCACATGTACACAGCATCATGCATTGTGCTCCACCGTATTTAACGATGCTCCATAGCATCAGCAAAAAGCATCAGAAAAGCCTTTGGATCAGCATTGGCAATCTAAAGGTGAGACCTAGTGACTTTGCCAATGCCTGTTTCCTTTATGTCTGTGTCCGCATGGCAAGCGGCAGGGCTGACAGGAAAACAACTAGAGGCATCTCCTCTCTTTAATTCTTTATCAGGACTGAAGGCTTCTGATTATGCTTTCTCTATCTTTACTACTCCAAACAGCAGCCAATCAAAAAGAGGTAAATACAAACTACATTTCCCAAAAGGCTTTGACCCATGCCCCAATGGTGCAGCACTCACAGGTACTTTCCATATATAAAACAGAAAGACACCATCTTGATTACCTCTTTCTTTGCTTCTCTGCAGTCAAGATAAATGTCTCTCTGTTTTCAGTCATCACAATAATTATAGTGTTTCTATACTTGAAGGTTATTTTTTCTGTTACATTCTTAACTATTTTACAGTTTTTTTCTGGTTGTAATTCACTGTACCGTTGCGCACACTGAGCACTATATATATCACATGTTTCAATTGATACTTGTCACTGTTGTGTATGCAGCGTGTTTGATATTGCCGCTTTTCACCTTTCCGTTTCTTTCCCGCTTCAAGTCATGCTCCCGCTTCCCTGCGTGTGCCCACCCCTTAGAATATTGAGCATCAGTTGCGCTTAGATTGCCCTCCCTGTCATTGTGTCTCCTGGGTCTTTTTGTGCTACGGTGCTGCCGCATAGGCGTCGACCAGTCTTTGGGAATGAGGACGCGCACATGGCCCAATAGGTCTAATTGCGCATAGCCTCTCTTAAACTCTTAAACTGCCAACGTGACTTCTCAGAGTTCAGTCGTTTTTTGGAGACGATCAACTGTGTTTGGTGTCGCTTTCCCCAGGTTGCAAGAACAGGGGAGGATAACCTTGCGTATATATATATATATATATATATATATATATATACATATATATATATACGTATATATATATATATATATATATATATATATATATATATATATATACATATGTATGCATGTGTGTGTGTACATATAGATATATATCTATATATATATATATATATATGTTGTAGAAAAACGGCACTCCCAACAATTGCTGAATAATGACGAGATTTATTTACAAAGCCATTCTACAAGGCTTGTCAAGCCTGGACGCGTTTCGACCATAACGGTCTTTGTCAACAGCCAAAGTCATTATAACAATCTCCCCTCCCTTCATGAAATTTTCATAGTATTTCTTTTATGTTGATGCACTAGGCTATAAAGGTTGAGGGGAGATTGTTATAATGACTTTGGCTGTTGACAAAGACCGTTATGGTCGAAATGCGTCCAGGCTTGACAAGCCTTGTAGAATGGCTTTGTAAATAAATCTCCTCATTATTCAGCAATTGTTGGGAGTGCCGTTTTTCTACAATTCAAAATGAGATATTTAAATATGGGTCCTGCGCCCATAATGGTGCACCAGCTCCGTAAGGCCAGCATTGGAAGAACAGCAGGAGCAGTTGAAATATATATATATATATATATATATATATATATATACACTCATGCCTCTTTTCAAACCCTGAACTTCAATATTTTGATGCTTTGATATTTTTGCCAGTTTATCCTACTGGTGGACAGCATCCCAAAAAATTTTTGGACTTGTTTCCTATTTTCGATCCTTAAGCTCCCTTGACGCACAGCTTAGTAGAGTCTTACTGGGCAGCAATAATTGGTGTTGGGCCACTTCTTGAATTCCTGTGGACCCTTGCTTCCTTCTAGGGATTTGATTGCGAGAGCTAACTCCTCTCCTCAAGATGACTGACTTCAAACCCCTGGATCAAGGCTATGAAGCCTATGATGATGGCATGGTAGAAGTGATCAACTCTTTGGTCCACCGGTCTTTAGATAAGGCACTTTCTTCTGTCCTGCAACCCATTTCTAAGTGCCTTGAAGAACTTTCTGGCTGTTTTGATCCTGTTCCTTCCCCTTCCCTGCCTTTGGGCTCCTCCCCACACCCCTCTGACCCCAAACCTTCCCAATGGCTTCATTCGGAGGATATTTCCAAATTGTTCCAGGGTATTCTTTGGAGCATATATAGTGTCAACAAACACCCATGCTCCCACACACAAGACTCCTCTTTCAACTCCGATACTGATTCCTCAGCTTCCCTTGTGTCAGATAGTAGCAAACCACCCTCTAAGAAGAAGCCATCTTCCTCCTCCCACCGAAGTTCTTCCCATTCTCTCCCTCAAACTCCATTCAATTTTGACCCTGATGATATTGTTCACCAAAGGTTCTCTGATTGGGTCACAGTCCCTGCTATAGCGGAGTATATGCAGACGCACCTCCACAAGAGCTTTGAAAAAGAAGTTTGCTCCACATTAAGGATGGAATGCCCCAGACTAGACTTCCACAGAATGGTGCAAACCCCGGATATTGACCAAAGCATGCTGACTTTCCTGAGAAATATGCTAAATATCCCAAAAAAGGCATGGATAGGGCACTTCAGGCATGTCAAGATAAACTGCTGGATATATCTGGGCCCTTAGTGGAAATCCTAGAATTGGCCCTTAATGCCCAAGATACAGGCACCCCTATCAACCCGGAGATCCTGGCGGGATGGGCACAATGGGCAGTTTGTCTTCATGGTAATGCGAACTGTGCTTTGGCTTCTGAATGTCGCAAGTCAGTGCTCATGCGGATTGACCCTAAACTGGTGGAACTAGCCACATCAGAAGCTGGCCCGCTGGCTGATGGGTAATTATTTGGTGATCATTTTGTCAAAGACATTGGCAAGTTTGTGAACACTTTTGCATCTTTAGACAAAGCCCAGAAATCTTTAAAAAAGGTCTTTAACACCCTTTTTGGGCGAGCCGGCCACGGTCGAGGATGACCGGTGGGCCGTTTCAACCCTCAAGGTCCTCAACAAGGCTACGGCCTCTGCTGGAGAGGAGCATGGCAACCCACACCTCACAAGCAGACTTCTTCTCCTCAAGATCTAGGGGCTTCAGAGGATGCTATAACAAAGACGTCAACAGAGGCGAGCAGGCCTTCAATGTCCAATCTGCAGGTAACTCCTCTTTTTTCTGGCATTCCATTCGGGAGGCAGGCTGCATCATGTTGTTGAAAACTGGGCAAAGATGCCTTCAGATGTGTATGGGTTTTGGAAACTGTACATGGTTATCACATAAAACTTTCACAGGTCCCGATCCAGGCCAATCGTCCTTCTCCTCTCCATTTTTCCCTACAAGATATGAATTTTATAGACATAGAAATTCAGGAACTCCTGATGAAACAGGCTATTGCCCCAGCGAAAACACATCCTCAATGTTTTTTGCAGCAATGTTTTTCTAGTACAGAAAAAAAGGTGGGGGTCAGAAGCTTGTTCTCAATCTCCGACAGTTCGGCCAGTGGGTGGTGTACCACAATTTCAAAATGGAAGTTATTCATTTGCTTTGAGATCTGGTTCTAGAGAACAATTGGATGGTGCGCCTGGATCTCAAAGACGCCTATTTAACAGTTCCCATTTTTTCTCCCCATCGTAAATGTCTTCAGTTCCAATGGCAGAACAAATGGTTTGAATATCTCTGTGTTCCCTTCTGCCTTTTTTTCAGCTTCTTGGGCGTTCACAAAACTTCTCATACCAGTGGTCGAACATCTCAGGGAAATGGGTGTAAGGATAATTGTCTATTTAGACGACATGATTTTGATGGTGCAAGAGAAGGAACTTCTGCTCACGCATCTGTCTTGGACAATGAATCTTCTGCAACAATTAGGCTTTGTGATCAATTCTAAAAAAATCAATGATTATTTCGTCTCAACAGATGGAGTTCTTAGGTTTTCAAGTCGATTCTGTCAAGACTCAGTTACTTCTCCCAACCTCGAAAATGAAATCTATCAAGAGAGAGTTGAAGACAGCTTTGTGCAAGCAGACGGTATCTTTGAGATCCTTATTTCAGAATGTGGGTCTGCTAGCTTCTATTCAGATGAGTTTTTCCAGATCCCCTTCATTACAGGGCTTTGCAGAAATTGAAGATCCATTATCTTCAGAAAAGTCTGATGTACAATTGTTTAGTTCCTTTGTCTCCAAAAGCTGAAGACGAACTCCATTGGTGGCTTCAACACATGAAAACTTGGAACGGCAGGGCAATTTTCAGTGCCATCCCTGATATCGTGATAGAATCCTATCCCAGTTGTTAGGGTAGTGGAGCAAAATGCAGGGACTTTTCTACCAGAGGTTGATGGTCTTCTGACGAACTCGGCATGCACATAAATTGCTTGGAGCTCCTCGCGAGGTCCTTTGCAATAAAGTCTCTTTCGCCTAAGAAAATCAGCTGTTGCATCCTCCTTCAGATGGACAATGTGTCCGCGGTCAGGTACATCAACCATCTGGGTGGAACCAGGTTGCGTTTCCTGGCAAACATAGCCAAAGAGTTTTGGCATTTCTGTCTCCAACAGAAGATTACAGTCATGGTGAAATATCTACTGGGCAAAGACAACATTGTGGCAGATTAGAAATCCAGATTTCTGGTGGACTACAGCGATTGGAAGCTCCATCCTCAAGTTTTCCAGATGATTCTACAATCGTTCAGCCCGTGTCAATGAATCTCTTTGCATCCAAACTGAATTGTCAACTGAACAGGTTTTACAGCTGGAGAAAATATCCAGTGGCCTTGGCAATAGATGCCTTCCTACAGGATTGGTCCAAGCAGGTGAATTATGCCTTCCCTCTGTTCGCTATGATTTCCAGAGTTGCAGAGCAAGTCGGGAGACAGTTGGCACAATTGTTCTGGTCACTCCCTATTTGAAGACTCAGCCATGATTCCTCGCCCTTCTGGAGTTGTCTGTCGCACCTCCTCTTCTTCTTCCAGTTTTTCCATGTTTCCTACTAGATCCGATGAGCTGACCGCATCCCCTTCTTCTTCAAGGCCAACTGGTTCTGATGGCCTGAAAAATATCGGGAGACATGGGCAAGTCAATGGCATTTCATCATCAGCTGCCACTTTCATATGACAAGCTTGGCCTCCATCCACCGACAAACTATACTCTTCAGCTTGGAAGAAGTTGCTGAGTTGGTACCATCAATGGAATGTGGATCCAGTGGGCTCAGCCCTGAAAGACACACTGAATTTCTTTTCTGAATGTGTAGTTTCAGTATTATGTTAAAGGTCAGTAAATACTTTTCGATCAGCTTAATCGGCTGGTCATGAACATACTGATGAGAAACCAGTAGGTGTACATTCTTTAGTGGGCAAACTACTCAAAGGTATTAGAGTTGCTAATCTGCCCAAGCCTAGATATGCTCAGAATTGAGTTGTAAGTTGTGTTCTGTCCCTTTTTGACTCCTGGTCGCATAATGCAAATGTATCCATGAACCAACGTTCAGTAAAATTTACCATACTCCTTTGCTTGGTCTCCTGTCAGAGAGTTTCAGATGTTAAAGCTCTGGATTGGGCAGGATGTTTATTTTCATCTGAAGGTGTTTCTTGAATTATAACCAAGAGAACTAAGACCATGTCGAGATCTATCGATCATCTGGCCTTTCCTCATAATGAGAAATCATGTGTGGCCAAATGCCTAAAAGTTTATGAAGATTGTACTTTATCTTGTCAAATAGATCCATTGGGTTCTTTGCTCCTTGCTCTTCTAAAAACATTTATACCACTCTCAGCAGCGACTCTTTCCCGTTGGGTCCGTTGGGTCACGGCAGAACCTGGTATTGACGTCTCTCTATATGGAGCTCAGGCTGCTCGTGCTGCTATGGCGTGTAAAGCTTTTGTATTAGGTTCCAGATTAGAAGATATTTCATGTGCTCCGTGTTTAAAGCGTTTCATTATAAACCTATTGTGCTCGCTTCTTCTGTTGTTGTAAGTCAGCTTTGAACCGGCATAATCAGAAGCCTCCCGTCCTGACATAAAATAGAAACTTTTCTAGCATACGCGACAAGAATTTTAGATTCCATTAATGACCTGGAGTGAGGATTATCCCTCCCTTTGGGACAGGTAATCTGTTATGCCATCTTTAATTATGTTGTGGTTTAATTCAGTACTCTTTTTTCTGTCGCCTATAGTCCCCCAACCCATCGTTCCTTTTTATGGGCGATCGCAAAGCGCTCAGTCCATTCAGTAATCTCTCTTTGGGCTTCAAACCACGCCCATGCCACATCAGTCACTTACATTGGTTCGTGGGCTTGCCTTTTAAAATCCTCTTGCTTTCATTTGTGAAAGGCATACATGCGTCATGCCTTTTCCGGTGTTTAGCCCGTCTACACAGCACCGGTAAAGTACCAAACACATACGAGGCTCGATGTTTTCAGCCTGGAGTCCGGACTACTTTATCCGTTTATTTTCCACGCAGCGCCATCGCTGCGTTGTTTTTCTTTACAACGCTAATAGCTCTAACTCGAGCAAATGCGAGACCCGTTGCATTGAAAATGCTTGTTTCATTGTGACAACAGAATCTAAAATTCTTGTTGCATATGGTAGAAAGTTTTCTATTCTCTTTTATTTTATGACGTTGGCCCTGTGGCAGCAAATGAAACCGCTTAGAAAAACAGGGCAGCCCATATATTGCATAGGAGCGCCACCTACTGACAAATATTAGAACAAATGAAGGGTATCAATTTGGTGTTTCCAAAATTCATGAGCATTCTGAGAGTTGGGTCGGTTGTTTGTAGTCCTGTGTTTTGATGGTAAGCCTCTGTTACCGCACTCCATTTATTGAAGCCACAACGCAGTCACTTCACAGAAGGTTCACAGGGCTTTTCATGATGTTTTTTGCACGTCTCAGATGCTCATCTCAAGGTCACCGCACCATTCAGACGTCCTTGATCACCAGGCCCAAACCTACAATGCCATCTGTGCAAGAACCGGCCTTGTCGTCCTTCACAACCCTTCTGCTAACCTCCTACATCAGCCAACATATGCAGACTGGTTTTGTTTTTAACTGATTTTAATATCCTAGGCAACAGGCCTTCGCCATCTTTGCACCCAGGAATTCGGATGACCTCCGTGCACCCATAAGGACAACCCCAACCCGCTTTCATTGAGGAAAAAAAACTCTTTAAAGAACACTAAATCACCAGGCAATAGCAGCCCACTCCCCCCTCAGAATCACTTGTTGACTGTGTGACCTTTGACCCTGTACAGTACTTCGCTGTCTTTCATCTATGTTAAAGCTACCACGGATTGTAAAGCTGTTTCCAATGTGACATTAACAGTGGCAAAATACATACACATATTAGACCCTTGGGCATCTCAGCTGTAAACCCAAAAACCAGTTTCAATCACAAAATATACATTTTGTAAATGTTAGCACATTTTGCAGGTTGTGATAACCTGCCATGCTGATTGAAATAGACAGATTACCTGACCCAGATCTTTAAAAAACAGGGCTCATCAGACATCATACGCAGGCAGGTCCAAAGTGAATGAAGCCTTTGCACTCACAGCATCAAACTACACACTCACAGCAGTCACACTGACCCCACAGCACTCACACACTGCATCGCGCACACCACATCCCATTCACTGTTACACCCTCTGCACACCATAACACTGGTAACGCATAAATCTGACTACACCACTGCACATCATTAAACACAAAGGGGGTCATTTTGACCCTGGCGGTCCGAGACCCCCAGGGCTAAAATGACGGAAGCACCGCCAACAGGCTGGCGGTATTCCTCCACTTTTGCCCCGGCGGTGATAATCCGCCTTGGCAGTGCTGCTTGCCGCACTGCCCAGGGGATTACGAGTCCCCTATCGCCAGCCTTTTTCTGGCGGTATGAACCGCCTGAAAAGGCTGGCGGTACGGGAGTAGTGGGGCCCCTGCACTGCCTATGCCACTGGCATGGGCAGTGCAGGGGCCCCCTGACGGGGCCCCATGTGGAAATCGCGACGGGTGCAACTGCACCCGTCGCACGGCCGCAACACCGCCGGCTCCCATGTTGCGGCCCACATCCCCGCTGGGCCATCGGGCGGAAACTTGGTTTCCGCCCGCCGGCCCAGCGGGGATGTCCAAATGGGTACCGAGGGAGTGCGGCTGTATTGGTGGCTGCCCGGCGGTTACAGCTTGGCGGGTGGCGGTAGCCGCCCGCCAAAGTTGTAATGACCCCCAATATGTATCTGCACTTAGTACCATATACTCTGTGTGACGTTAATGTAAAGTGTTGCACTTGAACTCTAAATTGTATTGTATTGTATTGTATTGTATTGAGCATTTGTAAAGCGCATTCCGGCCCTAGGGCATCAAAGCGCTAACTGGGTGAGGCAATGAAGAACTAAGCAGAGGAGCTCCCAAACTTATTGAGGAAACAGCCAGGTCTTGACCAGTTTCCTGAAAGTTAAATGATTATGTTCTTGCCTTATAATCAATGGTAGAGAGTTCCAAATTTTAGCAGCTGCGATAGTAAAAGCTCTATCTCCCCATTTTACTTTCTTAGTAGGGGAAATTTGAATTTGATAGGCACCGGCCGAACGCAACAAGTGATTAGGCTTATGCCATTTCAGCTTGGTGGTTAGTGCTGAAGGCCCAATCCCATGAGCCGCTTTGTGAGTGATGCAGAGGGCCTTAAAAGAAAGCCGATGGATAATCGGAAGCCAGTGTAGATCTTTAAGGCCACTCTTAACAGAGGCCCCACGAGGCAATTTTAGTAGCAGCCTGGCCGCAGTATTCTGCATCAACTGAAGTCTATGCAACGATTCTTTGTTCAAATTAAGTAAAAGCGCATTCCCATAGTCCAATCTGAAAATGACCAGGGCCAACATGACGGTGGCTCTACTGGTCTGAGGAATAAAAGGGAGAATTTTTTTTAATTTCTTCATTGTCCACAAGCAGGACTTAATTATCAAATTAACCTGAGGTTTAAATGACAAATGCTCATCGAATACTACTCCTAAATTTCTTGAATGAGACCGTGGAACCGGAAGCGTCCCACACTCTTCCGGCCACCAGCTAGAGGTCCAGTGAACCCTGTCAATTCCGAAGCACAAAACCTCAGTTTTTTCGCAGTTGAGTTTCAACCAGTTGGACTTCATCCAGTGACTGACTGCTGTCATACAGGCATTAAAGCGAATAGCCACTTCTTCAAGATCATTATCAATAGGGATAATGATTTGAGTGTCGTCCGCATAAGAGGTAGGAATGAAGCCAAAAGAGCGGACCAACTCCGCCAGTGGTGCCACGTACACATTAAACAACGTCGGGCTCAGAGAAGAGCCTTGAGGAACCCCACACGGCAAAACATAGGAGGAAGACCTAAAATCACCACAGCTAACTGTGGCCCGCCTATCAGATAAAAAAGAACCAATCAATTCAAGAGCCCGGTCTCTAACACCTACCTGAAACAGGCGGTCTAGCAGGATATGGGGAGCAATGGTGTCAAAAGCTGCCGACAAGTCCAACAACACCAGAAAAACACCCTGCCACTTATCCACCAGTCTACGTATGGTGTCAGATGATGCAATGAGAGCGGATTAGGTGCTGTGGGCTTTCCGAAAACCATGTTGAGAGTTGTCCAAGCCTTTAGAACCCGATAGGAAATCCACCAGTTCCGTATTAAGGTGTTTTTCCAAAATTTTAGCCGCAAAGGGAAGAAGGGCTATAGGACGTAAGTTCGTCAGGTCATCAGGTTTACCTGCTGCCTTCTTTTTTAGCGGAATGATAGTAGCTTCTTTCCAAACCCTAAGGTAAAGACCTGATGCTAGCACTTCCTGAAAAATAGGGGTCAACATAGGAACCACTAACTCTGGGACTAATTGGAGAATAGCCGGGGGACAGGGATCCATAGGGGAGCCCGATTTGCCTTCCCGGAGCAGTTTACACAGAACCTCCGAAGAGGGCATCTTAAAGTGAGAAAGTAAAAATGGGTCGTCTGGCGCCCCGTTAGTAGACCCCTCCGGGTGCGGAAGAACATTCAATCGTGGGGACGGGCTAGTTAATGTCTTCTCCAGCCTAAAGCTGGAATACATGTCTAGCACCTTACCTTCAAAAAATTTAGCTACTTTGTTGCAGAAATCTTGGGAATTTTCTACTCTGGGTAACCCTGACGGAGTGGTAAGAATGTTGACAGTTTTAAATAGTTCTCTGGAGGAGTTAGCTGCTTCATTGATTTTGCATGTGAAATAAACCGATTTAGCTACTTGACAGGCTTTTTAGTAGTTGTGGAGTGCCAGCTTAAGATCCGCCCTCTCGGTTACACCAGGGCTGAGTTTCCAGCAGCGCTCTTTCTGCCTGTATATCCTCTGCAAAGATTTTAGGGCTTGGGAAAACCAGGGTTGATTAGGTTTCTTCCTAATGCGAGAAGCAGAGATTCTTACGGGTGCTAGCGTGTCCATTGCTTGTTCAATACCCAGATTAAATCTAGCAAGTGGAGGCAGCCTGGACAGCTTGGGCTCGTTCCAGTTAAGCAGAAGTGCCGCTGTCAATGGTTCTCCTTCAATATTGAGGTGTATTCACATATAACATTAGGAAATCATGCACACTGTGTGTCTTAATCTTATTAAATAAAATGTAGCTTAAAGATAGAATAGGAAACCATCCCCATATTATCAATTGTATTTACTTTAGAAATGAGAAGCATTCATGTAACCGTGTGCACTAATGCTTCAGATCTGAATTTAAATGAAGTTCCTAGATGTATTCATATTCATGTATTTTGAATGGCTTTTACTTATGTTGTAACATGACATTAATTAGGATTAATGTACTGACATTCTGATTTATTTGAAGTCATATGTGCACCATAACACGCATTTTGCATGTGCACAATTGCATTGTACATTTAAGTTGTCCTGACTGGGCTTGAATTTCTTTCGCCATGAGATGCTATTTTCTTTTCTGCTTATATGACTTTTTCATTGCAGGAATGCTCATATGAAATGCTAGTTTGTGAATAGATGTTGTATGGTCTTAGTAATAGTGAGCTTGAGAAAGAGACCTTGATGGAAGAACATGGAGAGACAGAGCATGAGATGACAGTCCATGTACCGAGATTGATACATGTGTCCAAGAACAACATCATTCTCAGGACTGCTCTGGGAGAATGGCGAAAGTTTTAGTTTACATGGTGAGAATGGTGAGAACAATGGACCCCTGATGGTGTGAACAAGGGGTGCTGGTCAAGAAGATTTGTGTGACATTAATTAGTGTTCACATAGGTTGTTGGTGAGGCACATTCCCTTTGGACTTTGGACTTTGGACTTTGGACTTTGAGAGGTACAGACCTCTATCCTTCCCTTTGGACTTTGGACTTTGGACTTTGAGAGGTACAGACCTCTATCCTTAGCCCTTCAGTTTGTCATTTTGCAGAGCGTGGGATTGCCTGACACTTATTTCCTGATTTGAGAAGCTTTTTGACTGAGCTTCTGAAGTGCTGACACCTTTCCTCTTTTGGAATTTCATAATTTTCTTTCCCTTAATATTTTTCAGACTTTGAGATTTTCCCTAAACTTAGGAATTTTATAAATTTGGATCCCTAGCTATATGACTTTGGACTTTACTCATGCTAAGTCAAGGGAATCAAAATGTGTTGTCTGAGCACCAAATCTTACTGTTGATTTGTTGTATTGCTGTAACTGAACTCTCGTATGCCTTATGTTGATGCGCCTAACTTTCTTCAGGAGATTTAGTTATCCTGTAGTGATACTTCATCTTTACAGCATGTTTTTGAGACTGATTTACATGAACCTGACTGTTAACTTGTAATAAAATCATTAACTTTATCCCTGATTTCTGGTCCTTACTGTGTCGTCTAATGTGTTACAGTGTTGATTGGAATTGTTGTGACTGATGCTCATCGCGGGACTGATTTTAAAAGAGTGGTCCTTATGTTCCATCAACACTCACTGCCATCACACTTTCACTAACACACTTGTACTGTTTCACACAAATTCCTGTTGCATCTTTTGCACAACACTCACCACATCAGACTCGCTACCATTACACTATCGCACTCACATGGTCACACGCTGCCCTCCCCAGCTCTTCTGGCTGCTGTTGCCTCTGCCTTGTCTGGGAATGAACTGAGAGCCTGCCTGACTCTCAGTTTGAGTTTCGAGGCCCTCCTTCACCTGCAGGCTCCTGCCTGCGCCTCATCCCTGGTGGTCAATTAGCCATCAACAAGTAAGTATCTCTCTTTATCTCTCCTTTACTCCTGCTTCTATACTTCTGCCTTTTCTTGCACTCATTTTTACTTTTGGTTTTTCTCTTTTTCTGTCCTTTACTTGGCCCTCTCCCTTACGCGCCGCTCTTGCCCCTGCGGACCCACACCCCTCCCGGCGAAGCGCCTTTCCTGCCCTCCCGCCTCCCAGCTGACCGGACCCTCAGCACCCTCCCCTTCTTAATGGCGGCCGCAGCGTGGTGAGAGGTCAACTATACTGACCTCCTGGTCAGTGTCTGCTGCCCTCCCCAGCTCCTCTGGCTGCTGCTGCCTGTGCCTTGCCTGGAAACAAACTGAGAACCTGCCTGACTCTCAGTTCAAGTTTAGAGGCCCTCCACCCACAGGCTCCTGCCTGCGCCTCATCCCTGGTGGTCTAGTGGCCATCAACAAGTAAGTATCTCTCTCTCTAATTCACCTTTACTCTTCTTTACTCCTGCTTCTATACTTCTGCCTTTTCTTTCACTAATTTTTACTTTTGGCATTTCTCTTTTTCTGTCCTTTCCTTAACCCTCTCCGTCCCGCGCCGCTCCTGCGGCCCCTCCCTGCGAAGTGTCCTTCCTGCCCTTCCGCCTCTCTGCTGACCGGACCCCTGCCCTTTCCCCTTCTTAATGATGGCTGCAAGACGGCCACACAGCAGGCACGCGCGGCAGGTGTGCCGCTGGTGCCCCAAAGTCAAGCCCGTCTGCGCCCGGACCACGACCAGCGCCAGAAATCCTGGATCTCCAACAAGCCATCCCCTGGCCAGCATCCATTACGACGCCATGACCCTCCACCGCCTTAACACCTGACGTCTCAGTGACTGCTGCACCACATCACCCAAGGACACCCACTGACCTTTTTCGTGCAGGAACTGCAACTTCAGTTCCGGCCACAACAAGCAGAAGGTACTCCCCACACCCAGGAACAACAAGACACACCACAACCCCATCAACTGCGTCCTCCTGAACATCCGCTCCCTCCACAAGCACACCACTGAACTCTGGGATTTGATCGACACAGAACGACCGGACATTGCCTTCCTTACCAAAACCTGGACCAACCCCACCTTGGGACCAGACATTGCCACGCCACCCCGGATAGATACAGCATCGTAAGGAGGGACCGACCCTCCAGCCCGGACAGAGGACTCGCCATCGTACACAAATCTTCACTGCGTATCAAGGCCAACTCAGAAGAACAGTGCACCACCATGGAACACCTTCACTTCCTAGTCCACAACAATCACAACTCCTCCATCCGTGGCACCCAGGTCTACAGACCACTCGGCCCCCGCCCAGCATTCATCGACGACATTGTAGACATCACCACCCCCAGGCCCTGGTGTCCAATGACTACCTCCTCCTCGGAGACCTGAATTTCCACCTTGAGGACCGCAACGATCCAAACACCACAGCTCTACTCGACAACCCCGCCACCCTCGGCCTCTGAGCTGATCACCACACTCACGCACATCGAAGGACACCCACTGGACCCCATCTTCGCCTCAAAAAAACGGATTACCATTGAGACCATCTCCACCTCAGACTGGACTGACCACCGCTGCCTACACTTCACCATCACCGCACTTCACACATCCGTGCCCCCAGGGCACCCCACAGGAAATGGAACAAAATAACCAGGGAGCAACTCACTACAACTCTCACCAAATCCCTCCCACCTCTCTCCGATGATGCCAACACCTCAGCGTGCAATCTCTATGCATGGATCACAAAATGTGCGACACTCTAGCCCCCCTCAAACTTACATCGGCCAAGCGCATACCAAAGAGAGCCAGCTGGTTCATCACCGAACTCCAAGAATCCAAACACACCCGCAAGTGCCTAGAGAAAAAAATGGAGGAATAGCCAAACCAGCAAAGACCTTGCCTCCTGCAGAGCCGCAACCGTCATCCACTGCTGACATATCAAGAATGCAAGAAAGAACGCACTCTGGGAATCCATCAACTCCTCCACACACAACACGAAGGAACTTTTCTCAGTCATAAACAAGTTCACAAATCCCCCCTCCGAAGCCACCAGCATCCCTCATCGCAGGGCCTCTGTGACAAACTCACCACCTTCTTCCACCGCAAGATCCAAGACATCTACGACAGCTTACTCCTGGAAAACCAACCCAGCACCAGAACCTACGACTGACCCCTCCCCTCCCTCAGAACCCACCCAGACCATCCACAGCTGATCCAGGATCACCACAGAGGAAACAGAAAGCATCATGAACAGCACCCACTGCAGAGCCCCCACGGACTCTTTCCTGCACCACATCTACATCAGAGCCAGCATATCCATCGCCCGGAGCCCTGGAACATGATAAACTGCTCCATCAACACTGACACCTTCCCCAAGGACAGGAAACATGCCGAAGTATGCCCCCTCCTGAAGAAACCCTCAGCCGACCCATCAGAACTAAAGAACTTCCGGCCTATCTCGCTGCTACCCTACCCGGCCAAAGTACTGGAGAAAGCCATCAACACACAACTACAAAATTTCTTCGAAGTCGACAGCTCTCTGGACAGCTCCCAGTCCGGGTTCCGCAGCAACCACAGCACAGAGACAACTCTTCTTGCAGCCAGTGATGACATCCGATCACTTCTAGACTGCGGCCTTACCGCAGCACTCATACTCCTCGACCTCTCAGCGGCCTTCGACACGGTCTCCCAGAGCACACTATGCACCAGACTGCACGACGTAGGAATCCACAGAACAGCCCTGAAATGGATCCTCTCCTTCCTCTCCAGAAGGACTCAGAGGGTCAGGCTCCCTCCCTACACATCTAAACCTACAGGAGTCAGCTGCAGAGTTCCCCAAGGATCCTCTCTGAGTCCAACTCTTTTCAACATATACATGACCCCACTCACAGCCATCGTCAGAAGCCACAGAATGGACATCGTGTCATACGCCGATGACACACAACTCATCATTTTCCTCACCGAAGACCCAGACACGCCAAAAGGAATCTCCACTCGGAAATGGAAGCCATCGCCACCTGGATGAGAGAAAGCTGCCTCAAGCTCAACTCTGACAAGACAGAGCTCATCATTTTTGGAAACGCTACCTCAGCAAGGGACGACTCCTGGTGGCCCACGTCTCTCAGCACCTCGCCTTCACTGACTGAGCACGCCTGCAACCTAGGCATCATCCTCAACTCCTCCCTATCTATGACCCGACAAGTAAACTCAGTCACCTCCTCCTGCTGGAGCACCCTCCGCAAACTCTGGAAAATTTTCAAATGGATCCCAGCAGACTGCAGCAGGACAGTCACCCACACCTTAGTCACAAGCAAGCTTGTCTACGGCAACACTCTCTAAGCCAGCTCCCCGACAAGAAACATCAGAAAGCTGCAACTCATCCAGAACTCTGCCCCCAGACTTGTCCATAACCTCCCACACCAAGAACATATATCCCAGCACCTGCGGACCGTCCACTGGCTCCCAATAGAAAAAGAAATCACCTTCAAGCTACTCACCCACAAGTACCAAGCCATACATAACGTCTGACCGGCATACTTGAACCACCGTGCTCCTTCTACATCCCTGCCAGATCCCTCCGTTCCGCTCAACTGGCTCTGGCCACTATCCCTCACTTTAAAAAACCCACTGCCAAAGGACGATCCTTCACCTACATTGCAGCAAAGAGCTGGAACAACCTACCCCTGTATCTCAGACAAAGCCCATCGCTCACCATCTTCAGGAAGAACCTTAAGACGTGGCTCTTCGGATGAGGCTCCACCCTTCCTCGCCCCCCTCCTCCACCTCACCTCAGCACCTTGAGACCCTCACAGGTGAGTAGCCGCACTTTACAAAAACGGATTGATTGACCAGACGTACCAAATTTGCCCAGACAGTCCCGATTTTCCAGTGACTGTCCTGATGTCCCAACACTTGTTATAAAAATAGACAAATGTCCTGATTTTGGGAGAGGGTCGGGTGAGCTGGCACATTTATCAATGTGCTTCGAAGGCTCACTGTAGGAAAGTGCCGTCTTGCTTGCCATGGTTACCCACATTTTCTGCCTGTTGTCAGTATGTTTGGCTGTGTATATTTGGTTCCTGCTAACCAGGATCCAAGTAGTTTTGCTCTCTCCTTTAAAATGTAGCTTTTCTTCCCACAATTGGCATACTGGTCCCCCCATGTAAGTCCCTAGTGTATGGTATCTAGGTATCCAGGGAATTAGGGTTTCAGGGGATCCTTATGGACTGCAGCAGTTATTTTGCCACCCATAGGGAGCCCATGCAAAGTGTTCTTCAGGCCTGCCATTGCAGCTTGTGTGTAACGGTTGCAGGCACCCATTTTCACTACACAAGGTCACCATAAGTCAGCCCTTTGGTAGGCCCTCTCAGCCCAGAGGGCAGGGTGCAGGTACCTGTGTGTGAGGGCACCCTTGCACTAGCAGAGGTGCCCCTACAAACTCCAGATCAATTTTCCTGGACTTTGTGAGTGCGGGGAAACCATTTTACACGTGTACTGGATACGGATCATTACCTATGTCCAGCTACATAATGGTAACTCCGAACCTGGGCATGTTTGGTATCAAACATGTCGGACTCATGACCCCAATACTGTTGCAAGTATTGGAAGTATGATTCCATGCACTTTGGGGGCTCGTTTCTGCCCTCCTGCTGCTTGACCTGATCAAGCCCAGGAAGGCAGAACAAAGGATTTCCTTTGGGAGAGGAGGTAACACCCTCTCCCTTTGGAAATAGGTGTGACTGACTTGGAAGGGGTAGCCTCCCCAAGCCACTGGTTTGCTTTAAAGGGCCCTTTTGGTGCCGTCCGTGCATACATCAGTCCATACCGGTTCGGGTACCCCCAGTCCCTGCTCTGGCGTGAAACTGGACAATGGAAATGGGAGTGACCACTCCCCTGTCCATCTCCACCCCAGGGGTCGTGCCCAGGGCTCCTCCAGAGGGTCCCTGGGCTCTGCCTTCTCGTTTCCAAGGTTGGCAGGGAACTCTGGGAGCATCTGAGAGGCGAGGCCAGGCAGGTGATGTCAGAGCCCCCTCCTGATAGGTGCCTACCTGGTTAGGTGACCAACCCCCCTTTCAGGGCTATTTAGGGTCTCTCTCTTGGGTGGGTCCTCAGATTAGGCTTGTAAGATTCCAGCAGGACTCCTCTGCAACCTCTGCTTCGACTTCTGGCCTCCGGAACTGTGACTGGAAACTCCAGGACCCGACAAGCTGCTTCCAAGAAGAAACAACTCTTCAGCAACATTGTTTCCAGAGCTCCTCCCAGCTTTGCAACATTTCCCTTGCCGTGCATCCTCAGAAGACGGCAACTCTTCAGCCTGCACAAGAAGAAAGAATCTCCCTTGGAGTGAAGGAGTCCCTCCCCTGCAACTGCAGGCACCAACAACAAGCAACGACTGGCTGCGTGGAACCCCTCTCCTGCTGAGCTGCATGGATCCTGCATCACGGGTGGTGGTTCTGAGTAGTTCTATTGCTATTGGTCCTCTCTGCCAGCTGTCCCACTTTGGTGGAGGTAAGCCTTTGCCTTCCCACGCAAGACAGTACCCCTGTGCACCACGTCTCTTGCAGCTGCAAAGGCTTGTTTGCATCTCCTCCAAGGGATCTTCAGGCGATGTGTAGCTCTATCCCCCAACACTCCATTCAGCAAAGCACAGCATCCTGTGTTGTTCTCCTGCAGCGTGGGATCCTCTTTTGTAGTGCTGTATGGGCTTCTTCTGTGACTCCTGTGGCCCTGTCCTGTGGGACTTCTGTGGGTGCTGGCTCTGCTCCTGTGGACTCTCTGCAATGCTGAGGGTTCCCTCTGACTCCCCCTCCTGGGTTGAGTCCTCCTGGGCCTTGCTGGTCCCCGGTAGCACCTCTTTTCCACTAACTGCAAGTTTGCCTTTGCCAAGGCTTGTTGGTGGAATTCCTGCACCGGCACCCATCTGCAATCTTCTTTCCAGCTGGGGCTTTATCTGCATCCATCAGGAACTCTTCTCCAGCTCCAGGGCTGCAGTGCTGACCTGTTCTTCATCACTTTCAACAAACTCCTGCAAGTACAGCTGGGTGGATAGTAGCTCCTACTCCTCCTGGACTCCACTGTGACTTGGTCCCCTCTCTCCATAGGTCTTCTTTCTTCAGGAATCCACCGCTGGTTTTCTTGCAGTCTTCTCTGGGTGTCTTCTTTTTCTTCTTTTCCTCCTTTTAGATGGTTCGGGGAAAATCCAGTGTTTTACTCCTGCATTCCTGGTCGCTGGGGGGTGTTGTGTTACTTACCTCTCTGATTTTCTAGTACCGCCAGCTACCCTCTACACATTTTACTTACCTAGGTGGGGGTACTTTGTTCGCATTCCATTTTTTAGCATATGGTTTTGCTCCCCCTAGGGTCACTATTGTCTATTGCTATCTGCACTGTTTTGTAACCTTTTCTACGCCTATTTCTGATTGCTAGTGTATATATTTAGTGTATTACTTACCTCCTAAGAGTGGGTTACCTGCTTAGTATTTTGTGGTGATTTGTCCCAAAAATAAAATACCTTTATTTTTGTACAACTGAGTGTTTTCTTTCATGTGTGTAAGTGCTGTGTGACTACAGTGGTATTGCATGAGCTTTGCTTGTCTCCTAAAGAAGTCTTGGCTGCTCATCCACAGCTACCTCTAGAGAGCCTGGCTTCTAAACACTGCCTACACTTCATTAAGAGGGGATATCTGGACATGGTATGAGGTGTAAGAACCATAGGTACCCACCACACACCAGGCCAGCTTCCTACTCTCATGTTCACATCAGCCCTCTCTTGACACCACAGACAGAGTTTTGTTTGAAAGACTCTCCTGCTGTGCTTCCTGACTTAATTCAGGCAGCACAGCAGGACTTAATGGGGGGCAAATAAACCCCTGTGGAGCCCATCACCCGAGAATAGAATAACAAAGGTCCCATTGCAACACTGTGCAGAGTGGCCGAGGAAGTCTTTAATTTTCATGCTACGGAGGTGTGTGTTTCAGTAGCATGAAAATTATACTTCCCTAGCCATGGTGTGGTGTGTTCCATATGGTTGTCCTGATACACACTTTATATATATATATATATATATATATATATATATATATATGCTGAAAACTTGATGTATAGCGCCATAGAATAGTTGTATCTTTGAAATGGAAAAACAACTTTTTTTGCACTTCATAGATTTGTGTAATGAGATTATGTAGAAATTAGTACTTTACTTAAACAAGGATAATTGTAAAGGAAGAAAAATAACAGAGATAGAGGAAATAGAATTGTAATTATATATTGATACAACTAAGAACTGGGTAACAGATTTTGAATCATATTAAATGTATATCTTGATTTAATAAGAAATATTTCTGTTTAAAATAGATCTCCATTATAGACAAACAAATTCTATTTTGGGTTAAAAAATTGACTACAAAATGCCATTTCAATGATATGTAATGATCATGGATTTTAATTGGTGGATGTTGGGAGATCACATGACTTAAATACACTAACTTCACAACTAACTCTATGGCCAGTCGAAGGCTCAGGCCAAAACGCGTTGCCATATCTGTTTGAATAGCACTATGCACTTTGTACTCTACATGGAATAAAAAAATAAATTACCTTTCAAGTTGATGGATGGTGACGGCGTCATTCCTGCCATGAGAATCTGGTAAATATTGCCTCTCTGATGCTGTGTAATGATTTATGACTAAATATATATATTCCATATATATACAGTATATATATATATATATATATATATATATATATATATATATATATATATATATATATATATATATATACAAAACAAAGTTGTCCCCGGACAAAAAGCGCACTCCCAACAGGTTGCAGTTTGCATTTTATTTCAGAAAGCAGCAAAACCAGTCACCTTCAAAGAATTCTTTACATGTCCCAGGCCTTACGCGTTTCAGACATCTCGTCCTTGATCACAGGCCACATGCTTGGATTGAGCAAATAATTGCAGGCACCTGATTCCTTCATTAAATAGTCTGGTGAGTTGCACATTGCATTTTGGTAAAGGTAGTCCTGCACGTTTTAGTAGATATACATCTTTGCCTTGGTAGGTTGCTCTTGCCAAACACACATTAAGATACATTTTGAAAACCTTAGTAGGCGAATTCAAAGGCAAGTTACAGAGATTGGCTGAAATTGTTCCATCCTGTTGCTCCAGTGTATGATGATATAGTAAAGTCACACAGACCTGCTTTCTATCTGCAGTGGTGCTGCTTTCACGGCTGACAGGCCGTCAATCATGTACAAAACAAAGATGTCCCCGGACAAAAAGCGCACTCCCAACAGGTTGCAGTTTGCATTTTATTTCGGAAAGCAGCAAAACCTTCAAAGAGTTCTTTACATTTCCCAGGTCTGTGGACAACTTTGTTTTGTATACATATATATGTATATATATATATATATATATATATATATTATATATATATATATATATATATATATATATATATATTTATATATATGTATATATATATCGAAAAACCACTGACATAAAAATAGGACTAAATGTTGGCACTAGTCAGTGCAGTGTCAACATTCAGTCCTATTTCTATGTCAATGGCTGTCCCGGTTTTTTGTTCTGAACATCTGGTCACCCTATCACACGCACTGCCGTCACACGGACAACGTGACTAATGCAGGAAGATTTGTGTACAAGACAACACATCTCCGTGACACTTTCATAGCCAGGTCTGTAGATGGCCCCAAGTGTTTCACTCCCAGCTCACCCCCACAAGCATTTGTTACCCTGGCACTGCTGTGCTCACGTCCACCTGTGCGCATGTTGTCTGTGACTGCAAGCTCGTTTGCATAAATTTTTATTACACAATCGTTTACATGAGTATTGACTGCGCGCTCGTTTACATGAGCCTGCCAACATCCTGCCAACAGAAGCCCCATCCACCCTTAAACCTGCTTAATGCAGGCCGCAGTGCGAATGCACCGCTGGCCTGTCAAATGCACATCAAAGGCGAGCCCATCCACGCCCATCCGCACCTGGACCGTGCCCTGCGCATGGCCCTCCCAACTACACAGATACACCATCGCCAAACTCTACACCCTAGACCCCTACAACAAACACTGCCACTGTGCCAACCCATGCTCCACAGTAGGACCTTTCACCTGCATCACTGCCACTTTACCTACCACAGCACACACACCAGCACACACACCAGCCCCACCCCGAACACACCACAGACACCACCTAAACAAAAACACCAACTTGCATGCGCCCTTCTCAACACACACTTACAATTTAAACACACCGAGGTTTGTGTCCTCATCTCTACCCTCACACCTGATGTTCTCTTCCTCAGAGAGACCTGGCTCAACCCCACTTCGGCGTCTGACATCGCCACCGCAATAATCAAAGTATACAAGATCACCCAGTGAGACTGCATCAACAAGCCTGGTTACACAAGGAATCCATCCAATGCACCACCACAAATGCCGAACATCACAACAGCCATGGAACACCTCAACGTCAGACTCCAAATAGACAGCAAAACCACCATCAGGTACCCTCGCCTACTGTCCTGCAAGTTCTGCAACTTCATAGTTGACTTCATAGCCCCCCTTGCCATAGACTCCAACAACTACATTTTCATCAGTGACCTCAACTTCCATCTCGATGTCCACAGTGACATCAACACTACCAACCTCCTCGACAACATGGTAAACATCGGACTCACCCAACTCGTCTGCAACCCCATACACAAGACAGGCCACACACTAGACCCCATTTTCACCTCTAGTGACCACATCAGGTACAGCCACAACACAGAACTAACTTCGATTGACCACTCCCTCATCCATTTCAACATCACCCACTCACAGACTTCCATTTCTATTTTGCCCAACCCCTGCCACCGCAGCTGGAGCAAAGTCTCAAAGGACATATGGATCAACGCCCTCAACACTACTCACCCCATCTCCTCCAACAACCTAGATCAAAATGTCAGAACATTCAACAATTGGATCACCAACTATGCTGACAGCATCACTCCCATCAGCAACAACACCCACAAAAGGTCCACCAAGCAGGCTAGCTGGAGGACACAACTGACAAGACCATCAAGAAAGCCCTCAACCTGTACCACAGTTGAGAGAATCGAAGAAAAAGGCCTTAACCTCACACTTCAAATCAAGCTATAATGACAGCAAAGAACTCTTCAACAATGTCAAAGAATTCTCCAACCCCTCAGCTGCAACAAACAACATTACTCCTCACAGGAACTCTGTGACAACCTTGCAAACTTCTTCCATGATAAGGTCGCCAACATCTTCAGAAACTTCAAGCCACAGCCAAAGGCCACCAACTTCTTAAAGCAACATAATGACCCCACTACCACCACAGACAGACGGCTAACCGAATGGAGCCGGCTCGCCCCACAGGGCACCGCCTCCATCATGAACTCGGTCCACTCAGGAGCCCCAACCGACCACATCTTCAACCTAGGCGAAGCCAGAATTAGCCACATACTCACCACCTTATTCAACACCTCGGTTGCCACAGCCACCTTCCCCAAAGAATGGAAACATGCAGAAGTCAACACACTATTAAAGAAACCATCAGCAGACCACAGCAAACTGAACACCTACTGACAAATTTCCCTGCTCCCGTTCCTGACCAAAGTATTAGAAAAAGTCATCAACCAACAACTCTCCTCACATCTGGAATTGAACATCCTACCCAGCTCCTCCCAATCCGGGTTCCACAGCAACAAAAGAACCGAGACAGCTCTCATCACGGCTACCGATTACATCAGAGCCCTACTTGACCGAGGAGAGACTGTGGCTCTGATCCTCCTAGACCTCTCGGGAGCCTTAAGTACACTCTCCCACCACACACTCATCACAGGGCTGCACAACATAGACATCCAAAGAGCCGCTCTCAGATGGATCGCCTCTTTCCTCACCAGAACAAAGCAAAAAGGTCTGCCTTTCCCCATCACCCCTGAACACAAGGAGTACCACAAGGATCCTTGCTCAGCCCCACCCTCTTCAACTCTTATATGACACCTCTGGCTTGCATCGCCAAAACCCATGGACTCAACATATCCTATGCCGATGACACACAACTCATCCTCTCCCTCTCCAAAGACACTACCAATACCAAGGTCAACTTTCACAACTGCATGAGAAATGTCACCAACTGGATGAAGGACAATTGCCTGAAGCTCAACACGGACAAGACAGAGGTACTGATCTTCGGAAACAAAAACTCCCCAGAGGACGCATCCTGGTAGCCCTCAGAACTCAGACTGTTAGAAATGGGGTCTCTAGTTGGCAGAGGTATTTACCTTTTTCCAAATAGGGACCACAGTCCTAGTCAGGGTAAGTCACACACAATCCAAATTATCCTGTGCCCTCCCTCTGGTAGCTTGGCACTAAGCAGTCAGGTTTAACTTAGAAGGCAATATGTAAAGTATTTGTGCAATAAAACATACAGTAACACAGTGAAAACACCACAAAAATACACCACACAGGTTTAGAAAAATATAAGATATTTATCTGGTTGAATTAAGGTCAAAACGATAAAGATTCAATAAGCACAAGTTGAGATGTCACTTTTGTAAGATTAAAAAGAGTTTTAAATCTTAGAAATCAACAGTTGTCTCTTGTTTGCACAAAGTACCTGGTTTGTGTCGAAATTACCACTCACAGAGACTGCAGAGGAGGAGATGCATGGAAAAATAAGGTGTGCGTTGATTTTCCGACATGGCACAGACGATGCGTTGTTTCTTTCCAAGCTGCAAGAGACTTTGCGTTGATTTCGGGCGTGCAATCTTGGTTCCTCACTGCAATGTGGGGATCTTTGGACGCCCAGGGATGATGTGGGGAAAATCCTCGCATGCGGGGAGAAGTCACAGGCGTGGCGTCGATCCGGTAGGCGATGCTTCACATTTTCTGTTGCACGGCAAGCGCTGCGTTGATTCTCTTTCAGGAAGTCGGGATGTGTGGTTCCGGCTTGGCTGTGTGTCGATCCGGTAGGGCCATGCGTTGAATTTCCTGTCGCAACGCAGGCACTGTGTTGATCTTCGCTCGGGAAGTCGGGCTGTGTCGTTCCGGTCCGGCTGTGTTCCTCGTCACAGGGCACGCTGCGCATCCTTTCCGGCAGGCTGTGCGTAGAATTTCAGCGCACAAGGAGTTTCCTTGAAGAGATGAAGTCTTCTTGGCCCTGAGACTTCAGAAAACAGGAGACAAGCTGAATCCAGACCCTTGGAGAGCACTTCTCAGAAAAAGTCAGATGGCAGCAGGACAGCAGGGCAACAGCAGGGCATCAGTCCTTCACAGCAAAGGAGTCCAGATGAGTCCTTTGGGCAGCCAGGCAGTTCCTCTTGACAGTTTGCAGGTTCAAGTCCAGAAGTGTCTGATTTGGTGGGGTCAAGGACCCAGTTTATATACCCCAAAATGCCTTTGAAGTGGGGGAGACTTCAAAGAGTGGTTTTGAAGTGCACAAGGTCCCATTTCAGTACAGGTCTGTCTGCCAGTGTCCCAGTAGGGGGTTAGGTAGTCCATTGTGTGAGGGCAGGCCACTAGCTTTTGAAATGTAAGTGTCAGACCCTCCACCCTTCCAGCCCAGGAAGACCCATTCAGTATGCAGATGAGTGCAGGTGTGACTGAGTATCCTTTGTTTGTGGTTGTCTGGGTAAAATGCACAAGGGAGCTGTCAGCCAGCCCAGCCGTGGATTGGAGACAGGCTGTAAGGTACAGATGGATTTTAAGTGCAGAGAAATGCTCACTTTCTAAAAGTGGCATTTCTAAAATAGTAATATAAAATTCAACCTCACCAATAAGCAGGATTTTGTATTACCATTTTGGCCATACTAAATATGACTTGGTTACCCCTTTCTGATCAGAATCTACCACTCAAACAGTATATGAGGGAAGCCCTAATGTTATCCTATGAAAGGAGCAGCAGGCCTCATAGTAGTGGAAAATTAATTTAGGAGTTTTCCACTACCAGGACATATAAAGCACACATATATATGTCCTGCCTTTTACCTACAGAGCCCCTGCCCTAGGGCCTACCTTAGGGGTGACTTATGCAGAAAAATGTGGGTTTAAGGCTTGGCAAGTACTTTTAAATGCCAAGTCGAAGTAGCTGTGAAACTACACACACAGGCCTTGCAATGGCAGGCCTGAAGCATGGTTAAGGGACACTTTAATCTACAGGCCCTGGGCACATGTAGTGCACTTTACTAGGGACTTGCAAGTAGATCAAATATGCCAATTGGGTATGAACCAATGTTACCATGTTTAAGGGAGAGAGCATATGCACTTTAGCACTGGTTAGCAGTGGTAAATTGTGCAGAGTCCTAAAACCAGCAAAAACAGTGTCAGGAAAGTGGAGGGAGGTAGGAAAAAAGTTGGAGGATGACCACCATAAGGCTGTCAGGTCTAACACAGACCTACTCTTACCCCCACTGACCATACTAGGAACCTAGGCATCATTCTGGACAACAAGCTAACATTGATGACTCAGGTCAACTCTGACCCCTCCTCCTGCTTCTTCATGCTCCGCATGCTTCCTAAGATACTCAAATGTTTACACCAAAGCTCAAGACGCACCATCACCCAGACCCTCCTCTCCAGCAAACTGAACTGCAGCAACGCTTTCTATGCAGGGATCACAGCTCACCTCCTCTGATGACTATGGACCTTACAGCACACCAGTCAGACTCATCCTGGATCTCCCTAGACAGCTGTTGTGGGCCAATTGTAAACCTGGCTCGCTCCTCGATCGCTGCTCTCCTTATATTTTGAAACTAGCCACACCGCTTGATAATCAGATTCTGAACAAGTTGATTAATTCTTCTTTGGAGTCCACTATAGTACCGAGAGGGGAGAAAGAGGCCTTTTGTTACCAAAAAAAAAACAAATGCTGACCCCCAAGATGCTTAGCAACTTCAGACCTATCTCTCTTTTACCTGGAGTAGCTGAAATGTTGAAAAAGGCGGTTAATAGACAACTTACCCTTTTTCTGGAATTTAATTCTCTTCTGCATGATATTGAATCTGGCTTTCCAGTAGGGTTAGGCGAAGAATTCTGCTCCGCTGGTGGAGTTCACAGAGTTTTGCCCACTCCGAGCTCCGCACGGAATTCCAAAAAACTCTGCAAAGCATCACAGAGTGGAGTTATTCCTCTTGCGCAGCTCGCCAATGTTAAGCTGTCAGGCAAGAAAAATCACTATGTTGGCAAGCGCAAGTGAGATTTCTGAATGCGGGCGGTCGCCACTCAAGTAGAAAATATACTCTAGCGGCAGAAACTCAACGTGATGCAGTTCGTGCTGATTTTACAGCATTGGAGAAACTCCTGGGGCTGAAAATTAATGCGAACAGCCCGACTTAACCAAACTCTGTGCTTGCGGAACTCCGCATAGCGTGATAGAGCTTTTTTGGCACTTCAAGGAGTTCTGCATAGCAGAACTCCACGAATTCCGCCCAGGCCAACTTTTCAGCAGGGTATAGTACAGAGTCAGCCTTGTGCGGTGCTTGGCGGGTTGGTTCCTGTGAGCAATGGGGAGTTGCAGTGGGACACCCCGGGCCCTCCAGTGATGCATGACCTGAATATCTGGTTTCAGCAGCTACGGCCAGACTGGGCAGCCTTGTAGTGATGCCTTCCTGGGAACTGCACATGTGGCTGGCTGTGCCAGGCATCCCCAGGCCCGACCTCGGTGACTGCACATTGACTGAAAGCGCACGGTTGGGAGGAGCAGCTGAGCCCTTCCATGTTGGATGGCAGCAGGCGTGCGACTTGTAGGAGGCCCCCAGTGCACTGAGCCCCTGGCATGAATATCTGATGGTCTGAGGCACTGTGTGTTTGGGAGGCCCCGGAGCCAAAGAAGTGGGCCTCCCTGGCGGGTGCATGGGAAGTGGGGTGAGTGCAACTGTGGTGCTGCTGCAGCCTGGGCATAGTGCATTACGGAGTAAGTCACCTGGGAGTGGACTGATTGCTGGTGCTGGCTTGAAGGAGATCTGAGTGGTGGCTCAGCCAGGACCTTGCTGAGAATGGCTTGGGTGCTGGACAACACTACTGCCCTGGATGGTGATCTGAAGGTTGGACCTTGCTAGTGGCCTGTGGAAGAGCTAATTGAGGTGAGAGGAAGGTACAACCTCCAAGTTGGTCCCTGGTGGCCCCTGGAACTTTGGTGCCATTTGAGGACACTGGCTTCAGCAGTCCCCTGCGTGCCCTGTTGAGCAGATGGACTGCAAGCAATGGGTGTGCCCAGCTGGGGAACGGGGACCATGGGCAAGGATAAAGCAGCATGCTCCTCTGCTGCTAACAATATCATACCATAATTTGTGCTTAAACAGCCCTCTCAGAGGATCACATGGCAGGCCAGGGCTGTTTCCCAGAGTGCCTCGCTGGATTGCCCGGGGGACTCCTCCCATGCAGACTTATTAGCTGCTATCCAGGGCTCTGGCATGGCTCTGGTACACAGGATAGAAACAGTCTCTATTGATGTCAACTTACCTCAGGCTGACCAGAGGAAGGTAGCAGACAAAGGGACAGAAGCTGAAGGTAATATCTGAACACTGCCGGGCGAGGTCTCCCAGCTTTAACAAAAAATGGCCACGTTGACATCAGTGTCCTGAGAGGTGGAGTGAAGGGTGGAGGATGTGGAACGGTGTTCCCGCCGCAACAACATACAGGTGCTGGGATTCCCGGAGCAGACGGAGGGGCCCTTGGTGGAAGGATTCCTGGAGGACTGGATCCGGCAACAGCTGCGCCGGCTGACCTCTCGAAGCACTTTGTGGTGGAGCGAGCACATTGGGCCCTTACCCATCCGCCACCTCCTGGTGCCCCCCAAAGAGCGATAATTGCCAAATTTCTTAACTACCGGGATAGAGACTGTGTTCTTTGTGTGTCAAGGGAGTAGAAGACGCCCATGTTTGAGAATCACAGGATAGCCATATACCCGGATTACACTAAGAGAGTCCAGGAACAGCGCAAATCCTTCTTACTTATAAAGCAGAAGTTGTGGGCTATGCAATCGAAATATATGCTTCTCTATCCTTCTAAACTAAAAGTGATCTCACAGGGACGGGCACACTTCTTCGAGCATCCTGATGAGGTGTGGAAGTGGCTGAAGCTGTGGGACGGCCCTTCTGTGAAAACCGGAAAGGGTTGTGGTGGTGCGGGCCTGGATCGTGCCCTGGCCGAGGCGTAGGTGATGGTTGACTGCGGGGATCTGGGAGGAGGACGCCCCCCCTTTCCAGAAGGGTAATAATACTGGAGGACAGATCCATGCAGCTCCTGGCGGCGGGAGAGTCACAGGGTACGATGGATGAAGAGGTCTGCACCATGCAGAATGGCGATGCAGCTGAGGGACCTCTGACTGACACGGTGCACGAGCCATTGATGATTGACGCGGAGGAATTGTGAACAATTAAATGGGTTTTCTGTCTGACTGTGTTATGAGAAGCTACATGGACCTGACTGCTGCTGTTGACAATGCATGGGTCGGGGGTGTCTGGAGTGTGGGGTCTTTATGCTGCATATCCTTCGGACATTTAGGACTCGTGGGAAGAGATCATAAAGCATTGCTCTTTACCACATCATGTAGGATGACTCTCTGATGCAGTTTGATCACTCAAGGGCTTCTTTCTCCCCTGTCTGTCCCTGCACCTCTCTCCTCCCCTCTGTGTATCTTGCTCTGGTTGGCTTCTTTTCTCTCCTCTCTTCCCTCTTCAGTGCTCCATCTTTGATGGAGCAGGTCTCCCTCCTCTTGTTGTAGCATCTCCTCTGATCCACCATTTTTACTTTTGTCCTCACAGTGGATAATGTGGAGAGTTGCCTGAGTGGGGTGGAGCTGAGTATAGGGAATCCGTCCCAATAGGACGGGTCTTAGGTAGAAGTGTAGGTCCTGGCACTTTCATGGGGTGGATGTATGTAGACATCAGTTGCTTCTATATGGATTCATGGGAGGGAGAATGTTATTGGTTGGGGTGTTGTTGGTTGTATTCTTTCCTAAGTGTACTGGTAGGTTGCAGTGGTTGTGCATGGAATGTAGTATGTTTCCTTTTACAGATTTGTATGGGGGATAATTACAACAATTTTGACATTGAATGTGTGGGTTTTGGGTAGCAATGCAAAAGGATACAGAGTGTTATCATTTCTAAAATGCCACAAGGTCCAAATAGATTGTATGCAAGAAACACATCTCAATGATGAAGCGGCTGGTAAACTTGCTAAGAAATGAAAGAGATAGGTCTACCATGCTTCATTCTCCACTTATGCTAGAGGGGTATTGATTTGGGAGGCACCTGGGGTCCCCTTCTCATTGCAGTATTCAGAGGCAGATGTAGAGGGTCGTTATGTGCATGAGCGGCGTCTGCTGGATGGTCGGGCGATCTTTGTCCTCAACATATATGCACTTAACACTGACAAATTTTAGTTTTACTATGGGGTGCAAGAACTGATTGAGCATGATCTAGACATGCTGTTACTTTGGATGTGGGACTTTAATACTCCTTGCTGTAGAGGGAAAAGAGACTCTGGCACAAAAAGTGATGGAATACATGGAACGTAACTGGGGAAGTACGGCCAACAGAGCCACTCGGTGGGAGGCCATGAAGGCAGTCATGAGAGGGCATTGCATCGGATTAACATGCAGGGTGAAAAGACAACTAACGAGAGAGCATGCGGACAGGGAGGTGGACTTAGCGGGAGTACAGGCTGGTGATTAGTCTGAGGAGGAGGCCCGGGGAGAGGAGACGGTCATTGAGTATGGTATAGCGGAGCTCTGGGATAGACTAGATAAGAATACACTGAAGCAGTATAGACATCTCCATAGAGAAGGGAAAAAATCAGGCAGGCTATTGGCATGGGTTTTGCAACGGAAGGTGGCAGTGATGTCTGTTGTTCACTCGAGGGCCCAGGATGGTACGCTGGGCATTACACGTGAGACCATCATGGACACCTTTAAATTTCATCTCGAAGGCCTGTATAGAAGAGATCCATGGATTACAAGGTCAGGGCTACAAGCATTTCTGGGTGGACTTGCACTCCCCGAAGTGACATAGAAGATGCGTTTAGAATTAGAAAGATTATACACTGAAGGATTTATGGGTGGCCCTGTGGCTGCTTCCCAAACACAAGGCCCCTGGGGGGAACGGGTCCCCGCCAGAGTTTTACCAGACCTACTCAGCTGCCATCACGTGGGGGCTCCTGGAAGTGTTTATTGAAACCTGAGACAAGCGAATGTCACCTCCGACCACAAAGGAGGAAGAGGTATGCCTGATATCTAAGCCTGGTGGGGATGAATTGGACCCAGTTGCATATCGCCCAGTCACATTGCTAAACACAGATGTAAAAATCCTGTTCAAGCTGATTGCCCTCGGTCTGGGTCCAGTGGTGGGTAGCTTGGTCCGCGAGTACCAGTGCAGTTTTATCCCTGGCCATAACACGGAGATGAACCTCAGACGGCTCACACACATAATGCTTGAGGCAGAGGGTAGAAGACATGAGGAAATGGCACTGGTAGCTGTCGATATAGAAAAAGCGTTTGATACGGTGGACTGGGCATACCTACTGGAAATACTAAGAAGAAATGTCTCTGGTCCTAAATTTTGCGCCTGGATCTGCCTACTGTATATGAACCCGAAAGTGCAGTTCAGCTTGGCCCACTACATTCAGAGGCATGGGAACTGCGTCAGGGAACGTGGCAGGGCTGGCCATTGTCCGCTTTGCTATTCGCTGTGGCTCCTGAGCCCCTGGTGATACAAATCAGTAGAGACATGCATAGATCAGGCATATCTGTGAGGGAATCGACTCACCTGGTGTCGCTGTATACAGACGACGCCTTGTTTTACATCAGGAGCCTGAGGGAGTCACTGGGTCCTCCTCTACGCATTTTTGATGAGTTTGGCACAGTCATCAGTCTACAACTGAACTGGAAGAAGCCAATGATGTTCCTTCTTGCTGCACTGGTGGGAGCCCCAGCTGGGCTTCGGCCTTCCGTGGAAGTTAGATAGGTTCTGTTATCTGGGAATCATGGTGGCATACTCAAACAAATCTTAAACGCACTATAACACGGGCAGGGTCTTGGAATCTCTGATGTCACCTGTGGCTTTTTGGAACACTCTGCCACTCTCAGTTATGGGTAGGATTGCAATTTAAAAGTTGGTGTTACTTCCTCGCTGTTTGTACACCATACAACATTCTCTTTGGCCCCTCCCTGCATGGGTATTTAAAAAGCTGGAGTCACTCCTAATGTCCTTAATATGGACGGGCGGGTGAAATAGGGTGGCTAGGAGAACCCTCATGAGGACATATGAGCAAGGTGGGCTGGAGGCCCCACGTTCAGAATTTTACTCCTTTGCTGCCGTGCTGCAGCATGTGGCATGATGGTTTGCAGAGGATGACAATTGGGAGAAACATTTACTGGCTGGGCGCGTAGCCCTAGAGGACCCACTTGTGGGGATGATGCAGGGAGCCGGGGCTCCTATGGACCTACCGTATGTGTTTCAGAAGACGGCCAGGACATGACACAGGATGGTGTGGGTGGTTCTCCGCAGAGCTCCCTTCCATAGAGAACCACTGGTGTGGATTCTGGCTCCACTGCGCATTGATCCACAAGGTCTCTAGCATTGCGCGTTTCAAATTGGTTCCTGCATCGCACATACATGACCCCCCCCTAAGATTAAGTCGAGTATATCCAGACGTTTCTCCTCCTGTCCTCGATGCAACATGGAAGGGGTGTATTTTTTGCATTTGACCTGGGGTTGCCCCTTAGTGCATGACTTTTGGTCTCAGGTTGTCAATGAGCTCATGCACACCACAACATTGCCTGGGACCCGACCAACTCACTTTTGCTTGCTAGGTATTATGACGAGGCCCAAGGGGAAAAAATACCCTACAAGTACATACAATTGGCACTGGTTATGGCTAAAAGGTGGGTGGCAATTACCTGGATGGGAGTGCTGACCCACTTGTTAAGGGATGTCACTGAGTGGACACTGGCTGAGGAAATTCATATGAAGTCCAGTAGAACCGATGATAAGTTACAGGAAGACGTAGAGGTGTGGGCGGGACTGTGTGAGCGGTTTCTAGCACCTGAGAATATCTCTAGCGAAGGCAAGGGGGACCCATACAGCTGTTAATGTAGAAAAGTGTACTGATAGTTGCAAATCATTATGCTCTTTGTAGAGCTGCTGCCCCCACTGTTCCAGTGTCAAGCAATATGATGCAATACCTGTTGGAGGATTACCCTATGTGATGTAATTTGGATCACCTGATTTATGCTCACATCGATTACCAATACTGACTAATGCTGTATACCTGCAGATGCATGTGTTTCTTAATAAAAAAATAGTTTAAAAAAAACTTTGGTGAATTTATCTGTTTAGTTTTAATTCAAAGTGTTACGTTAGCACTGACATTTTTAACGAACTATAATGTCATATTAACCGTTGCTTTTTTCAGTGAATTTCTAAGTTTTGTTTTAATGTAAACTAAAATATAATCAGTTATTTTCTCGGAAAGGGCATCTGGTCCATCTCCCCGATCCCAAATGAGTCCCTGGGACACAATCCATAGGGGCCAATTACTAAAAAAAAGGGAGGGGGAAACATGACTCTCCTCCTCAAGCCTTAAGGTGCCCGGGGGATCCCATCCCTCTAGGCTGAACGCAAATAATAGGGGAGGGGGGCACATGACCCCCTCCCTTAGCCTTATAAGGCCCCAAGGACCCCATACCCAGGCCCATCATCTCATTAAAAAGGGGGGAAATGCACCCCCCGTCCAATCCTCATTAGGCATCAGGGGCCCCAGCCCCAGGCAGAATTCTATTATTAATAGGAGGGTGCCACGCAGCCCCCATCACCGAGCCTTAATGGGCCCTGGGGACCTCTTCCTGTAGGGCTGAATTCTATTATTAGGGAAGAGGGCAGGGGGGCTCCCTTCCCTGTACCTTAATAGTCCTGTGCACCCCATCCCACAGAGGCAAATGCAATAAAGAGCGGAGGGGTGCAGCCTCCCCCCCTCACCGAACATTATTAGGATTCAAGGATCCTATCCTTCAGGGCCCAATTACACCATTAAGAGGAGGGGCCATTTGGCCCCTCACCCCTAGCATTCTTGTGCCCCAGGGCCACCATCTCCCAGGGCCATATGTTGGTCTCGGGCCAGCCAAACACACATGCGCACTGTGCTCTCTCCAGCCCGGCACTGTATTGCAGGCATAGACTTCCGGTCTGCTTGGGAGCGCCTGGCTGGGTGCTCCCAGCCAATCCTAAAGCAGCATCGGGATTGGCCGCAGGGCAGGCTGGGAGCTTGTGACTGCCTGCGGCTGAAGAGGCAGAGGCGCAGCAGCACATCTTGCAGGTAAGTTCTAATTTTTTTAACTTTTTAACATTTTATTAATATAACCCCCACCCCGCCCCCTGTAGGCCCCGCAAACCGCAAGTGAGTGTAGGAGCCAGGATTGCTCCTACCCGGAGTGAGCAGCCATTTACGGGTGCTCCCTCTGGGCTTAAGCAATATCTATTCCCTGCCAGCAGGAGTGCGAGTCCTGAAACGGCTGCCAGCAAAATTTTTCTTCAGTCAGTCAGACCGCTCACTCCCACGTGGAGTCTGACTTCCGAATGAGTTCACTGGTCCAAGGGAAGAAAAGCGCCCTGAGCCAATTAGAAGGCTCTATTTTATAGAACTGGGTTCAAGGAAAATTGAGTTTGAGGCACTCTCACAAGAGTCCCTCGAACCTAACCATCCAGATATACAAATAATTTTAAACCTTAGTTTCTCAAAAATGTCCAAATGGATTTACACCAAATCACAAAATGCAGACTTTCTGGATCCAGATATAGCTTCCTGCCGAATATGGTGTATTTCCGTTCAGCGGTTTGTGCTGTAGTGCTGTCTAAAAATATCTATGGAAATAAATGGGAATTATTTGCTTTGGGATCCCCCCCCCTTGTTTCTCAACCCCAGCTTGACGGATGACCCCAAAACGTTCTAGGTCGAAGCTGAGGTTGGTGAACTTTTTTTTCCAGAAAGTTTTGTGAATATTCCTCACACGGTGCCAAAGTTATTAACAAACCAAGAAGCTATCAGTTTATGGGAAAAGCAAACCTGACTATAGCTACTTATATACACACACTTATCTTAAATGTACTTACCTCTTGGTAAAGGCATGGGTGGTAAAGGCATGCGTGGTAAAGGTATTGTGGTAAAGGCATGCGTGGTAATGGCATGGGTGGTAAAGAGAGCATTGTAAAGGCTGTTTCCCCGCAGTAACATTATCCCATCGCGGTAATACCCTGAATGAAGCACTAAAACTTCCCTCACGGCTGTAAGTAGTGATGCACAGATCTTCTGCTCTGAAAGTTACATTTTACTAATTTGGACATTTTATAACAATTGAGTTTGTTGAATCTTATAACGTCTACTGCTTTGGTAAATAAATATTTGTGGGGAAAAGTGCAGTACGAATCTGAGATGAGAACATTTTGCGACAAAAAGGAAAGAACTTTAATAAACAATAACGTTTTAAAAACTCCGCTTAACTTTTATAACATTTTAGCAAACGAGAACGTACTTATCACAGAGACAAAAGTTATTGATATTTCGCTAAAACCATCCCCTCCTTCGAAACTGCTCAATGCTATTTATACATTTAACCAAAAATCACCTTATAAAAGTGATATTTAGTTTGCAACAAACAAGCCCAACTTTTATGTAACTTGCATAACTTTCTAACAAACAAGTCAGCGCCTTTTGCAGGTTCTAAAGGGCATTTAGAAAAATTTCTCGATAAAGTGTTATCTTTCTTCCTGGAAAAGAAGAGCCCCGCTTTCACCCGGAAGTAATTATTATTTGCACACATTTTCAGAAGTTAGCACGTTTCACGTGTGCTTCAGGAAGTTGTTTTCTGCAGTCTCAGGCCTTTAGCTGAAGCTGAACTTCCCACGCTGGCCCTGATGCACCGAAGGGCTGCCCCCGTTCTGTGTCTATGCAGGGGTGTGTGTATACACAAGGGCCCTTGACTGGCTGTCAAGAAGAATGCAGACGAAGCAGACCATAAAGTTCTTTGGAAAGAGAGTCCTTCTTGCCTGATGTGACACAACAAAGACTTTTTCCTTTGCTTCTCTAATAAACAAACAGATTTACTGAAATAGGATCTATTTTTCGAGAATGAAAGGCACCGACTTAAACTTAAACACATTAAACATGTGGTTTTGGTTTTCACTTGGAAAAAAATCCTCTTGAACTGCAGCAACAGCAGTTTTGGGGGATATTCCCATTTGCAGCCAAAGTTGCAGTCACTCCTGCTTTAGAGAGCAGAGGGGCCTGCTCCCGGGGGAGGGGAAAGGGCGAAGATGGGGAAGACCTGTGGGACATCACCAGAAGTGAGCAGTGGAGGGTGGTGGGCACACTGGAAGAGAAGAGGGCTGAGAGCACTTCACTCTGCAGAGGAGGCACACCGGGGCCAGTGATCTCTGAATGTGATGGGGTGGGATCTGTATTTCGAATTACAACCAGTGAGAGAGTGAAGAGAGCAGTCCCCCTGCCTCAAGGAGGGGTCCGAGGCAGTGGCAGCGATCCTAGTAGAGCGTTTGGACCAAAAAATGCACTTCACCGCTCATTTGCGAAAAATTAATAGACTCTGAAATATTCCAATACATTCATGGTGTACCAACTAAGCCTGGCCATTCCAGGAGATTGTAGCTTTGCCTGTCCAAAAATATTTTTGAGAAAACAATTGTTTATTTTTTAACACAAAATCCTATTAAAAATATCTATAAATCTGTAAGTGACACAGGCAGTTCAGAAAATACAACTGCTAGAGGCCTGTTATTTCTTATAGCGTTTGTCTATACGTTAACGTTCAACCTTGTTTCATTTTTCAATCTTTCCCTTTCAAGTAGGTTCTCAAATATATGTTAGGACTCAGAACCTCACTGGAAGGGACAAGCTGTAAAAAAAAAAATCTATCTATCTATCTATTCACTGAAAAAACAAAGGTTAAAGTTAGGTTATAGTTAGGTGAATATGTCTGTGGCAACATTAACGTTTTGAACTAAAAAAAACACAGACATTGACCAATTATGGGGAGCAGAACTAACTATAACTTGCGCCCCATGCACTACTTATGACCTCACATATTACATCAGTCATGACATGTCCTGTGACATCATTTATGACATCAATGATTACATTTCAAATCACATCATTGATGGCATCATAGATTACATCACTCATGACATACATGTATTGTGACATCATTTATGACATCAATGATGATGTCTCAAATTACATAATTGATGACATCATTGATGACATCACTGATGACAGAATCCAAGCTTCTTTACTAATAAAACTGTAAACTAGTATGGTGTTAGAAAGTAAGCACAAAATAGCTCAGAATAATATGAAGCATCATTAATGGCATGACGGACACAATCCCATTGTGTTATGTGCACCATACACGTCACGGATATATGGCAAACCCTCTTTACGCGCGGTGTTCAATATGTATACAGCTGTTCAGAGGAAGCCACGTTTCTCTAGATACTCAATGTCTGTTCCAAAATTAATGCCCTACTACAGGCAGCTTTTACCAGTATCAAACTCTCACAGTTACTGAACCTACATTGAGAAATGAAGCTGATATGAGCAGAAACATGAGTATTGTAAACAGTGTTTACTCCATGGAGAGAGCTTACTGTTTTCAGACAGTGAAATTCTTATGAGAAAGACACCACGGAGTATTAAAGAAGTAGCAGCCATCCTTCCTGCAAGCAGACAACCTCGGGCTGCGCAGGGCTTTTTCTTGCGTCCAGCATAGGGTTGGCCGCAGGGCATGGCCCTGCGTCCAACTCCCTGCTGGCAGTCACACAGAGGCAGCCATACCCCGCAGTCTTTGGCCATGCACAACAGTGAGTTAGTCACAGGACTCAGCCTGCTGCCAGGCCCTGTAGCCGAACCCCCAGCTGACTGTCAACCCCACACCACATACAGCCTTCGGCGTGCAGAGCACAGGGTTGGCCTTTGGCTCTGGGAACCCCATCCGCAGGGGCCAAAACATACATAATAAGAGACCCCATCCCTTCAGGAACCTATCCCCATTCCACTGGGCTTATCTATTTTAAAGGAATGAGGGGCCAAGTGATTCCCCCACCCGAGCCTCTTTAGACCCTGGGAACCCCATCTCCCAGGGTTGTATTTTTTTTTAACGGACAGGGGGACCACGCAACCCCCCTTCCAAGCCTATTTTGGGCCCAGGGACCCCATCCCTCAGGGCTTGTGTTTAATGTAGGTGGACCCCGGGGCTTCAGCCAGCTCCCCGCATACTGCAGGATCCGACATTGCTCCTGCTCGCAGGGAGAGCTATTTATGCTGCTCCCTCTGGGCGGGAGTGTTGTAAATGAAAGAAGTAAATCCAAGTAAGTGTTGTAGGTCTTTTATTGGAGCATCCCATCCACAGCAGGGCAACACAACTGCTCTCCTCTCAGCTCTGCTCAAATCCAAATCAACAATCCACATTCTATATGATGTAATAGATGACATCAGGCAGAACCAGAGTAAAGAGAACATTCTACCCTTGTCCTGTACAACCCCAAGCCGTATACCACACACCTCCCTCTTTACAAAGAAGCCCCAAGGAAACTATATACAAGGATCTTAAAAGAAATAAATAAATATAGAATAAATAGATAAATATAGAATAAATAAAGACTTCAATAAAACAGTAACTAAGAAAACATTATCAACATCTTCCTATAGATTTAACTATCAACATCTTCCTATAGATTTAACAACTCTATTAAGGTTCCATACTCTTCCATCCTTAATCTTCACTGCATTCCTAAAATGCTTAACAACTTCAAAGGGTCCCAGAAATTTACTTTTGTCTTTACACAAAGTCGGTTTCTTATCCAAAATTTGATCACCAATCTTTACATCATAATCATGCGTGCCTTTCTTGTTGTCATAGTACATCTTCCTCTTCTGTACACTTACTCTCTCATACTCATTTCCCACATTCACCATACTCTCTTGTTTGACATTGTTTTTCCTCCAACACACCCATGCAGGAGCAAGTGAAGTATTAGCCTTTCGACCTCTGAAGAGATCAAAAGGAACCTTGCCCGTTGTGGAATGTGGAGTTACCCTGTAAGCATAAAGAAATCTCTTCAGACCATCTCTCCAATATCTATTTGACGCACATTCCAGTTGTATACATTCTTTCACACATCTGTTGAACCTTTCTACTGTCCCATTCCCTTCAGGGTGATAAAGAGAACATCTCTTGTGCCTGATGCCAAATTTTCCAAGGAAATCCTTCATTTCTCTTGAAATAAACTGTGGACCATTATCCGTAACAATCGTGTTGGGAAAACCTTCACGCCCAAAAATTTCTTTTAAAAACTCAATTATTTTTTTAGTCTCTGCGGTGCCACAGATACCAATTTCTGCCCATCTGGAAAATTGGTCAATCAAAACTATCAAATAGTTGGTACCAACTCTACCATGCACCGGTCCCACTATGTCAACTGCCACTATTTCCCATGGTTTTTGTGGCATTTCTCTTATACACATAGGAGGAACTCTCGTCTTGTACATTTTATCGCTGTTACAACAATCAGCACACTCCCTCACAGCTCTCTCCACCATCAAATCCATACCTGGCCACCAATAATCCAGACGAATCCTAGCTTTAGTCCTGCTCATCCCTTGGTGTCCCTCATGCCCAAGACTAATAATTTTTTCTCTCAAAACCACAGGAACTACTAGTCTTAGACCCTGTAACAAAAAAACATCTTCAACAGATAATTCATCTTTCACTTTCCAAAAGCCACACAAATCCTTGTTCTGCTTAGCATTATGTTCCCATCCACATCTGATTTTTTCACACACCTGCTGCAAAACCATGTCTTCCATTACAGCCTTCTTCCATTCATCTTGTTCTACTATCCTGCTAGTTAAACTGCACACGGAAGCATCCTTCAAACATTTCTCATCAGTGGACTCTTCAACTCCTGAGCTTAATCTGGAAAGACAATCAGCAACTCTATTATAGGAACCTGGAACATAATGTACTGTATAGTCATAATCTTGTAAACTAATTACCCACTTACTAACTCTTCCAGAAATTGAGTCTAGTCCTTTTTTCATAAATACCTCCACCAACGGTTTGTGATCTGTAAAAACCTCAAATTTCCTACCCCACACAAAATTTCTGAGTTTATTAATTGCCCAATGTACACTTAAAGCTTCTTTTTCAATAGTGGAGTAGTTGAATTCTGGTCCACGTAACGTTCTAGAACAAAACACTATTGGCTTACGATCAAAATTGTCAATTCCTTGTTATAATACAGCTCCCAAACTCTTCACACTCGCATCCGTCATAATCACACATTTTTTTTCTGGATCAAAAGATTCCAAACACCCTATGGAAGATAATTCTGCTTTGATATTCTCAAATTCTTTCAGACAAGCCTCATCCCATATGAATTCAACATTTGTTTTTTAAAGTTGACGCATGCACACTGTTTTAGAAGCTAGATCAGGTAAAAATGTTGCATGAAATTCAACCATTCCTAGGAAAGACAACAAGTCATCCTTTTTTTCTGGAGCACGTAAATGCAAAATGTTTTCTACTAGTTCTTCTTTTGGACGCAACCCTTCTGCAGTGATTTTATGACCTAAATATTCCACCTCGGTTCTCCTAAAATAAAATTTCTTCAGTTTAAGAGTCAAGCCAAGGTCTCTCAGAATAACTAGAACCCTTCTGACTCTCAAATCATGCTCCATCATGGTGCTCCCATTTATTAAAATATCATCCTGGAAGCACTTGACACCAGATTCAGAACCAAACCGTTTGTACATAAGCCTTTGAAACACTGCAGCTGCTGAAACTAACCCAAAAGGCATCCTAATGAATCTGTAAGTACCAAATGGAGTGATGAAGGTGGTATAATCACGTGAATCCGGATGTAGCCTAATCTGGTGATATGCTGAGGTCAAATCAAATTTTGTGAAATATTTGGAACCTGATAACATTGTAACCATTTCGGTGATGTTAGGTAAAGGAAACTGGTCACTGACAACACATCTATTGAGGTTCCTCAAGTCCACACACAACCTCAATTCACCAGATTGTTTTCTTGCTACAACAATAGGTGAAATCCATTCCGATGACTCCACTGACTCGATGATGCCCTCATCACACAGCCTTCTAATCTCTCTTTCCACATCTTCTTTTAGAGAGATAGGAATTGGACGCACTTTAGCTGTAACGGGTATAGATCCCTTTCTTAATCTTATCTGATGAGTGTATTTTTTCAAGCAGCCTAATTTCCTACTGAAAGCCTCTTTAAACTCATCAACAAATTCAGGTAAAGGCTCCTGTCTCGTCGTCTCTATCTCACATATTCGATGTACAGTCTTTTCATATTCTTCTTTGATCATAACAGGAGAAGGAGAATTAGGATCAAGAATGACTCTCAAACTCTCCTGATGAGGCCAACTTATAACACTATCACCTTTAACAGGAACATAAACCTTTCCATAAATGGGATGGGATTGCTAATCCATTGTGCTTTGCACACGTGGGTTCGAATCCCATCCTCGTCGCCAGTGTTGTAAATGAAAGAAGTAAATTCAAGTAAGTGTTGTAGCTCCTTTATTGGAGCATCCCATCCACAGCAGGGCAACACAACTGCTCTCCTCTCAGCTCTGCTCAAATCCAAATCAACACTCCACGTTCTATATGATGTAATAGATGACATCAGGCAGAAGCAGAGTAAAGAGAACATTCTACCCTTGTCCTGTACAACCCCAAGCCATATACCACAGGGAGCAATCTGTTTATCTGTTTCCCTGCCCACATCAGCATATGCAGGAAAACAGATTCCAAGTCTGCCCCCAACTGGTGGGAGAATTTTTAAAGCTCCCGACCACTGGAGCAAACTTTATGTTTGCTCCCGTCTGGTGGAAGATTCATAAATGCTCCTGCCATGAGGAAGCAAACACAAGTGTAGGATGGGTCCCCTCCCTTTTAATTGAGTAATGGCCCAGAGGGATGGGGTTTCCAGTGCATTTTAAAATTTCTAAAAGGGGGCGCACAGCCCCCCTCCCCTTATTAAATGCATCGGGCCCTGAGGGATGAGGTTCCCCAGCTGAATGTGGCTCAGGGAGGGGGCAGCATCCTCACCTCACCTATTTATTTAAAGTGGGTCCTGGAGGAGGCTCTTCCTTTGTCACACTGTGGCCATGGGGATGACCCATTAACCACTGCACTACCAGCAGCAACCATGCAAGGTGAGAGGATGAAGGCCCCAAGGATAAATTGGACCAGGCCTCCCTCCTTTAATATCAGATACCCTGCCTGGAGCAGGGATATGGTGGGAGGGGGTCCTGGACCACTGGGAGTGTCTCCATAGAGGATGGGGGTGAATGCCTGAGACACCAGTGTTCGCCTCAACTGCATGAGATACACCTACCGGGGATGTTGTGGAACCATCCAAGACTGACGCTTTGTGCCTTGGTTGACTGGCTGCGGGGAGCAATGTGGGAGAGGCCCTGGTGCCTGGTCTGGACAAGCATTGTGGGTCAGTTCACAACAAAAGAGGAACTATCGTAGAGGCACAGGCCAAGGCGGAGGCCAAGATGGACCTGGAGAACCACACTCCCAAAATCCTGATGGTAATCTGCAACACTAAAGACACGCTGGAACAGAAGACAGAGGCAGTGGTGCTCAGCATGGGACTGCGATGCACAAATCAAAAGATCTCTGATAGGATGGTGAAGAAGGAGTCACTAGTGACACAGCTGCAGCCCACAGTCCAGATCATGAGACCAAACTTCACAAACTGCAAAAAGATCGGGGCTTTCTCACAGCTGAGCTGGATGATGCCGAAGTGCGATTTCGGCGAAACCATGTGCACCTAGTGCGAGTCCCAGAGAAGGCTGAGGGGCCCTTTATTGGGCAATAGTTATCACCAACGGTGTAGTGGAGGAATGTCTCGACCCTCTAGATGACCCTCTTGATTACAGAACGCAGACACGCTGACTCAAAGGCTCTTTGTGGGCTCTTTGTGAAGCAATAGTTATTACCGAAGGTGTAGTGGAGGAATGTCTCGACCCTCTTGATGACCCTCTTGATGATAGAACGCAGACACGCTGACTCAAAGGCTCTTTGTGGGCTCTTTGTGGGCTCTTTGTGAAGCAATAGTTATCACCGAAGGTGTAGTGGAGGAAGGTCTCGACCCTCTTGATGACCCTCTTGATGATAGAACGCAGAAACGCTGACTCAAAGGCTCTAGTTTAGCTGCACTGGGAGAAGGCATATAGCAATGGGATATCCTGGGCATTCGGAAGCTAGGGTACCTTTGAAACAAAGCGGGGTGGCTGTCCTTTGAAGACCTACAGAAGCAGTATGACTTGAATGGGGCCAATTCCTACACTACCTGCAGCTCCATTCGATCTTCGCCTGCCAGGTTGACCAGGCTCAAGAACTTGAGGTGGAAACCCGTTAGAATACATGGTCCTAGGGGCCCACCTACATAGACATGCTATAGCTCAGATTTACTCTACATTTCTTAACAACAGTCACCCTCCCCTGCGGGCACTGAGGGAGAAGTGGGAGAGCCATCCGGGCAGTCTCGAAGACGATGAATGGAAAGCGTCAAGTGGGTACCCCAGGGAAGTCGCTGTCTGAGCTGGGTTCAGGTTGGTCCATCAGAAATGACGACATCAAGCATATTTCACATGGATACGGATATACGCTATGAGCACGATAGATCCTGATCAGTGCTAGAAAGAGTGCAGCCAGCATGGTACGTTAATGCACATAGGGTCTGATTTAGAGTTTAGTAGAGGGGGTTACTTCATCACAAACGTGGTAGATATCCCATCCGCTGTATCACAAGTTCCATAGGCTATAATGGAATTGTAATACGGAGGACGGGATATCCGTCACGTTTGTGATGCAGTAATCCCCTCTCCCAAACTCTAAATCAGGCCCTTGATCTGGGACTGCACAATAGTGAGGGATTTTGGTCACGAATACACACAGGAGTCGACATGTTATTGGGGCCCCCCTGGCTGATTTCCCTGGGTATTTGGGGCAACTTGACCTGATATAGGTACACGCTCCTTTTCTGCAACACAGCCCTCGAAGTGGCCAGAAGAGATATAATTCTGTACTGGGGCAGAACAGATATCCTTTCTGTGAGTTACTGAGCGGCCAACATGGAGTAGCGTAGACAGGCCAAAGAACCCATATATCAGGCGAAGGGATGCCCTCAAAAGTTTGCAAAAATTTGGGGTTCATGGCAGTGTGGTGATAAAGAGTAAGAAGGGGTGTCTGCATACCAGGAAGGAGTCCATATGCACAAACCCAGCACCCCTAGGGCACAGAGGGGGAATGAAAGCCTACGGTGGAGATCATTGAATGGGACAGTGGATGAGGGATCAGCATCGTGAGCCACAAATCCAGGGCATTCCATGACTGTTGACTTTTCACTGATATCTGTAATGCTGATACACCTCAGACCCCAGGGTTATCGTTATTTTCAACATGTTATGGTGTTTTTAAAGGCTCAATAAAATGTATTTTTTTTAAAAATACACACATTTTCACCTGGTACACACTTTTCAATTTTGGCACACATATATTAAATTAACTAAGCTTCTTATTCAGTTGGCTGGGCTGTACACAGGAAAGCTACTCACAGGTAGCTGGAGAGCTACCAGTAGCTCACAAGCTACTTGTTGAAGAAGCCTGGTGTACATCAATAGCAGCCATCTTTGAAAGCATTTACATTTATTTTTACCAATTTCCTTTCACTGAAGGCAAATAATTGGAGGTAGCAACATTTACACATGGATCTCATACTTTTAAAGGGTATTCCAAATAGGGCTTAACTGGAAGTTGCCTGTCTAATATTAAAATGATTTTCCCTTGAATGGTCCAGTGAAGCATAGCTCTGCTTCAGACGGGCCATTCAGGTTTTAGTAGGTTAGTGGGTCATTTGACTCCCTGCAGTGAAGTATTATAAAAATACCCTCACATTTTTAGGGATATATTTAGTTTTCTAGAGAGAATCTAGTTAAACACAGGCCCGAAACAGGGTAGTTGGCAGAAATAGCTGCAACAATTCAACCTGGGTTCAGAGGCCTGCACCAGCTCTTGCTGCTATGACCTACACTCCATATTCACGCTTGTGTTCATGCCCTTCTCCACTTGACTCTGAGACCTGCAGATAGGCAGGTGAGAGACAGAGAGGTCTGTTAGTCAGTCAATTTCTGCAAATAACCAAGCAAGTTAATACCTAAGAAAGATCTGTTAGTTTGTGGGTGAGAGAGGCTAAGGCCAGGAAATAATAGGGCTAGGAGAGGGCTCCTGGGAGACCAGGGGCCACATTACGTGAAGAGTCCTGGGGGCATAACAGGTGTATGTGATGGCTTTCCGCATCCCTCTGAATGCTTTAGAATTCCACAAGGAACCTCAGAGGCTTCCAAGGCACCTTCTGTAATAGAGATGTCGCTGATGCCCAGCCGAAATAAGTTTCTCTTATGTGCATGTGGGTGTGGCCCCATGCAAATGAAGGAACATTTCGCTTTTGTGCCCTTGCCATATTAGGGTTACGGTGGCAGAGAAAAAAACTGTCTGTCAGCAGGTTCAATGACTAAGAGCCGCAAAGAGGTGGTGCACAGAGAGTGTGCCCCGTGAGGACACCACTCTGGAGAAGGGGAAGGAGATCCCATGGACCACCCTCAGATATCCCCTAGCAGGCTGGTTCAGTCACTCACAACACCTCCCTGCAGGGGGATTTCTGTCACCATTGAAAGTGCAGGTCTATTGGTGCCTGCAGTGGAAAGGTGGACTGGCTACTTCAATCAACCAGTAAACCATTCACTAATGCCCGCCTCCAGGGCAGCACTACTTTGCGGCTACCCTTGGGGCAGCACATTATCAGTAGTAGGGCACATTGTCCCTGCTTGTGCCTGGTGCACCTAGTTATAGGGGATAATGTGCAATTAGTGTACTATGGCCATAGGTAAGGTTAGAACTCTATGATGCTTGGTACTAACATGAATAGAGAACTGTTGGCCTGTTGAAGGAAACAGCATGCAATCCATTCTCATCTAAAATGAAATCCATCCCTAGGTTCTCCAGGAGATTCCAAATTTGGAGCAGGAAGGTAAGCACTGATGCCAGGAAAAGTTCCATTTCATCTTGACATCCGAAGTAAATATTTTTAGGGGCAGTAGAAAATAACAGACTTCACAAGATGGTCCAACAACTAATGCAAGACTTGAAGTCCTTCCAAGAGTCCAACTTAGTACTTGGATGGAATTCAAGTATGACAGACCTGTCTGATGGGGCCAAAACATACTATACCCATCTGACTTTACTTGGTTTATAAAACTAAGAATGCTTTTGTAAGACATGGTTTTTGGATCAAAGTGTGTACCTGGGAAATATCTGTGAAGCTTCTTTGTCATGAAGAAGGGTGCTTGGCCACACATGGAATGATGGACAATGTAGAATGTCTTAAAGGAAATACTGTCCGCTCAGGTATGCAAATGCCACAAGCATAAAAGAGGGGTGGGCAGGTGAAATCAAGGTGTCCTACCAAACGTTTGGGCAGCAGCATTTTGAACATTTTATAGCCCACCAGGAAGGCAGTGAGTTGCTATAGCACGTCTGGACCCAACCATGGCAGTGACAACTTTTGGCCTGCCCTTACTTGTAAGGCAAGACATATTTTGTGAAGTACTTTAGCTGCTAAACAACAGAGCCAAACTTTGAGAGCCCACAGAAAGTTCTATGTCATGTTCCTAACCATCAACAACAGTTCTTCAAGACTTTGAGTTTAGGTGGTCAAAAACTGCAGATTCCATAACAACTTCTTGATACTGACAAAAATACATATTTATTTAAAAATGTAACTTGAGATTATGGCTGTTCCTCCAGTACCAGACCTCCCATACCTAGAGCTGGAAGCAGTTGGTGGCATCAACAACCAGTTCACAGCCCAAAGAGAGTAAGATCTGGGAGTTGCTGGCATACAAGAAAAAGAAACCCCCATCCTAGACATTCAAACACAAGAGGATTCTGGCCCTTGTAGATCCCAGTAACTGACAGGGAGACATTCTGTACTATATTCTGTGGCACAGCAGTTTACAGACAGGCACTCTGTAATCCAGTAACTGACAGGCAGGCATTTGGTACCACAGTAACTGGCAGGTACCATGGTAACTGACAGAGAGACATTCTGTCCCAAAGTAACTGACAGGGAGACATTCTGTACCATAGTAAGTGACAGGGAGACATTCTGTACCATGTTAACTGACAAGAAGACCCTCTGTACCATAGTAACTGACAGGGAGACATTCCGTACCATAGTAACGGATAGGGAGACATTCCGTACCATAGTAACTGACAGGGAGGCATTCTGTACCACAATACCCGAGGGTCAAGCATTCTTCTGTGGCACAGCAGCTGACGGGCAGGCACTCTGTAATGCAGTAACTGACAGGCAGACATTTGGTACCACAGTAACTGGCAGGGAGACATTCTGTAGCATAGTAACTGAAAGGGAGACATTCTATACCAAAGTAACTGAGAGGGAGACATTCTGTACCATAGTAACTGACATGGAGACATTCTGTACCATAGTAACGGACAGGGAGACATTCTGTACCATAGTAACTGATAGGGAGACATTCTGTACCACAGTAACTGGCAGGGAGACATTCTGTAGCATAGTAAGTGAAAGGGAGACATTCTATACCAAAGTAACTGAGAGGGAGACATTCTGTAGCATAGTAACTGACATGGAGACATTCTGTACCATAGTAACGGACAGGGAGACATTCTGTACCATAGTAACTGATAGGGAGACATTCTGTACCATAGTAACTGACATGGAGACATTCTGTACCATAGTAACGGACAGGGAGACATTCTGTACCATAGTAACTGACAGGTAGGCATTCTGCACCACAGTAACTGACAGGGAGATATTCTGCACCACAGTAACTGACAGGTAGGCATTCTGCACCACAGTAACTGACAGGGAGATATTCTGCACCACAGTAACTGACAGGTAGGCATTCTCTACCACAGTAACTGGCAGGGAGGCATCCTATACCATAGTAACTCGCAGGGAGGCATTCTGCACTACGGTAACTGACAGACAAGTAGTAACTAGCCAAAGAGCTAACAGTCAGGTTTTCTGTATCCCAGTAACTGACGGGTAAGCATTTGTCTGTGGCACAGTAACTCGCAGGCTGGCACTGTGTACCACAGTTCTTGAAAGGCAGGAATCCTGGTCCACAGTAAATGGCAGGCGTGCATCTTCTAACATGGGAACTGATTGGCATTCTGATTCACGGTAACTGACAGACATGTATCCTGTTACAGTCACTGACAGACAGGTACTCTGTTACAGTCACTGACAGACATGCATCCCCTGCCACCATGACAAACAGGTCGGCATGCTGTAGCTTTCTGTGGCACAGTAATGGACAAGTTCATGTTCAGATTCACATGTGATCAGGGGCATAACTTGAGGGGGGCTGTTTAGAGTGTGGAGCCCTCCCTCCCCCCCCTCAAATAAATGCATTCTTGGCTTGGTACTTGGGTCTGGGGTCTCTGAGTCAGGCCTGCCATCTCTGTCTCAGGTTTTCTTGTCCTGAGCCAAGAATGAAAGACAAAATATCGGCCCATGATGTAAACAGGAGAGAGAGACAGAGATACCCATCTGGTGGCTGAATTTCAAAATGTGAAATCAGATAACCTGAAATCAACACCAGCTTCCCGGTTTATCCAAGTTATGCTATCATAGGCAAATATTTTATTTCACAGAGCCTCCTTTTTCTGTAATATGACATAGGAGCCCACTTTTGAATACCTGAGTTCAGGATGTTTGACTTAATAAACTCTGATGTTGCCCCATCTATAATAAGAATTCAGGCCTAGTTTAGAGTTTACATGACTGCTGAATTGCCTCTTAACTCACTAATGGTATTGTTGTTTGGGGAGCGAGCCATGAACATTTCTAAAAACTTTCACTTTTAACGGAGTCATATAATCTGATGCACTAAAGTGAAATGCTTCTGTATGTTGAACTTTTTACAATTTGAAGAGATTGTATTGTATTTTTAGGTTATGTTCGTTGCATGATATGCTTGCCAATTGTTTTCATGGTTCGGCTTGTGCATGTACTCTTGGAGCCAAGTCTGACCCATGGTTCAGCTCTGGCTCGGCTCGCCCTGGTAATTTGTCTGCCCACCGCCTCTTTTTTGAGACTCAGACTTGGTACCCCAAAACATGAAGTCCTGCACACATGCACCAATTGGACAACTCTACCATTGATGCTTCTTGTAGCAGAAAAGAAGAAGAATGTGTGCAGTGAAATTACATTTCAAATAAGTGATCCTAGGGCAAGGACTTCAGTCCATTGTGTTGTACGTGATCCTAGGGCAAGGACTTCAGTCTGTTGTGTTGTACGTGATCCTAGGGCAAGGACTTCAGTCCGTTGTGTTGAACATGATCCTAGGGCAAGGACTTTAGTCCATTGTGTTGTACGTGATCCTAGGGCAAGGACTTCGGTCCGTTGTGTTGTATGTGATCCTAGGGCAAGGACTTCAGTCCGTTGTGTTGTACGTGATCCTAGGGCAAGGACTTCAGTCCATTGTGTTGTATATGATCCTAGGGCAAGGACTTCAGTCCGTTGTGTTGTACGTGACCGTAGTCATGATTTACCAGGGAGAACTACCAGGCCCAGGAATAGCCAGTAGCGTAGCTTCAGCAGGTGTTTTTGGGGTGGGACACCCCTCACATGTATTCTTGGATTGGCAGTGGGCCTGGGGGGTGCTTAGTCGGGTCTGCTACGTCTGTGTCAATATTTTTCATTGTTCTCATTTCACTAGGAAGTGTTAACTTGTTAATTTTTTTAATCAGGTTCATAAACGTATGTAGTGGCTGGTTTACCAAAAAAAGTAGTAAATCTGTACTTGTAGAAGTACTCCTTGAATGGTAGCAAATGCACTATTTTTTTTACGTTGCAGACATTAGCAGTAGTAGGCTTGCAAAGCTGCTCCGGCCTCAAGGTGTTTCCGGGCACACTACTGGCAAACACCTAACAGGTATGGGACGAATGCTTGCAAATAGTCCAACCATTGGCAAGCTCTCGGGAAGCATTCCAATCCATTGGTTTTCACCCACTGTGCCTCTCTAGACAGATGCCACCTAATGTAAATAAGTACAGACCCTGTTCCTCCTGAAAACAGTCCACCCCAGACCTTGGTCCTCTCCCCCTCCACCTTGCGCCCCACTGCTTTTTTATTTGGGAAATTTGAGATGTGCAACCCCGAATCTCATTGATTAAGCTACTCCCCTCCCCCACACTCCGCATGAGAGTAAGACCTGCCACCTGTGGTCTATTTGTACGTCTCTGTGAACATCAAATTTTAAAATACCTCATTTTGTATATGAGCGCTAAGAAAGACAACATCCCCACCATCCCCCTGCTTGAGACCCACAGGAGAGAGGTTTCAAGCCTGATGGGTGACTGACCACTGTTGAACTATTGGGCAGTTGTCAGGATCTCCTCAACACCACATTGGACAAGCACCATGAAGCTGCCCAATGATGCGTGGGGCGCTATATGAACTCATGAGAACATAACATTTTATTGTCATTGATTTTATTGGGGGTTCTTGCATAGCGCCTATGCCACTTTGTAACCACTTCATAGCGTTCAAGGAGGGGAAAGGTTTGTACCAGAACATTTGATTGCTAACATCACATAGACTTTCTTATCACGTGTGCTGGTTGTCCACGCACCCAAAGCTCATAGTATACAAGTATTATATCATACTGGTGAATAAAGTTTCACAAAATGTGGAATCGCCCTAATACAACGATTTGTGGAGTTCAAGCAACGGGGTACCTAGAACATTAGTTTAGAATTCTGATTATTTTCTCAGAAAGTAATCAGCCTTTAACTATAAAAATGTCTTAAAATTATGCAAACATCATAAAATGCTGTTCAGCTTTGGTGTTTCCCTTTATTTAATTAGCATTGTCCAATGAATGGCAAACAAAACCTGAATATTCTAATTTCAAAAAGTGGTCTTTTGGTAGCTGAACATTGCAGAGAGCAACTGCAAAACCCCCAAAATATACAGACAGAATATGCATCTTAGGCAAGGAGGAAGGGAGCTTTCATTAAAATCCAACATTTTGACTTACATAAATGAATATCTTCTCTTTCCTTTTCATATGTAACTTGCTGTTTTTAAGAAACATTGTCCAGTTTGAAAAAGCATATCTGTCATGCCAACTGAACCGAATTAAACCTGTACTGTAGTCACTAACAGAACATGAGTACAAAGGGTTAAATATGTGCAGTGAAATATGACATTATTGCTAAACGGTGACAGCAGGCATGTTAAAATAGGCCTGGCCCTAGCACCCCTTCTTTTCCCCGACTTTTCGCTCTGGTAACCTGACATCATTTTTATAAAAGAAGCCTCGCACCCCCTCGGGCACAAGTGCCCACGAGCCTACAACATGTTACCATGAAAGGTTGAGCATATATGTATGTATATCACCACCTACCTCAGCCCAGCCCTGGAAGCGGGGCGAGAGCTCGTGCTCTTCTCGTCCAGCGCCAAGAAGACTACTTTCAGAGAACAAGCGCTGGTCCGCTGAGCACCTAGGCTGGATCAAAGACTGACGGGCCTCATTGTCTGTCGAAAAACACATCCTCTCAGAGTCACTTATTAACTACATGAGTCACAGGGCGCCTGGAGGCGATGGGAGAGATATGCCACCGGCTGGTGCCGACTTCCGGGTTCACTGCCAGCTGCCCTCTCTCCTGGTCTATGGATCAGAGGGGGCTGGCACTGCCAGCTCGTCTTCAGTTTCAGAGGGAAGTCCCAAGAACGCGCGCTTGTCAAACAGGTATGATTAGGGGCACCGCCATAGTGCCAGGGGCCTAATGGATGCAGGGAAATGTCACCCCATCCTCTGGTTCGGAAGTAAACAAACTGATACAACTGGACTGCAATGGGCTCCTGAAACCCGCTGGGCCTCAGTGCCACTGCTCCTGCTGCACTATTGAGAGGCACAGTGCTTAATTTGTAAATAAAAAGGTGCCGGTGCCCAAAGCCCTCCTGTTAAACACTCGGCTGCTGCAATTAATTGTGCGAACACAGAATAAATACTGAGGCTTCGTAATCCTGAAGCCATCTCGGGCCTCTTCAATCAAATCAAATCAAATCATAAACATTTATAAAGCGCGCTACTCACCCGTGCGGGTCTCAAGGCGCTAGGGGGATGGGGTTACTGCTGCTCGAAGAGCCAGGTCTTGAGTTGCCTCCGGAATGCGAGGTGGTCCTGGGTGGTCCTGAGGTTGGTGGGGAGGGAATTCCATGTCTTGGCCGCCAGGTAGGAGAAGGATTTCCCACCTGCCGTGGTGCGGCGGATGCGGGGGACGGCGGCGAGAGCGAGGTTGGCGGAGCGAAGTTGACGGGTGGGTGTCTAGAAACTGAGGCGGCGGTTGAGGTATTCGGGTCCCTTGTTGTGGAGGGCTTTGTGTGCGTGGGTGAGGAGTCGGAAGGTGATCCTTTTGTTGACGGGAAGCCAGTGCAGGTGTCTCAGGTGGGCGGACATGTGGCTGTGGCGGGGTATGTCGAGGATGAGGCGGGCGGAGGCGTTTTGAATTCGTTGCAGACGTTTCTGGAGTTTAGCGGTGGTTCCTGCGTATAGGGTGTTGCCGTAGTCCAGGCGGCTCGTGACGAGGGCGTGGGTCACGGTCTTTCTGGTGTCGGCGGGGATCCAACGGAAGATCTTTCGGAGCATGCGGAGGGTGAGGAAGCAGGAGGATGATACGACGTTGACTTGTTTGGTCATGGTGAGAAGTGGGTCCAGGATGAAACCGAGGTTGCATGCATGGTCTGAGGAGGTTGGTGCGGTGCCAAGGGCAGTGGGCCACCAGGAGTCGTCCCAGGCGGTCGGGGTGTTTCCGAGGATGAGGACTTCCGTTTTGTCTGAGTTCAGTTTCAGACGGCTGAGTTTCATCCATTCTGCGACGTCTTTCATTCCATCTTGCAGGTTGGTCTTGGCGCTGGTGGGGTCTTTGGTGAGGGAAAGTATCAGCTGAGTGTCGTCGGCGTAGGAGGTGATGTTGATGTTGTGTTTGCGTACGATGTCAGCGAGGGGGCTCATGTAGACATTGAAGAGAGTCGGGCTGAGCGAGGAGCCTTGTGGGACGCCGCAGATGATCTCGGTGGGGTCTGAGCGGAAAGGTGGGAGGTAGACTCTTTGGGAGCGGTTGGAGAGGAAGAAGGTGATCCAGTCCAGGGCCTGTCCTTGGATCCCGGTGGAGCGGAGGCGGGATATTAGGGTTCGGTGGTAGACGGTGTCGAAGGCAGCCGAGAGGTCGAGGAGGATGAGGGTGACTGTTGCTCCGTTGTCCATCAGAGTTCTGATGTCGTCTGTGACTGAGATGAGGGTGGTTTCTGTGCTGTGATTGGCTCGGAATCCGGACTGAGAGGGGTCGAGTAGGTTGTTGTCTTCAAGGAAGTTGGTAAGTTGCTTGTTGACGGTCTTCTCTATGACTTTGGCAGGGAAGGGGAGGAGCGAGATGGGGCGGAAGTTCTTCAGGTCGCTGGGGTCCGCTGTAGGTTTCTTCAGTAGGGCGTTGACTTCTGCGTGTTTCCAGCTCTCGGGGAAGGTGGCAGAAGCAAACGAGCTGTTGATGATGGTCTGGAGATGCGGGGCGATGATGTCGTCGGCTTTGTTGAAGATGAAGTGTGGGCAGGGGTCTGAGGGGGCACCGGAGTGGATGGAGTTCATGGTGGCTTTGGTCTCTTCCGTGTTGATGTGAGTCCAGGCGTTGAGGGTGATGGCTGGGGTTGTAGGTTCTGTGGTGGTTGGCTGGGTCTGGTGTCTGAAGCTGTTGTGTAGGTCGGTGATCTTACGATGGAAGAAGGTGGCGAGGGAGTTGCAGAGGTCTTGTGAGGGCGTGATGGCGTTGGCATTGGCGTTAGGGTTGGAGAGCTCTTTGACAATGTTGCAGAGTTCTTTGCTGTTGTGAGTGTTCTTGTCCAGTCTGTCTGTGAAGGAATTTCTTTTGGTGGCGCGGATCAGTTGGTGGTGTTCGCGGGTAGCGTTCTTGAGGGCAGCCATGTTATCTGCGGTGTGGTCCTTGCGCCAGGCTTTCTCGAGGGTGCGGCAGTTTCTTTTAGATTCCTTTAGGGTGTCTGTGAACCAGAGAGGTTTTTTGGTGTTGGTCTGTCTTGGGAGGTGTCTGAGGGGAGCGAGGTTGTCTGCGCAGTTGGTGATCCAATGCGTGAGGCTGAGGGCTGCGTCTTTGGGGTCGGTGGAGAAGGTGGGTTGGTTGTCGCTGAGAGTGGAGACAAGCTGTTCCAGGTGGAAGTTGAGGTCACCGCGGAGGATGTAGTCCGGTGAGGCAAGGGCATGCGGGGAGATGAAGTCAGTGATAGAGTCGCTGAAGAGGGCGCGTGGTCCAGGGGGTCTGTAGATGAGAGTTCCTCTGAGGGTGGTCCTGGGGTCGGTGTGGATCTGGAAGTGCAGGTGTTCGGCGGCGAGGGGGGTGTCTTCGGTGGAGGTGGTGACGTTGATGGAGTCCTTGAAGACGATGGCGATTCCTCCCTCTACTTGGTTGGTGCGGTCTCTCCTGGAGATCTTGTAGCCGTCGGGGATGGCTATGGCGATGTCGGGGGCCGAAGAGGCGTTCATCCAGGTCTCAGTGATGAAGGCAACGTCCGGTGCGGTGGAGTCCAGGAGGTCCCATAGTTCAACGGCGTGCTTGTGGACGGAGCGTGCGTTGATCAGGATGCATTTGAGGTGGTTGTTGGCGCGTGGGCTGGCGGGCGTGGTGGTTTCGCGGTGGAAGGTGAGTTTGCAGGTGTGACATGCGAAGGGTCCGTGGGTACGTTTCGGGTTGGCTTGGAAGCAGGTGCTGGAGCGCCCCCAGTTGAGGGCGTGGAGGGTGATGAGGTCGTAGCGGTGCTGCGGGGTTTAGGAGTGCTGGGGGCCAGGGGTCGTGGCGCTGGGTGCGGTCCAGGCGCGGACGGGCGCAGACGGGCTTGCCTTTGGCGCGCCAGCGGCGCTGCCGTGCAGCAGCCGCCATAAGAGGGAGGAGGGGGGGGAGGAAGGGTCAGCTGGGGGCAGGGGGCGGGAGGGGGGTGACGAATGGGAGCAGGGGAGGCGGGCCGAGCAGGAGGTGGTGGCGGGAAAGCGGAGGGTGGGGGGGTCAGGTAGAGGGGAGGGTAGAGAAGATATGGGAGGGGGGGTTAAAGGTGGAGGGGAGTAAGGAAGAAAGATAGGGGAGGGGGGTTACAGAGGTGGAGGGGAGTAAGGAAGGACAGAGAGAAGAGTCAGGAACAGAAGAACAGAGGAGAGAAGAGTCAAGAACAGAAGAACAGAAGAGAGAAGAGTCAAGAACAGAAGAAAGAAGAGTCAAGAACAGAAGAAAGAAGAGTCAAGAACAGAAGACCAGAAGAGAGAAGAGTCAAGAACAGAAGACCAGAAGAGCCAAGAAGAAGGGTAAAGAAGAAGAGGAGAGAGGAGTCAAGAACAGAAGAACAGAAGAGAGAAGAGCCAAGAAGAAGGGTAAAGAAGAGGAGGAGAGAAGAGTCAAGGAAGAGGAGTCAGGCAGAAGAGGAGAGACCTGAGAAGCAGAGGATACGAAGAACACAGATGAAGAACACAGAAGAAGGACAAAGAAGAAGAGAGAACAGGCAGGACGGGGTGCACGGAAGAAAGAACAACACAGATGAAGAAAGAAGAAAGCACACGCAGGTCGCGGTGCAGAGGAGAAAGAAGAAACACAGATGAAGTACACAGATGAAGGACACGGAAGAAGGACAGAAGAAGAGAGAACACGCAGGACGGGGTGCAGAGGAGAAAGAAGAAACATAGATGAAGAACACAGATGAAGAAAGAAGAAAGCACACGCAGGTCGCGGTGCAGAGGAGAAAGAAGAAACACCGATGAAGTACACAGATGAAGAACACAGATGAAGAACACAGAAGAAGGACACAGATGAAGACCACAGATGAAAAAAGAAGCAGGAAGAGAACACAGTGAGAAAGAGGAGCGGGGTCGAGGAAGAGCAGAACACGCAGCAAGAGGGCTGCAGAAGAGGAGCAGAGAGCGAAGGAAAGAAGGACAGTGGAGGTGCGGAGAGAGGTAGGAGGGGAGAGCGGAAGGCAGAAGACAGGGGTACAGGAGAAGAGGTGAGTAGCGCGGGGCTGGGCGGGGGGAGTACTTACTGTTTTTTAGCAGGACTTGCTGGGAAGTTTCAGGAGCCTGGGCTGGTGGAGCTGCAGCGGCAGGAGGAGCGACCTACCCTCGGGTCAAGGGTCTTCAATCCATATGAAGCCACTCCTTGCCCCTTCCGCTCACTCTTGCAGCTTTATACTTTCTCCTTTTGTGACGCTTTTTCGTTTTTCCCTTCCTCCGTCTTTCCCATATGTGTCTTTTGCCCACAGCAAATTCTTGGGAGCGAAGAATAAGCACCGGCCCTCAAAAATAAGTGCCGGTGCTCAGCACCGGAAACAACAAGCACAAATTAAGCACTGGACTGACATCAGCACTTCTCAACACACCAACACCGTTGCAGACAGGCTCCTAGGGAGTAAACGCTGTGTCTAGGAAGGATGCCCTACTCTCGTTAGAAGAATATTAGCATGTCTCAAGCAGGGTCCTGCACCTCGGCACCATCTTGGACGGAAAGTTATCTATGCACAAACAGGTAAACGCAGTCTCGTCCGCCTGTTTCCGCACACTACTCATGCTCCCTATTATAACCTCTTCAAGATGCTCCCAGTCAACACCAGAAGGACCGTCACTCAAGCCCTCGTCACCAGCAGGCTGGACTATGGTAAGACTCTACATAGGAATCACCGCACATCCAGAAGAGACTACAGGCAATTAAAAACTCAGCGGCTAGACGGACTCGCTGTAGGAGGCTGGACTGGCTTGTAGTGAGTACCAAGGGGTACTTGCACCTTGCACCAGGCCCAGTTATCCCTTATTAGTGTATAGGGTGTCTAGCAGCTTAGGCTGATAGATAATGGTAGCTTAGCAGAGCAGCTTAGGCTGAACTAGGAGACGTGTGAAGCTACTACAGTACCACTTAGTGTCATATGCACAATATCATAAGAAAACACAATACACAGTTATACTAAAAATAAAGGTACTTTATTTTTATGACAATATGCCAAAGTATCTTAGAGTGTACCCTCAGTGAGAGGATAGGAAATATACACAAGATATATACACACAATAGCAAAAATATGCAGTATAGTCTTAGAAAACAGTGCAAACAATGTATAGTTACAATAGGATGCAATGGGGAAACATAGGGATAGGGGCAACACAAACCATATACTCCAAAAGTGGAATGCGAACCACAAATGGACCCCAAACCTATGTGACCTTGTAGAGGGTCGCTGGGACTATTAGAAAATAGTGAGAGTTAGAAAAATAACCCTCCCCAAGACCCTGAAAAGTGAGTGCAAAGTGCACTAAAGTTCCCCTAAGGACAAAGAAGTCGTGTTAGAGGAATAATGCAGGAAACACACAAACCAACAATGCAACAACTGTGGATTTCCAATCTAGGGTACCTGTGGAACAAGGGGACCAAGTCCAAAAGTCACAAGCAAGTCGGAGATGGGCAGATGCCCAGGAAATGCCAGCTGCGGGTGCAAAGAAGCTTCTACTGGACAGAAGAAGCTGCGGTTTCTGCAGGAACAAAAAGGGCTAGAGACTTCCCCTTTGGTGGACGGATCCCTCTCGCCGTGGAGAGTCGTGCAGAAGTGTTTTCCCGCCGAAAGAACGCCAACAAGCCTTGCTAGCTGCAAATCGTGCACTTAGCGTTTTTGGACGCTGCTGTGGCCCTGGAGGGACCAGGAGGTCGCAAATGGGACCAGGAGAGAGAGGGGACGTCGATCAAAACAAGGAGCCCTCTCTGAAGCAGGTACCACCCGGAGAAGTGCCAGAAACAGGCACTACGAGGATGCGTGAAACGGTGCTCGCCGAAGTTGCACAAAGGAGTCCCACGTCGCCGGAGACCAACTTAGAAAGTCGTGCAATGCAGGTTAGAGTGCCGTGGACCCAGGCTTGGCTGTGCACAAAGGATTTCCGCCGGAAGTGCACAGGGGCCGGAGTAGCTGCAAAAGTCGCGGTTCCCAGCAATGCAGCCCAGCGAGGTGAGGCAAGGACTTACCTCCACCAAACTTGGACTGAAGAGTCACTGGACTGTGGGGGTCACTTGGACAGAGTCGCTGGATTCGAGGGACCTCGCTCTTCGTGCTGAGAGGAGACCCAAGGGACCGGTAATGCAGCTTTTTGGTGCCTGCGGTTGCAGGGGGAAGATTCCGTCGACCCACGGGAGATTTCTTCGGAGCTTCTGGTGCAGAGAGGAGGCAGGCTACCCCCACAGCATACACAAGCAGGAAAACAGTCGAGAAGGCGGCAGGATCAGCGTTACAGAGTTGCAGTAGTCGTCTTTGCTACTATGTTGCAGTTTTGCAGGCTTCCAGCGCGGTCAGCAGTCGATTCCTTATCAGAAGGTGAAGAGAGAGATGCAGAGGAACTCGGCTGAGCTCATGCATTCATTATCTAAATTTCCCCAGAGACAGAGACCCTAAATAGCCAGAAAAGAGGGTTTGGCTACCTAGGAGAGAGGATAGGCTACTAACACCTGAAGGAGCCTATCAGAAGGAGTCTCTGACGTCACCTGGTGGCACTGGCCACTCAGAGCAGTCCAGTGTGCCAGCAGCACCTCTGTTTCCAAGATGGCAGAGGTCTGGAGCACACTGGAGGAGCTCTGGACACCTCCCAGGGGAGGTGCAGGTCAGGGGAGTGGTCACTCCCCTTTCCTTTATCCAGTTTCGTGCCAGAGCAGGGCTAAGGGGTCCCCTGAACCGGTGTAGACTGGCTTATGCAGAATTGGGCACCTCTGTGCCCAACAAAGCATTTCCAGAGGCTGGGGGAGGCTACTCCTCCCCTGCCTTCACACCATTTTCCAAAGGGAGAGGGTGTCACACCCTCTCTCAGAGGAAGTTCTTTGTTCTGCCATCCTGGGCCAGGCCTGGCTGGACCCCAGGAGGGCAGATGCCTGTCTGAGGGGTTGGCAGCAGCAGCAGCTGCAGTGAAACCCCAGGAAGGGCAGTTTGGCAGTACCAGGGTCTGTGCTACAGACCACTGGGATCATGGGATTGTGCCAACTATGCCAGGATGGCATAGAGGGGGCAATTCCATGATCATAGACATGTTACATGGCCATATTCGGAGTTACCATTGTGAAGCTACATATAGGTAGTGACCTATATGTAGTGCACGCGTGTAATGGTGTCCCCGCACTCACAAAGTCCGGGGAATTGGCCCTGAACAATGTGGGGGCACCTTGGCTAGTGCCAGGGTGCCCACACACTAAGTAACTTTGCACCTAACCTTTACCAGGTAAAGGTTAGACATATAGGTGACTTATAAGTTACTTAAGTGCAGTGTAAAATGGCTGTGAAATAACATGAACGTTATTTCACTCAGGCTGCAGTGGCAGGCCTGTGTAAGAATTGTCAGAGCTCCCTATGGGTGGCAAAAGAAATGCTGCAGCCCATAGGGATCTCCTGGAACCCCAATACCCTGAGTACCTTAGTACCATATACTAGGGAATTATAAGGGTGTTCCAGTAAGCCAATGTAAATTGGTAAAATTGGTCACTAGCCTGTTAGTGACAATTTGAAAGAAATGAGAGAGCATAACCACTGAGGTTCTGATTAGCAGAGCCTCAGTGAGACAGTTAGGCACTACACAGGGAACACATACATATAGGCCACAAACTTATGAGCACTGGGGTCCTGACTAGCAGGGTCCCAGTGACACATAACAAACATACTGAAAACATACACTCACAAACAGGCCAAAAGTGGGGGTAACAAGGCTAGAAAGAGGCTACTTTCTCACACTCGCATCACGCCGCACCTCAAGAAGCTACACTGGCTCCCGATCCAGAAGAGATGCTAGTTCAAGACGCTGACCCACGCGTATAAAGCTCTGCACAACGAAGGACCAGCATACATCAACTAACAAATGATCTTCCACTAACCAACCAGATCCATGCCATCCATCTCCCTTTTCCCTGCAGACACCCCCCGTATCCGCCGATCCAACAGCAGAGGACGCTCCTTCCCTCACCTGGCAGCCAAAGCCTGGAACAACCTCCCCTGCACCTCAGGAACGCCACATCGCTCCGGGAATTCAGAAGAGGACGCAAGACACGGCTGTTCAAATGAACAGAGCACCACGAAGCAGCTATCAACTCCAGCGCCTTGAGACCCTCATGGGTGATTTGCTGCGCTTTATAAATCCTGGTTGATTGATTAATTTACTGAGAGAATAAGCAGTATTTTCAGAACCCCACTTTTTCTAGTTGTCTTCTAGAGAAAGCTGCACTACATTTAAGAGGACTATTACCCTTCTCCGTTTTGAGAGGAGTGTGAAAGGACTTCTCCGCATGTCTCCATTCTCTTTCATATGAGGGCGAGAACTCTTTCAAGGAATGCTCAGCTAATAAGGGAGTAAAACGATCACTGGGAGGGCTCTGCTGCCAGTAACCAGTGCCTGGGCTGTTTCTCTTTATTTACAAAGCGCTTTACTGCAGGAAGGACAATCACACATAGTGGCAGCATTTAGAGCATGGAAGGGAACTCAGGGCTAAGAAGGGCAGAGCTGTCAAGAGTGCAGCAGGTGCAGTGGCACTGGAGTTCCGGAGCTTTAGGAGCCCATCAGTACTCCATTAATTACTGTACCACCCAACTGGGAGTAGGGGCCCATTTCCCATGCTTGAATTAAGGCCTATAACACCTACAGAGAGGTAACAACATGACTGCAATGCTGAGCCGCCTGTACAGTTTGCGCCACCAAGTAGGAAGTGAGTAAGTCTAAGGTGTGTGCAGGAGGGTACCACCGGCCAGGCAGCACAGATGCGCACGAGACTCATAGTGGATACTCTTAAGACTGGTAACCGTGAGGCTTGCGTGGCACAAATGAAGATAAAACCTGCCTGAGAGTGCAGGAAGGCAGCCTGCAGGAGGGTAACCTCAAAGAGGCTGCAGGAGAAAAGCTGGAAATCCTGCAGGAGGGTAATCTCATAGAGCCTTCGGAAGGGTAAGAGAGCCTGCAGGAGAAAAACGAGAAATCCTGCAGGAGGGTAACCCCAGAGAGCCTTCAGAAGGGTAAGAGAGCCTGCAGGAGAGAAACTAGAAATCCTGCTGGAGGGTAACCTCAGAGAGCCTTTGGAAGGGTAAGAGAGCCTGCAGGAGAGAAACGGGAAATCCTGCAGGAGGGCAACCTCAGAGAGCCTTCAGAAGGGTAAGAGAGCCTGCAGGAGAGAAACTAGAAATCCTGCTAGAGGGTAACCTCAAAGAGCCTTCGGAAGGGTAAGGGAGCCTGCAGTGAGTAACTAAAAATGCTGCTGGAGGGTGACCCCAGAGAGCCTTCGGAAGGGTAAGGGAGCCTGCAGGAGAAAAACTAGAAATCCTGCAGGAGGGTAACCTCAGAGAGCCTTCGGAAGGGTAAGGGAGCCTGCAGTGAGAAACTAAAAATGCTGCTGGAGGGTGACCCCAGAGAGCCTTCGGAAGGCTAAAAGAGAGCCTGCAGGAGAAAAACTAGAAATCCTGCAGTAGGGTAACCTCAGAGAGCATTCGGAAGGGCAAGAGAGCCTGCAGGGAGAAACTAGAAATCCAGCAGGAGGGTAACTCCAGAGAGTCTTCGGAAGGGAAAGAGAGCCTGAAGGGAGAAACTAAAAATGCTGCTGGAGGGTAACCCCAGAGAGCCTTCAGAAGGGTAAGAGAGCCCGCAGGAGAGAAACTAAAAATGCTGCTGGAGGGTAACCCCAGAGAGCCTTCAGAAGGGTAAGAGAGCCTGCAGGAGAGAAACTAGAAATTCCTGCTGGAGGGTAACCCCAGAGAGCCTTCGGAAGGTTAAGAGAGCCTGCAGGAGAGAAACAAGAAATCCTGCAGGAGGGTAACCCCAGAGAGCCTTCGAAAGGGTAATAGAGCCTGCAGGAGAGATACTACAAATCCTGCAGGAGGGTAACCCCAGAGAGTCTTCGGAAGGGAAAGAGAGCCTGAAGGGAGAAACTAAACATGCTGCTGGAAGGTAACCTCAGAAAGCCCGTGGAAGGGTAAGAGAGCCTGCCGTAGAGAAACGTGAAATCCTGCAGGAGGGCAACCTCAGAGAGCCTTCAGAAGGGTAAGAGAGCCTGCAGGAGAGAAACTAGCAATCCTGCTGGAGGGTAACCTCAAAGAGCCTTCGGAAGGGTAAGAGAGCCTGCAGTGAGAAACTAAAAATGCTGCTGGAGGGTAACCTCAGAGAGCCTTCGGAAGGGTAAAAGAGAGCCTGCAGGGAGAAACTGGAAATCCTGCAGGAGGGTAACTCCACGGAGTCTTCGGAAGGGAAAGAGAGCCTGAAGGGAGAAACTAAAAATGCTGCTGGAGGGTAACCTCAGAGAGTCTTCGGCAGGGGAAGAGAACCTGCAGGGAGAAACTAAAAATGCTGCGGGAGGTTAACCCCAGAGAGCCTTCAGAAGGATAAGAGAGCCCGCAGGAGAGAAACTAAAAATGCTGCTGGAGGGTAACCTCAGAGAGGCTTCGGAAGGGTAAGAGAGCCTGCAGGAGAGAAACTCGAAATCTTGCTGGAGGGTAGCCTCAGAGAGGTTTCAGAAAGGTAAGAGAGCCTGCAGGAGAGAAATTAGAAATCCTGCAGGAGGGTAACCTCAAAGAGCCTTTGGCAGGGTAAGAGAGCCTGCAGGGGGAAATAAAAAATGCTGCTGGAGGGTAACCTCAGAGAGCCTCCAGGAGGGTAAGACAGCCTGAAGGGAGAAACTAAAAATGCAGCTGGAGGGTAACCCCATAAAGCCTTCGGAAGGGTAAGAGAGCCTGCAGGAGAGAAACTAGATTTCCTGCGGGAGGGTAACCTCAGACAGCCTTAGGAAGGGCAAGAGAGCCTGCAGGAGAGAAACTAGAAATCCGGCAGGAGGGTAACCTCAGAGACACTTCAGAAAGGTAAGAGATCCTGCAGGAGAGAAACAAGAAGTCCTGCTGGAGGGTAACTCCAGAGAGGGAGCAGGAAGTTCCTACCAGGGATCTGCAGGAGCCAGGCTGCAGGGAACTTCCCTAATGAGGGCCCTGGTAGCCTCTAGAGACAAGCACGGGCACAGACAATGAGTCTCGCCTTGGGGGTAATAGAGCGGTCCGTACTAGTAATTTTACCTGCATTCGGACGCTCTTTAGGCCGATGAATCTTTTGACTAAGTGGAACTCTCCGTACTCTATATCGATCAATTTCATTAAATCAAGAATCAATAACGAACATAAGCAATACCCTGCTCAACATAACACTTAACAATCAATCCAGAATACATTTCGGCGAACCCTGACCTTTCAGTCAGGAATAACCACACCAGTTTATTGCAAAGTTAGTGAATTTATTTCCCTATATTAACAAAGCTAGCACAATATAAATGTGTCTCAACACCAAATGATAAACATAAATGAACATTAATAGCTGTCCATAGCGGCGAAACAAGTGCAATCTATGCAGCATTTGAATAACAAGACATTCGATAATAGCAATGCAAATCACTAATACGATAATCTGTAAAGAGCTAATTGCATACATTTAGTCAGCATAGCAAGATCTCAAATTGCATCGTGCGACATATGGAATCCTCGTCTAACCTCAAATTAGCATTGGCATGTGGGACTTCATGCAAAAACAATTTAGCAACATTAATTTGGGAAAAACTCCTAACTAGGGATCTTGTCAAAAATCAGCAGTTGGTTACCTAAAAAGAAACACAATGCAATTGTACAATTTCCTTTCATATTTACCAATTACGATCAGCAATCAAGGAAGTCTTCGTCTCACAGGTACCGTTTCTCGATTAGCATGGGACGGGGCAAAGGGGCAGGGGTGGACGGGGCAATTGCCTCATGGCGGCAAAATAAAACTACTACTTCATGCAAAGGGATCAAAGTTAAAGTCTCTAGGGCAAGAATCATTTAAAGTCTCTTTCTCTCGATTAGAGAAAGCATCAAAGTATCTCTCAAAATGGCGTCGCAGCAAAGTGGGCCATAATAGCTACGAAGTCTGCAAAATGGCGGGATGTCCAGTAATGGCCGTAATGATCTAATTTCTTCTCGTGCACCTGGTTTTTATAGACAACAGTTCAAATCCAGTAGGGTCTTCCATTGGAGGGTTCATAGGTTAGCTTCAAATTGTCCAATCAAAAACGACAGTTCTCAAGCTTTTACTTAAGCATACATTATCCTTGGAGATGGGTACGCAAGTTGCAACATTTTATACCAATTAACTCACTTTCAGAGCTTCCATTGTCTGCACCTGCAGATCGACCTTGGAGTAAAGAGAAAATATGCCAGGCTGGCACGAAACTTTAAGATAAGCATGTGAACGGTCTCAGTGGAAAAGTACAGCTTCAAGCAAAAATACACGTTTAATAGCACCTTGAAAAAAATACGAGCATCTAAACCGTGAGACCAGGCGACTAGGCCGAAGCCTGCACTAAAGTTATGCTAAGCTAAAGCATTTCAAGCAAGCAAATCGTAGCACACGTTTATGATTATGTCGGATTAGTGCAATTCTAATACACCACGTTATATAAAGCACGCTTATAAATGTTGGCAAACTACTCTAAGGGCACATTTTGTCCCCGTACAATCTTTATTAGTTCGGTTAAAGTCACACATGATTATTTCAACACTACGTTTAAGCGCTAATAAATGTAAAACCTTCATTTCAGCTTCATCAATCCCTCCTCTGATGACTACTTGTCATCACACCAAATCATGCCCACTAATTTTATTCCATTAAAATTCTGTCAGTTCTCTTTTCCTTTTAGTTCCCCTAGTTGTCGCTTTGTATTCTTCTGCCATTCTTTTCATTATTTTCTCTTCCTTTCTTCTTTTAATTCTTTCCATAATCATTATTATTTCCCTTTTTATTCCCCAAATTCCAAATACGCAAATCACTACAATTAATATTCCCTCTATTATTTTTAGTAATATTCCATTCCAAATTCCCCCAATCCAATGTCCCACTGAAGCAAGTCCTTTTCCAACCTTCTCCCACACTCCCGGTTCTTTCAATTCCTTCAAATCTGCACTTTCTTTTGTTAGATTAGCAAGCATAGTTTTAATTTTCACACTATTGTCTGGAATATAAGTACAACAGTGTCGTGCACCAAGCATTTTGCAAACACCGCCATCCTTTGCTAAAAGAATGTCTAAAGCAAGCCTATTTTGAAGAGTCATAGCTCTTTCCGCTGCAAGTTCAGCATCTATCAGGATTATAGCACCTGAAAACTTTGTCAACATGTTATCCACTATAGTAGACAACTTTCTTATTTTGATGGAATTCAGCACAACTCCCAATGAAGGAATCATGGCTCCAAATATATCTCCTACCACAGCAGCTGCGGTCTCTCTTTTCTGGATACGATGGGATCCAGATGTCTTTTGAATCATCGATAGGTCATCCAGTTGATAAACCTTTGGGAACACTATACCCAAATAACATCTCCCCCACCATCCCTTTGGAAGACGATAATAGGCATTATACCCACAAATGTAATATACACCTGGAATGACAGGGTCAAGTCCGTTCATCATGAATGTCCATTTGGCCTTAAAGATAAACGTATGTTTACACTCACTCGCTCCTACAAAAATGTTATCATAATAAGATTCACCTCGATATATACAAAATTTCCCTACATGCCAAGCATCTAAAGCTATTCACCCTTGTGTCTTTATTGCAGCAAAATCATAATTATCTACTGAAGTCCTCTTATGTAGCTCCTTTTCTAATTTCGCATTCATTTGTGCCCTTCTATCATCTGTGCGATCTAAAAAGCTTATTTCTACTGCAGAGAGCGAGCAGGTAAGGTTTTCCCTATGAGCGTGAGCCGTTTCAAAAGGTTGCATTGGCTCGAAAAATTCCCTCATTATTTTAGCATCCCAATCTTTAGCAATCTGGCTTAGCTGCGCTATTATAGGAACATATGCAAAGGTAACATCATAATTCGAGTAAAAATACTGTATGTTAGTTTGACCATAAAATCTAGACATTACTATACTACATGTAATCCCGTATGTAAGGGGCATGTGGTGATATGTCACCCCTTCCTTTACTGATGTCGGTATCTGTGTACACACATAACAATCTTTCGCATCCATAGTCTCAACATATTCTGTTAGCAAGCAATAGAAAACATTATACGAAAGTTCCTTCTTATCATGCAAGAGTCTCTCATCTATTTCTAATCTTTTCAATGCGGTTAGTTCAGTGACAGTGACAGGAGCAAAAGTAGAAGCATCAATTTTCTCATTCTCACCCTTACCATGCATTCCAAGCACTATTGCCATTATTATTAGTACACATGCAATTATTAAGCCTATACACACATATCTACAATATTTCTTTCTACTGTTTTGCGTCATGATCTGTATAGAATCAGAGAGCTAGAAGCACCTATAAAGAAACTATTTAGCAATTCAGTTACAAAGCTGAACGAGCGCAATGTTCACACAGTCTTCTTCAAGAGGCCAGTCACTTATCGGTTAGCAGCATTTGTCTCAATTCGGCAATAACTCAGTCTTTATCGGTTTAGCAAATGTCTCATCCGGTTTAACAATGTCTCAGCTGGTTGTTTGTTTTCACGTTAGATTGTAGCAAGCGATATCGTTTATCACCCTTTCAATCAACAGAGTTCATAAAACTTTTCTTTTCTATTGGTATCTCTTCTTCTTCGTTCTCGATGCTTAGAGATACAAATTCGTCAGTCCAATCATCATTGACTGCATATGCCCATTCAGGACCGGAATATCTTCTGTTCGGTATCCTTTTCCTTTTCAATTTTGCTTCTCTTTTCGATTCTGCCTCGCTGGTACTTTCCTCTTTGGCCAAGTCTTTTCCTTCACTTGAGGTTGGTACCACGACAGACACTTCCTTTCTTTTCTCTTTCACTTTTGGCCTTTCTCCGTCGTTCAAACCTTCTCCAGTCCTTTGTTTTACTGGTGATATACTTAGTCTCCTCTTTGCACCATGTCCATTTGATCGACCTGCGACCTTTTCTGTAGAAGCTTGAACCTTTGCGTTCTGTTCTGCCTTGTCCCCTCCTTCTGGGGAATCGATCACGTTCTCTTTTTCTTTTCCTGTATCGTCTGCTTCTGGGAAAGCCCTCCTCTGATCAGGCTCTCCTGCTTTTTCACCCTTTTCGAGCCCTTCGTCACCGTTACTTTCGTCAGGCTCTGTATCACTTTCAGCTGCTTCAGGCTCTTTGTCACCTTCAGCTGCTTCAGGCTCTTAGCTACCCTCAGCTGCTTCAGGCTCTTTGTCACCTTCAGCTTCTTCGTCGCTGTCTGAACTTTCTCCTTGGTCTTCCCCAAGTGAGTCCCCAAGTGAGTCGGACTCTTCGCCCTCCAATAATATCTCTCTCTCTCCTGCTTCTGCCTGTTCTCTTTCAGTTCAGTTCAGTTCAGTTTTGTTCTGTCTCAGCACTCAGCACTGTTTTATCAGGCACTGGCAGTTTTAGCGCTTCAACTTCCTCATCTGTGGGACACCTTCTTTGTGTGACTGGCGTGAATCCAGTTGGGAACCCCCGCACACTTCACAGCGGTAGTTGTCGTCAGGATCACTTGGAAAGGGCCTTTCCAACGGGGTTCCAAACACGACTTCCTCACGTGCTTCTTTACCACGACCCAGTCACCTGCTTTCAGTGCGTGTCCTGGACCTTGGATCGGTGGCAAGGTGGTTGCTTCCACCTGGTGAGAGAAAGAGCGAACCACGTCAGCCAGACCCTTGCAGTAGTCTAACACCATATCATCTGTGATATTCAAAAGCGCGTTTGCGGGAACTGCAGGAAGTCTCATAGCCCTGCCCATGAGAATTTCATGCGGAGACAATCCAGTCTTTCTATCAGGGGTGTTTCTCATTGACATTAGGGCCAAGGGCAATGCGTCAGGCCATTTCAAATTTGTCGATGCACATATTTTCGCCATTCTCGATTTCAGTGTACCATTCATCTGCTCCACCAGTCCTGATGCTTCAGGGCGATAGCTACAATGCAGTTTTTGCTCAATGTTCAGCGCTTCGCAAAGTAACTTTATCACCTCGTTATTGAAGTGACTTCCCCTATCTGATTCTAAAGAGATCGGGAATCCGAAACGTGGTATCAACTCTCTCAACAATAGCTTTGCAACTGTAAGGCTGTCATTTCTACGTGTGGGGTATGCCTCAATCCAGTGACTAAAAATGCACACAATCACCAACACATACTTCAGACCTCCATGCACAGGCATCTCAATGAAATCTATCTGCATTCGACTAAATGGCCCACTGGCCCTGCCAATGTGGCTGGCGTTCACAACTGTTCCCTTTCCTGGGTTCATCTGCTGGCAAGTGACACATCGATGGCAAACTGCCTCTGCAGCTTGACGAAATCTGGGGTTAAACCAATCAGTTTTGAACAATCTTATCAAGGCATCTCTCCCTAGGTGAGCTTGCCCATGATAGAACCGCGCAAGCTGTGATAAGAGACTGTTTGGCAAAACAAATTTTCCCTCATTTGAAACCCATAACTCATCTGGTCTCTTTATACACTGTGATTTAATCCAGGAATCTCTCTCATCCTCCCTGACGTTATTCTGCAATGCTTTTAATTCATCGATTGTATCTACAACCTTCAAGGCAAATGCTTCAGCTGGTTCGAGTTCTGGCTCACTTATCGAATTCCATTCATCTCTGAGTAATATACAGTTCAAGGCACAAAATCTTGCGACTTGATCCGCATATGCATTTCCCAGAGAAACATAGTCCTGTCCTTTCGTATGAGCACTACACTTTACCACTGCAACTTCGGCTGGCATTTGAATGGCGTGTAACAATTCCCTTATTCTTTCCCCATTTTTCACTGGGGATCCTGAAGAAGTCAGGAAACCTCTCTGTGACCATAGTTGTCCAAAGTCGTGCACAATCCCAAACCCGTACTGACTATCAGTGTAAATGGTGACTTTCATCAATGCAGACAGTTGACATGCTCTTGTAAGGGCTACAAGTTCTGCTACTTGTGCAGAATAGACTCCTTGAAGCCATCCCGCTTCCAAGACACCTGTTACAGTACATACAGCATATCCTGCTTTTAAAATTCCCATCCCATCTCTTAGACATGAACCATCAACAAAAACAATTTGGTCATTTTCATCAAGCTTAGTGTCCTTAATGTCAGGTCGAGGTTTTGTGCAAAATTCAGTCACCTGAAGGCAGTCATGCTCGACGTCTTCAGCGTTCTCAATTTCAACATTTTCTCCAGGGAGCAAAGTTGCTGGATTCAACGTAGTGCACCTTTTCAGCTGCACGTTCGGTGAGCCCAGAATTATCGTTTCATACCTTGTGAGTCTTGCTCCGGTCATGTGTTGCGTTCGGGAGCGGGTCAAAAGTATCTCAACTGAGTGAGGGACCATGACTGTTACTGGGTGTCCCATCACTATTCCTTCACTCTGAGTGAGGCTGATGCCAACTGCTACTACGGCGCGCAAACACCCTGGAAGTGCTGCTGCGACCGGATCCAAAGTAGCTGAAAAATACGCTACTGGTCTGTTTACGCCACCATGGGCTTGAGTCAAGACAGACAAAGAACATGCATCACGTTCATGACAAAACAATGTGAAAGGCTTTGTGTAATCAGGCATACCTAAAGCTGGAGCCCTGCACATGCATTCTTTCAATTCAACAAAAGCATCCATCTCATCTCCTTTCAGTTCAATTTGATCCAAGGCATCCTTCTGGGTCAGTTTCAGTAAAGGCTTTGCTAGAGTCGAGAAGTTGGGAATCCACTGGCGACAGTAGCCCACCATTCCCAAAAACTTCCTCACCTCCCTCCTTGTCTTGGGTGGACTCATTTGAAGTACACTTGTTATTCTTTCCTTCATTATTCTCCGTGACCCTTTCTCTATCTGGTGACCCAAGTATTTCACCTTCTTCTGACAGAACTGCAATTTGGAAGGAGACACCTTGTGTCCATTCCTTCCCAAATGGTTCAACAGAGCAATGGTATCGGCTGTGCAGCCACTTTCTGTCTTTGATGCGATCAGTAAGTCATCGATGTACTGTACTAGGGTTGACTCGAATGGCAATTCTAATGCTTCCAAATCTTTCTTTAGAATCTGATTGAAGATTGACGGTGACTCAGAGAACCCTTGAGGAATTCGACACCAACTGTACACTCTGTCTAGGAATTTGAAACAAAAGAGGAATTGGCTGTCCTCATGAAGAGGTACGGAAAAGAATGCCTGTGACAAGTCAATGACTGAGAACCATTCGGCATCGCAAGGGACTTGAAACATTATCACAGCTGGATTTGGTACGACAGGGCAACACTTGACTATGATGTCATTTATTTTCCTCAAGTCCTGCACAAGTCGGACCTTTCCACTTGGCTTTATTAGTCCCATTATTGGTGAATTACATGGACTGCTCAACACTTCTTTCAGTACTCCCTGCTTTACAAATTCGTCAATAAGTTGGGCAACTTTCATGAGGGTATCTTGTGCCATGTGGTATTGTGGGGTCTGGGGAAAGATTGCATTGGGCTTTACAGTCACTTTCACTGGTTCCACTCCTTTCATCAATCCCACCTCTTTCCCTGTCATATCCCACACTTCCTTTCCGACTGTTTCCCGTAATTCGGCTGGAATATCCTCTTCAGTTATCATCGGGAAAAGGCAAATCAGAGGATACTCTTCATCGACAGTTTCCATCTCATCCCCCTCTACACTGTCCTCTTCTTCCCCATCACTGCTCGTCTGGATTGTTATTCCTTCGTTCGAACACATTATCGAACAACCCAATTTGCACAATAGGTCTCTCCCTAATAGTGCTATCGGGCTTGAGTCACATACCACAAACTGATGCACCCCTTGATAGTTACCGATGCTGACTGGTACCGGATCAGTTATTGGGTTCGTCAGGTGCCTGTTTGCTACTCCCACCACTTGAACTGTCCTCCCTGAGAGGGGCAAATTTGGTACTTCACTGCTCTTAACAGTCGAACGTGTGGCTCCTGTGTCAACCAAGAATGAAACACGATGACCCATTACTCTTCCCTCTACGTACGGACCCTTTTGATCAACTTCCAAGGATGCTGCAAGCACACAATCTCCTTCTTCTTCTGAACTTTCACTCTCCCATACATTGTTTATTCCACTCTCACTGTGTAGTGGGAACTGTTGTACTGTGCCATTTGTACTCATTACCTGACCCGAGACCTGTGGAGGAACCATCACTTGCTGCTGACTCATTGGTGCCAAAGGTATTTGCATTTGCTGATTAGGTACCATGGGTAACTGCTGTTGCATTGGCTGCATTTGCGTCATCTGCATACGAGGCATCTGCATCTGCTGCGGCTGCATAGGTTGTAATCCCTGCAACTGATTTACGGTCTGAAAATTTGGGTTTGGACCTCTCATTTTCGGTCCTCTCATTGTCTGAAATGCATTGACATCATTGTTTTGCTGACCAACACCTGCACCTGCACTTGCACCTTCCTGCACCACCATCGGGCACTCGCGTTTCCAATGACCGACAATTCCGCACACGCGACACGGCATCACCTTCTTCATTGCTTGCACACCAGTCACAACAGTGTTCAAATCCGGACCATTATTCACAAAACCTCCTCTTGCTCTGCCTCTGCCCTGTGGCTGAAACATCATATTTCCCTGCAACTGCGGCTGCGGTTGCGGTACCTGCTGTTGGAACCCTTGCATCCCTTGCAAACCTTGCAGACCTGTCTGAGCTGCTTTAAGTTGCATCATCCTCACCTTTTCTTTCAACTTTTTCTGTTTCACTTCAATTTCGTCGCTACAGTATTTCGCATAATTCAACACCTCATCAATCGGTTTCGACTGCCAACAAATCAAATGCGACTTTATCATCTGGCTTATCTCTGGTCTCAACCTTTCCACAAATCTAAACACAAAATGAAGCATGTCCTTCGCCTCTATTGTCTCTGTGCCACTGTAGTTCTTAAACGCCTTCAACAATCTCTCATAGTAACTATGAATCGACTCTTTAGCTTCTTGGGCCGTTCGATCAATCTTCTGCCAAATCACATTTTTCGCGGCAACCTTCGTCTTCAAATGCTCAATCACCTTGTAGTACAAGCTCATCACCATAGGTGATGGTGCACCCGTCTCCCTGTCTCTTTCTGGTTCACTTGTCGGCCAACCTACAGCTCTTTTGCAATCCTCCCACAAATCTGCTGGAACTACAATCTCAAAGAGAGTGTTCAGGTCTTCCCAAAGACATTTTGCAAGCTTCACAAACCTGTCAGTCTGTTGATACCATTCAATCGGCTTCTCTCTCAGTTTGGGAAAATCATCCGTAAATGACTGAATGTCGCTTCTGTGCCATGGTACATGTATTAATTTTCCCCCTGCTGTCTCCCTCATTGGTAACATGGTTACTGCCTCGCTACTCTGTGGTCTTTTCTCGTTGAGCTCTGTAGCACTGTCCCTCCTCTTTTCCTTCCTCTTTACCCATCTGCTTTCCCACTTGTCTAAGCACCTCCACACTTGTGCACTCTGCAGCAATTCTCTAAGGTGCGCCTTCATGCCTGCTGACCTCATGTGTTCAAAATCTGTGGTCCCAAAATCCAACCTATAGCTCCTGCTCAAGTGTTTCATCTTGTCTATATCAACCCCGTTTTTGTCAGCTACTTCTTGCAAGCTTTTGTGTACCTTGTTCACTTCTTTTGTTATCCTGGGACATAGATACCTCAGCTCTTCCTCCGAGTAGGACTCTAACCTATTCACACCCATAGTCCCTTCCACCAATTCTTGTGCTTCCATGTTCAACCTCATCCTATTCACATAATCTTCTCCCTTCCCACTGTCCGAGCTTTGTGTGGAATTTAGACTGTTGAACCATTGTGTCAGCTGTTGCGCATTCAACCCCATCAGTGTAGCGTTCACATCGACTGCCATTGATGGTTGCAGCAACTTTTCAGTGTTCGATGACAGAGGTATTATCAGTGGGGGACTCGACCTCACCAGTGTCGACTGAGCACATATGGGACTAAACTCCATCAGGGTCCCAGATCCTGTTGGCTGAGCCGCTATCGGAGTTATCCCTGGAGTGTTTTCTATGCACCTCCTTTCTGTCCCATTCTGCAGCATTGATCCCTGACCGCTCATACCTAGATTAGGCTGACTGTACAGAGGTACCGGCGGACCTACAGTAATGGGTAGTGATATCGCATCTGGGTTTTGTCCATTCCCCATGTTCTGAGGCATGTTCATTCCCACACCATGGGTCATCATTGCCGGCATGCCCATCTGACTCCCCGTCATCTGAGCATGTGCTGTTCCCCCCTGCATCTGCTTTTGAGGCATCAGAAACTGAGTTGATTCAGCTTGTGCCATTGTTGGATTGTGACCATTCTGTACTCCCCTTACGGTTGGATCTAGAATCATTCCTGTACCGTTGTCACTGCTGTAGTACCCTGGCACCTGCGGCTGATAATTTTCTGCTGGTTTCAACATGGGCACATCTGGATATATTCTCCTAACCTGCGGTATTTGCGGGGTGAACAGTAGACTCGGGTCCTTAGATCCCGATGAAGCTCCTGAATTCTGACTTTCACTGTTCTGTACCGATGCCGGAGGGGCAGAACTGGTACTTGGACCTTGTCCACTCTCCGCATAAGGTGGTGGACGGTCATTCAGCAATTGCATTATTAACTCCTCATCCTCTAACTCCTCTTCTCTTCTCAACTTTTCCTCGTCCTCTTTATCCTTGGAACACTTCCTGTCTGTCTTACAGGTGGCTTTCTTACCTGTCTCCTCTTCTTCCTTAGTAATTGCGGGAAACAATTTTATCCCCTGTAATACATCTGACCTCCACACCTTCTGTGCATTATCCCACCTAGCGTCCGCTAGTGTCTTTTCTACCTTCCTTATCCTGTTCTCGAACTTATTTTGCTGTTGCTGTCTAGCCATCAGTTCCCAAATTGCTAGAGCCTCAAACTGTGCTGGCCTTGGAGGTACCTTCATGTCGTACATCGTGAATCTCAAATTCTCTAGGATCCTTATATTGAATGTCCCATGAATCGGGAACGCTACGCTCCCATGCTTCTCTGTCAGCTTGTGCCATTGCTTTAGCCAAAGGCACGGAGCTACCCCTTTTTCCTCCATTACAATGTAAGCTGGTGTACCTTCGGGCGGCGTCTCCTCTCCTACGCTCGCTTTAATGTAAGACTCCCCCTTCATCGCACTCCTGAATGCTTTAAAGAATTTCATTTTCTCGTCTTTTATTTCACAAAGTTTGTAATCAATAGGTGACTTTAATTCCCGGAATACTCTTCGCCTGCCTTTCCCCTTCCAATCGAGCCCCACGGACTGCGTCCAATCCGTGCGCGACCCTTCTCTCCAACCAACCTATCCCAGCGCGGCTCCTAGTGACGTCACACTCACACACACTGCGGCTGACAAAGCCTCGCGGCTAGTCCTCCTTCACTCAGCTCCTCTCGTAACAACTTCTTGCATGTATCGCGAGCTACCAAAAATAAAACAGATCTGTCGGTTTACTACAGGAAGGGTAACACAGTCGCTTCAGGACCTTAGGGACTTTTCACTAGCCTCGGCCGCTATTCCGTCTTTCTCGGTCCCCACGTTCGCAAGCAAATCTGACCCGCAGACCTACTCTCAACTTGTCAATGATCTATTCTAGTGCACTTAGAATCTTGTCAAAGCCCGAAGTCGAAGTTCCTTTCACTCCCTTAACACACGTACCGACTCGTTGACCACGCCCGATCAACCTACTAAACCGCCCAGACCACAACATGGATCAACATACTCCGGAGTCTCTTGACCTCGCAGGGCCCGTCTCAACAACAACAACCATGTGGACCTTTTTATGCACAAAGCGCCACACGCACATGAAGTTCGACGACTTCCCTACTCTCACACTCGGAGTCGCACCTCCGCTATTTCTATGAAGTTCGACGACTTCCCTACTTCTACACTCGGAGTCGCACCTCCGCTATCCTCTAAAAAAAGGAAAAAAATTCCTCACAACCTCTTCACACACCCTGCGGCAATAAGCTGTGCAAGCGCAAAACCCTAACTTCACTCATACCGTCACTAGTACCGCCAACGCCGATTCCACACCTCCATTCGGTTCATTCGCAAGCTCCGAGATCCCGGGAAAGTCGCGGTGGACCTAGCCCATCATCATTCTGTCAATCAGTTTTATCCAAGAAAAATCTAATTCAACTTCTCGAGTGGGATCTCAAAAGTCGAAACCGTTAATTCAACACCATGTACTTTAAGAGTACAGGGTCCCAAAAGGCGAAACCGTCCTCTGCTACCATCTACTGATAGAGCGGTCCGTACTAGTAATTTTACCTGTATTCGGACGCTCTTTAGGCCGATGAATCTTTTGACTAAGTGGAACTCTCCGTACTCTATATCGATCAATTTAATTAAATCAAGAATCAATAACGAACATAAGCAATACCCTGCTCAACATAACACTTAACAATCAATCCAGAATACATTTCGGCGAACCCTGACCTTTCAGTCAGGAATAACCACACCAGTTTATTGCAAAGTTAGTGAATTTATTTCCCTATATTAACAAAGCTAGCACAATATAAATGTGTCTCAACACCAAATGATAAACATAAATGAACATTAATAGCTGTCCATAGCGGCGAAACAAGTGCAATCTATGCAGCATTTGAATAACAAGACATTCGATAATAGCAATGCAAATCACTAATACGATAATCTGTAAAGAGCTAATTGCATACATTTAGTCAGCATAGCAAGATCTCAAATTGCATCGTGCGACATATGGAATCCTCGTCTAACCTCAAATTAGCATCGGCATGTGGGACTTCATGCAAAAACAATTTAGCAACATTAATTTGGGAAAAACTCCTAACTAGGGATCTTGTCAAAAATCAGCAGTTGGTTACCTAAAAAGAAACACAATGCAATTGTACAATTTCCTTTCATATTTACCAATTACGATCAGCATACAAGGAAGTCTTCGTCTCACAGGTACCGTTTCTCGATCAGCATGGGACGGGGCAAAGGGGCAGGGGTGGACGGGGCAATTGCCTCACGGCGGCAAAATAAAACTACTACTTCATGCAAAGGGATCAAAGTTAAAGTCTCTAGGGCAAGAATCATTTAAAGTCTCTTTCTCTCGATTAGAGAAAGCATCAAAGTATCTCTCAAAATGGCGTCGCAGCAAAGTGGACCATAATAGCTACGAAGTCTGCAAAATGGCGGGATGTCCAGTAATGGCCGTAATGATCTAATTTCTTCTCGTGCACCTGGTTTTTATAGACAACAGTTCAAATCCAGTAGGGTCTTCCATTGGAGGGTTCATAGGTTAGCTTCAAATTGTCCAATCAAAAACGACAGTTCTCAAGCTTTTACTTAAGCATACATTATCCTTGGAGATGGGTACGCAAGTTGCAACATTTTATACCAATTAACTCACTTTCAGAGCTTCCATTGTCCGCACCTGCAGATCGACCTTGGAGTAAAGAGAAAATATGCCAGGCTGGCACGAAACTTTAAGATAAGCATGTGAACGGTCTCAGTGGAAAAGTACAGCTTCAAGCAAAAATACACGTTTAATAGCACCTTGAAAAAAATACGAGCATCTAAACCGTGAGACCAGGCGACTAGGCCGAAGCCTGCACTAAAGTTATGCTAAGCTAAAGCATTTCAAGCAAGCAAATCGTAGCACACGTTTATGATTATGTCAGATTAGTGCAATTCTAATACACCACGTTATATAAAGCACGCTTATAAATGTTGGCAAACTACTCTAAGGGCACATTTTGTCCCCGTACAATCTTTATTAGTTCGGTTAAAGTCACACATGATTATTTCAACACTACGTTTAAGCGCTAATAAATGTAAAACCTTCATTTCAGCTTCATCAGGGGTCTACTGGCTTTGTTGATGGTTTTTAGCTATGCTGTAAACCATCCCCGATTTTGTGCAGCATGGCCAAATAAAATAACCCTATTTTGTCGTTTTGTACAAAATAATAAGGCCACTTTTTCCTCTTTGCATTTGCCGATCCCACTCAAATGGGCAAATAAAACAACAAATGCAGGAAATAGTTTTTTCTTTTGCGAAAACTGTTGGAGACTGAAGCCAGGGCTTTAAGTGGGATGAAACAAAATGGTGGGTCTCTCAAAGGGGAGTGATCTGTATGATAAAGGGTGTAGCATAAAAACAAATAAGCTAAAAATCTGTGCTTAATGTAGTGTGCCATGCGACTGGTATTTTTCTGCATCCTTCTGTGATTGCATCCAGATATATATTACAACTGACATTACACCTAAAACAAGCCAGGACTATTGCTCTTGTTAACTGATAGCTGCATAAGATAAATATTCAACAATAATGGCTTCGTTGTATAAAATATTGAAAAAGCTTCAGTTCTGAAAAGATGAGACTATGAATGAACTATCACGAGTCTCTTTGAAGTTACATCAAAGGCAGCGCGGGGGTGCTAACTGCTGCCGCTTTAAGATTTTTTTTGCACCCTGAGGGTGAGGGCAAAAATGGAGAGAGCCCGAAATGGAGCGAGCCCGATCGGGATCCGTCTCAGCACTGCCAGTCCTCAGCACCGGCAGGACCCGGCCCACTTAAAGCCCTGGCTGAAGCGACACGAGCAAGGGGTACAGAAGCAACACAGGGCAAAGCCAAAGGAGGGGAAACAACTCAGACCGGGGTTGGGGGGGCTGAGAAGCAACATGGCTGACAGTCGAGGGATGAAGGGCCAGATGTAGCAAAGGGTTTTTCCCATTCTGTGTCAATGGGAAAATGTGTTCGTACATATGGCCCGAAGTAACGAAAGGGGCCTGAAAACAAAACAGGGGGCATGAGTGGGGGAAGCAATATGGTGGGGAGCAAACAGACGAGAGGGAGAGCAACCTGGAGCACAAAGGGTGGGGAGAAAATCAAAAGGTAATAGAGAGAGACAGCAGTTGGAGCTGGTATGGGGTAGTAACGCACTGGTGAGAAAGCAACGTGAGTGAAGGAAGCAGGTCAATTGCATCACAAAATGAAGAGAGGAGATGAGAAACATACTAGGGAGACAGCTGAAAAACATGTGCACTCTTGTGAAGTGCTTACTTAAACAAAATAAAAGTAGCGACTGTAAAAGTGAGAGAAGAAGAAGAAAAGCCCACATATGCTAATGAATTAAAGGCAAAAAAATGAAATTGACATAGTCAACCAATGGTAAGTAATGGGTGTGCTCTAAGCCTAGCTAAAATATGTCTCGCAACAGACAGTACATGCACTGTCTAGCAGGTCAGACCTGAAAATTGCTCTCAATGCTGTTTCCTCCAACAAATGCTGGCCAATGGACCTTTCTTGGCCTTAGACTAAGTAGTCTGAATAAATTGACTCAAGGTTTGTTGATGTAGTCATATTTTGTTCATTTCAAGAAAAAGGTCAACGCGTATTTGTTTCCTGGTCATTTCTATTAGGAAGCACATGTAGAAATTTGTGCTCAGTGGCTTGAAACCTTTTAGATTTCATGTTCATGCACTTTACAAACAAACAAATCCACTGGATTTGAACAAAATACAATATCCCAAATCACTTAGGTGGTCATTCCAACCCTGGTGGTCGGTGTTAAAGCGGCGGCTAACCCGCCAACAGGCTGGCGGTTAAAACAATGGAATTCCGACCCTGGCGGAAACCGCCAACAGAGACCACCACTTTAACACTCCGACCGCCACGGCGGGACAAACAAACAGCGCGGCGGTCACCGCCAGCAGACAGGCGGGAGACAATGTACCGCCCACCCTATCACAACCCACCAATCCATCACCTTTTCTGGGGCGGTAGCCCCGCCGATAAAAACACGGCGGAAACAGACATTTCAAACCGAAAACGCTCACCTCCATACACCCCACGAGGAATCTGGACAGCATGGAACCCGAATTACACATCCTACCAGCTATTGTATTCCTGCTCCTCTACCAGGAGCACGAACGCCGGCGCAGAAGACAACGGTGAGTATTGCACCTACGACACAGGGGAGGGGGGAAGAGAAAATATTACGGGGACACACATACGCGACACCCCCACCCCCACCCACTACAACACACACATCAATGCATAGCAATACATCACTGTTACAACCCACAAACCCCCCGAAAGAATGCAAAGACAAAAGGAATAGATCATAAACAGTCGAATATATTGTATTATTGCCTTATAAAAATATCACACATTTAAAACTAATATATACATAAATATTAAAAGTCCGATAATTCTAGCTGTCATTGTCCGTGGACCACTGGGCCCAAATCACATGGGCAAGGCCCACACAAGATACCTGACACCAACGGAGAGAACACTGCAGGGGCATCAGATAGAAAAACTACAGGCACCTCAGGGGGAAGGGAAGGGGGAGCACCTCAGCCACATGAGTACACAACGCCAGATCCACAAGGGGCCTCCATGGCCACTGTCCCATCCTGGGGAGTGCAAAGCCACAGTCTCACAAGTCTCTACAGTGGGTGGGTTGCCCACTGTGCCATCCTGGGGAGTGCAAAGCCACAGTCTCTCAAGTCTCTACAGTGGGTGGCTTGCCCACTGCCATATCCTGGGGAGTGCAAAGCCACAGTCTCTCAAGTCTCTACAGTGGGTGGGTTGCCCACTGTGCCATCCTGGGGAGTGCAAAGCCACAGTCTCTCAAGTCTCTACAGTGGGTGGCTTGCCCACTGTACCATCCTGGGGAGTGCAAAGCCACAGTCTCTCAAGTGGATAACAGCCTCCACTGGTACTGGAGGGGGACTAGTGCCCAGAGTGCCTCGTGCAGCCCTGCCCGACACAGATGCGGGCCTGCCCCTTCCGCCACTGGGCCAGCGCTGCTTGAGATGAAGGGCCCAGTTCAGCGGTGCTTGAGATGAAGGGCCCAGTTCAGCTGTTCTTGAGACGGCGGTGCCCAGCGGAGCGGTGCTTGAGATGAAGGGCCCAGCAGAGCGGTGCTTGAGATGAAGGGCCCAGCGGAGCGGTGCTTGAGATGAAGGGCCCAGCGGAGCGATGCTTGAGACGGCGGTGCCCAGCGGAGCGGTTCTTGAGATGGCGGTACCCAGTTCAGCGGTGCTTGTTTGAAAGGGCCCAGTTCAGCGGTGCTTGAGACGGCGGTGCGCTGTTCAGCGGTGCTTGAGACGGCGGTGCCCAGCGGAGCGGTTCTTGAGATGGCGGTGCCCAGTTCAGCGGTGCTTGGGACGGCGGTGCCCAGTTCAGCGGTGCTTGAGACGGCGGTGCCCAGTTCAGCGGTGCTTGAGACGGCGGTGCCCTGTTCAGCGGTGCTTGAGACGGCGGTGCCCAGCGGAGCGGTGCTTGAGATGAAGGGCCCAGCGGAGCGGTGCTTGAGATGAAGGGCCCAGCGGAGCGGTGCTTGAGATGAAGGGCCCAGCGGAGCAGTGCTTGAGACGGCGGTGCCCAGCGGAGCGGTTCTTGAGATGGCGGTGCCCAGTTTAGCGGTGCTTGTTTGAAAGGGCCCAGTTCAGCGGTGCTTGATTGATAGGGCCCTGTTCAGCGGTGCTTGAGACGGCGGTGGCCTGTTCAGCGGTGCTTGAGACGGCGGTGCCCAGCGGAGCGGTGATTGAGATGAAGGGCCCAGTTCAGCGGTGCTTGAGATGAAGGGCCCAGTTCAGCGGTTCTTGAGACGGCGGTGCCCAGCGGAGCGGTTCTTGAGATGGCGGTGCCCAGTTCAGCGGTGCTTGTTTGAAAGGGCCCTGTTCAGCGGTGCTTGAGACGGCGGTGCCCTGTTCAGCGGTGCTTGAGACGGCGGTGCCCAGCGGAGCGGTTCTTGAGATGACGGTGCCCAGTTCAGCGGTGCTTGAGAGGGCAGTGCCCAGTTCAGCGGTGCTTGAGAGGGCAGTGCCCAGTTCAGCGGTGCTTGAGACGGCGGTGCCCAGTTCAGCGGTGCTTGAGACGGCGGTGCCCAGTTCAGCGGTCCTTGAGATGAAGGGCCCAGTTCAGCGGTGCTTGAGATGAAGAGCCCAGTTCAGCGGTTCTTGAGACGGCGGTGCCCAGCGGAGCGGTTCTTGAGATGGGGGAGCCCAGTTCAGCGGTGCTTGTTTGAAAGGGCCCTGTTCAGCGGTGCTTGAGACGGCGGTGCCCTGTTCAGCGGTGCTTGAGACGGCGGTGCCCAGCGTAGCAGTTCTTGAGATGGCGGTGCCCAGTTCAGTGGTGCTTGAGACGGCGGTGACCAGTTCAGCGGTGCTTGAGACGGCGGTGCCCAGTTCAGTGGTGCTTGAGACGGCAGTGCCCAGTTCAGCGGTGCTTGAGATGAAGGGCCCAGGTCAGCGGTGTTTGAGATGAAGGGCCCAGTTCAGCGGTTCTTAAGACGGCGGTGCCCAGCGGAGCGGTTCTTGAGATGGCGGTGACCAGTTCAGCGATGCTTGAGACGGCGGTGCCCTGTTCAGCGGTGCTTGAGACGGCGGTGCCCAGAGGAGCGGTTCTTGAGATGGCGGTGCCCAGTTCAGCGGTGCTTGTTTGAAAGGGCCCTGTTCAGCGGTGCTTGAGACGGCGGTGCCCTGTTCAGCGGTGCTTGAGACGGCGGTGCCCAGCGGAGCGGTTCTTGAGATGGCGGTGCCCAGTTCAGCGGTGCTTGAGACGGCGGTGCCCAGTTCAGCGGTGCTTGAGACGGCGGTGCCCTGTTCAGCGGTGCTTGAGACGGCGGTGCCCAGTTCAGCGGTGCTTGTTTGAAAGGGCCCAGTTCAGCGGTTCCGGCCCAGGCATGGGTGTCACTCGCCACCTGGCATGTGGCTGGCAGGGCCTTCCTGCCCATCTGTCCGTTGGCTTGCGGGGCCCTCCTGGGCTGCCGTACCGGGCCTCTGGGTGTCCTCCTGCACACCTGGGAGGGGGCTGGTGGGGGACTCCTGGGCAGCTGGCGTGCTGCCGGACTTGTCGGGCGTGCTGCCCTTCCCACCCTTCCCTGGTCGTCTGTGGCCCTCTGACACCTTTGGTGGTGTGGCAGGTGGCACCCCACTTCCAGACGGAGCCAGGGTAGGGATTTTGGTCCCTGGTGTCCGTGGCCTCTCGCGCCGGGCACTGCTAACTTTTGGGTGCTTTTCCGGGGGTGGGCTGGCGGTGCCTTGGCTCCTCGCCGGAGTTGTTGCCCTTGAGGGTGGGGGACTCCACAGTCCTTGGACAACAGTCCTGATAGGTCCTGGTTTGGTGGTGGCTGAGGTGCTGATTGCAGTCTTATGAGATGGACGGGGTGGGGGAGTTGTTGGAAAGAGGTTAAGGTTGGCAAGGAAAAGCAATTTGGAAAGAGAGTGACGGGTAGGTGTAGTGGGTATGGGAGTGGAGGAAGAGGATGTGGTTGTAGGAGTGTGAAGTCTGGTGTCTTTGGGTGCAGGTACTTGGGCTGGAGGCTGTCGTGAGGTGGATGGCTGTTGGGTGGGTGGCTGCTTGCGTTTGTGTGGTTTGGAAGAGGGGGTGACCGACACACTGGGAGAGGACACAGGGGACGTGTAAATGGTAGTGGGGGTGGTGACTGCACGTGTGCGGAGTGTTCTGGTGGGTGTGCTGGTGATGGACGTAGTGGCTGAAGATGTTGTGCATGCAAATGTGAGTGGAGACGTCACAGGGAGGGAGGAGGGAGACAAGGAGGAAGGGGACACAGTGGAGGTAGTGGCTGTTGGTATGTCTGCATGTGGATGTTTCTTGTGTGAATGCTTGTGTGATGTGTGGTGCTTATGTCTGGATGAGCTTCCCTTGGGCGTTGAGGTGTGTGCAGGCTGGTCTGATGGTGTGTCTGGGATAGGCAGAGGTACTGGGGATTGGGTCTGGGTGGAGGAAGTTGGAGGGGGGAGGCTAGAGACAGGGACAATTCCTGCCGTCAGTGCTGAGGCCAGAGCGTTGAACGATCGCTGATGGGCAGCCTGACCCGAATGAATGCCCTCCAGGTATGCATAACTCCGGTGCACCTCTCTTTCTACACCCTGGATGGCATTCAAAAGAGTAGACTGCCCAACAATGATGGTCCTCAGGAGGTCAATGACCTCCTCAGTGAGGGCAGCAGGGGTGACTGGGGCAGGGCCTGAGGTGCCTGGGGCGAAGGAGATGCCCACCTTCCTGGGTGAGCGGGCACGGGGCGAAGGCTGAGGGGCTGCTGGGAGGGCGGTGCTGGTGCGCTGGGTGGCGGCTGTACCTGTTGTTGCGAGGGGCACGGATGTTGCCACCACCACAAGGGAGCTCCCTTCAGAGGACGAGTCGCTGCCACTGACATCAGCACGAGTCCCCGCTGTGGAGCTCCCCTCGCCCTCCGTCTCACTGGTGAAATCCGACTCAGTTGCATGGCCCGCCATGGCCATGTGAGATGCAGCTCCCTCGTGCTCCGATGCCACTTCTCCTCCGCCTGATGATGCTGATGCACACATGAACAGGAAGACCACAAAAAAGGGGGGGGGGGGAAATAAAGACATGTTGAGTGCATGGATTACCGCTACAGTTGGCGGACAAGACAGACACAGAAGCCCCCTGCACTACGCTGCGCACTTGGGGTCCACTACGCAATCCGTGGGACATGGCCTACAAGCCTATCGACGACAACTGCACACATAGATGACACAGGGCCATGGATACCTGAACTTGGCCCCCTACAGAGGTGGGGGGCGGGGGCACAGGGCCATGCCTTACGGAGGGGCCTAGCCTACAGAATTCGCCCTGGCCTAGGGAGACCCACAGCCCTCCTCCCCCACCCAGACACCTCCACTGCACGCAAAGTCACCAGAATGAGACTGTACTCACCCCCTTGTGTCTGCTGTGATGTCCTCACGCGCCCATCCAAATCGGGGTAGGCCACCGCCAGGATCCGGGACATCAGGGGGGTCAATTGACGACTGACACCCCTCCTACGTTGGGAGGCCATCCCCAGCAGAGCCTCCGGCGTCTTCCTGCTCCCGCGGCGGATGTCCTCCCACCTCTTCCGGCAGTGGGTGCCCCGTCTGTTGTGGACCCCCAGGGTCCGGACGTCCTTGGCGATGGCACGCCAAATCGCGATTTTCTGGTGGGCGCTGACCTATGTGACATGTACAGGGAGAGAAAAATTGTCATCACCTTCTGCATGCTCGATGTGAGTGGCCCCCCATCCCCACCCTTGCCATGTGGCACATGCTCTCATCTGTCGTCTGATGCATGACTCAATCGCTCCCCTCCCCACCATCTTTCATCCACCCGACTCAACCCAGGCATTGCCCACAAAGCATGGTCCCAGTGTACTTACCTGTTGGTCTGGAGGACCGTAGAGTAGCGCATACTGGGGGAGGACCCCATCCACGAGTTTCTCCAATTCTTCAGAAGTGAAGGCAGAGGCCCTTTCCCCAGTCGCAGCAGCCATTGTCTCTTCCAGACCGAGGTCACAGCAGCACTTGCAGTGTAGGTCCTCTCCTGTGGAAGATCAGGTATCGAGTGATTAAGCTGATAGAAAATGGCGGTCACGCCCGCGGCGGTGCGTACTGCGGCGGTGCGTACCGCGACTGCCGGCGCACATCGTCATTGGCTCCTGAAACCCATAGGATTCAATGTGAACCAATGCGGCTTTGCGCTGCGGTCTTCGACCGCCTACCGCCACGGTGTGCCACGCCAGCGCATTGACCTCACATCCCATTGTCACACTTCACAGATCAGGCAGCCGCCATTTCAAGGGCCCACATGGCTTAATTTCTACTGCGTCACACATACCTAGGCCTTTCCTCAACACTCATACACACCATTCAATGCATAGTGAATCGTGTTGTGTGCAAGCTGTGGGAACGTACCTGTGGGTTGATTGACTCTGTGCTCGCTGTTGTCCTTCCTAGGCACCGTCCGCTTGGCAATGCGAGGAGATGGAGGAATCTTCCCGTGTACAGACCGCTGGTGGACCTGTCGACAATGGAGGAACGGCATGTCACTCTGACATACAGGCTTGACCGAGCCACTATACATGAACTGTGTGCCCAGCTGGAGGCAAACCTGATGTCACCCATCTGCCAACCCACAGGGATCCCCCCTCTAGTGCAGGTGCTGTCAGTACTCCATTTCTTAGCAAGTGGGTCATTTCAAACAACAGTGGCCATATCATCAGGGATGTCTCAACCTATGTTTTCCGAGGCGTTGTCCAGAGTGTTGTCTGCCCTGCTCAAACACATGCGGAGCTACATCGTTTTCCCTGAGGTGGGGGATTTGCCTACAGTGAAGGGTGACTTCTATGCCCTTGGACATATCCCCAACATCATAGGTGCCATTGATGGGACCCATGTGGCTTTGGTACCCCCCAGAGAAAGTGAACAGGTGTACAGGAACAGGAAAAGTTATCATTTGATGAATGTACAGATGGTCTGTTTGGCAGACCAGTACATCTCACATGTTAATGCCAAGTTCCCTGGCTCTGTGCATGACGCCTACATCCTGCGCAATAGCAGCATCCCGTATGTGATGGGGCAACTCCAGAGGCACCGTGTGTGGCTATTAGGGGACTCTGGTTACCCCAACCTTTCCCTGCTATCGACCCCAGTGAGGAATCCCAGGACCAGGGCAGAGGAACGCTACAATGAGGCCCATGGGCGGACTAGGAGGGTGATCGAACGCACCTTTGGCCTCCTGAAGGCCAGGTTCAGGTGCCTCCATATGACAGGTGGATCCCTAATGTACTCACCAAAGAAGGTGTGCCAGATCATCGTGGCCTGCTGTATGCTTCACAACCTGGCTTTGCGCCGCCATGTGCCTTTTCTGCAGGAGGATGGTCCAGATGGTGGTGTTGTAGCAGCTGTGGAGCCTGTGGAGAGTGAAGAAGAGGAAGCCGAAGAGGACGACATAGATAACAGGAACACAGTAATAGAGCAATACTTTCAGTGACACACAGGTAAGAGTAGACACCGGCATATTACATTTACTTAAAGACTCCTACCTCTCTACTGTCTGACTTTTTCCCCCAGTGTATGGTAACTGTGTTGTGACTTTCCCTTCCGTTTTCAGAGCTGTGGACCCCACTGCGTGACATCTGCTTAGTTTCCCCATGGACTACAGCTGTGTGACAGCGGTTTTTTGGCATCACAATGTGAATAACAATTTTGGCACTGTCATGTCTAATGCATTTGTTAAAATCACAGACAGACTCCAGATTGTTTATGTGCAATAAGTGTGTTTATTCAAGTGCTCTAATTTGGATGGGTGGTTGCAAATCGGTGATGGGTGATGGTGGAGGATTGTCCATGGTAGAGTCCAGACTATCAGGTTCACAGGTGCATTGTCCAAATGCCTGTGGGAAGTGGAGCAGGGGCAGTTTAAGGTTGGACAGGGTGACAATGTGGGACAGTGGGATGACAATCAGGGCGGTATCCTTTGCTGGCGGGGGTCTTGACATGTTACTCTGTCTTCTTCCTGGATCTCAGGGCCCGCTTGCGGGGTGGTTCTCCTTCTGCAGGGGGTGGGGTTCTGGTGGCCTGTTGGTCTTCTGTCGGGGCCTCCTGTCCACTAGCGCCGGCGGAGGTGGTAGCCAGTTCTTGATCCATGCTAGTGTCAGGGGCCCTTTGAGGTGCCACAGTGGTCCGCAATGTGGTAACTCATTCAGGGCCACTACGATGGTACCCATGGCGGTACTGATGTTTCTCAGTTCCTCCCTGAACCCCATATACTGTTGTTCCTGCAGAAGCTGGATTTCCTGAAACCTGGCCAGGACCGTCGCCATCGTCTCCTGGGAGTGGTGGTATGCTCCCATGATGGAGGAGAGGGCCTCGTGGAGAGTGGGTTCCCTAGGCCTGTCCACCCCCTGTCGCACAGCTGCCCTCCCAGTTCCCCTGTTTCCTTGGGCCTCCGTCCCCTGGACCGTGTGCTCACTACCACTGCCCCCAGGTCCCTGTTGTTGTTGGTGTGGTGGGTTAGCCTGGGTTCCCTGTAGTGGTGGACACACCGCTGATTGACGTGTCCTGGGGACAGAGGTATGGGCCCGCAGGGTGGGTGCTGTGCTGGTGTTCCCAGAGGGGGGAAGGTCTGCTGTGGCCTGTGCCTGTCTGAGGGGAACCGACTGTCCAGAGGTCCCCGATGGACTGGGCTGGTCATCTAGATCCAGGGAGATAGAGCTGCTGTCATCACTGTGGGCCTCTTCTGGGGGTGGAGGGGACATTTGTGGACCCTCCTGCGCGGTGACCTGGCGTTCGGGTCCTGCAGGGGTATAAACGTATGGTTATTGCTTCTGTGTGTGCCAATGGCGTGCAATGGGTGGGTGCCCGTGTACCCCAGTGCTGGCATTCCTTTGTGGGGGCTGTTGTGACGGTGTTTTGGGGGTGGGGGGTGATGGGTACGTGCATTGGGCATGCTTTGGTGATGGGTGTCCATGCTTTGGGGCCGCATGCAGGGCTAAGTTTTGGGATGGGTGGGTTGTGATGGTGAGACATTTGCAAGTAGTAGTTGTGAAGGGGGTGAGGGTGGGGGTATGAGTTGGCATGCAGGTGGGGTGGGGGGGATGAAGTAGTGAAGATGAGACTTACCAGAGTCCATTCCTCCAGATACTCCAGCGAGGCCCTCAGGATGCAGGATGTTCAAGACTTGCTCCTCCCATGTTGTAAATTCGGGGGGAGGAGGTGGGGGTCCGCCGCCAGTCCTCTGTACCGCGATGTTGTGCCTTGATACCATGGAACGCACCTTCCCCCATAGGTCGTTCCACCTCTTCCTGATGTCATCCCGATTTCTTGGGTGCTGTCCCACAGCGTTGACCCTGTCGACTATTCTGCTCCATAGCTCCATCTTCCTGGCAATGGTGGTGTGCTGCACCTGTGTCCCGAACAGCTGGGGCTCTACTCGTAGGATTTCCTCCACCATGACCCTGAGTTCAGCATCTGAGAACCTGGGGTGTCTTTGAGGTGCCATGGGGTGGTGTGGATGATGTGTGGGGTGGAGTGTGTAGTGATAGGTGGGGTGCTATTTAGTGGTGTGTTGTGTGAGGTGCGTGGAAGTTCTGTGGGTATTGGTATTGTGTGCCTGTGGATGCTTGTTTGTAGATTGTGGTGTCTCTCTCTGGTCTTCGTTCGAAATTTCTGGTCGTAAGGGTTTGTGGGTGATGTGGGTGTGTGTTTTATAATGTATTGGGTGTGTGGGAGTGGTGTGTGTATGTGTATCAGGTGTGTGTATTTCGAATTGTCCAATGTGGTAGTGTTTTGTAGGTGTATGTGTATTTCGACCGCGGCGGTGTGTACCGCCAATAGAATACCGCGGTTGAAAGACCGCCGCGTGGATTCGTGGGTCGTAATGGCATGGGCGTATTTCTGTTGGCGTGACGGTGGAGGTTTGGTCATCGCCAGTTTATCGCTGAACTTTGGTGTGGCGGACTTTTGTGGATGGCGGTATTTTAGCGGTTTGCCTAGTGTGGGTCAGAATGACCGTGGCGGTTTACCGCGACCGCGGCGGTGTTATGGCGGTCTTCTGTCTGGCGGTAAGCGCCTTTTACCGCCGAGGTTGGAATGACCACCTTATTCTCTTCTAGAAGAGATATAATTAGATAAGATATCATCTTGGCTCTGGTGTCTACTGTTTGAATCTTTCTCATTTGGATTCCTAATCCTTTAAAAGGAGACGGCAGCCCATACAGAGCCAAGCCGTGTCCCTCCCAGATCAACCGCTGACCATAATGCATCTGAAACATAGCCAGACCCCCTTACCATGCCATCCACGCCATGTCTACACCTCTTCTGCACCAAAGGAAGCCATGTTAAGGTGATGGTTGAAGCCCGTAACAACGATGCAAACCTTGGGGCTTTCCATGTGTGAAAAAGACGTGAACGCTGGTATTTTTGGAGGGTTGAGTGCACAGGGTGCTCTGCTGGTCTCAAATATGTATTTCTTTGTTTGCTTCTCAGTAGGAGATAAGTTATTGTCATTGACCCCTCTCCTGTCGACGCAACAGCTGAATGATCCAGAGGAATATTTTTTCAGATCCCTGTCTCCGTGCGACAAATTCATCAGCTCTGAACACAGAGGTGCCTGACCTGGGAATGATAAACCACTAGGTCTTCCCTCACTGAAGTCATCACTTGACACACTGAGTCCTATCAATGTCCTGGTTCGCTGTTTCTGTTTGCAGGATCCGCTGTATCATGAGGCAGATTTTAGTGGCTGAGGGCCAGATTTATCAAGGTTTTGCATCACCTGTGTGCCACGCAATGGGCTTCAAGGGCGACGCAAAACCCAAGTGAGATTTATCAAGCCACGCAAGACTGCACAACCAATTTGCCCTGCAAATCTGGAGTAACACAAGGCAGTATAAATCGATCGATGCCTTACGTACTCTGCGGCAGAAAGCGGTTCTATGGGCAGAGTGTGGGTGTTTCCACGTATCCACTCATGGATTCTGGTGCATTCCTAGATTTGCCATTAGTAGTAAACCTGGGAATGCGTCAAAATGCTACATCCCCCCAGGTGATGCGTAACGAGGAGAAACATATTTATTTCTTTTTGATTTTTCCTCTTTCTATGTGTGCTGCATTCTGCAACACACATAGCCTCTGAGTATTGTTTTTGTGTCCCAAAGGTGCCTATGTTGGTGTTAGGCAGTCAATAGTGCGCCATCACTAGGAAAGGACAGGCATGCTCTGTATAAACATGCTGCATTTCTGTCTTTTCTCTCTCCCTTTCACGCAGCACAGCGCAGCAAGGTGGCGTGCTGCATTGTGCTGCATGAAAAAATTATAAATTTGAGACTGAATGTGGGTCCTCGGCATCAACCCATCAATAGTGTGAGTAGGTTAATTACATATTGTTATATTGGGCGGTACATTACTATGCAAAGAAATGTAATCTGGTTTCATCAATAAATCTGCCTTTTTGAGGGGTCTGAACCCTAGCTCTTACTTTCCAAAAGTGTATGTAAAATAATTACACAGTCAGAGACAAAATTAAGGTGTACTCTAACTTGAAGTCAAAGACCCAAAAAGCTTGACGATTCACTGAAAAACGAATCAGTTAAAAATCTGTGTGATTTGAGTTTGACTTGATTCCACTGCTGCACATTACACATCCACGAGGTATGAAACCCTCAATGGCTGAGCCTTGTTCGGATTTGCACCAGCCACACCTTCCAATGTCTGACAGCACCCTCCTCAGCAAGGCCAACTTAGACCTAGGAAAGTAATTCAATATTGATGTGGCTTTTTGAAATATGACTTGAGTCAAGCTACATACAGAACAACACAGCTTCATTATGGAATGCTTACTCTCCAGGTCATTACGTATTAGCAATGGCAAACTTAGCGCCTATTTAGATCTTGGCGGAGGGGAATACTCCATCTCAAACGTGAGAGATATCCTGTCTGCTGTATTCTGAACCCATATTAGCCTACGGAGAACGTAATACGGCGGGTGGTTAACCATACCGTTTGTGACGGTGTTCCATCCACCCAGATCAAACTCAGACCCTTTGTTGTTCATGGCTTGTACATGGACAATGTGTGCCTAGAGACAGAGTCAGGTTCCCTTATCAATATTCTAAACACACCAAGATTTATATTCACACACTTCACACAATAGATAAGAGTAGACATTTACAATGCACTGTTGTTCATTAACTTGCGTAGGACCAATATGAGTGTTCCCCCCTTCTGCTCCACCTCGTCTTATTAAACAACAGATTAGAGAAACACCTGCTGAATGTGGCGGCGTAATTACCAAGCAAGTCACCATGAGCTGTAAAGATAAAGAATATATATGGTTTTAGGAGGCAAAAATGGCCACGCCTGAAGCATGCCCTCACCACCCAAGGGGCAAACCTAGGAGGAAGGCTCAACAGAGGGACACCACACCCATAGGAAGGAATCAGGGGCTCAAGAAAAACACGCCAGTGGCAGAGCCAAAGATACTGCAGGAAATGCAACAGTAAGGCCTCGTAATGGGTATAGGTGATAAATAACAATAACAAAAAAAACCATTTTATATGTTTTTGGGGAATAACATGGACTTTGGTGTTTAACCCATGATACTGTAAATACTCTCTCCTTATATTTTGGAAGGTTTGTCCTGCCGAAATGTATTAAAGGTTGAGATTTCTAACACCTCCAACAATTATTGAATGCATTAAATTCAACCAAACCCGTTATTCCGTCCCACTCGTAATCAGGCCCTAATAGTAATCATGGACGTCATTTAGGGGTCGCAGCTGCGACCCCTGGCTTGTGCCTGTGACCCCTGGCCTCAGAGGGACCAAAATCAGTGCCTGAAATACAGGGGCAGAGAAGCTTCATGTTCCTGGATTTCTTTTAATTTTTTATTACACAAATAGTGACTGTTATAATTCACTACTAGTGTATAAAAAAGGATTATAATTAAGAAGACTATGGGGGTGATTCTAACTTCGGCGGGCGGCGGAGGCCGCCCGCCGAAGTTCCCCCACCAAAATACCGCTCCGCGGTCGAAAGACCGCTGAGGGTATTTTGGGATTTGCCCTGGGCTGGCGGGCGGCCGCCAAAAGACCGCCCGCCAGCCCAGGGCAAATCAACCTTCCCACTAAGATGCCGGCTCAGAATTGAGCCGGCGGAGTGGGAAGGTGCGACGGGTGCAGTTGCACCCGTCACGTATTTCAGTGTCTGCTAGGCAGACACTGAAATACTTTGTGGGGCCCCCAGGGGCCCCGCGGCACCCCCTACCGCCATCCTGTTCCTGGCGAGTGCGCCGCCATGGGGGATTCATAGGGCAGCGGTAAACCGGCGGGAGACCGCCGGTTTACCCTTTCTGACCGCGGCCAAACCGCCGCGGTCAGAATGCCCTGCGGGGCACTGCCGGTCTGTCGGCGGTGCTCCCGCCGACCCTGGCCCCGGCGGTCTGAGACCGCCGGGGTTAGAATGAGGGCCTATGACTCTACCTGGACGCTAAGGTGAGTAAAAATGCTTTTGAATGTGTGCTGTATGCATGCTTGCGGGTCTGTTTATGGGAGAGAGAGTGAATGTGTGTGTATGTGTAAGCATATGTGTGGGAGTCAAAGTAAAGGTCAAATGGTGTGTGATGTCACTTCCATTACCCCTGGCCTTTTGGTGAATTGACTCCCATGATAGTAAGGCTACAGCAGAACACCCAGTGTTCCCAATGGTGTTCTTACTTACTCAAAAAGAACCAATCACTGCAACTAAGAATAAACAGAGATACCAACAATTTCTTTTTCCCCAAAACATACGTTGTACCTGCCACAAATGTAGCATCTGATGTCCATCAAAGTAAGTTTTACAAAAAGTCTACACAGAAATAGTGGTGAAGAAACCAACTACCCTGTGGCCATATGGAAGGCTAATAAAGCCACAAAGTACCTTTTGCTCCTTCCCCTTGATGGTAAGAATCGTCAGAAGCTTTTCCTTTCGCTGTTATAAACAAGCATTGGCAAAGCAAATAGGTCTCTCATATGCAGAACTATTTGCTTTGGAAATGTGTTTTAGCAATGGTGTACACCAGTGTGGCTGCCCTTCAGTATGGCTAGTGGAGTGGGGTTTGGTAGGGTGGAGTACATTGGGGTACACTGGAGCGGGATGGATTGAGTGGAGTGGGGTAGATTGGTGTAGGTTGGAGAGGAGTGGGGTAGATAGGAGTGAATTGAGCTAGGCTGGAGTAAAGGTAGAGTGGGTAGATTGGAGTGGAGTGTGGTAGACTGGAGTGGGATGGATTGAGTTGGGTAGATTTGAGTGGGTTAGAATCTGGAAGGTTAGAGTTGAGTGGGGTAGATTGGGAGAGATTAAGTAGATTGGAGTGGGGTGGACTGGGGTAGAGTGGAGTGGGGTAGACTGTAGTGGAATGAAATGGGGTAGATTGGAGTAGAGTGGAGTAGTGTAGACTGGCATAGATTGGAGTGGTGTGCAGTTGGGTAAATTGGGGTAGAGGTGTAAACTGGGGTAGATTTGGATACTGTGGGTTAGAATAGGGTGGAGTGGGGTAGATTGGGGTGAAGTAGGGTATATTGGGGTAGAATAGAGTAGAGCAGGACAGACTGGGGAGGAGTGGTGTATATTGGAGGGGACTGGGGTAGAATAGAGTGGATTGGGGTAGACTGGGGCAGATTGGAGTACACTGGGTTGGACTGGGGTAGATTGAAGTGAAGTGGAGTGGGGTAGATGGAATGGGATAGATTGGAGTGGCGTAGATTGAAGTGGAGTAGAATGGAGTTGGGTAGATAGGGGTGGGGTAGAGGGGAATGGAGTAGGTTGGAATGGATGGATTGGGATGGATTGGAATAGATTGGCGTAAATTAGGATAGACTGGGGTGGATTGTCATGGAGTGGTGTATATCGGAGTGGAATGAGGTAGATTGGAGTGGAGTGGAATAGATTTGGGTGAAGTGGGGTAGATTTGGGTGGGTTGCAGTGGAGTGGACATATTGGAGTGACGTGTGGTAGATTGGAGTGCAGTAGATTTGAATTGGACAGCATGGGGTAGATTGGAGAGAGGTGGAGTGTGTTAGATTGGAGTGGGGTAGATTGGATCAGAATCGGTAGATTGGAGTGGAGTTAAGTAGATTGGAGTGGAGTTTGGAGTAGAGTGGGGTAGATTGGAGTGGAGTATGGTAGATTAGAGTGGGATAGTTTGGAGTCCAGTAGATTGAGGTGTAGAGGGGTAGATTGAAGTGGAGAGCGGTAAACTGAGATGGAGTTGAGTGGAAAGGGGCAGATTAGAGTGGAGTGGAGGGAGGTGGATTGGGGCAGATTATAGTGGGTTAGAGATTAGTTCAGTGGAATGAGGTAGATTGGAGTGGGGTAGAGTGGAGTGGAGTGAAGTGGGAAGTGGATGGGGCAGATTGGAGTGAAGTGGGGTAGACTGCGGTACATTGACTGAAGTGGAGTGAGGTAGATTGGGGTAGATGGAGACAGTAGGGCAGATTGGGGTGGAATGGGGTAGATTGGGGTGGGGTGGAGTGGGTTAGAAGCGGTGGAGTGGGCTAGTTTGTGCTGGAGTGAAGTAGGTTATAGCACAGTAGATACAGGTAAGTGGGGATGGAGTGGGATAGCCTGGAGTGGAGTGGGGTAGAAATGAATGAGGTGGCGTGGGTAGATTGGAATGGGATGCAGTAGGGTGGGGCAGATTGGAGTGGGGTGGGATGGGATGGGTTGTGGTGGATTAGGGTATAATGGAGTAGGGTAGATTGAGGTGAAGTGGGATAGATTGGGGTAGAGCGGGGTAGATGTGAGTTGAGTGTGTTAGATTGGAGTGGCATGAGGTATACTGGAGTGGAGTGGGGTAGGTTGGGCTAGATTAGCGTGGTGTGGAATATATTCGATTGGGATTGATTCAAGTGGGGTAGATTGGAGTGAAGTGGGGTAGACTAGAGTGGAGTAGGGTAGATTGAGGTAGAGAGGAGGGAAGTAGGGTAGACTGGGGCAGAGTGGGGGGGTTTTATTGGGGTAGATTGTAGTGGAGTGGGGTAGATTGGAGTACACTGGAGAGGACTGGAGTGGGGGAGACTGGAATAGAATGGTACAGAATGGGGCGGAGTAGATTTTGCTAGAGGTAAAAGAGTGACCTAGATTGGAGTAGGGTTGAGTAGGGTGGAGTGGGGTAGATTAGGGAGGAATGGGGTAGATTGGAATGGAGTTGGGTAGATTAGAATGGAGTGGAGTCTGACGCATTGGGATAGATTGCAGTGGGGTAGATTGGAGTGGGTAGAGTAGGGTAGATTGGAGAGGAGTGGGGTAGATTAGAGTAGAGTGGGGTAGACTATGGTAGAGTGGAGTGGATTGGGGTAGACTGGGGTAGAATGGACTAGAGTGGGTTGATTGGGGTACACTGAGAGGAGTGGGGTAGACTGGGGTACATTTAAGTGAAGTGGGTTGGTTGGAGTAGATTGGAGTGGGATGGAGTGGGGTAGATAGGAGTAGGGTAGTTTGGAGTGGAGTAGATGGGTAGATTGTGGTAAGTGGGGTAGATTGGGTTAGATTGGAGTGGGGTAAACTGGAGTGGAGTGGGGCACATTGGGATAGACTGGAGTGGAGTGGAGTGGACTGGACAGAGGTAGATGGCAGTGTAGGTGACTGGAGTGGGGTAGATTGGAATGGGGTAGATGAGAGTGGGGTAGAGTGGGATGGGGTAAATTGGAATGGGGTAGAGTGGGGTGGATTAGGGTAGAGTGGGGTGGATTGCGGTAGATTTGGAGTATGGAATGGTATAGACTGGCGTGGAGTGGGGTAGATTGTAGTAGCATTGAGTGCGGTACATTGGAGTGGAGTGGGGTAGAATGGAATGAAGTGGGGTAGGTAGGGGAGAGTGGAGTAGAGTAGGGTAGATTGGGGTAGAGTGGACTGGAGTGGGGTAGGTTGGGTAGAGTAGAGTGGAGTGATGTAGAATGGGGAAAATTCAATTGGAGTGGGGTAGATTAAAATGGACTAGAGTAGAGTGGGGTAGATTGCAGTACATTGGAGGGGGTAGATTGGAGTGAAGTAGAGTGGGTGGGGTAGATTGAGTGGGGCAGATTTAGGTGGGGTGGAGTGCGGTAGATTGGAGTGGGGAGAAGAGGGGTTGATGGGGTAGATTGGAGTGAAGTGAGGTAGATTGGACTGCGGTAGATTAGGGTAGATTGGAAAGGAGTGAAATGGGGTAGACTGGAGTGTAGGGGGGTAGAGAAGAATGGGGCAGATTGGGGTAGAGTGGAGTGGGGTAGATTTGAGAGAAATCGAATGGGGAGATTAGGGCAGATTGAAGTGAAGTAGGGTAGATTGGATTGGAGTGGAAGTTCGGGTGGAATGGGGTAGATTGAAGTGGAGTGTGGTACATTGGATTTGGGTAGAATTAAGTGGGGTATACTGTTGTGGAGTGGGCTGGATTGGGGTGGAGTGTGGTAGATTGGAGTGGAGTTAAGTGGAGTAGATTGGAGTGGAGTGGGTGGGTTGGAGTAGAGTGGAGTGGAGTGGGGTAGATTGAAGAGGAGTGGAGTGGGGGAGAGTGGGGGAGACTGGGGTTGACTGGAGTAAGGTAGATTGAATTGGAGGGGGTAAATTGGAGTGGAGGGGACTTTGAAATGGAGTGAGGTAGATTTGAGAGGAGTGTAGTGGGGTACATTGGTGTAGACGGGAGTGTAGTGGGGTAGATCGGAGTGAAGTGGGGTAGATTGGGTAGATTGGGGTGGAGTGAAGTGGGGTGAATTGAGGTAAATTGGAGTGGAATTAAATAGGGTAGACTGGACTGAAGTGAAATGGAGTAGATTGGAGTGGAGAGGAGCGGAGGTAGATTGGAGTGGAATGGGGCAGAGTGGAGAGGGTTAGATTGGGATATATTGGAGTGGACTGAGATAGACTGGGGTAGAATGGGGTAGATTGTAGTGGAAAGAGGTAGACTGGGGTGCAGTGGATTAGAAAGAGGTGGAGTGGGGTAGATTGGGGTGGAGTGGGGTAGATTGTGGTAGAGTAGAGTGGGGTAGATTGGAGTGTGGTAGATTGAGGTAGATGGGAGTGGGATGGATTGGGGTGGAGTGGGGTAGATTGGAAAGGAGTTGGGTGGAGTGGGGTAGACTGGGGTTATATTGGAGTGAAGTGGGGAAGAGTAGAGTAGATTGGAATCGAGTAAAGTGGGGTAGATTGGAGTGGGATAGATTGGAGCTGGGTAGATTGAAGTGGGGTAGATTGGATCTGGGTATATTGGCATGGGGTAGAGTGAGGTAGGGTAGTTTGATGTGGGGTGACTTGCAGTAGATGGTGGTAGATTGGGTAGATTAGAGGTGGAGCAGGGTATATTTGAGTGGGGTGATGTGGATTAGCGTGGGGTGGTTTAGAGTGGGGTGAGATGGGGCAGGTTGGGGTAGTGGGGTAAAGTTTAGTGGAGTGGGGTAAATTGGAGAGTGGGGTAGATTGGAGCGAAGTGGGGAAGACTGGGGTAGATTGGAGTGGGGTAGTATAGATTGGAGTAGAATGGGGTAGATTGAAGTGGAGTGGAGTGGGGTAAATTGGGCTAGAGCGGAGTGGAGTGGGGTCGATTGGAGTAGAGTGGAGGAAAGTGGGGTATATTGGGGTAGATTGGAGTGGAGTATGGTAGATTGGGGTAGAATGAAGTGGAGTGGTATAGAGTGGGTGGGGTAGATAGGAGTAGGGTGGATTGAGTGGAATGGGGTGGATTGGGGTAGATTATGGTGGAGTGGGGTAGATTGGGTTTGTATGGGGTAGAATGAAATGGAGTGGGATAGTTTAGAGTGGTGTAGGGTAGATTGGGGTAGATTGGAGTGGAGGGTAGGTTAGAGTGTAGTGGGGTACATTGGGGTCAGTTGCAGTAGAGTGGGATAGATTGGAGTGGGTAGGGTGTGGTAGATTGGAGTGGGGTGGAGTGGGGTAGATTGGAATAGGGTAGTTTGGAGTGGGGTAGATTGGAGTGGAGTGGGGTAAACTGTAGCAAAGTGTGGTGGAATTGGTTATATTAGAGTGGAGTGGCATGAGGTAGATTAAAGTGAAGTAGATTGGAGTGGGAAGATGGAGTTGGGTAGATGGGAGTGGGTAGATGGGAATAGGATGGAGTGGGAAGGCTAGATTGGATTGGGGTAAAGTGGGGTGGATTAAGTAGATAGGGACGGATTGGGTGTAGTGGGGTAGATTCGGTGGGGCACACTGTAGTTGAGTGGGGTAGATTGGAGTGGCATGGGGTGGGGTAGATTGCAGTGAAGATGGTTGGATGGGGTGGAGTGGGGTTGAACTGAGAAGAGTGGGGTGGAGTAAGGTGGATTGGGGTAGAATGTAGTGGAGTGTGGTAGATTAGGGTAAATTGGAGTGGGGTAGATTTCGGTAGATTGGAGTGGACTAGAGTGAAGTGATGAAGATTGGGATAGATTGGAGTGGTCTATATTAGAATGGGGTAAATTGGAATGGGGTAGAGTGGGGTACATTGGAATAGGGTAGATTGAGGTGGGGTAGGGTGGAGTCGGGTATATTGGAGTAGAGTGGGGTAGACTGGAGTGGAGTGGGGTAGATTGGAGTGGCCTGGGATAGATTGGGGTAAAGTAGAGTGGAGGTAGATTGGGTAGAGTGGAGTGGTGTACATTGGAGAGGAGTGGAGTGGGTTAGTTTGAGGTAGATTGGGGTGGATTGAAGTACGATAGATTGGAGTAAATTGGAGTGGACTGTGTAGAGGGGGTAGATTGGAGTGGGGCAGATTATGGTAGATTGGAGTGGGTTAAATTGGGCTAGATTGGAATGGATAGGGGCACATTGGAGTGAAGTGGTGTGGGGTAGACTAAAGTGGGGTAGTTTGGAGTGGAGAGGGGTAGATTGGAGTGGGGTGGATTTGAGTGAAATAGATTGGAGTGGAGTCGGGTAGATTGGAGTAGAGTGCAAACAGTAAAATTGGAGTGGAGTGGGGTGGTGTAGTTTGGAATGGAGTTGATTGGGGCAGTGTGGGGTAGATTGGGGTAGATTACAGTGGAGTGGGGTAGATGGGAGTGGAGTGGGATATATTGACGTGGAGTGAATTGGGGGAGACTGGGTGGAATAGAGTGAGGTAGATTGGGGTAAAATGGAGTGGAGTGGGATAGATTGGAGTGTAGTGTGATTAATTGTGCTGAAAGATATTATTTCCTCTCCAAGTGAAATTGATTTATTCATCTTGCTTTCACCGTTTAGGTGAAGCAATGATTTTGTCTGTTTGTGTATTTGTGTTTGTGGTCTGAAAAGCATTTAATTCTAGTGAATTGCGCTGTAAGTGGCTTTTTGCCACGGTCACGGAGAATCACAATATAATTGCTTGACTGTCATTGAGAATTGGCGCTGGATTAGAGAGACATCACATTGAGTTGCGCTGTTATTGGTTGGATGCTATGATTGGTCGACTTTTCCATAGCCGCTCTGGGATTGTTGGATTGTGTTGTGTATTTTCTGTGATTTGTTATGAATCATCTTGAGAGAGAATAGGTTCTACACTGAGAAAGCATTTTGGAAGGAGAGAAGAATTCTCCTGAAGATTCTTCCGCCTATGAAATAATGCTGAATTCAGGTCTTCATTCCTGCATGTGGTTAAAATAATAGAATAGATTAGGATTACTTCTGATGCCAAGAACATGCAATTTAAATCAAAGGGTACCTTTAGTGTGAGAAAGCTTGATTATTTGAGGCTGAAAATGCTGAAGAGAAAGCCTCATCCTAAACTTGTACAGTTTGAGGCAGTGAATGAACAGGCTTGTGTTGCGATGGAGAAAAATAAAAAAGAATGAAAAGCTAAGATAAAGATGGAGTGAGACATTGGCTAATATCGAGATGGGGCATGCAAGAAAGGCCATGGAGAGAGGACACATTGCTGGATTTGCGTGTGTTCCGTGCAATAGTGAGTGATACTGACAAAAATACAAATGTTAATGGGACTGTTGAAATTAAAGAAAACAAAATATTAACAATAAGTCAGATGAGGAGGATATATTTCTGGATGATTTATTAGACTTAAGACATTCTCTGTATGATGATCATCAGAGATCGAGACTTGTAGAGCACCTTTCCCTACATGTAAGAGTAGAAAATCCTGGTGCAGCTGGCACTGATATACATACGTTGCTAGAAACTCTAACAGCTCCTAGGAATAGAATAGCAGGGCTGAATGCTATTAATTGTAATGGTCTGTTACTGTGCCCTCTGTGCCTACTGTGTCTGTTGTAGCTACTACACCTACTGTTGATATGTGAAAATCAGCAAGAAACAAGGTTGATATTTACAAGCTAAAAACTGAACATGGAGACATTTTGCGAGGTACTATTACTTTAGATAGATTAACTGGATATAATGAAGATGAACTGACACACCTGAGCAGAAAACCAGCTCTGTTTGTATGCATGATGTATATAAGAGGCTTAAAAAAACTGGTAGAAGAATGTGGCACTGATTTGTCCAAGACAAAACGATTGATGTGAAACCTATAGAATGTATATAACCAAAAATGATATTGAAGAAATTAGTTATTGTCTCCACAGTGGCATATTAAAGTATTAGCAAATCATACCATGGAATGGATTAACTGAAAGAAACATAGAGATCAATTGGGAATGTGGCCTAAAGACTAGGCACAAAAAGACAAACACAGAGAAAGAAACATGTGAATGAGCCTGAAAAAGAAATGGTTGTGGCTGAGTTTTCTTTGTGAGAAATACATAGAGGTGATTATGTGTATGTTCCTTGGCAGAAGTCTGATCTTCTTGTATTTACAACAAACCTTCCAAAGCATAGGAAAGAATTAGAAAAGTTGTAAATGGAAGTGGATAGATTAGTGACAATCTCAAAAGTGCTTTGGGATGATTTGAACATGTTATTTGAAATTGTGATTTCAAACAATTTCTGGGTAGAATGTGAAGCAGTCGTAGCCTCCGAGGAAACTTCCTCATAATAGTCTAGCTGCTTTGGACTTGGATTAGTTCAAACAAGTGATTGCGCACTTGAAGCAAAAAATTCCAGAGAAAGTAGTGAATTGGTAAAAAATTATGAGAGTAACTGAAGAGCCAAAAGAGTCAGTACATGTAAATTATGAGAGGCTTATGCAGATTTATAGAAAGTTTAGTGGAGTCAAGGACCCTAAAAAAGAAAGCAAAGATTTTGTTTTGGCTTTTGCTTTGGGTTTGCGTTCGGAGCTTAAATCTCATCTTTATCAGAGCATGATGTGTTGGCTGTAGGAGTAGTGATGAAATACCAAACTGCTTTGAGGCAAAGCAGAGGAATTCAGAATAACTGATGATTCCTCAGACAAAGCATTTTCAGAGAGGCATTAGAAATTAGCAAATAGATTAGGGTTTTGATTCTGGTTTTGTTAGTTGTGCAAATTCTGATATGCAGAGTGTGAATGTACAAGGAAGCAGTTTTCCGATGCACATTTTGTTCCAAAACTTTGTAGTAGGGGTTTTATGAATGGCTCAAATGGAGTGATTGCAAGCATTAACATGCTGAAAAAGACTACTCCCTGCCATTATTGTGGTCATCTTGGTCACTGAAAACAGGAATGCTGATCAAATCCATATCAAATTCAGAATGATTTTGTTCCCCAAATGCAACAAAGTCCAAAACAGTTAGCTCAATGTGGACCACAACATCATCAGTCAATGATCCTAGCCCAGCTGCCTCCAGTCATACAACCAAATGCCTGAAATAAAATGCATGTTATTCAGCAGAATCCTTACCTTGATGGATGATGACTTTTCACAACTTTCAGCAAATGTGACTAATTCACAGGCTTGAGGTGGGGAGAAGTTTGCATGCTTGGTGCTGTCCTAGAGTCAGTCCAGAATGGCCGAAATGAAGATGGTTAGTTGAATGGCTACTCAGTATGATTCCTGATTGCAATGAGCACTGCCTGCTTCCACATCCTCTGCATTCTATGAAAGAACTTTCAGTGGCTGCCACAGAAAGCCTGATGAACCATCACTGAGGCACTCATCACTAGCAGACTCTACTGCGGCAATGCAGTCTATACTGGAATCTCTAAGAAGCTCACACACAAACAGACTCCAGACCATTCAGAACGCCGCCGTAAAACTTATCTTCAACCTTGCACATCGCACCCACAGCTCACCTCATCTCAGAGAGCTCCACTGCCTCCCATCCACAAGCGCAGCCAATACAAACCCCTCATACTTACATACAATGCCTTACACAGCACTGTGCAGACAACTACATTTTCACCAGCCAGCCAGACACCTACTTTCAGGCTCACTCTCACTCCCACGCACCCCCTGCAGTCACAAAAGCAAAGTAGGAGGGGGCTCATTTTCCTACATCGCCCCTAAAACTTGGAACAAATTCCCACAGCACATCAAACCTTCTTCCTCATTTCTTGAGTTCCCCAAGAAGATGAAGGCCTGGTCATTCTTATAACCTTGCAGGAACCACATGCCTTCACTCTTGCTCACACACTCAGACACCCTCACGGGTGAATAGCGCCCTCTACAAATCAACATAAAATAACATAACATTGATGTAAGTGCTACACGCTCCATGTTCATTCGATCAGGGTTCCAAACCTGCTCCTTTCAGAAAAACAAATTCAAGTTGTTGGTATAAGTTATTGGCAAATTACAAATCCATTCTCAGCCAATGTCCCTTTAAAAATTGGACAATTCAAAAATTATCATGAGTTCATAATATGTGATATGAGTTCTGTAAAACTATTAGGTAGAGTTCTCCTTTGTAAAATTAATTGTGTTACTTACTGTACATGCCAGATGGTGTCACAATTCAAACCCAAGATGAAGACCTACCCTGTAAAATTAAAGAAGAGTCTGGAGTCCATTTGTTCCCAGTTCTCATAAAATATGATTTGCCTCCTGATGTAAGACACATAGTGAAAGAGAAAGCATGGGATTTTATAGCCAAGGAGCTAGTACTAATCAAGCATGCAAGGCCAGTGAAGAGTACAATAAAACTAAACGTGCTTTACCCTCAAACCCCCCATGCAAGCTCACCCAGGAAGCACAGGAGGCAATGAAGCCTATGGTAAAAAAAAATGATTAAACAGGAAATTCTGTGGGGATTGGGAGGTCTCCCCCTGACCCAGCGCATGAATTGCCTGAAGAGACAAAAATTACCTATGTATGTACCATGATTTTATATTTGCTACTCTTGTGTGCTTTACATGTATATGTTTTTTTCTGAATATTGAGTATAAGTGTACTACCAATGTGTTGTATGTTAGTTTTGTTTATCTTTTCTGTATTTGGCTGTCAACTATAATTGGAAAAAATACAAATGATAAAAACATGGAATTATAAGAGAAGTGCTGAATAGTCCATGCAACTTTCATGTGATGAGCATATAAAAAATGAGTGGAAAATGGAGGGAGGTCCAAGACTTGAGAAAGATTAACAAAATTGTAGTTCCATGCTGTCCTATGGTCCAGAGTCCTGGTTTGATTTTGTTAGAGATTCCTATAAATGCAGAATAGTACATAGTCATCAACATGTCGCAAGTGTTCTTCTCTATTCCTCTTTATCAAGAAAACCAAAATTTCTTTGCTTTCAGATTTCACAATGAAGTCTTTGTTTTCTGTTGTATCCAACAAGGTTATAGAGAGTGCCCCTGACATTTTAGACAGATCCTAAAGAAAGACTGCAACTGCTCTGTAACTCAGTGCTGGTGCAAATATATTGCTGACCTCATGGTGGCATCTAAAAACAGTTGCAGCAATTTGTCTTGCAATTGAAAACAGTGAGGGAATTGTAATGGGTTATACACTTATTGTGTTAGTCCCTCCTTCATTTAGGATTTCGCTGACTAGCTGATGAGCTCAGCAGCTGACAAATAGGTGTCTTAATAAATATGAGCAATCATTTTGGTATCTGACAACATTTCAATCAGAGGATGTAATTCTCTGAATCCTGTACGTTTTTTTTGCCAATCACGAATAAAGATGATGAAAATTATGAAAATGATGGGGACTGACCACACTTGCATTGTTTTGACAGAATTGTGCACCATGCCAAGACCTGACATACTTGATGTTCCACTTGAACAGGATGAGCAGATGCTATTTATGGGTGGTTCTTGTCAGAGAGACCATTATGGTGCATAAAGGGCGGCACATGCAGTTTGCACTATATCAGATATCATGGAAGCATCATACTTGTCTGACGTAACTTCAGCACAAATCGAATAACTGATTGCACTTACAACAGCATGTGATTTAGCAGATTGGATTGAGGATAACAATTGACACTGACAGCCAGTATGGTGTTGGTGTGGTCTATGAATTTGGGCAGTTGTGTCACAAAGGGGTTTTATGACTTCTTCTGATAGTCCAATTTGAAATGAGACATACTTTCTAAATTTATCAGAAACATTGCAACTGCGTATAGGCATTTCAGTGGCATAATCAGGCTCTGATATAATGGCACTTGGGATCAGGTATGATGAGAAGTAAGTAAGTACTACTCCCTCGAATCACCCATGATTCATTTGAATGAACAAGAGCAAAGTAAACCTGAAAACGAAAGTGTGAATTGCTTTATAGAGACACAAATTCAAACATTGAGTGAACAAAAAGCACTCCAAGTGGAAGCATCAAATAATGAGAAAAGAGGTCAGAAATGGCAGGTCGCACAAAAGATCAAAGTGATATTTGAGTGACAACTGAAAAACAGTACATACTTCCTGATTCTGTGTAATTTCCTATGAGTAGGCGATTCACGGTCTAACTCATATTGGCCATGCCACTATGGTAAGATTGTTTAATAAATGCTGGCAGAATCCTACATTAGATTTATGCCAACATGTGTTACATGTGAGGAAAGCAATCCAGGGAAAAGGACCATAGTAAGTATGAGTCACAAAGGCGAGTCTTAAGGTCCTTTCACCAGAGTACACTTGGATTTCTTGAAAATACCATTTCATAATGGTCTTAGGTACGTCCTTGTAGTAGTACGTTTAGTCTCTCAGTGGGTATAAGCCTACCCAACTAGGAGGGGTGATAGCATCACAGCAGCCAAACTATTGATGAGGAAATTATTTCCTAGGTTTAGTTTGCCAACTTGTTCAGACTCAGATAAAGGTACTCATTTCAAAAAATGAACTCATAGACCTATTGTGCACAGCTTTGTAAACTGAGCAAATGTTCCATTTAAGCTACAGTCCAGAAATATCAGGAGTTGTTGAGAAAGTGAATGGCACGCTAAAGTCCAAACTGATGACAGTATGTGCCTAAATGTCTTTGAAATGGCCAGACGCACTTCGTCTTGTGCTAATGAGTGTAAGAAGAGCAGAAGATCAGGTCTCTCTTCACACAAGGTCCTGATGGGTAGAGCCACAAAGATTTCATGCGTTCTGACATCTGAACTTATGTCTATTAGTGTGATGAAATTGTTCTAGATTACTGAAAAAGTCTGCCGGATGCTGTGCATTCTCTACCACATCAGATGAATCTGCCAACACCATCACTAAGGAAAGGATTGTGCCGCACCCTTCAGCCTGGTGACTGAGTGATAGTGAAGAAGCATGTCCAAACACAATCTTGGAACACAGATGGAAGGCCCCCTATCAGGTTATTCTTGTGACAAACACTCCTCTTAAGTGTGGCAGCTTGCCAGAGTGGATCCATACATCTCACATGAAAAGAGTGAAAACTGCAGATGAAGAAGTGCCAGCAACAACCATGGATTCAGTGTCAAGCTTGTGTTTGAATCCAGAGGGGTTGTTGAAAGTCAAGAAGAAACTCAATGTGCATAAAGGAGACAAGTTGTCTCAGCATGACAGAGGTAGAAAAAAATGTGTACAAGAAAGTTCAGAGACCAGGAACAATAAGAAAAGAGGCAGAACAAGAAGAGGAAAGAGACTCTGACCATAGTGAAAGTGAGAAGCCAGTAGTAAAAAGGATTGTTGAGGGAGGGTGCCAAATAGAAAGAATTCAACTACTGAATTGACCTACTTCAAAGACCTTAGCCAGAAGATGAAGGTGACAATGTGGAAGTTTATGATCAAACAGGCTGCTGCCAATATATGTTTAAAGAAGAACTACTGTGAATTTAATGACTGACTTTTAATGAAGTAAAATACTGTTTTGTGATTAAATTATTCCCTTTTAAGATTTTGATATTTTTGTGCACAACATGTTTATAGTTAGGTCTGTTTTATTTTGTAACCGAGGTATCCAGACCAAAATTACATTTTTCTCTGAACTTCCAATATATGGAGAATATGTAGAGAAATACTGAAATTCTTTTAAAAAAAAGTTATTTTGCGTTTTTGTTTTGATTTTGCAGTGGTTAGATCTTTCTGATTTTTCACTTTTTCCCTTAGTGTTTTGCAGAAGGAGCATGGCAACCAATAAACAGAAATGCTGCCCGAAATTATACATTGTTTTCTTACTATTGATATCAATAATATTAGTTGTTTCGCTGTTGTGTTTAATCTCACGAGTTTGATGAGATTCACCCACAACTAAGAGTAAAGAATTAACTATCAAATATAATGGTTTAGAAGACACAAATTTAACACATAGAGATAGTTTTTTAGGTAAACACAAATAATCCAAATGTATTAACTGAGTACATAGAGATCATGAAGTGAGGGAGTGTTATATTCATGGCCACTTGTAGAGAGTTACCTATCGCCAGCTCTTTTTGACATATCCCATATCTTGTAACCTTTTTGTTAATGTCTTTTTGAACCAACGTTTCTTTGCATCGCAAATCTAAGACAACAATGTCTCTCTGGAAGTTCTTCCTGAAAATGAAGGTTTAAACTCTATTACTAATCACATGAGTCCTATTTTGCAAACTAACTTCAAGGTTAACATGAAAAACAATGAGTTTTTTGTACCATGCATGTCATTTAAGGGTTGCTAGGGGTCGCAGGAACGACCCCTGGCTTGCTCATTGCAAACCCTGGGACTGCCTTTGTGACCCCAGATTTCAGAGGTGTCGAAATCAGTGCTAAGTACACAGGAATGGCTGCACATTCATTATTGTTTGCAGTTTTACACTATACTAATTGTGAATAATACTACATTATTCACTATTAGTGTAATTAAAAAATGGAGCACACTTAGAACCTTTGGTGGAGGTGTAGTAAGTAAAAATAGTTTAAAATGTGTGTTGTATGAGTGCTTAGGTGGGAGTGTGCTTAAGTGAGAGACAGCATGCATGTGTGTGAGCAAGTGTGTCTATATGTGTAAGCATGTGTGTGTGAGTGAAGTTGAGTGAGAGTCAAGTGACAGGTAGTGAGTGATATTGTGTGAGATTGAAGACCAGATTTCCTAAAGACTGTTCCTTCCTCCATCTCTTTGTTACTCATCCCAAACATCATCTTGCTACTATGATCTCCCAATTAACACTTCTGGGTTGCTCCCTCTTCTATATCTCCATTATCCTATTCAATCCGACTATGAGACTTGCATGTCCACCACTCAAATTAACTAATATTTTTCTATACTAATACTACACTCTTATTTCCCTTTACTAATCCACCACTAATTCTTTTGGGTTCCGAGTAGCATGCTACGCACTGAAAAGTGCTTCGACGTCTTGTCAGGGGTAGTAAGCGCTATATAAATACAATTACAATATGTAACGATCAGGTCAGTAAAGGGAAATTATGTTTAACAAAAACATTACTCCAGTCTTTCAGTAGCCAACCTCTGTAATTATCATAAATGGAACTCCCTGAAAGACCTAAATGTGGACAGTCAAACTGCAACTCAGGCTACATAAATGCTTCAAATCACACTCTATGATGCAGACAATGTTTATTGTCTGGGTAAAAGTCCTTGCCATCTCCAGAAGTTAATGGAAATGCCATTCCAGTAACAACTTTCAAACATATCATTCACATGTTCTACACTCTTTCTGGGAGATGGTTGTCTCTTCAGTTCACAAAGTCCACTCTCATTCTCCATCATCTGCTTTATGAGAATGACCCTCACTGTAGCAGCCAAAGCCTACCTAAGTAAACTTCAAATCAAGCTCTACATATGTTTTGCCTTGCATTGCACAGAATCATCACCTTATAGAAAATCACAGAGACCAACACATATTCTCAGTGGTGGCACTCAGTCTTTCATGTGCATATACTCAATCACTCTCTGAAGGCTCAGCCAGTGACAATGTCTATTCCAACGTGATATGGTCTGGCAGGATTACTCTGTTGTTGCTCAACCTGTGTCCAATGTTTATCAGAGAAAAGTCAGGAAGGATGCAAAAAAAATGTAAGGTTAAATGTTCAACAGCTCTGTGTCATCCGATTGCTCATTTCAACATTTCTGACTGGCCCAGTATGGTTGCTGCACTAGGCACATAGGAGCCGATTTAGAGATTGATAGACGGAGAATAGGAGAATAGTCTGTCAGGATGGTAGAGGACATTACTTCCACCACCCTGATGGGCTACTGTCTGGCAAATTAAAGATGACTGCTAGCTCAGCGGTCATCTGTGTATGTTGAAAAGAACTACTGTTACTGTGATGTCCTTCCAAGTACAAAGTTTGGTGTATGGTGGCCGTTGGTTCTGATGCCCATCCACAAATCTTTTAACATTTTATGTATTTAAAAAACAAACTCTCAAAGTTGGAGCTTGTTTTAGGAAAAAACACTCCCCCACCCATGGAGTTTTCTCCCAAGGTGTGGGAGCAATTATTTTATTTCTGTCAGACAGGTAAAAACAAAGACAGAAAAAAAGGACATCACATCACACATCTAAATAGGGGCAGAAGTCCTAAGGCCCTTCTTCCAACAGCCCCTACTTTTTTGGGCTATCGTGGGAAGTTTTCTATTGACATAGCCAATGGGGGCTCCGTCAACGGAAAGCTTACGGTCCACACATCTACAAATGAGGCCGCCAGATTCAAAAGTTTGGCAAACAGGATGGTCTGTTGCATTTGCAATGGAGTACCTTGTCCACAAAATTCTAAATCAACCCCTTAGCTGTGCTAAGTGATGTTTATTAAAGTTCCTCACAAGCTGTGTAATCATCTCTACTGGAGATGAGGTTAAGTGAACCACCTTTTAACGTGTGGCTACTGATCCTGTGTCTAGGATAATGCTTGGCTGCAGTGATTTCTAATAGTGGAATACAGGTCTTTCTATATACATCTCAGGTTGAGGAGATTAGTCTAATGGGTCTCCGCAGTGAATCAGTGTAGTCTTTTCTGAGTGGGTCTCACTTCTTCCTGAACATGAGGGAGACGTTTAGGGGACTGAGAGGGTGGGAAAAGAAGAGAGAGATGGTCAGGGAGAGTGAGCGGTCACCTCTGACTACAGCACTGAAGCAGATTTGTGTTACTGCCTACCAACACCGTGGAACAAGAGGCTCTGTGAATGCTATGGGATGTGCAATACCATATGACTAAGCAGTAGCTCAAAGAAGATGCACTTAGATTTGATTGAATCCCTTCTGCATGTGTTCATGTGGGGAATGGCACCAGGGGCCACTCTTTCGGAATAAAAGATGGCCCTGTAAGCCAAGTAGTAAGTTCACATTTTTATAGTAAGATATTCCTGCGCACTAGCCAACAAACAGGACACGACCATGGCCAGGATTAGCGATTCTCAAAGTTTTAATGTCAAGAGAATCTGAATTTCATTAAAGACGCGGAGGCTAACATTATGCATTAATCTTTTTAATGCCACTCCACAGCAGCACTTGAAAGTATATTACATCATAAAGAAAGTTAATCTAGAATGGAGCCATAGCAGCACATATAAGGTCCATGAATAGAACAATCACCCTCTTTCAAAATGTGAAACTTGTTTAACTAAACTTGGTCTTCTTTCTCTGTGAAGACAGTACATAGGAAAATACCAAAATGAAAAACAAATTCAGAAGAGCCAAAATACTGTGAATTATCTGAAAGAAAATTGGTAGATCAATCGAACCAAAGAAAGTATATATCATAAACAATTATCATAGTTCAATAGCTTTCTATAACTAAAAGTATACATATACTATTTTGAATGCCAAATGAGTAATATTTAACTTCCTTTTATTTCAATGTAAACATTTTTCTTTTTTCTTTTTTTTTTTAATTTAAACTTATTATCTAGGCGGTGAGGGAGGAATAATGTTAGCCTCTTTAATGACATTCAGATTCTTTTGACATTAAAACTTTGAGAATCACTATTTCATTACATGCCCAGAGGCTACCATTATGCATCTTGGTAGCCTTCTAGTACCACATCAGGCATGTTTTTGATAGGTTTACAATAATGTTTAGCAAATGTACCAGCATTAGACCAATCGGCCACATTGATAATGTCCTCCAATCTTCTACCTTTCTAAAAGGATTGGCTAGCCATAGCGCTTCTCAACGAATGTGCACAAAAGTTTTGTAAATCAACACCAGCTTGTGGCATTATACATTTTACCCATTTAGCAATTGTTACTGTGGTGATCACTTGAAAGGGTTTCACACAAGAGATCAATAATTGATTTACACCATCAGGTCGAAACTTAATCATACAGAAATCATATTCCCTCATGCAATCAACTACACACAATTTCCTGCATGCATCAAATCTTGGATAAAAGATGGTATCAGACATAGGGTCTCATTACGAGTCTGGCTGTCGGAACACTAGTCCACCATGTTGGCAGTCTGAAAAAGACTGCCATGTTGACAGTCTTACAGAGCGCTGTATTACAAGTGACACAGGTAGGACTGCCGACCGCCAACCAAAAAAGGCAGACCAGCAGTGGCCCAGAGACCTGGAAATAGGCAGTCCGACCTCTAGCCCCGACAGCACAGCGATCAACCACTGACCGTATTAAAGCCCAAAGTCACAGTGGAGGCACCTATGGTGGTTCACGGACACCAAAGTAATACACAGTGGTACATTTGATGGATTGGGTAGATTGGATGGATTTGAAAACAACACAGCTGACACACATTAACACACTGGACAAACCAGCAAAGGGGACCATAAAACACACCCCTTCACACACCACAATCCTCTGTATTTTCACAGCAAGACCCAGCAAGACAGAGCAACGTTTCCCCACACTGCACAGATACTAGGCACCATTTTTTCACCGAGATCAGATTAAACTCTGGAAGCGATACATCGATGATGTATTGTTAATATGGACCGGTAGTAAAGAAGAAGCCCAGGCATTCGCTATCTGGCTCAACGGGGCCAACCCGTTTTTAACCTTCACCATGAACATAGGTGACAATAAACTACCTTTCCTTGATCTACTAATCTTTGAACAAGACGGCGGATTAGCGACTGAAGTTTATTATAAACCAACAGACTGCAACAATCTATTACAATACCAGAGCTTCCATCCACGAGCCCTACGAGATAACCTTCCGGTTGGACAGTTCCTCCGGTTAAGACGGAACTGCTCATCCGTCACCGATTACCGCAAACATGCAGAGAAATTGTCTACCAAGCTACACACCAAGGATTATCCCACACATTTGATTAATAGGGCCAAAAAACGGGCACGTAACAATCACAGAGACCTGTTGCTCCAGCCCCGAGAACAGAAACCAAGTTTGGATAAAATCGTATGTGTCACTACCTTCAATCCCCTTTCCAATGAAATCCAGAAGATCATTAGAGAAAATTGGAAAGTCTTGACATCAGGCGGATTACCTTTTGAACCACCATTGCACGCATTTAAGAGAGCAACTAGCATACGGGACATGGTGGTCCACACTAGACCAATGGAGAAGCGAGGGTCCACACAGACTACACTATGGCAAATGCCTCCCCCCGCTGGCCATTACCCTTGCGGCAACTGCAGCGTTTGCCCTTTCACTCATAGATCCACCACCATCGATCTTGACCTTAAAACTCCATGGGTGCAAAAATCGCTGACAAATTGCAACAGCAAAAACGTAGTTTATTTAATCAAATGCCCTTGCCTACTTAAGTATGTGGGTATGACTACGAGGAAAGTGAGCACCAGAATTTGCGAACATAGAAGCACGATTAGGTGCAAACGAGATGCAACGAAGCTCACTAGCCATTTCCTACAAAGAAACCACTCTCCAGATGACTTGTCTTGGACGGTCCTGGAACAATTCTCTCCTTCTACCCCCAGCTTGTCCGATAAACTTTTTAGGGCAGAACAACGCTGGATCTGGAGATTGCATACCGACATGGCTGGATTGAATGACGAGATACCGTGGTTCTCTCTTCACAATTAGAACCCCCTTCTTGTTTCCCCACCTCCCTCTCACATCGCTGGCGGAGCTGCTTCCCCTCCCCGCCTCTCAACTCCTTTCTCTTCCCCTCTGTTCCTTTTTCCTCCCTTTGTCTTTATCTCTCGCCCATACGTTTCCCTTCTTCTTTTTCTCCACCCTTCCCCTCCTTTCTCCTTATCGACCTGCAGTCTCTCCTTGAAATCCTCCTTCCCCCTGTTCTTCCCCCCCCCCTTTTTTTCCCCCTTCCCCGTTGCTCTTCTTTGTTCCCTGCCGTTTCCTTCCTCCCCCTTTTTTACTCACTGTGTCCTCCTCTCCCCTTTTTTCCCCCTCTTTCTCTCATCCCCTTCTGTCCTACACTCCCCCACTCCCACTCCTTCTTATTAATTTTTATTCTTATTTTTATTATTATTATTATTTTTATTATTTTTATTATTTTTAATACAATTTTTGAATACACATCCCCCACCCCTCTCCCTTTTTTCACCCCTTCACCCCTCTCCCTTTCTCACCCCTTCACCTTCCAACCAACCCCCCTCCCCCCCCCCCTCCTTCTCTCTTTGTTACCCCTTTTTCTCTCTCGAGCCTCACACGCAGCCGGGACACTTCTTTTCCCGGCTTACGAGTGACGGCGACCAGCATGGCTGCACGGGAACTACAATTCCCGGCAGCCTTAGCGGGATCGCGCCCCCGCCCTCACAGGGCTTTCACAGAGCCGCGGTCATTGACCGCGGCAACCTCGGCCCTCGCGGAGGGGGCTTGGTCTTGTGTGATTACGCCATTAACAAGTGCCCCACACTCCGTGGGCCATTTACGACCATTTCCGGGTCTCGGCACCTCCGAAGGGACCACAAGCCAGTCCGGTGCACAAAACGTTCACAGCTCGTATTACTTCCGGCCCCCGGGCCGCGACGGTGATTATCTACAGCTGCAGGCAATTTATCCCCATTATGAGTACTATATAAACCAACCACTTTCAGGTCACTTTACCCAAGCGGTCCTGACAGAGAGGTCGGTATAGGCGCACAGCGAGCGCCCACCTTTGATGCAGTGAGTCTACCATCGATGGATACACAGATAAGAATTTCTTCTCTTCTTTTCTTTTCTGCTCTTCTGTCTATTTGCCCTCCTTTCTTTCTCCAATAACTGTCTCCCCTTGTCTTCTTTCTTCTTCTCCTTTTTTCTTCCTTTTCCTTCTTCTTTTTCTTTCTTTCTTTTCTTCCTTTCTCCTTTTTTCTTTTTTTCTCTTTCTTTCTCTTTAATTTCCTTTCCACGTTTGCTTTACAGCCCTCTTATTCTTTTGCCCCCACCCCCTTTTGTTCCCTCCCTCTCTTTTCTTTCCCCCTTTTTTCCCTTTTGTTCCCCCTTCTCTTTCCTTCTCTTTTCCTTCCTCCTTCTTTCTTTTTTCTTCATCTTCTTCTTCTTTTTCTTCTTCTTTCTTTTTTTCCTCTCTTCTCCTTTTCTTTTCTCTTTTTTCCCTGTCTTATCCCTATTCTCTCATATATAATTTTTCTTCTTTACTCCCTTTCTGCTCTCTCCCCTTTATAACCCTAGAGTCTGACTATAAGGGGACGCTCCCTCTCCAGGATACCAGAGGCTAGTAGCCTTTATTGTTAGGGTAAGGATTTGTCTTCCCTGACCTACCGATCGCCGCGCATAACCTGCATTGCTGCGACCGTTCTACCTGCAATCATTACTATTGTGTTATGCATGATATTTTGTCACGTGTGCCGTGGTTTGCCGTGAATTATCTTTCTCACTGCCAATTTTGGTCTGTTATTGTATTTACCATAGGTTCTCCCCAGGTATTCCCTTGGCTAAGGTAGGCCCTTCCTTCCCTTCCCACGTTTTTTCCTATTGCGAATTAAACTGCAGCGCGCTATTAGCATCCGCTACAGGGATCCAACGCCCTGATGAATGCCCAGAGACCCTCCATAGCTCAATCACAAGGGCAGAAACATGTCGGCTAGATAGGTGACCTTGTGAGTCATTGTTCTCACACTGGTCTCCCATTCCTTTTAAACACACCACACAGAACCTTCTATTAAAACTCACCCTGGTATCTGAGTAGGTGTTTTTATTCCCATAGCATAGCTGGATCCCTATCTTTCCAGAAATCTAACTAAATTTACGCACTCCCTCCTGTTCCTTTAACAGCGAGGTTGAGTCCGCCCAGGTGGTATTGCCCTACCTGGGTGGGGCTAGGTGGTCATATGATGAAGCATGACACTATATAGTGTGTGAGACCACCTAGTCCGTAAAGGAAATCTCCCTCCACAGACTGTGAACCACCCCGCGTTGTATCTCTAGTTGAGACTTAGGACTGGCATGGTGACGCAATTAGCACACTTCCAATCCATTTATATTTCCAAAAAACCCTGTACTCTCTTTTGTGACTTAGTATTGTGTTTGGGGAGTCGAGTACGATGGGTGCCTTTTCTTACTCCCTTATACTCTCCCTTTGTGTACGACCATTTTTTCACCACCATCCCATAGAACACCTTGAACACAGTTTCATACAGTCACACCCTTTTGCACCACCCCCCTTTAGTAAGTCACTGTCACCCATTTGTATTTTTTTTTCCACCAGGTCATGTTAAAAAAATCTGCGTTTCACAGATGAAGAGTTAAGAGTCATGGTGGATGAAATCATAAGAGGAGAGCCACAATTGTTTGGAGCCCAAGTACAGCACACAACTCTCAGTAGGAAAATGGAAATGTGGGACAGGACAGCCACAGTCAATGCTGTAGGCACCACCCTGCACACAAGGAAGGACATTAGGAAAAGGTGGAATGACCCCAGGGGCAAGGTCCATTCCCTGGTCTCCAGACACAATCTGCAGGCCAAGAAGACTGGCAGCAGCCCTCCCAGTGCCCCATTACAACCGTTTGCCTGGAAGGAGAAGGTCTTGGCTATCCTGCATCCTAAGGGCTTGACAGGAATACCTGTGGGATTGGTGTCTGGTAAGACACAACACTACAAATTTCACCAAAATGCTGTGCCGTGCATGCTCATTGCTCACCTCTTGCCACATTCACTAACACTCCACTCACCAGCCCAGTGCCCACCTGTCCAAAATCCTGTGTCTGGCATCTCATAATTGAAGTGTACTCATCTGGGGAGATAGCAATTGTGTATAGTGTGTGTATTACAGGGAGTTACATAAATACAACTCCCAGCAGGTACTGTTCTACAACTCCAAACATCAGACAAGTTTATCCTTCTCCAAATACCCATGTTTGTGAACTCCCAAATGTGGTGTACCCACCTGGGGGATAACATATGTGTATTACAGGGAGTTACATGACTACAACTCTAGGCAGGCACTGTTCTACAACTCCAAACACCAGACCAGTGTATCCTTCACCAAACATCCTTGTTTGTGAACTCCCAAATGTAGTGTACCCACCTGGGAGGACAACATTTGTCAAGTGTGTGTAGTACAGTGACATATATGACTGCCAAGGCCAGGAGGCACTGTTACTGTTAATCCACTCAGCCAGCCGTGTGCCCTCTTCACCAAATACCCTTATTTGTAAACTCACAATTGTAGTGTACTCAACTGGGGGATAACATCTGTGTATTACAGGGAGTTACATGACTACAACTCCCAGCAGGCACTGTTCTACAACTCCAAACACCAGGCCAGTGTATTCTTCACCAAATACCCTTGTTTTAAACTCTAAATTGGAGTGTACCCACCTGGGAGGATAACATTTGTCAAGTGTGTGCAGTGCAGGGACTGACATGACTACAACTCCCAGCAGGCACTGTTACTGTCGCTCAAACCACCAGCACAGTGTTTCCTTCTCCAAATACCCTTGTTTGTTAACTCCCAATTGTAGTGTACTCATCTGGGAGGATAACGTATGCATAATGTGTGTAGTAGAGGGACTGACATGACTGCTAAGGCCAGGAGGCACTATTACTGTTACTTCACTCAGCCAGCCCTTTGTCCTCACCTCCAAATACCCTTGTTTGTTAACTTCCAATTGAAGTGTACTCACCTGGGAGGATAACATTTGTATACTATGTGTAGCACAGGAGTAACATGACTGCAACTCCCACGAGGGCCTGTTCCTGTAACTCCAATCACCAGCCCAGTGTGCACTTGCCCCAATGCAGCTGTTAGTGAACTCTCAAAGAAAGTGTTCTCACCTGGGAGCATACCAATTGTCAAGTGTTGGGAAGTAGAGAGAGTGGCCTGACTACAACTCCAAGGAGGCACCGTTTAAGTGACTCCAAACACCAGAACAGTGGTCACTTGTCCAAAAACCCTTGCCTGCTAACTCTCAATTGAAGTTTACTCACCTGGGAGTGACGAAGATAAAAATCATGCTCAGCTCAGAAATGTGTCTGGCTACCAAGCTCCATCTTGACATGCTGACCCAAGATGAAAATATTGAGGACAGGAAGGACACCTGACCTTGTGTGCAGAACAAGGATCTCAAAGACCTCAAGATGCATTACCAGAATGGTATTGGCAGTAGACACAATCACAAAGCACTGGTCACATGATTACTTCAATCACATCTGTAACAAAGTCCTGGGTCTGCCTGTATGACAATCAACTAGGCCTCAAAATGGTCAAAGCCACATTTTGCTTAGCCACTGTTTTGCCTGCACTGGTGGCAAGATGTAATTCTCAGCCCATCCTCCCAAGTGCTAATTACCTGCACATTTCAGCAGCTGCTTAACTTAAATGGAATTGGCATGTTTCACAAATGTCAGGTCAATACAAACAATACCATGGATACCTGTCACAATAGGATAACCTGCAATGCAACTAAGAACAAGGTCTTCGCAAAATGTCACTGTAAACGTTTGGAGGTATATGTCACAATGCAACCAGTAACTTTGTATGTTTCACATCAACAGATTGACCTGTCACTGGGCACACAGAGGCCATATAAGAGACTTCAACTACCCCCCTGGATGAAGCCCTCAGTGAAGAAGACACTCCTAGACATTTGGGCATGGAGGACGGGCCTGGCCCATCTGCACAAACTGGTCAGACCCCAACAGTGAGTCTCGCTGTGCTCACATCAACACCTCCCATCCTGGTTACCTTAACATCACAAGCTGCCATTCGCCCCCCAATATGTGTCCTTAGGACAGTGTTTACCATCTTGTACCCCCCAGTCCAGGATCCTGAGTCACAGCACAACACCTTGGACAATGATGGTCCTGGAACCAGTGGGAGGGGACACCCTGTGGCAAGAGCACAGGCCCGTGAGGGTAGGGTGCGTGGGAGGGATCCTGTGGGGCAACGGGGTGAGGCCACTGGGGATGCTCCTGGCCAGGACACAAACATCCATGTTTTTGGAGTCTATCAGGAGTCCCAAGGTGTGATGGGCCAGGTACTTGCAGAACTCATGGAGATCAAGCAACTGCAGAGGGACATCCATGGGGATATGCGTGAGCGGTGGGAGGCTCACAATACCATCATAGCCTCCCTAACAGGGGGATGACATTAACAGTACAAGGGTCAGGGATCGTCAACAACATTCTACCCTTTCCTTAGGAGCAGCAACACCAGCCTTCATCAGTGCCAGCCACTGGAAGGGAGGCCCTGTCAGGGGAAGAACGTGCCCCAGACACCCCTGCTTGTGTGGCAGCAAATCCACACCCACCCCGCCTCCAAGCAGAGATGTCCAGCAAAGACTCCAGGAGGTGAGGATAGCAAGACACCCACCACTGCCAGCAAGTGACCTCTTTTCCTAAAGGGCCTCCTTTGTGTGCCACATGTTCACTAAGTTGAATGTTCTTCAACCACCTTTCATTTCCAATGGGAGGAGTACACTGGACGTTGGACTTCCAGTGGTGTGGCATCTACTCTAATGATGTCATCCACCATGACTGAACCCTTCACTGTTCTTTTCAACCATGCCCCAATAATATTTTATGCACACATTGTCAATAAATCCACCTATCACAAAGTGAATGTCTGCTTGCTTCTATTCCACATTTGTCTATGTAGAGATGTAAGACCATGTGAAGCACATGAGGAAGAGACAAGATACTAATGCAAGGGGGATATGTTAGAGGTACAGTATCCGGCTAAGGATCACTTACAAACACACACAAACACATTGCTACAAGTGTCTGGTCACAGCAAACATTTTATTTCACTGTACAGCACATAGGCTGTCCATATGTTTAGATTGTCATAGCCAAGAATTGCTGACTCATATTGTGTCAAGGTACATGTAACGGAGTGTCCAGGGAGGTCCCTCCTCTATACGCCTTATGCAATATATACCTATATATATATATATATATATATATATATATATATATATATATATATATATATATATACGCCAGTCAGAGTTCTTTCTGTGCACCGAAATCTACTTTATTCCAACTCTCTCTTTTGGTTTTCTCACAACAGTCTCATTATCTTTGGTTCAATAATAATATCGGTCAACGTTAAGCTCTTGTGTATAGGCTGTTCGTCCCTTCTGGGGGAGGGAGAAGACTTCTGATAAGTTGTCCTTCACTTATACATCTCTTTTACTTCCTTCCAGGTTCTCTTCCGGTTTTCATTGTGTCTCAGCAGCCAGGCCAATGGAGATAAAAAAAACAAAGGAACCAATTTTAGATAAGTGTAATTCTTTTTTCCTCTACACTCTTTTCTAAGCATGCAAAGGAGGGGGGAGGGGATTTTGTGTGTGTGTGGAAAGGAAGAGGTCATGCACTGTGACATTGGTGATATTGTTTTTATTTGTGTTTTTGTGTCCTGTGCCAAATCAACCTGCATACGCCCAGCATCACCTCGGTGTTGTGGGCTGGGTCTCGTAACTCAGTCTCACTCCTGTCTCGGGTGGGCTTTCCTTCCTCGATTCCCACACTCTCTCCTTCTGTCCCTCCCCTCCTACAGAATGGTGTTGTCCTATCCCATAAACAGGGAAATACCTTGGAAAGCCACATCCCTCCAGGGACGTGGCGGGCTTCTGGTCCTGTGAACTTGGTTCCCTTCTCTTCCGGCTCTTCCTCCTCGTGCGCCTCCTCTGGCTCTTCCTTCTCTCGTGCCTCCTCCTGCTCTCTCTCTTCTTGCATCTCCTCCGGCCGTCTCTCTCCTCGCGCTTCCTCCGGCTCTCTCCTCTCTCGTGCGTCCTTCGGCTTCTCCTCCTCACGCGCCTCCTCCTGTACGCCGGTCTGCTCCCTTATGCGCGATTACGTATTACCTTCTACTGTCCCCCTGGGACACTCCCCTGACAGCCCGAGGTTTCGGGTTTTACCCTCTACTCCAGGAGGTGGCAATGCCCCCTCACAGTACATATACCAAGGTGCAGCCCCCCAGATCTTGGAAGTAAGGGCCTTGTTAGACAATGTTGTATAGAATACGCAAACAGAAAAGTAAATGGTCTCACCAGCTTGAACCTTATCACATACCACACCAGAGTAATCCACCATCACATAAACCAAGGTACAGACAGAGGGCAGTACAATAGTCCCTGATCACAGGTCCATCATAATCCAATAACCATGCATCTGATAGTACGACACATGTTAGTGTTGTGGCACAAGCGGCCTCCAATGATGAAACACATCTACAGCTAGCTACATACAGGTCATACAAGAAGAGTGTTTAGCCTATGTGAAGGGTGAATGCCTTGCTTGCACTTGATGACAACTTATTTCATGACCACATGATCACACACATGATGCAATCAGGCCCAACTCAGCACAAAGTGCACTTCTGACCAAACACTGTTCAAGCTGCCTTGGCAAAGGTCTCATACACCCCAAATCTGTGACCTTCATTACCTGGAACAATCCAGGTCCACTTCCTATGTCGGAACTACATCAGATACCTGCCAATGTCACAACTCTGAAATGCCCACATGAGGATGTCATGGTGAAGGCACCTGTACAAAGACAAAACAAGGCGTATAGGCTTGAAATAATTCCTATTACACAAATCATGTGGCAAGCAGCTGGAAAGGAAACTACATTGCAATGAGACTGAAACAAACAAAGTAGCTACATCAAGGTGGGGATATGTCAAAGGCTAACCATTCAAGCATCCTTTCAATGAATATTGCAGTGTAATAGCTCCCCAGTTGTTGCCAAAACTCTCTACTCCATACTTTCTAACAACTACAGTTCCTCTTACAGTCACAGTCATTACGCCACATGACATACTTACACTCAAGAAAAGTAGCTATTGATGAGATCTTCCCACAAGTCAGCTTTTTACTTTTCACCACTATCATTCTCAGTTGGCATTTCATGAGTCTCCCTCGGTGCACTGCAGGCTCCCCCTCCTCTGGGATGTACGGGATATTCTTCCACAGTGCAATGTTGTGGAGCACGCAGCATGCCACAGTGATCTGACACATTTTTCCGGATGAGTAGAGGAGGGCTCCACCTATCCAGTCCAGACACCTAAATCTGGCCTTCAGGAGCCCAAAAGCCCGCTCCACTGCATGTGTGTTCTTCCAGGGGCCTCGTTGAAGCGGACTTCCCCTGGAGTTGTTAGATTCCTTATCGGCGTCAACAACCAAGGATGGTTTGTATATGCAGAGTCTCCTGTTAAGGAATGGGACAAATGTGCAACAATGAGTCCCTCTTTTCAGGATTGTAGCACCAGACATTTCACACAGACAAACAGGACATATGTTACTTACTAACCAGCCAGGCCCTTTTTGGATACAGTTGTGACATCAGCTGGGGTATAGTGTTGTTCTGCATTATGAATGAATCATGGACTGAACCTGGATAATGGGCACCGATTTGTGAAATGTATAGATCCGCCAAACAGACAACTTGCACATTGATAAATGGAAGTTCTTTCTGTGGTAGTATACTTGTTCATTGGCATGTAGTGGGACCAAGCCAACTTGTGTGCCATCTCCCACATGTGGGAGGCATACAAAACCATAAAAGTCAGCCTTCACATGGGCAAAATACTAACATCGGGGAAACTGGGTATAGCTGTCCAGGTGTTTCAACATTGCTGAGAGAACATCCTTCAACACCAGACTGAACATAGGACATGCTGGCTGACAAGGCCACTGTATGTTGGAAGGGCCCTATGGCTAGGAAGTGGAAAACTGACATGACTTGTACAATGAGTGGTATGCTGGTTGGATAACTAATAGCTGGCATCAGATCTAGCTCCAACTGAGAACATAAGTCCACTATTTTCTGCCGATTCAGACGATACAGGAGGATGATGTGTTCTTCCATGTTCTGAAGGCCTGGCAATGGACGGTAGGCAGGTGGTTGTCACATCCTCACTCTCCCTGGGTACCTATGTATGACAAGAAATGAGTTCTAACATTAGTCATTGTGCCCCCAGCTACATACATGATGCATGATGATATCATGTGACAAGGCATTTTAGAAGGGATAGACATGGCAACCAGTACACATCACAGCTGCTAATAACACAAGGGTCACATGTGACCCCCATGGTTTTCCCCCACATGTGTCCACAACATAAATCTGGACCAAACTCAAATATGTGCCCCTCAAAATGTTACTGAATATCCTGACCGCAAAAATGAACTTCAACAGTGGTGGACTGCGTCCCACTGTTAAATGCCATCTATGCCCTGTAACATTCTACAATGGTGTTTGAGTAGAAGGACTTACATAACAAGACAGGATAAGCATGCTTGTGAGCTCAAAACAACATTTTGGGAGGTGTGACTGAGTTTTGAAGCCCAATACCGCATTTCGGGCCTCTAAAATGGCGGCTGCCTGACCTACTCCGGGAGTCATTATGGCGGTAGGCGGTTGCAACCTTGGCAGACACAGCCATAGGCTAACATTGTTGCCAGTGGTGGTTGCGGGCCTATGGCCGTGTCCGCCGGCGGTGATGACTGCTTAGGTGGTGGACGTGACTGCCATGTTCTGCAGAATCACTCACTAGATTCCTGACACTGCTGCCAGCAAGACATCCCCTACCTGAGCTGCTGTGTACATTTCTGGGAACAATCATGTCATGTCCAGCAGGCGACAGAGCCCCCGCCTTCTCTCCAGAGGAGCTGGACTGGCTAGTGAACGAGGTCCTACCCCTGTATGAACAGCTCTAGGGTGCGTCCGAGGAGCAGGTAAGTACCTCATATGCACAGTTTTCTCTGTACTTCACCATCCTTTCACCTCCTCACAGGCTAGAATGTGCCCATGTGTACCAGGGTGACTATTCATGTGCCTGTAGGTGCAGTCTGCGTGGGATCAATGGGACTTACAATGTACAGGTATTGGTGGCCAGTGCCATATGTAAAGCTCATTCACATTGTGTTGTGTGGACTTTTTGGGTTCTTAGATCCTCCTTGTGTTGAGTGTACACAACTCAGTGAGGTATCATTACTGCAATCCAATGACATCTCTTTCCTCATTATTGTTGTAAATGTCCTACAATATGTATGTGCATGACAGCATGTGCTGAGTATGCATGTTGAATGAGTTAGTTGTGAGTAATGTGAGCAATGTATATGATGCCACAGTGATTTCCTTACACATATGCCTTTGCTAAACTGTTCTTTGGAAGGCATAGCATGGCTCACTCTGCCTTTCATATTGCCACATACACTACATGCCAATTTGCTGTTGGCTACAGGATGTACTGTCATGCATGGAAGTGATGAGGATGTAGTGTCATGTAGGGTCTGTCTGCTCAGCCTGCAGAGACCAGGGCCTGTCACATGTATCTTCCAGTATGGGTCTTAGTCTAGGCTGGGGATGGAGTCACTGTGGCTATGCAACTGTGGCACTGTGGCCACTCCTTATAACCCAGCATATGCTGGGCAATATGAGGTTCTGGTGTAAAATCATGCCCAAATGCCTCATTTCTTTGATTAGAATTGGGTTAGGTCCAATGGTAAGTTACTAATCTAGTCCACGTGTGCACTTAGCATCATTGTCAATGTGTGTCTTTGACTCATGACAGGTCCCTTACTCCCACAGCCTGTTGGCACCTTCCCACAGGTTTAATTTATACTTTGCAGGCTTAGTGCATAAATGACAGTCCCACAGTGCAGACAGTGTGTTGATTCCTGGGAGGCCATGATATGTGATTCATTAGCTTGGTCACATAGCAGAAACTGTACAACACATGTCTTTGTTTGTTGGATGCTATCTCTGTAGGATGGACACATATGTCCGAAGGAGTGTTCTGTGGTACAGGTACATACCACAGATCCCCACCACCTGAAGTGGCATGAGTCTGCATTTGTTAGTCCACATGACCATGACATGGACAGGGTAGAAACTTTCTTTACCCACAATGCCAGTCCCTTTATTGTTACCGATGTGTAATGTTTAAGTTTGTACTTTGGCAGTAGCCTGTAAGGACTGTATGCAGGGAGTCATTCTCACATACTGTGAATGTGTTGGTCCATTCATGCCTAAGGAGTTTACCCTTCAGAAACCACAGAGGTGTGATGTGGCTCATAGTGGCTCACATCTCCATCAGGTTGCTAAAGCATGGCTCACATGAAGTAAGTAAGCTTGTTTAGTCATTGTAGGGCCTGAGCAGGGTAGTTAGTCTGCCAATTGAGAAATTTATTTATGTTAATCATGTCCCTGTACTATTTGGCTTGTACATGTCACACTTGGGGAGTATTGACAAATATGAAAGTTCTAGCTTGATGCTACTGCCATGTATGTGACTCAACCATTTGTGATGAAACTTGTGAACATGATCTCTTGATTTGTCTTTTGCATCCATACTGGTCAACGCCCATCAAAAGAAGGGAATATGGAGAGCCATTGCCAAGGAGGTGTGGGCGCTGGGGGTCCACAGCTGGCAGAGCACCCACTGCAGAAAAAGATGAGAGGACCTGAGAACCTGGGCCCGGAAGATCGCAGAGGCCCAGGTGGGGATGTCCTCCCAACGTGGGCGGGGTGCCTTCAGAGCATGACCCCCCCTAATGACCCGCATTCTGGCAGTGGCCTATCTGGAGCATGTTGGGCATTTGAGGGCAGCACAGCAGCCACACGGGGGTGAGTACAGGGCATATTCCTGCCTGTCCCATTGACAAGTGATTGAGTTAGGTTCTGACAGCTCCCCCTGACAATTAGGGATGAGCCATGTGTCACACAGTAGATGAGTGATTGTTTGTGTAGACCCGTCATGTGTTGTATACTGATGTGCCTTGCCTATTGGCCCAGGGGCCTAGGGCACAACTGGGTGGAATCCACAAACCACTTGCTTTGCAGGGATGACATATGATTGTGTACATTGATCAATCAAGTACTGTTTGTTGTTGTAGTTGGTGTAATTTTTATGCAACAGACCACTACTCCTAAATCTTCCAGGCCAAAGGTAAGTAGGTGATGGATCACTGTCCTCTCTCATGTGTCTGGGTAAATGTGCATGTAGGCACCTGCCACCCAGAGGCTAGTTGTCTTCAGCACATGATGGGTGCTGTGCCTCGCTGCAGTATGTACTGTGAAAATGTCCAACACACATGCAACAGGGCTTACATTGTTCTTTGGATGCAGCTATACATCACATCTTTCCCTTGGTTAGGGGGGAATGTCCATTGCCATGATGTATGTGTCATCACTGTTGCCAACATTCCTTGCGCCTACATGTCAGCATGTGTCCCTCTTTAGAAACCATTTGTGAGCTGTAGTTTCATGCATGGCCTACCTATGTTGATGGGATGATGTCTGTATTCCATCACATATATGTGCATGGCACATTGTTTGTGAAATAGTACATTTACAATGGGGATACATTTCATGTCGTGCCACATACAGGAGCGTGTCACCATTGTTTATTGGATGACATATTCCCTCACATGTCATAGCATGTCATTTGGCATGTACAAATGCAGTAGCAATGAGGGACATGACAGGTAGGCCCAGAGTTTTGAGCCACATTATGACTATCCATGCCCTTGATGTGGCATTTTGTGGGAAAGTGCACTGCACATGTGTAACAGGTAAGGTTTCTGTACGGACTGTTGGCATGCACCATGGAGTGATTTGCAATTTTGTTGAAAACACATGTGTTTGGATACAGGCGTTCATCCACAGACAGACATCTGGGTTTGCTTGACCAAAATGTGGACAGCGATGTAGGTTCCCATTGGGCAACATGTTAAGAGCCTTCTACAAGTACTTGCAAATCTCTGTGTCTCTCCAACATACAAATGACTAATGGCTTCTACTGATGCACTCATAGTATGTCATTTTAAGGGGTGCCAGGCATTAGTGTTGATTACCAGGAGGCTTCCTGATTCATTGGGTTGTGTATTTTGGGGACATCTCTCCCTGACATATTGCACATGATGTCTACAGTGTCTATTTCCATGCCACATGTGGGGATTATCTGAGCAACATTAATACTGCGTCCATGCTCTATTTGGACAAATATCACTTGGTGAAGTGTGCAATGTTGATATGTTTCCAGTGTGACATTGGTATTTTAATGTCACCTTCTCCAGAATATTGTACTGTTGTCATCAATATTGCATGATTTTGTATCATCATTTCTTAATGTTGGGTCATCATGTATGTGATAAATAGTTGTGTGCATGACCTTGTGTAAGATCTGTAGAAATGCATTTTGCATTGGCCTACTATTGTATGCCAACAGGTAACTGAGGTCTGCTCCATGGGGCAAATCTTTGAGGGGGAGGGTGTCTCCTAATGGTTGAATGGTTATTGTGATTGCACAACTTCATGCAACTGTAGTTGTCTGAGATCCTGATTTTCCTGTGAACAACTGTTGACAGTTCAGATGGCATGCATGCATATGGTATGGCACACGTATGGGCCAGTTAGGTGGAGTTTGTTGCTGGGGCCTACTTGACCTCATGGTATTGTTTGCTAATCACAGCTGTTGTTCAAGTGTGATAATGGACATGTGATGACCCCTATTTGTCTTTGTATTTGCAGCATCAGCACCGGCAAGCAAAGCAGATAGTGCACAGGTGAGTGGGGAAGCATATGGCCACAGGACCTTGGGTCAAGACACCACCGACAGAGAGGGACCCAGTGGCCTGGAGGGCAAGGGGAGTGCCATGGGGGAGACCACGACATCATCATCATTATCATTGGATTCTTCCTGCACTGGACATTCCCTAGTGGTTGCAGACCCATCAGGACATCCCTATACATCCTTTTCTGCCACCCCACTTCTATCACCGCCCTTCCTGTTACTCCCCATCAAGTTGGCTGTGCCTTCTCACCCAGAGTGTGGACATCTCCTTTGTCGCAAGCACCTCTGCACCAGCACCTGTTACCCCTGTTGTGCTCCGTGAGGAGGCTATTGACCTCCCGAGAAGTATCTCTGTGGGTTTGTCAGCCATTGCGAATGCCATCCAGGGATTGGCAAGTCAGCTACAATAGACCAGTGCATTCCTGGAAGGCATTCATGGTGCAATGTCTGGCCTACAGAGATATTTTCAGGCTCTGGCCTCCACACTGACAGTAGCCAATCACTCCCCACCTTCTACCCCCCCTCCACCTCCCTCTTCCCAATCCAAATCTCCCCTTCCCCTACCTACCCAAAGAACACAGACAGATCTACATGCATCCACATCAACACACAAAAGGAGCACAACACCACAAAACACACTGGCACGCAAGCAAACAACAGCCACCCCCAGACACAACAACAGTCACAACTTCCCTAGGCACCCCCACCACACCCAGCATCACACACACAGCATCCAGCATACCCACAGGTACCACACCAGCAGTCAGTGACACACCCACCACACCCATCATACCCACAGATACCACCCCAGCAGACCCCCAGACATCCACCACAAGCACCACACCCACAGACACCAGAACTGCAAACACAGATACATCCACCACATCCAGCATACCAGCAGTCACTACCCCAACAGCCACATATACATCCACCACTAGATCCCCCAGCACCTCTACCTCCCAGACCCCCAAGACACACAAAAAAAACACACACTCACCCAACCAACAGACATTACACAAACACAAGCATAGCTCCCAGAAGCACGCACCCACGACATTCACACCAACACAGCAGACAACCACTCACTGATCCCCTACCGACGTTTTACCTTAACCTTTGCCCTGTTCCCTCCACCACGTCCAAACACAAGAGACCAGCACTCACCATCCAGCCCATCCCTTCTACCTCCAAGGCCTCCCCTGCCCCTCCTGCAAGCACCCATACCTCTCCCTCTTAAAAATCCTGCCCCTCCCAAAAAGCAGACCACCCCTCCCAAGCCCAAGTCCAACCCCCACTCATAAATCAGAACACCCCCCCCCCCCCCAGGGATGATCCCTGAGGTGCCTGCCTACCCCCTTGATGCCACTTCCTGTGGAGTTCCCTGGAAATTGAGAGTCACGTTTTGGCACAACACTGTGCTATTGCGGAAAATTTTAATGGACTGGCCAATGGCCTTGTACTTATCCTCTCCACTAGTTACTAAACCCAAAGAGTTGTTTGGTTTTGGGTACACATTTGTGCTGCAATTCCTTTTCTACCTTAAAGTTGTTCCTGAGTAACTTATGTTGTGTGCCTACGGTTGGGTGTGTTTCAGCCTGCTTGTTGATCCATTTGCAGCTGTTTGCAGTATCTGATTTCATGGCAGTGCTGGTGTCACCCAAGACAAAGGTATATGTTTACTGTATGGATATGTGGGTGTAAATGCAATGGTGGTGTCATAGCATTGTGTACTGTTTGTTATGGTAAGTATTTCATCTTGTGTTGTCCAATGTGAGCATGCATGGTGTTAGACTTGCCCCCCTGTTAAGGATTATGGGTATCATCTAATGTTTGTTAGCTAGAGGTTTGTTTGTGAAGACATGGACAGTGTTCAATTTTACTAGCTTTGTATGCATTTGAGTGTGCATGTGTGCATTTAGCTGTGTGTACCTTGCAGCTAGTTCCTGTAGATGTATGTCCCATGCAGTTGGAGTTTAATGTACTTTGTTGACTTGCACTTCCACATTGTGCAGATAGGCATATCATTTGGGTCTAGTACTGTTTGTCCCTGTGACACATGTAGGGCCATTTCCTGTACAAATGTTGTTTGAGGGGCCTGTGCAAAGTGATATGTGTCCCAGTGCAGCCTCCTTCCCTGGGTGCTCCTGATGCCCCATCCCTATTTTGCAGGTATTGTTAGCATAGTGTCTCTGTCTATTGTGCATGCCATTGTGCTGTGATGTGTGTGTCTATTGAAGGACTGCTTAATGGGAGTGGCGTCTGTGTTCCATGACACATCCATACATAAGTGTGTTGTATGTGACAACAGTCAATGGCCTGTGAGGAATGTGAGTGTATGAGTTGTATTTGTTAATGTGATGTTGGTGTGTTGTTGGTGTTGAATGAGACAATGTTGTGTAGCTTTCTCTATCCCTGTGCCTGCGATGAGTGGACGTGTGTTTTTGTGTAGTGTTGATGTGCAGTGTGAGTAACCTCCCCAAAGGGGGCATATTGTAACTGTGCATGTGTCCTTCTTTGTGTTTAATTCTGAATCGGGACACAATGAGATGTGTACTTGGTGCCCATAGCGTGGCCCCCATATGATGTGGATGACGGCCCAATGATCTGTTGTTAGGGTTAATAACACAGGTAGGTGTGTATACATATGGTCAGTTGCGCCCACGTCAGCATCGGTTTTGTACTCCATTGATGATCAACAACAGCGGAAGGACGTGTGTGATTGGCTCCATAGTGGCAGCGGATGTGTGAGGCTGCAGCAGGTGAGTGTCTCCCTTTATACTGTCCGTTTAAAGCTGCTGACACATGGTTGGACCTCCACGGTCACATTGGCGGTGTGCAACCTCATTATGTGTCCGGCAGAAACACTGTCTCCTCCGGCCTGTTTGTGGTGCCTCATGACCATGGAGGTTTGTGCTGCCTGGCCGTGCCGGTGGGACCACAGCGGTCTTTGCTCCCTAGGCCCGCATGACTTGTAATACGGCACTGCAACTACCAACCCAACAGTGGTCCGACCGCTGCCATGGCGGTTGACAGATGGCCAAATTCATAATCAGACCCATAGTCTTTGTTCTTTTAATAATATCAAAGGTGACCCCAAAGGGGTATTACATTTTATTACTCACCTCCAATGTTAAGCATAGTAAGGATGCAAGCTTCATGGTAAGTTTCTTTGGTTTTAAATATCTATTACCTGGTCTACCAGAAAACATGGTAGGTATCAAATTAAAATCCCACAAAGTTTGTTATTTCGGTCTGGGGGGTCTTTTTAACCTGATGCTCTTAAGAACACGACAAACCGAAACATTCTTCCGTACACTCCTACCATTAACCATACTGTGACCAGCAGATATAGCAGATCTGTAACAATTAATAGTCCTGTAACTCAGACCCCCTATAAAATTAATGTACCAGAAAGTTAACCACCTCAACTACAGGAGCCTCCACAGGATCCCAGTCCCTTTCTAAACACCAAGGTATCCAGATTTTCCATATTCCTTTATATCTGCATTGGGTCCCTGGAGCCCAGGATTCCTGAGGAGCTCTACAACTCTTCCTGAAGGGCCTGAAAAGTCAGAAGATAGCCTGACACCATCCATGCAAGAAGGTTCAAAGTCCCTGTCTGGACCAGAGGGTGTTCCCTTCCATATGCGTCTTTCAACAGACCCTCTGTGGAAGGTAGAAAAAATGGAATGTCGCAAGCAAGTTCTAAAGTCATTGGAAACCATTCTTGTGAGACCCAAAACAGAGTTATTGCAATAAGGGAGTATTTCTCCTGTCTCACTTTCTGAAGAACTCTCTCGATCACTGCAAAGGGTGGAAACGCATATGTGTTCACATCTTTAACCTTCGAAGGAATGCATTCACCGCCAGAGCACCCAGGCCTGCCATCCAACTGTAGCATTTCTTCAGTTGAAAAGTCAGTCTGCTCGCAGATAGATCTATCTCTAGTGGACCCCAAACTTGGAATCATTTCCTGAAAATTCCTTGTTGAGTTTCCAATCGCTGTAGTCCATTAAAAACCTTGAATTTCAATCCACAGAAACATTCGCCTTCCCAGGCAAATATTCTGCCTTCAAGCTGAACGTGTGTTCTAGACAGAAAAGCCAAAGCTTCCTCACTAAAATTGCCAGAACCATGGATTTGGTACCTCCTAATCAATTTATGTAAGCTGCAGCAGAGATATTGTCCATTTTCAATAAAACTGCTCTGCCCTGCAAGCAATGTTTGAAACTCATGGGAGCGTAAAGTCCTGCAGTCAATTCTAGATAGTTTATATGATGTAGTCTCTCTGTGTTTGACCATAATCCACCAGTCTCCTGTACACCCAAACGTGCACCCCAGCCAGTCATACTTGCTTCTGATTCTAGAACAAAATCCAGAGAACAATCAAATATTGCTTGACTGTTCCAGGCATCTAAATTGGCACGCCAACAAGTTAGTTCTGTCCATGCCGCTTGATCTAATGAAACCTTTTCCCCATACCATAAACCTGAACAGAGAGCTCTTGCTTTTATCCTCTGTAGAGCACAGTAGTGCAAGGGGCCTAGAAAAATTGCTTGAATGGCGGTATGAGCACTGGGCACATGGCGGTAGGCTCTACCGGTAACAGAGAATTCCTTCCCTGTCACCGGTAGGCAGATCCCCCACACCCCCCACAACTCACCTGACGCCCCCCAACCCTCCTTCATCCAAACTCACCCCCCACCCGATACACAAACTAACCCCCCTCCGATCCACTCACTCAACCCCCACCCCCTCCGATCCATTCATTCACCCCCCTACCCCCTCTGATACATTCACACACACACACACACCCCATACACACACACACCCGCAGACACGCACACACAACTAACCCCCCCTCCACAGCCACACACACACACATCACCCCCCCCTCCCCCCACCCCCACTACAGTCACAGCGCCCCTCACCCCACACCCCTCCTCCCCGCATACACGCACCACACGCACCACGCATACACCTATTCACTTACACTGGCATACACGCATTCATACACACCCTGGCATACTCACATTCATACACGCATACTTCCAGACATACTCATACACATTCTTACACACAATCACACTGACATGCAGACACGCAATCACTTCACCATTCTTACACGCATTCACTCACACGCATACAACCACACAAACAACACAGCATACACAGACGCATTCACACACACACTCACACATTTATGCACACACTCAGACACACACACAACACCCCCCAACCTCCCATTCCCCTCCCTTGTCGGACGCCCGACTTACCTTATCCGGCGAGGAGGTCGTCCGGCAGGGAACGGGAAGGGGCGCTGCTACCACCAGCAGTGCCCCGCCAGCCGAACAACGCCAGGCAATATTACTGGTCATAATACAGCTGGCGGAGTCCTTCTGGCGGGGAAGTGATGGTGTTAGCAGCATTGGCACTTCCGGATTTCCACCCTTATTGTGGCGGAAGTCAGGCAGTGCACATAATATGGTGGCCAGACGGTAGCCGCCGTGGCAGTATGTTGGCGACCATCACTGCGGCGGTAGGCGGTATTTACTGCCAATGTCATAATGAGCCCCATAGGCTGTTTCTCCAGGTCTTTGGTTTTCCTTTTCTTTTTTCCTCCTTTGTCTGTGGGATTAGACTCAGCTTCTGAAAAGGACCAACTCTCATAGTTAGAACCTTTGCTATGTCTTTTTTTGGTCAACACCTGGTTAATAGTTTTGGGTACGCATGTACGCATCTCATACTGTATTAACGTCTCAATTATTTCTTCATTAATATTGCCTTTGGGCATCACAAGGCAGTCCCTTGCTTGATCAGTCATTTTAAGTGATGCTAAATAAAGCTCATAGATTTTTTAAAACAAGATTCATTTCAGAAAAGGGATTTTGGAAAAGGTATTTGAAAGGTATCCGAATAGTTAGGAAGAGCAGAATACTAAATAATTAAAAAATAAAAAAATTAACAAATTATTGCATTTTGTAGACTGTAACAAACAGTGCACCAACAGGTGCCCAGAACAAAAATTAGAAAGCAGCGGGAGAACATTTGTACTGCAGGTGGCTTTATAATTGTTATACATACAGACAACATATAGACAACATATAGCCACATGACATTGTTGACACAAACCCAGATGGTGAGTTGGTCTAATCGGGCTTCATGTCTTGAGTTGCATCCTGTGTAGTTAAACCATAATATTCTATCCAGTCACCTCATATTTTGTTAAATTTGCGTGGGCAGCCTTTGCTCTTGTAGGTGGCCATCCCTTGCCTCCATACAAAGGACCATACCCATTTCCCCTGTGTCTCAGGGACACCCCAATGTTTCGCTAGGTCCCTTTATGCTAATATCAAGCCCAGATTGCAGAATATTAGTTTGTGATGGAGAAGATCTATGTCATTGAGGATGGCCAATAAAATATACTTTTGGTCCTCTTGCATCCTTGTTCCCAATATAGTGCCCATTTCCAAATTAATCCCAGTAGGTGTGTATTTCTGGACACATCCAGAGTGTATGGAAGAGGTCTCCCATCTGCTTCCTACATCTCAAACATTCTGGTGACGGGCTCTACCTATTTTGAATAGTTGCCCCCTGTCATTGTACACTCGGTGTAGGGATTTAAGTTCAATAAGCCTCAACCGTGATTTGATCGCTACTTTTCACTGGACTATTAGGGCCGCCTCCCAGTCTAGATCTAGTTCTCCCAGGTCGTTCTCGCATTCATTTCTTAGTTTTTGAAGGGTGTTGGGCATATTTTTATTGATGTTTTTGTATATAGTGGACACTGCTTTTACTTGTATCGCTTCCTGTAGTAATCTTCCCCCCAGGGGTGCATATTCTGGAAGATCTGAGGGTATACTCTCTACTTTCATGCATGGCTAAGCTGAAAATATCTATAGTGTTGCGTATTACTAAGTTGATATTCTGCTTATAGGGATTAGAAAGGCATCAGGGTGCCTTCCTTCAGTAAATCATGAGCTTCGAGATGCCTATGCGGTCCCACGCAGCAAAACCCCTCAGTTTCCCAATTTCTTTAAAACTACTCCCTACCCATAGTGGAGTTTTGCGAGTTAATCTCTTTGCCCAACATAAGCTTTTGGTTGCTTTATTCCTAGCCTCAAGGGTGACTTGTGTGGCAAGTAACAGGCGGACCCTACCACTGCCCCCATAGAGATAGTGGTGATAAGAGTGCGTTTGAAACTAGAAGCTTTCCAATGCATAGGGTGGGTGGTCACCCTCTATATGTCCCCAATCGTTTATGAAGAATAGTTGTGAGGCCCAATAATATGCCCGGACATCTGGAAGGGCTATACCTCCATTATATGGGTTGCATTGCAAGGTTCAGAGGGCTATTCAGGGGTCAGCATTTTTCCATAGTAATTTTCGTAGAACTTCATCAATCTTAATAAATACCTCATCAGGAAACCGATAATAGGTGTTCTGCGGAACATGGGAGGGTAATCATTTTAAACATTGTGGCTCTGCCCATGAGTGTAAGAGGGAGTGCTTTCCACCATTCTGCATTTGCCAGGAAACCCTTGAGCATTCTGCGCACATTGTGCCTCCTACTTCTCTCTTGATGCCATGTGGCATAGATCCCACTGACTTTTCCCAATTAATGTATATCTGGAGTGCTCCCCGTATCGATCAAAGACTTGAAATACTATGCGTAATGAGTCCTGAGGGTGAGTGAGATAGAGGATGATGTTATCAGCATTTAACAAAATTCTTTCTTGAGTATTTGGTGACTCTGTGTGGCCAAACCCCCAAATCTGTGGTAGACTGTATATTACACAGGCCAGGGGCTCCAGTACCACGGCAAACAGGAGAAGTGATGGGGGCAACCTTGTCAGGCTCCCCTCTCTAGGGGGAATTCCATGGAAAGTATTCCGTTGACCTTTACCGCAGCTGTAGGGCCCGTGTAGAGAAGGCTTACCCATTTCAAAAATTGGGGTTCAAATCCCATTTCCCCTAAAGCTTGCATCATGAAAGGCCAGTGTACGCCATCAAAGGCCTTTTGGCATCAATTGAAAGGAATAGGTGCCTCTGGTTGACCTTGATTGGTCCTTGTGGACTAAGGGGGTGATGATATTCATTAGTCTATTAGCCAACACAGTGGCCAGTATTTTTGTTTGGATATTAAATAAGGAAATTGGTTAGTAAGATCGACCCTGAGTGGGTGGTTTACCCTCCTTATTAATAACCACTATGGTGGCTCTGCGGAGGTCGGGCGGGAGGATGTTATCCTCACAGGCACGCTGGTACAGGCATAAAAAATGAGGGACTACAATGTCCGCCTGTTTTTTAATGAACTTAGCCGGGAGCCTATTCAGGTCTGTAGTCTTGCCTGAGTTTAAGTGGGTTACTGCTGTCTGGACTTCTGCCAGGGAAATCTCTGATTCTAAGGTTTCTCTATCGTCAGCAGGAAGGGTTGGCAGTGCTATGCCTGTCAAGCAGCCCTCAATTTGAAGTTGATCTAGGTGGCGTGCCTTATAAAGGGCCTCATAATAAGTTGTGAATGCTCTTGCTATATCTTCATCCATTTCTATAAGATACCCCGTGCTCCTTCGATAGAATGTGCTCCTGGATTCTCTCTTTCACAGCAATCCAACCAGACAAACAGTTTGCCTGTCATATCTCATGTCTCCTAGAGGTGATGTTGGACCGCCAATATCTGTTTGTGCACGTCGTCAGTCACCAGCACTTTCTATTCTTCTCGGAGGGTTTCAAGTATTCGGTTTGCTCTAGGGTTCAATGCTTTTGCATGGACATCTTCTGCCACTAGGATGCAGTACTATGGCTCGTCGAGGTCACTCACTGTCTTTTTCCTTTTATATGCAATAATGTTTTGGACTCTATCTCTTATCACTGCTTTATATGATTCCCATAGGACCACCGCCAAATTCACTGAGTCCCGGTTCTCTGCAAAATAAAGCTCAGAGTCTACTCGAATCTCCTTCAAAGTTGCCTCATCTTGCGGCTCCCAGGCATTCATACGCCAATCCCTGCCTTTCCTACGGGGTTTCTTTCTCACCGTGATCAATAGTGGGGAGTGGTCTGAGAGGCCCCTAGCCAGACAGTCTACCCGGAATATCGCTCCCTCCTCACCTGCTGGGGTGAATGTATGGTCTAATCTAGATGAGGTTTTGTGGGTCCTGGAATAATAGGCGTAGGTTCTCTCTCCTGGGTGTTGACGGCGCCATAGGTCCACAACACACAGGGATTCCACGAATCGGGCTAGTGGTGTGATCTTATTTGTTACTGGTGAAGCCCTGAACCTATCCATCCCCAGGGACATTACATCAATAAAATCTTCCCCAAGGATATGAAGGGAGGAAGTGGCCTCCAGTAGGATTCCAGCCACCTTGTGGAGAGTGGGCTATTAGAGGCTCGGGTGCATATAGGCTAACAATGGTGGCACTCTGTCTACCCCAGAGGCCCTGGACTTCCACATAAGACCCCTCTTAGTCGACCCATTTTCTCTGTACGTGAAACGGAGGTGTCTTGCTAATCAAGATCGCAACTCCCCAAGATCCCGATGTGTACCCTGCACGCGCCAAAGAGTATATGACCCTCGGACAAGAAATTGACAGTTAGTCCCTTGAAGATGTGTTTCTTGAAGGAGGACTATATCAGGTTTTATGTGTCGGATGTAGTTTGCTACTAGTCCCCTCTTGATTTTGCTACCCAGTCCATTTACGTTCCGCGTAAGAATGGAACGGTAGCTGTGGGTCGATTCACTATCACACAGCATGTCTACCATTTTGTGAATTGATGTACAACATTATCACATAGAATGTTTCCAGCAAAATTAAGTGTGTTCTCTGCTGTTTTAACCATTTATAACTAAGGACTAATGTCATAAACGAAACTCTTCCCTCCCTGCCTCACGCCCTCCCACACGCATTCACTCTCATAACTTACGAAATAGCTACGTTGCAGGACGAGGCCTGAGAGATCTGTAGCCCACCCCAACCTAACTTTTGAATTTATATGCCCAAAACATCTAACCTACGACAATCACTCACACTTTCACATTCGCTCTAAAGTCCAAACTAATATTGGGGAGCATTAGTCAATATTGGGTCAACCACTCCAGTTACCAGCCTCTTTCCATCCAAACGTGCCACACACTTACTCACACTGAAGGCCCTTTATCCCAGTCTTTCAGTCAAGAAACTCTGCACTACTAATGTACAGAGATAAATCGTATCAGGGCTGTCTCTTACATTCACACAATGCAAGCAGCACTCTGTCATCCACACCAATCCTACATCTCCAGGTTCCCCCGGGACCATGCAATGGTGGGGTTGTCCTCCAGGTATTACAGGTAAACCTTTAAGTGTAGGATTCCGGAGAGGTTGGCCTACTTTCTTCGCCGGGTATTTATCACCCCCCCCCTCTGTTTATTCATGTATCTTCTAGTTCATCACTGTGCCCCTGGAGTTGTGGCCTTTCCTCTATCCACTCCCATGCTTCCATTGTGGTGATGAAGAAGTATGACTTGTCTTTAAATATGACTTTTAATTTGGCAGGGAAGAGTGTAACATATATTTCAGTTGCATAGTGCAAAGCTTGGCCTTTACAGCATCGAATGATCTAAGCTGCTTCTGCACGTCACGTGACTAGTCTGGAAAGAACATAATCTTGGAGTATTCATATGTAATTTTTCCCATTCATCTGGCTTCTCTCAGTAGCATGTCCCTTTCGTGGAAATTGAGAAATTGTGCTATTATTGCTCTTGGTGGGGTGCCAGGCACAGGCTGGGCTGCCAATGCCCTGTGAGCTCTTTCTTTAATAAAGCAAGTCGAGAATGCACCCTCTGAGAAGGTGATCCTTAGCCAGTACCTTATGAATTCAAGGATATTTGTCACCGTGTCCTTTCCTCGGGATCTGCACGTTGCTGAACAAAAGGCCCACCTCCCGGCGTCACCAACTCAGAAAGCTATTACAGCACAGAGTTATGATGAAGCCAGTCGGGGGAAGGGAATTAGGTAGGGAACAGCAGGGAGAGAGATCTGAAAAGAAAAGGTTAGAACAAATATGCATTTACTCATTCATAGAAATATAACTCATCAATAGACTCGACTCAAATGCGTCTCCGATATCTGATGGAGACCCCTTTTGAAATGAGGGCAAAGCCCCTTCTTTAAATCATGGAACAAGAATAAATTACGACCTCAGAACCAAGAGATGGCAAGAGCTTTAGACTATGATCATAATGGAACAAGAATAAACTACGACCTCAGAATCAAGAGATGGCAAGAGCTTTGGACTATGATTATACTCAGAATATCAATCCTGTAACATCTATGCATTTATAACATAAACCTTTGATCATGACCTAGAAAATCTCAAAGAATTAAGTATGCTTTTCACATATTATGCTTTCCAAAAAACAATGAAAACTATGATTTGCCTATCTCCAGAAATACTTTAACATTCACAACTATAAAGGCCAAAACTTTTTACTCATTGAACTTGAAGCGCTTTACTTATGTGACCTGAATCACTTTGATTGTTGTACTAAAAACCTTTTATTCCTGTGGATTGAAGCGCTTTGATTGCCGTGCCAAGAGCGCTTTTCATCTGTGAACTGAAGCGATTGAATTGCCGTGCCAAGAGCGCTTTACATTTGTGGACTGAAGCGCCTGAATTGTCGTGCCAAGAGTGCTTTACCTCTGTGGACTGGAGCGCCTGAATTGTCGTGCCAAGAGCGCTTTACACCTGTGGACTGAAGCGCCTTAACTGCTGTGCCAAGAGTGCTTTACATCTGTGGACTGAAGCGCCTGAATTGTCGTGCCAAGAGTGCCTTACATCTGTGGACTGGAGCGCCTGAATTGTCGTGCCAAGATCGCTTTACATCTGTAGAATGGAGCGCCTGAATTGTTGTGCCAAGAGCGCTTTACACCTGTGGACTGAAGTGCCTGAATTGTCGTGCCAAGAACGCTTTACACCTGTGGACTGAAGCGCCTGAACTGCTGTGCCAAGAGCGCTTTACATATGTGGACTGAAGCGCCTGAATTATCGTGCCCAGAGCGCATTACATATGTGGACTGAAGCGCCTGAATTATTGTGCCAAGAGCGCTTTACATATGTGGACTGAAGTGCCTGAATTATCGTGCCAAGAGCGCTTTACACCTGTAGACTGAAGCGCTTGAATTGCCGTGCCTAGAGCGCTTTACATCTGTAAGTAATGACTTCCTCCAAAATTTAAGTCATCAAGGCCTTACCGCTACGAGTACGACCTACTCGTTTTTTTTAAATTCACCATGGAAACAAAGATACTTCGATCGGATGCCACTCTGCCATGCAGGAACTCTGCTATCCTTCAGAGAATCCCCCACGAGGTCTGACTGCATCGGAGTCTTCAAAATGGTGAGCAACGTGCTTGGGTGTGGCTGGGCTTTATAGGCCTGCCACACTCCAAGATGGCTGCTGCCTCTAAAAACATGGGAATTGTAGTCCTTTCATGGAATAGCACTGATAAGTGCATCTTGTCCACCAATGTCCTGAACCTGCAGCTCTATGAGCTTTGCTACAGGGAAGACGACGCTGATGGCCACCTTTGGAGCAAGAGGGGATGACAAGAGGTGCGCAGAAAGCGCTGCAGAGCCGCGCAGCAGAGTTTCGGGCGGGACCTGGACCACGCATGGTCTTATTCCTGACATTACACCCCTCTCCCAAGCGCGGTCCAGGGCCCGGTTTACCAGGATGAAGGAGGTGAAATCGTCGCTTTTCATCTGTGAACTGAAGCGCTTGAATTGCCGTGCCAAGAACGTTTTACACCTATGGACTGAAGCGCTTGAATTGCCGTGCCAAGAGCGCTTTACATTTGTGGACTGAAGCGCCTGAATTGTCCTGCCAAGAGTGCTTTACATCTGTGGACTGGAGCGCCTGAATTGTCGTGCCAAGAGTGCTTTACACCTGTGGACTGAAGCGCCTAAACTGCCGTGCCAAGAGTGCTTTACATCTGTGGACTGAAGCGCCTGAATTGTCGTGCCAAGAGCGCTTTACATCTGTGGACTGGAGCGCCTGAATTGTCGTGCCAAGAGCGCTTTACATCTGTGGACTGGAGCGCCTGAATTGTTGTGCCAAGAGCGCTTTACACCTGTGGACTGAAGCGCCTGAATTGTCGTGCCAAGAACGCTTTACACCTGTGGACTGAAGCGCCTGAACTGCTGTGCCAAGAGCGCTTTACATATGTGGACTGAAGCGCCTGAATTATCGTGCCAAGAGCGCGTTACATATGTGGACTGAAGCGCCTGAATTATTGTGCCAAGAGCGCTTTACATATGTGGACTGAAGTGCCTGAATTATCGTGCCAAGAGCGCTTTACACCTGTAGACTGAAGAGTTTGAATTGCCGTGCCTAGAGCGCTTTACATCTGTAAGTAATGACTTCCTCCAAAATTGAAGTCATCAAGGCCTTACCGCTACGAGTACGACCTACTCGTTTTTTTTAAATTCACCATGGAAACAAAGATACTTCGATCGGATGCCACTCTGCCATGCAGGAACTCTGCTTTCCTTCAGAGAATCCCCCACGAGGTCTGACTGCATCGGAGTCTTCAAAATGGTGAGCAACGTGCTTGGGTGTGGCTGGGCTTTATAGGCCTGCCACACTCCAAGATGGCTGCTGCCTCTAAAAACATGGGAATTGTAGTCCTTTCATGGAATAGCACTGATAAGTGCAACTTGTCCACCAATGTCCTGAACCTGCAGCTCTATGAGCTTTGCTACAGGGAAGACGACGCTGATGGCCACCTTTGGAGCAAGAGGGGATGACAAGAGGTGCGCAGAAAGCGCTGCAGAGCCGCGCAGCGGAGTTTCGGGCGGGACCTGGATCACGCATCGTCTTATTCCTGACATTACACCCTTCTCTCAAGCGCGGTCCAGAGCCCGGTTTACCAGGATGAAGGAGGTGAAATCGTCGCACCAAACGTGGTGCATGAACATGTCTTGCAGGTTCCCAAGAGTCATTTTCCGGTCCGTATCCTTTCCAGGACACCAAGTACCAAAGGGAAGACCCCTGTATTTAGAGTCTAAAATAGATCACACCTCATACTCCCAATGACCTTGGACTAATAGAGGAGCAGGTTATGTGACGCTTGAGGAAGAAGCAGGTTTAAGAAGCGAAGTGTGAAACACCGGATGAATTTTCAAAGACGCTGGTAATTTTAGCTAATATATTACTGGTTTTACTTGTCTTAGTACTTCATAGGGCCCTATGAACTTTGGATGAAACATATTTTTATTTTTTAATACAAAGTTTTTCGTGGAAAACCATACTCTATCTTTGTTTGTATATTGAGGACCAGGCTGGTGTTTATTGTCATATTGCATTTTATATTTTTTCTTTGCTTGATGAAGATTTGTTTGCAATTGTGAGTGTACCTTTTTCATGTGTGTTAGCATGTCCATGTCTGCTGGAGTGGTTTGAGTCTATAGGCAGGTAACGTAACTGGTAAAATGTGCGGATGACGCCCATATAAACCATAGAAAGGAGTTTAGTTTATTGAAGAGTGGTGAGAGTTATTATAAGCCAGTTCTGCAAGCCACAAAAGATCCAGCCAGGTTTTAGGAGACTTTGTTGCATAACATCGCAAATATTGTTTCAGAGTTTGGTTTAGTCTCTCTGTTTGACCATCTGTTTGTGGATGATAACTAGTAGACAAAGTTGAATCAATTCGTAAAGCTTTGCACCATTGTTGCCAAAAACATGCAGAAAATTGTGTCCCTCTATCAGAGAGGATAACTCTTGGGAGTCCATGAAGACAAACTATATTTTCTAAGATGATAGTCGCTAAGGTGTCAGAAGTTGGGAGTCCTCTACAGGCAATGAAGTGAGCATACTTGGTAAGACTGTCTACTACCACTAAAATGGTTGTAAATTGTTTTATTTGAGGAAGACCAGTAATGAAATCCATAGAGAAATGTTCCCATGGATGATTGGGAATGGGTAGGGGTATCAGGAGACCTTTGGGCTTGCTATGTTAGCTTTTGCATCTTGCACATACTTCACATGATTGTAGCATTTGCTTAAGGTCATGAACGAATGTAGGCCACCGAAAATACCTTTTCATGAGTTCTATTGTTTTTTGAGGACCTGGGTGACCTGCCAGAGGATGACTGTGTAACCAATGAAAAGCTGTCTCTCTTAACTCCTCAGTAGGCAGGAATACTCGAGATTCATGTAGAAGTAAGCCTTGTTGAATAGACCTCTTGGTGTCTTGTTGTAGCCACTCTTGCCACTTAGTAATGTGAAAATGATTACGAATGAGATCAAATAATTTCTCGGCAGTTACTAAGCACAACACTTTTGAAGGCGTTATAATAGGCATGGGTTTTTGTTCAGTAAGTGTGATTGAAGAATCTTGTCTAGATAATGCATCGGCCTTACGATTATCTACTCCTGGTCTAAAAGTCACTATGAAAGCAAATTCTGCAAAGAATAGCATCCATCTTAGTTGTCTAGGAGTTAGTAGTCTGTCAGAACTCATAAATTGTAAATTTCTATGATCAGAATATACAGTTATGGTGTGTTTCGCTCCCAATAGATAATGTCTCCATTCTTTAAAAGCATTACGAATTGCTAGTAATTCTTTTTCTGCTATGGTGTAATTCTGTTCTGCTTCATTCAATTTCCTTGATGCATATGCTATCAGGTGTAATTGTCCAGTTTCTCGATGACGTTGAGACAGGATGGCCCCAACAGCAACATCAGATGCATCTGCTTCCACGATGAATGGTTCCTCCACATTAGGGTGAGCTAGAATGGGAGCAGTAGTAAAGGCCTTTCTTAAATCTTGAAATGCTTCCTCTGTCTCTTGGGACCAGTTGAATACGGCCTTTTTCCTTAGCAATTTGGTGACTGGTGCCACCTTTTGGGAGAAGTGATGGATGAAGCATCGATAGAAATTCGCAAAACCCAAAAAACATTGAATATCACGTACTGATTTTGGTGTGGGCCATTCGGATACAGCTTGAATTTTAATTTCAGTCATTTGCATGCCGTCAGGTGTTAAAATGACTCCTAGAAATTCAACTTCTTTGGTATGGAATTCACATTTACTTAGCTTACGAAACAAATTATGTTTTTGTAGAGTTTTTAATACCTTTTTAACATGTTCTTCGTGTATATCTTCAGAATTTGAATAAATTAATATATCATCAATATAAACGATGACAAAGATGTCTAGATATTCTCTCAGAACATCGTTTAGGAAATATTGAAAGGCTGCTGGGGCATTACATAGACCGAACGACATCACTAGATACTCAAAGAGGCCATAACAAGTCTTAAAAGCCATCTTCCACTCATCTCCCTCTCAAATTCGAACTAGGTGATAAGCACCTCGTAAGTCAAGTTTGGTATAGATAACGGCAGATTTTACCTGGTCTAACAAGGTAGTGGATATTTATTTTTAACTGTGATCTTATTTATCGCTCTAAAGTCAATACAAGGCCTCAGGTACGAAAAACAGTGGAGAAGCCGATGGAGATCGTGATGGCCGAATTAGCTTGTTGGCTAAACATTGATCAAGGTATTCTCTTGGGACTTGATTTTCTTTCTCTGATATTGCATAGATTCTACAATTTGGTATACTGGCGCCAGGTACAAGGTCGATCTGACAATAGTACGGCCTGTGAGGTGGTAATGAGCTTGCTTTCTTTTCACTGAAAACATCAGAATATTCTGAATACTGGGATGGCAGATCAATTTTCTTCTCAACTGCAGTAGCAATAGAGTGTTGAAGATTTCCTTCTTTGTTTCATCTTGATTGAAAACATTTCTTTGTACAAGAAGAAAAATGCAAAACCTGGTTGCGCCAGTCTTTGCATGGATTATGTAACATTAACCATGGCATTCCTAAGATAAAACCATATTGAGGTGCTTGGATTATATCAAAGCAAATTATCTCATAGTGGTGCTGATTCTCATCATCTTTGCAAATCATTTGTATTCGTGAGGTTTGTTTAGTAACGGGACCTCCTGCCAACTCACTTCCATCAACTGCATACACAACTTCTGGGACCTTTTTCTTGACACTGGGTATATGCAAGTCTAGTGCAGTTTGTTGGTCCACAAAAATTCCTGTTGCCCCTGAATCAATTAGAACTTGTACATTATGTCTTTTTCCCTGCACAGTCATTTGTATTAAAATTCGAAAATGTTTGACATAATGATTTGTACAAGAGCACACTGAAGGGATTGTCAATTTGCACAAGAGGTCCCCTTCATTTTTTCTTGGGCACTTTAGTTTTCCTGTGAATTTTCCAAAGCAACCGCTATCTTTTTCTTAGTCACAAATGTTGGATCAATTTTACCTCTGGGTTTCTTTTGACATTCTTTTACAAAATTACCCTTTTTTCCACAATACAGACACTGACCATTTTTTCGTCGCATGTCTTTCTCCTCTTGGTCAGTGGTGGGCGGACAGTTCCGATATCCATCTGTTCTATCATGGGATCTGAAGATAATTGAAGGTGTCTGGAACTTTCCATTCGCCAATTAGTTTTTTCCCATTTTTTCCTTGCTCCTTTTCTTTCAGAAAGCCTGTGATCTATCCGTAGGGTTAGATTGATTAAATCAGTGCAACTTTCTGGTTGTGGTTCAACTTGGGCCAATACATCTTTTAGTTCGTCTTTTAGCCCTTGATAAAATACTGCTGACCTTTTTTCCACAGGCCACGCGGTTTCCACTACTAACCGGTTGAAGTTTGACAAAAACGTTATCAGGTCTTTGTTTTCTTGACGTAATTCTAGTATCTCTTTGTCTGCAGACATAGTTATTGCGTGCCTGTCAAAAACCTTTACAAATTCCTCTACAAAACAATGCCAGTTATATAAAAGAGGACTGTCTAATCGGACTAATGGCACTGCCCAATAGCTGCATCACCATTCAGATATGATATAAGGAATGCAATTCTAGATTGTGCGTCCGGAAAGGCACTAGGCCGACACAGAAAATGTAGTTCCACCTGTGTGAGAAAAATTTGAACCTTATTGGGGTCCCCAGAAAATCTCTCTGGTGCACCTAAAGGAATCTGTGTCGGCATGTTCACAGCTATGTTAGTAGGTGCTGAAGGCATAGGACGAGACTCAGATTCAGAACCATCCACCTTACTCTGTAACTGAGTTACTTTATTAACTAAATCAGCTGCAGCATTTTTTGAGTCTGTCAAATCCCTTTGCATCTCAGTGACTACTTGCATGAGGGTATCTAGGGTGGCCGTTTTGCGTAGCTCACGTACAGACCAAGAGGAAGGTATAAAACTCGTGGGCTCACTATTCTGTCACCGTGTCCTTTCCTCGGGATCTGCACGTTGCTGAACAAAAGGCCCACCTCCCGGCGTCACCAACTCAGAAAGCTATTACAGCACAGAGTTATGATGAAGCCAGTCAGGGGAAGGGAATTAGGTAGGGAACAGCAGGGAGAGAGATCTGAAAAGAAAAAGTTAGAACAACTCATTCATAGAAATATAACTCATCTATAGACTCTTGACTCAAATGCGTCTCCGATATCTGATGGAGACCCCTTTTGAAGTGAGGGCAAAGCCCCTTCTTTGAATCATGGAACAAGAATAAACTACGACCTCAGAACCAAGAGATGGCAAGAGCTTTAGACTATGATCATCATGGAACAAGAATAAACTACGACCTCAGAATCAAGAGATGGCAAGAGCTTTGGACTATGATTATACTCAGAATATCAATCCTGTAACATCTATGCATTTATAACATAAACCTTTGATCATGACCTAGAAAATCTCAAAGAATTAAATATGCTTTTTACATATTATGCTTTCCAAAAAACAATGAAAACTATGATTTGCTTATCTCCAGAAATACTTTCACATTCACAACTATAAAGGCCAAAAAGTTTTTACTCATTGAACTTGAAGCGCTTTACTTATGTGACCTGAATCACTTTGATTGTTGTACTAAAAACCTTTTACTCCTGTGGATTGAAGCGCTTTGATTGCTGTGCCAAGAGCGCTTTTCATCTGTGAACTGAAGCACTTGAATTGCCGTGCCAAGAGCGTTTTACACCTATGGACTGAAGCGCTTGAATTGCCGTGCCAAGAGCGCTTTACATCTGTGGACTGAAGCGCCTGAATTGTCGTGCCAAGAGCGCTTTACACCTGTGGACTGAAGCGCCTGAACTGCACTGCCAAGAGCGCTTTACATCTGTGGACTGAAGCGCCAGAATCGTCGTGCAAGAGTGCTTTACATCTGTGGACTGGAGCGCCTGAATTGTCGTGCCAAGAGTGCTTTACATCTGTGGACTGGAGCGCCTGAATTGTCGTGCCAAGGGCGCTTTACACCTGTGGACTGAAGCGCCTGAATTGTCGTGCCAAGAGAGCTTTACACCTGTGGACTGAAGCGCCTGAACTGCCGTGCCAAGAGCGCTTTACATATGTGGAATGAAGAGCCTGAATTATTGTGCCAAGAGCGCGTTACATATGTGGACTGAAGCGCCTGAATTATCGTGCTAAGAGCGCTTTACATATGTGGACTGAAGCGCCTGAATTATCCTGCCAAGAGCGCTTTACACCTGTGGACTGAAGCGCTTGAATTGCCGTGCCTAGAGCGCTTTACATCTGTAAGCAATGACTTCCTCCAAAATTGAAGTCATCAAGGCCTTACCGCTACGAGTACGAACTACTCGTTTTTTTTTAATTCACCATTGAAACAAGGATACTTCGATCGGATGCCACTCTGCCATGCAGGAACTCTGCTCTCCTTCAGAGAATCCCCCACGAGGTCTGACTGCATCAGAGTCTTCAAAATGGTGAGCAACGTGCTTGGGTGTGGCTGGGCTTTATAGGCCTGCCACACCCCAAGATGGCTGCTGCCTCTAAAAACATGGGAATTGTAGTCCTTTCATGGAATAGCACTGATAAGTGCATCTTGTCCACCAATGTCCTGAACCTGCAGCTCTATGAGCTTTGCCACAGGGCAGACGACGCTGATGGCCACCTCTCTGGTAGCTGGCATTCTTTGAAAGAGGAGGTCGCACTTTATCTCGGCTTTCTCGCTCTGTTCTCATCCTCCCTGGGGCAAGCCCACCCCCTCTCGATCAGGTGTCTCACACACAGGGCGTTTTCTCCTCTGTGGCGGCAGGCCGGGCCCCTGCGGGAGTCACCGCTCCCTCTAGAAGAGCAGGGCCAGCTCTGTCCTGCTCATGTGCTGGGAGGGGTGTATTCTCTTGTTTCTCACTCCAGGATCTGTTTTCACTCCTTTCCCCATCACTCACCACCACCCTCTCAGTTCACTTTGTCCACGAGTGGAAGAGGGGGTGAGCACAGTTCCTTGGGCCCCAGGCTGCCGCCTCGCCATCAATGCATTCACTCACCTCCGTTCTCCAGAGACGTCAGACGCCACCCTCGTTTGGCGGCCGTCCTGGCCTGTTGCTCCAGCTCCGCAGTAGAGTGTCACCTCTGATCCAAGCTATGTAAGGCTACCCAGCGTCACAATGGGCAAGATCGATGCGTTGGTCCATCGGAACCTAGGCAGGAATGCTCCGCTACAGGTGTTATGGTCGGGCGGGTGTCATCCTGCACGCCCAGTGCAGCCCATCCCTACTGTAGACTGTTTCACCAGATCTGCAGGTGCCTGGCCTGGCACAGCTTCAGAATCATGCCTTGAGTGCAGAAGGGTCAAGTTTAGGGCATTTGGGGGCGGTCAATTATCGGCAGGGGTTCCGGATCAATGCAGGTTTATAGTAGTCCCGACCGGAGCTTCACTTGGGCACATCTAGTCTGCCATCCTGCTGGCAATGCCCCCAAAATAATTCACTTTGTTCAAATGTGGGCGAGATAGAGGAGAAAATATGAAATGCATAATGATTCTGAAGAGAAATACCAGTAGCAGCTGATTTGGGATATACTGTATCCGTCAACTGTACGTTTGGACAGTATCTCCACTGCACGCTCATGCAGATAATAGAAAGATAATGGGTTTGTAGGAAGTATCCTCTTTTTGGCATGATACCCCCAATTTCTGCCGGATGTCAGTGTGTTTGACTGTGTCACTGGGATCCTGCTAACCAGGACCCTGGTGCTTATGCTCTCTCTCCTCTCAAATTTGTCACTACAAACTGGTAACCCGGTATTTCATCCCAAATTGGTATACTGGTGCCCCCTTATAAGTCCCTAGTATATGGTACTTAGGCACCCAAGCAATTAGGGTTCCTTGGGATCCCTATGGGCTGCAGCATTACTTTGTCTACCCATAGGGAGCCCATGCAAAGGCTTCTACAGGACTGCCATTGCAGCCTGTGTGAAATGGTGCATGCACCATTTCACAGCCATTTGCACTGCACCATGTCACTCATAAATCACTTATATGTCAGGCCTTCCAACCCTGAAGGCTGGGTGCAGAGTACCTGTGTGTGAGGGCACCCCTGCACTAGCAGAGGTGCCCCACGTCGTTGAGGACCATTTTCCCGGACTTCGTGAGTGCGGGGACGCCATTTTACGTGTGCACTGGACATAGGTCAATACCTATGTCCAGCTTCACAATGGTAATTACAAATATGACCATGTAAGGTGTCTAACATCTGGGAATTGTACCCCAATACTGATTCTAGTATTGGTTTTACAATTCCATGCACTCTGGGGGCTCCACATTGGACCCCAAGTACTGCCATACCAGCCTTCTGAGGTTTTCCAGGCAGCCCCAGCTGCTGCCACCTCACAGACAGGTTTCTGCCCTCTTGTTGCTTGAGCAGCTCAAGCCCAGGAAGGCAAAACAAAGCATTTCCTTTGGGAGAGGGGTGTTACACCCTCTCCCTTTGGAAATAGGTGTTACAGGCATGGGAGGGGTAGCCTCCCAGAGCCTCTGGAAATACTTTGAAGGGCACAGATGGTGACCTCCTTGCATAATCAAGTCTACACCGTTCAGGGACCCCTAGTCCCTGCTCTGGCATGAAACTGGACAAAGAAAAGGAGAGTGACTACTCCCCTGTCCATCACCATCCCAGGGGTGGTGCCCAGAGCTCCTCCAGAGTGTCCCTGGGTTGTGCCATCTTGGATTCCAAGGTGGAGGGGCACTCTAGGAGCATCTGAGTGGCCAGTTCCAGCAGGTGACATCAGAGCCCTCCCCTGATAGGTGCTTACCTGTGTAGCTGACCAATCCCCCTTTCAGGGCTATTTAGGGACTCTCTCCTGGGTGTTTCCTCAGATTCGGATTGCAAGACTCCAGCAGGAATCCTCTGCATCCTTTACTTCACCTTCTACTGACGAAACTGCATCTGGACCCTTCAGGAACTCTACAAACTGCAACAAAGAAGCAAAGACAACTTCTGCAACATTGTATCTTCAGCTCCTGCCAGCAACTGCAACTGTTTCCAGGTCGTGCATCCTCTGAGGACTGCTTGCCTTCAGCATGCACCAGAAGAATGAAGGAATCTCCCTTTAAGTGAAGGAGTCACTTCCCTGCTTCAACAGGCACCCCACTGCAGCAACGACCGGTGGTGTGGGTCTACTCTCCTGATGAAGTGCATGGATCCAGCAACACGGGTGGTGAACTGAAGTTGTCGCGACAGTCCTAAGGTCCAGCTGTCCAACTTTGGTGGAGGTAAGAGCTTGCCTCCCCACGCAAGATAGTACCCCCATGCACTGCATGATTTGCAGTTGCCAAGCTTGTGTGCAACCTTCCACAAAGTTCTTCATGGACAGCACAGCTCTGGCCCCCAGCACTCCTTCCTGCGATGCACAGCTTCCTGATTGTGCTGTGGGGCTCCTGTGTGTGCTGCACAGTCTTCTGAGGGCTCTCTGAGTTGCTAAGAGCCCCCTCTGTCTCCCTCTCCTGGGTAGAGGCTACGAGGTCCCTCCTGGTCCCGGGCAGCACCATTTTACGCTAACCGTGAGCTTTGCGTGTGCCAAGGCTTATTGGCAGAATCCAATGACGCAAACCAGACCCCAATCATCCATCCGGCATGGGACATCAGCTGCACTAACCAGGAATCCGCATCCATCTTCTTGGGTGCAGTGCTTATTGTTCTTCTTCACCGGTGGTTCTTTTGCACTGTAATCCGGGTTAGCAGAGGCTCCTGTTCTCCCTTGACTCTTCAGTGCTTCTTGGACTTGGTCCCCTTCTTCCACAGGTCTTCAGGTCCAAGAATCCATTGTTGGTGTCTTGCAGTCTCTTTTGGTTCTTGCATAATCTTCTATCACGATTGCTTGTGTGTTCTAGGAAACTTACTGTGATGTACTCCTGTTTTCCTGGGCTCTGGGCTCTGGAGTGGGTTCTATTACTTACCTTTCGTGTTTTCGTACACTCCCAGTGCCCCTCTACACAATACACTTGCCTAGGTGGTATTTGCACTGTTTTCTAACTGTTTTTACAGCTATTTCTGCATTCTAGTGAATAGGCTGTGTATATTACTTACCTCCTAAGGGAGTATAGTCTCAAAGGTATTTTTGGCATTGTGTCACCACTGAGTATTTTCTTTCATGTGTGTAAGTACTGTGTGACTACAGTGGTATTGCAAGAGCTTTGCATGTCTCCTAGATATTATTATTATTATTATTATTATTATTATTATTATTATTATTAGGATTTATAGAGCGCATGTGTAGGAAGTTGGCTCTGTATATACTATCTCAAAGTAAGAGGTAGCATGCACAGAGTCCAAGGGTTCCCTTAGAGGTAAGATAGTGGCAAAAAGAGATAATTCTAATGCTCTATTTTGTGGTAGTGTGGTCGAGCAGTAGGCTTATCAGAGGGCAGTGTTAAGCATTTGTTGTACACACACAGGCAATAAATGAGGAAAACACACTCAACGACTTAACTCCAGGCCAATAGGTTTTATAAAGAAAAATATATTTTCTTAATTTATTTTAGAACCACAAGATATGAGGTAAGTACATAAAATGCAAGGTACCTCACACAGGTAAGTATAGAACTTAGATTTAAAACAGTAGCTAGTATACACAGTTTTGGTTGAAATGGTAATAAGCTATTTTAAAAGTGGACACAGTGCAAAAATCAACAGTTCCTGGGGGAGGTAAGTTTGGTTAGTTTTTGCAGGTAAGTAAAGCACATACACAGTCAGTCTTCTGGGCATAGGCAGCCCACCGTTGGAGGTTCAAGGCAACCCCAAAGCCACAGCACCAGCAACACAGGGCCGGTCAGGTGCAGAGGTCAAAGGAGGGCCCAAAACACATAGACACCTATGAAGAACAGGGGTGCTCTGGTTCCAGTCTGCTAGCAGGTAAGTACCTGCGTCCTCTGGGAGCAGACCAGTGGGGTTTTGTAGAGCACTGGGGGGGACACACACAAAACACACCTTCAGCTGCACAGGGGCGGCTGGGTGCAGTGTGCAAAGCAGGTGTCAGGTTTACCATAGAAAGTAATGGAGGGACCCGGGGGTCACTTAGGTGATGCAGGCAGGGCACAAGGGGGCTTCTCGGGCCAGCCACTGACTGTGCTAGGATGAGGGCGACCTGCTGGTCACTCCTGCACTGGTAGATGGTTCCTCTCGGTCCTTGGGGCTGAGGGTGCAGTGCTTGGTCCAGGTGTCGGATTCCTTTGTTTTACAGGCAGTCGCAGTCAGGGGGAGCCTCTGGATCCTCTATGCAGGCGTCGCCGTGGGGGTGCAACGAGGTCGACTCAGGGTCTCCACGTTGTCGGAGTCGCCTGGGAGTCCTCCCAGCGGTGTTTGTTGTCCTGGACTCGAGCCAGGGGGGACGGGTGCAGAGTGTCAAGACTCAAGCTTCTGGCGGGAAGGGAGAGTCTCTTTAAAGATGTTTCAAAGTTGCAAAGTTTTTGCAGTTTCTGAACAGTGCTGCTGTTCTCAGGAGGTTCTTGGTCCTTTGGGTGCAGGGCACTCCTCTGAGTCCTCAGAGGTTGCTGGTCCCCCTGGATGCGTCGCTGTGCAGGTTCTATGAGTCTGGACACAGGCCGGTAGGGCTGGGGCCAAGTCAGTTGTCGTCTCTGTCGTCTCTGCGGGGCTTTCAGGTCAGCAGTGCTTCTTCTTTCTTCAGGTAGCAGGAATCTGATTTCTTGGGTTCAGGGTCGCCCCTAAATACCAAATTTAGTGGTGTGTTTAGGTCAGGGGTCAGTAGCCAATGGCTACTGTCCTTGAGGGTGGCTATTGGTGCTGGGGCCTGGTTAGAAGGGTCCCAGCACACTTCCAATCATAACTGGCATCAACAAAAGGCAAAAGGTTAGGGGGTAATCATGCCAAGGGAGGCATTTCTCTACAGCATGGCTGCCCGGAGGCTTCCCAGCGCTGATGCAGGACCATTAAACAGGCAAAAGAAGAAGAAGAAAAAAAGAGAAAGCTGAAAAACTATAGAGGGAACAGTAAAGTCTTCAAATTTTAACGAAAAGAAAGTTCCGAGTTCACTAAGCAGAGTTCCAGTGGGAGGAATTCCATGGATTGGCTGCTTTAAAAGCAAAGGAACTGCCTCCCCATCTTGCTTTCTTGAGACAACAGATGTTAATTAAAGAAGCAGTTGAGGACCTAAGTGATCTTTGAGGAATATTGGGAGTTATGATCTGCCTAAGAAAGGCCGGACCCTTTTTATGAAGTGCCCGATGAACAAAACACATGGCTTTAAAATTAACATGTTGTTCAATGGGAAGCCAATGGAGAGAGGCCAGAGCTGCTTTGGCAGAATGATATCTGGGAATGTCCATCAGTAGGCGGGCAGTAGCATTTTGTACCACCTGCAATCTCTTTAAGACATAGGATGGAGAGTTCATAAATAGAACATTCCCATAATCTAGACGTGACAATATAAGAGCCTGAACGATAAGTCTTTTAGCCAGAAAGGGGAGGAATGTAAATATTTTCCTGAGAGTCCTTAACAGACTAAAACAGGTGGCTGCAAGTTTTTTCGAGTGACATTCCATCGTAAGGCGGGAGTCCAGCCAAAAGCCTAAACTTTTTATATTGTCTTTAGGCGGGGGGAGGTATTTTAATCCTACTGGGACAGGAGCAGGGGACTTGAAGAGGTATAAGTTCCCTACAACATAACCTCTGTTTTCTTGTCATTGTGCTTAAGCTTGTTGTCCGCTGGCAACGTCCGATAGACAAGATGATAAAGTAGCCTGTTCTGAATTGGTGTTGGTGGAAAAAGAGAAGACCAATTGGGTATCATCGGCAAAGAACACAAGGGATAGACCGTGGGGTTCCACAATCTTTGCCAAAGAGGCCATATAAATATTAAAAGTGTAGTGCTCAAAGACAAGCCCTGTGGAACCCCACAGGAGAGTGGAAAAATGTTAGAAAAGTATGTCCGATCAAGGACTTGAAAAATCCTTTGACTCAAATAAGAGTAAAACCATTTAAGGCTGGTACCCTCAATTCCTATTTGAGAAATTCTGTGAAGTAGGATGTTATCATCCACAGTGTCAAAAGCGGCACTCACGTCAAGTAGAATGATTGCTGCATATTCACCCGCAGGAAACATCCTTTTTTATGACTTTTTTTTCCCGAAAGTCGTGGTTAACGAAATCGCAACAATGCTTTTTTTAACCACGACTCTGTTTTTTTGTGCCTTAACTACGTATGTTCTGAACAACGAACATGCGTGGTTAAGGTACAAAGAAGTGAGTTGGCGAAGGTAAGTGGTGGGTTTAGGTTTTGGGGAGGGGGTGGGGGGTCAGGGGGTTTTAGGTTTTGGGGTGGGGTTGGGGGGGGTGGGGCGTTTTTGGTTTTGGGGAGTGGGTGGGGGGTCAGGGGGTTTTAGGGTGGGGTTGGGGGGGTGGGGCATTTTTGGTTTTGGGGAGTGGGTGGGGGGTCAGGGTGTTTTAGGTTTTAGGGTGGGGTTGGGGGGGTGGGGCGTTTTTGGTTTTGGGGAGTGGGTGGGGGGTCAGGGGGTTTTAGGTTTTGGGGTGGGGTTTGGGGGGTGGGGCGTTTTTTGGTTTTGGGGAGTGGGTGGGGGTCAGGGGGTTTTAGGTTTTGGGGTGGGGTTGGGGGGGTGGGGTGAGGGATGTAGGGTGAATGGTGCCTATTGCTAATGATTTTATCAGGAATGCCTTTACAACGAAATATCGTTGTTAAGGCATTCGTGGTAAAATCATTAGTAGTAGCAACGAGGTCGGTGTTCCGACCTCGTTGTTAAGGCAGTAGTTGTTTTTGAAGTCGTTGTTTCGTCGTACAGTCTCACCCACATCTAGGCGTTGTCGAGTGTCTTCAGTAACAGCCAGCAGGGCAGTTTCCATGCTGTGTTGTAGTCTGAATCCCATTTGAGTATTATGAAGAAGATTATGCTCCTCAAGAAAGCCTGACACTTGATTGTTAATGTGTTTCTCGATTATTTTGATGCTATAGCGAGAAGAGCAATTGGTCTGTAGTTACAGAGTAGTGTTGTATTGAGACTAGGTTTTTTTAGTAGGCGCTTGACGACAGCATGTTTCCAGTGTTGTGGTAGATGCCCAAGAGAAAGAGAGTCATTAAGAACATTGGTTAGCACAGGCGTTATAACATCCGATCGAAAGGCTAAGATGGATGGGGGGACGGGTCGAAAGGAGATCCAGATTTTATCGAGCAAAGGTAATTACCTACCAAGTCTTCCCTCATGGAATAAAAAACTGAGAGTAAGGCTCTAGAAGACTGGGAATCAACATGAGGGGCTAACTTAGCCTCATACAAGGAATTGCTAGAGAAATTTGTCTGAATGTCAGAAATGTTCTTTTGGAAGAAACAGGCTAATTCATTACTGTGTTCCTTAGAGCCTTCTGTTACATTACCGGGGGAGGGAGACTGAGTCATTTCCTTAAAAATTAGAAAGATCTCTCTAGGGGAATGGGAGGACTGTTCTATCCGAGAGGTATAAAATTATGCCTGCGCAACCTTAATTTCCGTATGGAAGGATCTAATTGCATTCCCGTAACCCATTTTCGAGACATGGTCGTAAGTCTTCCTCCACTTTCTCTCCATCCGCATACATTCTTTTTTTAAATGCAGCAGATGAGGAGAGAACCAAGGTGATTTCTTTTGGCGGGCAGTCCTGTGAATAGTCTTAGTTGGTACAATAATGTCTAGGGACTTGGAGATCCACTTATCAAAACTGTCTGCTGTATAAGGCTCAAAAAAAGAGGGGGAGAAACGCAGGTTTTCTAGGGTGTCCATCCAATCCTTACTGTTCAACTTTGACCACTGGCGTACCATTAACCTACTAGGGGGTTGGTGGATTGGAGGAGGAGATTTGGGAAGCGTGAGTGCAACTAAAAAATGATCGGACCAGATCAAGGGAAGAGGGGCCTCCTGAGCTGATAGATTTGGAGGATTGCTAAAGACCAGATCAATTGTATGGCCTCTGAGATGACTGGGACCAGTTATCAATTGTGTCAGGTCTAGAGCTGCTAAATCCATAAGTAAAATTTTGGCAGAGATGTTGTATGCCTCATCTACATGAAGCCTTGGCTGCTCAGCTACAGCTAACCCTAGACAGCCTGGGTTCTAGACACTGTCTACATTTCACTAATAAGGGAATACCGGACCTGGTAAAAGGTGTAAGTACCTTTGGTACGCACTACAAACCAGGCGAGCCTCCTACAGGGTTTATGCCCAAAGCAAGATGGCAGCGATCTCGTGAGAGAATCGCCTTTGGCCAAAGCTTTTCTCAAAGTATGCACCCCCTATGACAGAGGCCTGAGGCCTCGTAAAAAAGGAAACCGGGTGCCTGCCCGTGGCCTCGTAAAAATGAAACCAGTGAGAGCAGGTGTACATCAAAGTGCATATGTGCTAATATGGGAAGCAAAGAAATCTCCAAGGTGAGTCGGAGCCGCAGCTCAGCGCAAACAACTCTCGAAGCTGCAGCCCGGCAGACATGGTTTGGATCGAGTCAGCCATGGCCCTGTGTAAAAGACGCGTTGTGCCTCAAGTTGGCCTGTCATGGCAAAACAGGTAATTATTAGGTTTCTTTTGTAATATGTGATAAAACTATTAGTGTCAGGGAGATTTGCTCTGCGATGTCTCTATAAATTGGAATCTAACACGAAGAATGTAGCTGTCCCAAGGCAAATAAATATAGTAGGATAGTAAAAAAGAAGTTGTTAGTAATACTCTCTAATGAAGGAGAATAAAGTGCTACTTATCTTGTTAAAGAGCAGCATTCAAAAGAGGACGATTGTTCTATTCATGGACCTTTCATGTGCTGCTATGGCTCCTTTCTAGATTATCTTTCTTTATGATGTAATATACTTTCAAGTGCTGCTGTGGAGTGGCATTTAAAAGATTAATGTATAATGGTAGCCTCCGGTCTTGTAATGAAATCCTGGATGCCCTTCAACACAGTGCAATTTGCCTGTTCCTGGGAAAGAAGGAGAAGGAGGTAGACTGCATGCCTTGTGTGCTAAGACACTGCTTTTTTATCTCTAGAGCGAAAGTTCCTGCCGCTTCAAATGCTGCAGTGAAGTTGACTCCTAGAAGAGGTGTCCGGCCATCTGCCTCAGGTCAGAATACCGCTGTGGCTTCCCAGGCCGATCAAATGGCCATAATAGACTGTTTCAGAGACAGAGAATTGTGACTAAGTGACTGGTTTAGATCTTTGCGGATGGGTTACTCTGTCCTCTGTATTACAGTTTCCGTAGGATACAATGGAATCATAATACGGCAGGAGGGATATCCATCACATTTGTGAAAGAGGAACCCCATCAGCCAGCTCTAAATAAGGCCCTCACCCATCAGATTGCTAGGAAACAGCTCAAAAAGTGTATGCAGTAAAATGCTATGGATGTGCAGGATAGCAGATTTGCTCCTCTTACCATTGTATTGGTTCCTCTTGAAGTGTGGAATGTGAAACTGGGTGCATTGCCTCCTACCCTGCCCTTTGGTACAGCAAGGCTGACTCCCTGCTCATGAAGCTTGTATCATTCATGCAGGGGTGCACAAAACCCTTATGTTGTTTCTGCATACATGCCAACATTTTAGAAGAAGAAAGTGAGAGGCTTTAAAAAAATATTCGGGAGAATGTATTTCCCTCATTGACTTCTATTGAGGCAGAGACAATTTTAGGCATGAGACAGCCAAAATAAAGTCATTTTTTGGCTTCAGAAATTGGGAGTCTACCGGCTGAATCTGGCCAGTTTGCAAGTATGAGGCCTCATGTGCCCACCAAGGCCGCAGATGCCTCCGGGCAAGCTACTGTTAGGGTTGCCACCTGGCCAGCTTCCTACCAGAGCTACTGGTATTTTAATGTCCCAGTTGGTACAAAAATAAGCAAATCACCTAAAGCCTGTATTTCTAGTGCTTATCCGCACATACTTCAAACAACAAATATAAACAGAGAGCACTTTTAAATGCATTCTAGAGCCGTGTTAATGATCCCTGACTAGAAATTAAAATAAACAAAGGCAGAAAATGTATGTTACAAATGAATACATAAATTTTTGTTTGAAGTCCTATTTAGTATCAAGCCCGGGCCTTTGCAAACTCCTAAAACAACATCAAATGGCTGTTATTTTTTCCCTGGAAAGTGGTACCTCTAGCAACTCTCCATCAGAAGTCAACCAGCAACTGCTGGTCCTCTGAAGCTGGCTTGGACCACAGGTGGTTACAAAATGCAGGCCTCAGCAGGAACACTACACTGTCTACTTTATGGCTCAATCTATCTAGGACACTGCATGTAGGTCACATGCTTCATTTCCTGAGTATCCTGTTGCCCTGATCGCGATGTTCAGGAAAATGTGGTTGTGCAACCCCAAGGGTCTCAAATAGTCCCTTGTAGTATTCAGATAGAAAAGTAATGCATGCCAACACTTTAATAATTTTACTATGTTTTGTGAAAAGCAGTCATGCCAAGTGCTTCGCATGTCGAGTTAGGGTAACGCAATTCAGTTTATTGAAGCTTACTTGGTGCTCAGTATCATAAACTGTTTGACTGTGTGATTCAGAGCAGCGAGGATGCAGCGAGAACGCAAGCAGAGGAGCCGATTGCCGAGAGGATCTCTGCTCCGCTGAGCTCAGCTGAGCCGTGAGGAACCGGGAGGAGCGCAGCACCGGCACAGCATCGGCACCGGCGGCGTTTGACGGTGGATCAGAGGGAACCAGAGGGGGTTATTTCCAGGCTGGGCCAGGCTGTCCTGCCAACCCGGCCCACCCCCGCCTGACCACCCCGACCGCCCTGACTGCCCGATCCGCGAGATTCAATCCGCCCAGCCCTGCCCCGCCCAATACAACCCAACACAGCCTTTGGAGCGGCACAGAGCTCAGGGCACAGGGAGGTGCAGAGGGGCATGGCACAACAGCTGATATAAACGAAAGGTACACTGTTCCAAACTATACTAACATTCTAGGAGACCTGATGTCTCAGGAGCAGAAACCCTCAAGCATCACATTGGATGACTGGCATCATCATCGGGAATGCTCCACGCCAGGCCGGCGCTTCAACACCTGACGGGATCCCTGGACGGGGGCTCTTAACCGTATTAAATTTGTTATAGCTAATCGGTTTTAATTATGAAGACACAAGTGCCTGCATTCAGGCACCAGCACTGGTGGAGAGAAACAGAACTATGAAAATAAAATTGGTTATTCATCCCAAAAAATCCATCAAAATTTTAATCAGTTCAGTCAGGGAATGAAGACCAGGATTAAAAAATGACCATGAAAGTCATGAATTGAGTGTAATGCTCAATCACTTTCAAAGAGCAAAAACCCACAGAGGACTACGACAATTGAGGTACCTCTAAACTAGGGTCAACATGTTTCGCGTCTTCCGGTCCAACAGGATCCATTGACGCTTCATCAGGACCAAACAACAATACTTCTTCTCCAATTAGTACAAAAATACAATCAAAAATAGAAGTAAAGAGAAAACCCAAATTTTAGGCTTACAGATCAGTCACTTACGTCAAGGAAATTGGTTGAGTCAAAACAAGGTCGCCCACCCTTAATTCGAGATCGGGCCCCTTGGGAAACGCATGCCAAGGACTCCAAAAGAAAAATTATGTTGGAGGTCCTTTTCCATGGACCTAACCTCTAGACGGCGTTCCCACAACAGCACAGCTGCACAATCAGCTCCAACAGCTGCACAGCGGTAGCAGCGGGGGAGGTAAACTTGCCTTAATTCTTTTAAAGGTTTTATCACCTGCCCCAGCCGGCCTATTTATTGGACCCTCTTTGGACCTTGGACCTTGCCCCCTGTTTTTTTTCTCATGCTCCCCACATCCCCTGCAGGAGGGGTTGTCGGGCCAACTCCCTAGACCACCAGGGAGGCCCCAAAATTCACTGCCAAATTGCACCACACCCCCTCGCTCCTATCCCAAAGGATAGCGGAGGAAAAGGGAAAGCCTCAACAGTCCTGCAGCGGTGCATACAATGCTACAGTCAGCACCAGGAAGCTAGGACTCCAAACAAATTAGGCGTGGAGGTGCCCGAGGGGGCTAGTTGAGCACAGCGGCTGTGGCCAGCCATTGCTGAGTGCGAGCCCTGGGGAATCACAGAAGCGGCCCAGCTAGGTCTGGGTGCGGCTTGTGATTCCCCTAGTGAGACCCACTGGTACCCCCCGCCCGGATGCCTCCTTTGAGTCTTCTTTCCAGTTATTCGCTGGTTAAAAGCCGTCAATATCTCCATATCCCAACCTCAGAACCAACAGGAGTGGACCAAATCCGTACGTTCGTACGTGTGCCGAAGCAGCGGTCTTGTCCTCCCAAGGAACAGAATCTGAAAGTTCCAACAAGTTCACAGTTGACGTCTACCGCCGCTGATCCCTCAACTCTTGATCTAGCAGGCAAGAGCAATGCAATCTGGCAAGCCCCGGGGGGACTCAATGGCAGGAGGAAACGGCCACAAAAACAGAAGAAGGCAAAGTTCCCCAACGAATTCACCGTCAGCGCTCATACGAAGGAGATCAGCTCATGGAACAGAGGGAGAATGCTTCCAAATCTTCTTCAGCACCACCAGCAAAAAAAGTGGGGTACAAAATCACAGACTTTTTAACCGCCTGGCACCCAGGTTCGCAGGAACCAAAGAACTAACAGAACCAATAGCCTCAGCATCAGGGACGAACTCAGAGAAAGAATCCGAAACGGTCCTCTCCCCCACAAGTCAAACTACTAAACTGCAAGAGCTTGAATGGTCAGTTCCTAGTAATAACCAAAATGTACACTACCCTCTTACAGCAGGGAGTCTGAAGGCCGCATCCGACAGAGCGGTTGCTCCATTGTTCACCTCAGTCTTGGATTTTAGTAGCTGGGAGGAGCAGTCCCCAAGTCCAGGCACAAGGAAGGATCCAATCCACCCGGACCACATCAGCTCCTACAACCACCCCCCAAAGAATCCCTTGGATATGGACTCACTCTGGGAGAAGGTCAGTATGGTGCAGGAAATTACCAGCTTTCCCCTAGAAACCATCCAAAAGCAAGAAGTGGAATCCACAAACACTGTACTTTCTTTAAACCCATTCCAGGATGGCACACAAAATTCTCGGCTACAAATGGAGGTGCCAGTCAACACATGGGGCTCTCTTTTGTCGAAGCTTGATGTCATGGCAGTTGCAATAAAGCATCAGGCAGACAAACAAAGATATCCAAGTCGACTTACTCAACATCATGGCACTCAATGATCTGGTTCTCAGAGACCAAAAGCACAACGATGTTCAGCAAGTTATGTGCGATTGCATTCCCTCGGGGAACAAGTCTCAGGTCATCGCCCCTATCCTCAATGAAATACCTATGGAAGTCAGGACCCAGGCCCTAAACATAAGGGGAAGGTTCTGAGTCGCAGAATTTGACGAACAAGAAGCAAAGACCACGCTCATGGATCAGTCGCCAAGGGAACCAATGTTAAAATCCCCACAGTCATCAGGGCACACAGAACCCGGAAGGTCTCCGACCCGCTCAAAGGAAGGAGTTCACAACTCAGAGAAAAACCGCAAAAGTACAAGTACCACCATAACAACAGAGGTGAACGCCCTCCACAGCGCCTAACAAAGCCCAACGCCACCAAAATCAAAAAGGGAAAAGAAGAAGCAAAGGAAAGCACGGAAAAAAGCAAGAACGGATAAGCAGAAAAGCATTTGGCAATTTTTCTCGCAACAGAATCAGTCAGCTGCGCCTAATACTAGTAATACCAGTGCAAAATCATCCTCCCCACCAGACCTTAAACAGATGACAACTGTAAAGGAATGGCCCAACTTCGGTCCAAGTTCCCTAAATTCATTTACACCCTCTGCCGATGGGGGTCAGAGCAGTTAGGCTCAAAGCACCACTTTTGGACAATTGGCGAAAAGAAAAATCACCGAGGAGAAAGAGGCAGATCTGACCTGCACGCCAGGTAGGAAAAAGCCAGCCCACACAGAATGCATCCTAGCGCGCCTCTCCACAAGCGCAGAGCCCCGTAGTCCAATAGTTCGACAGTCCATAACAACAGATTATACCAATCAGGAGAAGGAGGAACAAAGAGTGAAAGTGATCAGCTTACCCAGCATCAGTTTGCAGTTAAACCAATCACCCCAGCATCACCTAGCAGTGTGTCCTAATGGACCCCCACTGATCCCTTGTAGGGAAAGTTCAGTGGTGGTTCCAACACCCGTCACATCATTCCACACTTTAGGTCAGAGGGGAATTTGGACATCCTCAACAGAGAAAACATCTTAAAACGGATAGGGAAAATAAGAGATCTATCCCATGTCTCATCGGCAGACCTACTTTCCGTCAAATTTAAACTTTACCCACTAAGGAGCAACGAAGAGGCCACACTTACTACATGGACTACGGCAGGCCTAGTACATCCACTGGTCTCATTTTCTGGCACCTTTCATTCATGGGGCATCGAACTGCGACAAGTAGATCACCCTCGATACCCAGGCCCACTGCGGGCTCTAATGCACCGCAACAAATCAATACTAAGAGGGGCAACAGGAGCAGACACAATTGCATTGGCCATGGAAAATCTAATGGTAGTGAAGCATGTTGGTGAAACAGGCATAGGCCACATTCTTTGGGCTTCCAAAGAGCTCCAGCCCCCTATCTCCCAAAATCGTCCCTGACTACGGTCAAAAGCCCGGGGGCCAGCGCTCACTCAGTCCATACGTCAACATCTGCTCATGGAATGTCCACGACATTGAATCAATATTACAAGACCCATTAGCGCAGTCATTTCTCCAGGATTATGGCATCATCCTACTTCAGGAAACCTGGAGCTTAGAGCCAATTGCGGTGTCTGGGTACACCGCCTTTCACAACCCAGCAACGAGTTCCAGTAAATATGGTCACGCAGAGGGAGGCCTGGCAACCTTGGTCTCCTCAGCACTCATAGGACACAAAGGCCCTCATTATGACATTGGTGGTAAATTCCACTTACCGCCATGCCGACTGCCGCCAACATACCTCTGCCGCCGCGGATATCCGCCAACTATATTATGACACACACATACCAATCTGTCACTATACAGCCACACACACATGTCCGCCAGCCCAAAGGTCAGTGATAAACTGGCGGTATCCAAACCCACACCGTTACACCAACAGAACTACGCTCACAACATTGTGACCCACGAATCACCACGGCGGACATTCAATGGCGGTAAACCATTGGCGGTACATACCGCCGTGCTCAAAATACACAAAACCTAACGAAACAACACTACATCGGTCAATTCAAACAACACACACCTGACACCTATACACACACCACACCCACACACCCACACCACTATAAAACACACACCCACATTACCCATAACCCTTTACGACTACTAACCATTGCCAGCAGAGAGACAGCAAGAGCACCCACACAACCAGAGCCACATTCCACCATCACCTATACACCACCCACGCACCTCACAACACATCACCCCAACACATTACCCTACACACCCACACCACTCACACCACAGTCATGGCACCACAACAACACCCCAGGTTCTCTGAGGAGGAGCTAATGTTCATTGTGGAGGAAATCATCTGTGTAGAGCCGCTGCTATTTGGATCACAGGTGCAGCAGATATCCATTGCTAGGAAGATGGAGCTATGGCGGAGGATCGTGGACAGGGTCAATGCTGTGGGACAGCACCCGAGAACAAGGGATGACATCATGAAGAGGTGGAACGACCTTTGGGGGAAGGTACGTTCCATTGCAGCAAGACACCAACTAGCTATACAGAGGACTGGCGGTGGACCTCCACCCCTCCCCCACAACTAACAACAAGGAGCAAGTCTTGGCAATCATGCATCCTGAGGGCCTGGCAGGAGTAGCAGGAGGACTGGACTCTGGTAAGTCAACTCTCTATTACTACCACCCCCCTACCTACATGCCATCACATACCTCACCCTCACTCCCATCACTCCTCCACCACCACACACCCCACCATCACAACCCACTCATCGCAATGCCAAGACCTGCATGCAACACCAATGCATGGACACCCCTTACAGACCTGCATGGACACCTGCCACCACAGTATGCACACTAGAGAGAATCACCTACCCCACCACATAACAACTCACACAAGGAAAAGCTGCCAGGGCAAATTCAACCAAAGAGGGCAACACACCCATGCACAATATGTCACACACAGAAACAATAACACTTCATTTACATCTCCACAGGTAACTCTGCCAATGTCACCGGCGAAGAGGTGCCAGCAAAATCCAGTCCCCCCACAGAAGAGGCCCACGGTGATGACAGCAGCTCTGGTCGCCTGGATCTGGATGACCAACCTGGCCCATCTGGGATCTCCGGACAGTCGGTTACCCAGGCACACTCACACACCACCACAGCACCTCCCCCTCAGGAAACACCACCACAGCAGCCACCCAGCAGGCCCATACCTCTGTCCCCAGGACACGTCAATCAGCAGAGTGTCCACCACTAAAGGGACCCCAGGGCATCCCACAAACACAGGACAATCAGGGACCTTGAGTCAGTGGCAGTGGGCACACAGTTCAGGGGACAGAGGCACAGGACAACAGGGAAGCTGAGAGGACTGCTGTGCAACAGGGAGGACAATCCCAGGGAACCGACCCTCCAGGAGGCACTCACCATGATCCTGGGAGCATACCAACATTCCCAGGATACACTGGGATAGATTCTGGAAAAGTTCTAGGAGAACATGCGGCTGCAGGAGGGACAGTACCTGGGGATCAGGGAGGACTTGAAGGACATCAACACCACCCTGGTCTCCATTGCAGGGGTGCTGGCAGACATGGCCAACAGTATGAGGGAGGCAGTGGCACACCACCAGGCCCCTAACACTAGCCAAACCACTGAATAGCCCTCCACCTCCGCTGCCGCTAGTGGACAGGATGCCCCACCACAGGACCAACAGGCCACCAGCCCCCCTTCCCCTGAAGAAGGAGAATGACCCCGCAAACGTTCCCTGTGATCCAGGCAGAAGCCAGAGACACTTGCCAAGACCCCCGCCAGGAAATGAGACTCACCTGATTGTCACCCTTGTGTCCCACTCTGTCACCCTGTCCACCTTGAACTGCCATTGCTCCCCTTCCTATGCCCCCTTGGACAATGCACCTGTCATACAAATAGACTGGACTCTTACCTGGACTTTCCTCCATCTTCACCCCAGCCCATTCCACTACCCCCTCTTCTTCAGAGCACTGCACTAAACACACTTTGAAAAAATACAATTATGGTGTATGTCAAATGTTTTCAAAATGTATTCATTTAACCAGGTTCAAACATTGCAATTCAACTGTACAATAATGTTTACATTGGAAAGACCTGTAGTTGGCTGCACTTGAACACACCAGGAGCAATAGCGGGGCACCAACATCTGCAAAAAGAAATGCCAAAGGGTACAGTGAGTGGGCATAGAAGTAGGAATACACAACCGTCAGTGACAATGTCACACATCAAACTGTCAATGAAATGTGTACTAACACTGTCTTACCTGTGTCTCATTGGAAGTATTGACGAATAATTGCACTTCTGTTGTCCTGATCCTCATCCTTCTCATATTCACTGTCCACGGGGTCCACTGCTGCCATACGGCCATCTCCAGCCTCCTCCTGCAGAAAAGGCACCTGGCGACGCAAGGCAAGGTTGTGCAACATACAGCATGCCACGATGATCTGGCAGACCTTCTTGGGTGAGCAGCACAGGGATCCACCTGTTAGATGGAGGCAACGAAACCTGGCCTTCAGGAGGCCGAAGGTCCTCTCTATAATCTTTCATGTTCGCCCATGTGGGTCATTGTAACGTTCCTCTGCCCTTGTCCTGGCATTCCCCACAGGGGGTCAGTAGCCATGAGAGGTTGGGGTAACCAGAGCCACCTGAAGATATTGAGGGACAACTGTTACCCACACACTCACCTTTAGGGCCCACACCACACCCATACACCAACATCCACTGGGTGGGAACCAGGACTCACCTATTAGCCACACCATGTGCCTCTGGAGTTTGGCCATCACATTTGGGATGCTGCTATTCCTCAGGATAAAGGCATCATGCACAGACCAAGGATACTTTGCATTGACGTGGGAGATGTACTGGTCCGCCAGGCACACCATCTGGACATTCATTGAGTGAAAACTCTTTTGATTTCTGAACACCTGTTCATTTCGCCGGGGGGGGGGGGGAGGGACAAATGCAATATGTGTTCCATCTGTTGCCCCAATGATGTTGGGGATATGTCCCAGTGCATAGAAGTCAGCTTTCACTGTGGCCAAATCCTCCACCTGGGGGAAAACAATGTAGCTGCACATGTGTTTAATCAGGGCAGACAACACTCTGGTCAGCACTATTGAGAACATTGGCTGTGAGATTCCTGCTGCCAAGCCCACTGTCACTTGGAAAGAGCCACTTGGCAGGAAATGGAGCACTGATAGGACTTGCACAAGAGGGGGGATCCCGGTGAGGTGACAGATAGCAGATATTAGGTCAGGCTCCAATAGGGCACACAGCTCTGTGATTGTGGCCCTGTCAAGTCTATAGTTGAGGATAATGTGCCTGGCCACAATTGTTGCACAGTCCACCAGGGGTCTGTACATGGAGGTATGTCTCCATCTCCTATTCATCCTCAACGGTTGCAATCTATGGGGCAAAAGAGTGAGCAACTGGTCATTATCTCTACATTCCAACCACTATAGTTCAATGCATATTGTGATTGTAACATTATTTTGTTGGAGATGTCCAAATAGTGTATTTGTGTACTGTGACACAGTTAGGATCCATGACCTGCACCCTCCCCTGAAATGGCGTCCGTCTGTCCTGTATGGAGGGACAGGTGGAAATGAGGTAATTCTGCTGACGTTGTGCCCCATTGCGGGAGGCTGTCGAGAACCGCCGTGCAACTCCTCACTGGTTATCATTGGGCCCTATGGGGTCCAGTGGCCAATGGTGATGTACGCCGGTGGTGACAGTACGCACTGCTGCGGACGTGACTGCCATTTTCTATCTGTGCACTCACTTGCTACCTGACCTTCAACAGGAGAGGACCTACACTGCAAGTGCTGCTGTGACCTGTGTCTGGAACCGACCATGGCTCGGATTACTGGGGAAAGGGCCCCTGCCTTCACCTCGGCGAAGTTGTAGTGACTGGTGGATGGGGTTCTACCCCAGTACCGACTGCTGTATGGGCCTCCAGACCAACAGGTGAGTACATCCTGAGTATGATGCATGGGGTGTGAGTGCAAGGAGTGCTGTGTTTGAAGGCCTCATGTAGGGGGTGTTGGTGGATGGGCCCTGGGCAGCGTAGGGCATGTATGGTGGTCCATGTCTGTGCTAATGGGGATGGGAAGGGGCATGGTGGGCCATGAGTATTACAGGCAGGACGGTCAGTCTAATACCTTTCCCTGTGTCTATTTCCCTGCAGGTCAGCGCCCATCAAAAGTAGGGTATATGGCATGCCATTGCCAAGGACGTGCAGACCCTGGGGGTCTACGGCAGGCGGAGAACCCACTGTCGGAAAGGGTGGGAGGACCCGAGATACTGGGCACAGAAGACGGCGGAGGCCCAGCTGGGGATGGCCTCCCAACGATGAAGGGGTGCCCGTCGAGCCCTGACCTTACTGATGGCCCACGTAGTGGCGGTGGCCTATCCAGAGCTAGATGGGCGCTTGTGGGCATCACAGCAACCACAAGGGGGTGAGTACAGTGCCTTAATTTACAACTTACGCCTGGTGGGGTGGTATCCAGGTGGGGAGTGTGGGCCCTGTGGGTGCCCCTAGGCCAGGCCTGGCATTGCAGAGTAGGTCCCATGTTGTGCAGGATTCTGATGTGAAAGTCCTCCAACCAAGCTAGTAGACATCCACTACTGGACAGGGGTCTGTTCGGCTTAGGTATGCTGCAATTTGTGTTAGATGTCCCTATCCATGGGCCGGTGACTAGCATTGTGACTGGTAGTGCATTGTCTATTACGTACGGCTGTTCCCTGTGTGTGAGTGTGTTGTGTATGTCAACGGTGGTGTTGGTGCCGCCCTTGACCAAGTGTATCCTTTGTCTCTCCCCCCCCCTTTTTGTTTTGTCACCCTGTCCTTATGTGCATTAGCATCATCTGGCGGAGGAGCAGAGGCACCGGTGACGGAGGGAGCTGCATCCCACAGGACCCAGGAGGCAGAATCCACCGACAGTGAGGGCACCAGTGGGACGGAGGGCGAGGGGAGCACCACGGCGGAGACTGGAGGAGACAGTTCAGACACGGATTCCTCCTCTGATGGAAGCTCCCTGGTGGTGGCAGACACTTCTGTGCCCACCCCAGCTACAGTTACAGCCGCCACCCCCGTACCCGCACCGCCTCCCAGCAGCCCCTTAGCGAGTTTCCTGTGCCAGCTCACCCAGGAGGGTGGGCATCTCCTTCGCCCCAGGCACCTCAGGCCCTGCCCCAGTTAGCCCTGCTGCCCTAACTGAGGAGGCTATTGACCTCCTGTGATCCATCTCTGTGGGGCAGTCAACCATTGTGAATGTCATCCAGGGGCTGGCAGCCCAAATGCAATAGTCCAATGCATTTCTGGAGGGCATTCACACTGACTTGGTGGCCCAACAGAGATCAATCCAGGCTCTGGCCTCCTCTCTGATGGCAGCCATTGTCCCTGTTTCCACCCTCCCCCCTCCAACTTCCTCCACCCAAACCCATTCCCCTCAACCCCAACCTATCCCAAGCACACAGGCAGACAAGCAGGCACCCTGGACAACACACAAAAGTGGACATGGCTGTCAGGATTCTTCAATTCGATTTCCTCAGAAGCAGAAGATAACTCCTCAGTCCCGACCCGAGCTACTCACAACGAATATTAATCCTTCGTGCTGAGTACCCCGGAGGGGGAAAGGGGAATGGGATGGTAGAGAGACTGCCACAGAGATGATGAACGCCAGTACTCAGTCTGCCTCTTCACATCTAAGATTGGATACAGCACCTGCAAGAGTCACAGTCGCAATTACTAGGGACATACAACATCAGTTTTTTCACTTTCTACTCTCAACACTTAATTCTCTTTAATTCTATTATTTCTTCACTCACCCTGAGTTCTCTGTAGCCTTGCTTCTCTCTATACATGATAGCCCTTCTTAAAAAATGCTTATTACTGATTCTGGAAGAACTTCTCAACCTTTGTTAGAGATTGGTTTTATGTTGCTATATATATATATATATATAGTTGGTGATGATGCGTTCTTCAAATCAGCTGATGTTATTTAATTTCTCCTGTCTTATTGTGACTTCTGTCAATACTTGTATTTGTAAATGCTTGTTTATTAAAGTTCGTTTCTCCTTTCTTACTTCGACATTTGTTGATAACTTGTATTTGTAAATGCTTGTTTATTACAGTTAGTTTCTCCTTCCTTACTTCGACATCTGTCGATAACTTGTAGTTGTAAATGCTTGTTTATTTAAGTTTGTTTCTCTTTTAAACTCTATTTTGGTTTATTACCATTGAATTTGTAAATGCTTATTTGTTAACAGTTTGTTTCTCCTTTAAACTTGGCCTTTGTTTATAACCTTGACATTTGTAGATACTTGCTCTTTTAAAGTTCGTTTTTTCTTTGACTTTAATATCTTAATTCATACATTAACTCTGTAGCCTTGCCGACTTCCACAGGAACGGTCTACTATCAAACTCTTCGAATAAACCTTGACAATATTTATCAGTTTTCTGTAATATAATCTTCAAATGTAATTTTACCTCACAGGAGTTTCTGTTCTGAAGCGCGCTCTCTCTCCACACAGCTGATTCCTGTCAGACCTCAGTTGAAGTGCAAGGCTTCCAGCTGGAGAGCTCGTAACCTAGCAACTAACCGATTGCAAGACTAGAACTGTAACTAACCTTCAGGACTCACAGCGGCCATCTTGGATCTTCTCTTCTTGATTCTTCCTTTGAAATAAGCGCAAGATTACTCTGCAAACCTTCTTCCAGTTTGGGCTTTGCTGTCTCCACTGAGGATATCTCTTTGCTTTTCTCATGCACTTCTTTGATTTGACTTGGCAAGTTTGTGTGGTCATGACAGTACTCCCCCTCAAGGAACAGTTCTCCAATTTAGGTTTGCTTGGGTAGGTTCTATGAAAGTTTCTCACTAATCTTGAAGCATGTACATACTCGTGCGGCTCCCAGGATCGTTCCTCTGGACCATAACCTTTCCAATCAATTAGATAATAAAGCTGGCCATTACGGATTTTGGAATCTAAGATTTGATTGACCTCATACTCTTCTGCAGAGCTAATCTGGATAGGAATTGGAGGGGAGTTTTGACGTAAATTTGGAGGACTGTTCTTTAACAAGGAGACATGGAAAACAGGATGTATCTTTAGATGAGCTGGCAACTGCAATTTAACTGCCACTGGATTGATCATCTTGTCAACTTTGAATGGGCCTATAAATCGTGGCTGAAATTTGCGATTTCCTTTGAGACGTCAATGACGAGTGGATAACCAAACTTTGTCTCCTTTAGAATAAATGGGGCTCTCTCTTCTTTTTCTATCAGCCTGAGTCTTATATGAGTCTTTTGCTTGAATTATGTTTTTTCTAGCCCTAACTAACGTCGTCTGCAAATCCCTCACCATCTCTTCTACTGCAGGCACTGAATCATCTTCTTTACCCAACATTACATTAGGATGTCTACCATGGTTCAGATAAAAGGGGGTGAACCCAGTGGTGGAATGAACAGCATTATTGTAAGCAAATTCAGCTGCCCACATCAACTCGGGCCATTCCTTCTCTTTATCGAATAAATTGAGTCTTAAATACTGTTCTAACTCTTGATTCACTCTCTCTGTTTGCCCATCGGTTTCAGGATGGTAACTGGTAGAGTAACGAGAATCAATTCCTCATCTTTTACTAAAGGCCTTCCAAAAGCGAGAAACAAATTGGGACCCCCTGTCTGAAACTAGAATTTTTGGGATACTATGGGCGCGTACTATGTGTTGTGTAAACAACTGTGCAACCTGTGGGGCTCGAGGGATTTCTTTCAAAGGAATGAAATGCACCATTTTAGTGAAAGTGTTTACAAAAACTAGGATAGTGTTAAAACCTTGGCTACTAGGGAGGTCCACTATAAGATCCATAGTAACAGTATGCCAGGCATGGGGTGCAGTGGGCAAAGGTCTTAACAGACCTTGTGAAGCTGTTCTATTTGATTTCCCTCTTTGACATTTGTCACAAGTTGACACATAGGCCCTCATTCTGACCTTGGCGGTCGGCGGAGAGACGGCGGTCGGACCGCGAACAGACCGGCGGTATTAAAAATGGCATTCTGACCGCGGCGGTCCCCGCCGCGACCGACCGCCACTTCCCCACTCCGACAGCCACGGCGGTCATGACCGACGGGCTGGAGTCTGCGCACTCCGGTCCGGCGGTCGACCCAAGACCGCCAACGGTATCATGACCCTGCTTACCGCCGCGGTTTCTGGCAGTCGGGAACCGCCATGCGAACCATGGCGGTAGGCACTATCGGGGCCAGGGAATTCCTTCCCTGGCACTGATAGGGGTCTCCCCCACCCCCCACTGCCCCCCCGAGTCCTCCCCCCACACCCTCCACCCCCCTGCCACCCCCCAGAGGTGGTACGAACCCCCTCCCCACCCCCACCCCGACATGCACATACACGCACCCCGACATGCACACACCCCCTACATGCACATATACACACCCCCTACACACACACATACACAACGGGGACACATACCCGCACACATACATGCCGACATGCGCACCCGCCGAACTACACACATTGCCCATAGGCACAGCAGCACTCCCCGCCCGCATGCACGCACTCACACACTCTACACACTCCCACGCACACCCCCATGCACGCACACATCACACAACACCCCCCCACCCCCTCCCCTCACGGACGATCAACTTACCTTGTGCGTTGGTCCTCCGGGAGGTGACAGGAGCCATGGGGAGGTGACCGCCAACAGAAGACCGCCAACAGAAGACCGCCACACAGAAATGTGGGTCGTAATTCTGTGGGCGGTGTTCTGCTGGCGTGGCGGTGGAGGTTGACCAGTCTCCACTTTCCCGCCGACCGCCAGTGTGGCTGCTGGCGGTTTTCCGGCGGTACGCTCCCAGCGGTCAGAATGCGCACAGCGGCATACCGCCGCGGTCGGCGGTCTTAACCGCGGCGGTAACTCGGCGGTCTTGCGAAAAGACCGCCAAGGTCAGAATGAGGGCCATATTGTCTTATCTGAGTTTTCATTTTTGGCCACCAAAATTCTCGTTGTATTAGATTTTGAGTCTTTTGAATTCCTTTGCGTCCAGCCAATTGATCGTCATGATAAGCCTGAAGAATTTTTTCTTGCAGCTCCACAGTCGGAACATACAGTGCACCTTTAAAGTATGGCAAACCTTTTTTGATTTCTCTTCCTTAGCCTTCTTTGGACCACTTCAGCATTCCTTCGAATGTTAAGTTTTCTTGAATTTCTTTGGTTACATTTTCATACAATATGGCAGATATGAACTTCTCTTGTGGAATAATCAATTATTTTTCTGGAGGCTCTTTAACTGCACCGGTATCAATTCGAGACAGAGCATCTGCCTTCCCATTTACTTTTCCTGGTCTGAAAGTGACAACAAAATCAAAGTCTGCAAAATATAGGGACCAACGCAGTTGTCTAGCTGTTAGAGTTCGAGCTGATTTTAAAAACTGTAAATTTCGGTGGTCCGTGTAAACGGTCACTTTATGCTTAGCTCCCAAAATGTAATGCCTCCACTCACGAAAAGTTTCTTTGACTGCCAATAGCTCCTTATCCGCAATTGAATAATTTATCTCTGGTGGTGTTCATTTTCGAGAGAAATAGGCCACTGGATGTAATTGACCTGTATCTTTATGACGCTGGGAAAGGATACCTCCTATGGCAACATCTGAAGCATCTGCCTCCACATAATATGGCTCATCTGGATTGGGGTGGAGCAAGATTGGAGCTGAGACGAAGGAATTCTTCAAAAAATGTAAAGCATTTTCAGCTTCTTCTGTCCACTCAAACTTCACTCCTTTCTTCAACAATCGAGTAATGGGTGTAACTGTTTGAGAAAAATTGGATATGAATCTTCGATAAAAATTAGCGAACCCCAAGAAACTCTGGATCTCTTTGACATTGCAAGGAGAAGGCCAATGTTGCACTGTCTTTATCTTGGCAGGATCCATACTAACTCCTTCTGGTGACAAAATGAATCCTAAGAACTCAACTCGTTCCACATGAAATGCACACTTCTCCAATTTTACATAGAGATGGTTTTCTTGCAACCTTGTGAGGATGGATCGAACATGGGAAATGTGCTCCTGTAGATTGTCAGAAAAGATTAAAATGTCATCTATATAAACCACGGCAATCCGGTCGAGGAATTCTCGTAATATATCATTAACGAAATGCTGGAAGGCAGCGGGAGCATTGCATAACCCATAAGGCATCACTTGATATTCAAATAATCCGTATCGAGTCCGAAAAGCGGTTTTCCATTCATCCCCTGAAGCTGCTCGTATCAAATGATATGCTCCTCGCAGGTCCAATTTGGTGTAGATTCTAGCATTCTTTACTTGATCTAATAAAACTGACACTAAAGGCAGTGGGTATCGATTCTTGATGGTAACCTGATTGAGGGCTCGATAATCAATGCAAGTTCGAAGACTCCCATCCTTCTTTGGTATGAAAAATAGTGGGGATGACACTGGAGATTCAGAAGGACGAATAAAACCATTAGCAAGATATTGATCCAAATACTCCTTTAAATGTTGATTCTCTGCTTCGGTCAATGCATATATTCTGCTACATGGCAATATCGCACCTGGCTCCAGTTCAATTTTGCAGTCGTAGGGTCGATGTGGTGGCAATTTCTCAGCCTCCTTTTCATCAAAAACGGCCACTAAATCCTCATATTCTTTTGGGATTTCTGCTGTCTTTAGTGCACAGATCATTGAAGAGTGTGATGATAAACAGGCCGCTTGGGACTTGGTGGACACTTCCACTCCATCATGAAAGCAATTCTCTTTGCAGTAAGAGGAATTCATCTTGATCGTTCTTTTGCTCCAATCAATTTGTGGATTATGTTCTGTAAGCCAAGGCAGACCCAAAATGAGTTGAAATTGTGGAGCATCTATCAAATTAAAGATTATCTGCTCCTGATGTCCACCAAAACCTTGCATCTGAATTGGTTCGGTCTCATGGGAAATGGGTCCTGAAGAAAGATTGGTTCCATCCACAGCTCTTACTACTTCCAAAGTAGATTTCTTGATAAATCGAATACCCATTTTACGAGCGTATTTGATATCACAGAAGTTGCCCGTAGCTCCAGAGTCTATCATAACTGAGATCCCTTGAATTTCCTTCTCAAGGGTCTTAACTGATACTGTTTGTACCAAATGTGGCGCTGCGGTTTGTAAGGTATTCGCCACTCGTTGATCTAAAGGAGTTGTCTTGGGTTCTGCTTTCATCAGGGCAACTCCCTCTACTGATGAAGCTGGCCTTTTCCCGACTGAAGAGCTTTGGGTTTCTTGGGACAGTTTTTAACAAAATGCCCAGATGCACCGCAATATAAACATAGTTGATTCACTCTTCTTTTCTCTTTTTCTTCCATAGATAAAGGACCTCGGATGGAACCAATTTGCATTGGTTCTTCTAGCGTTATCCCTTCTCCGGCTCTCGTATGATCATTTCTTACACGATCAATTCTCAGGGGAAATGGTCGATACTCTCTTCTCTTTTCTGCTCTTCGTTCAGTTAACCGGTGGTCAATCTGTAACACAAGATCAATTAACTCCGAAATTTCGGTGGGTCTATTTGGAACTTGTGCTAAGGCATCTTTCAATTCATCTCTCAGTCCACAATAAAATATGGTGGCTCTTTTTGACTCCGGCCAGGCAGTCTCTACAATGAGTTTATTGAAATGAGACAGATAGGCTACTAGATCTTTATTACCTTGCCTGATTTCCAGTAGTTCATTGTCAGTGGCTTGAGCTGCAGCTCGCCGATCAAATATTCTTAAGAACTCTTCCTTGAAATTTTGGAAATTATATAAAACAGGATCATTTCTGGAAATTATTGGCATGGACCATGCGGCCGCATCTCCTGTCAGATAAGACAATATAAATGCCACTTTGGACTGGTCTTCGGAAAAAATGACTGGTCTACATAAAAAATGTAATGAGCATTGGGTCAGAAAAATCTGCGCCTTATTTGGATCCCCACCGAAGCGCTCGGGTTGAGCCAAAGGAATAATAGGGGAAACCGCATGAATTACTTGAGTGGATATACCTGCAGACTGTGAAGGGCTAGGGATTTGTGAAAACACAGATTCAATTTGATTTAGCAGTGTTCCCTAACTCATTTATTCGCTGTTTTATTTGGACTGTTTCTTCTATGGTGTTATTTAATTGTTTCTGTAACCCTTCCAAAACGGTGGCTAATGCTTTTATATCAATTCCTTCTGCCATTCTGCTCAGGAGGAAATCAGTTTTTTCCCTAAAATTAGGGTGATGGCACTTCAATCTGTCAGGATACTTCAATTCGATTTCCTCAGAAGCAGAAGATAACTCCTCAGTCCCGACCCGAGCTACTCACAACGAATATTAATCCTTCGTGCTGAGAACCCCGGAGGGGGAAAGGGGAATGGGATGGTAGAGAGACTGCCACAGAGATGATGAACGCCAGTACTCAGTCTGCCTCTTCACATCTAAGATTGGATACAGCACCTGCAAGAGTCACAGCCGCAATTACTAGGGACATACAACATCAGTTTTTTCACTTTCTACTCTCAACACTAAATTCTCTTTAATTCTATTATTTCTTTACTCACCCTGAGTTCTCTGTAGCCTTGCTTCTCTCTATAAATGATAGCTCTTCTTAAAAAAATGCTTATTACTGATTCTGGAAGAACTTCTCAACCTTTGTTAGAGATTGGTTTTATGTTGCTATATATATATATATAGTTGGTGATGATGCGTTCTTCAAATCAGCTGATGTTATTTAATTTCTCCTGTCTTATTGTGACTTCTGTCAATACTTGTATTTGTAAATGCTTGTTTATTAAAGTTCGTTTCTCCTTTCTTACTTCGACATTTGTTGATAACTTGTATTTGTAAATGCTTGTTTATTACAGTTAGTTTCTCCTTCCTTACTTCGACATCTGTCGATAACTTGTAGTTGTAAATGCTTGTTTATTTAAGTTCGTTTCTCTTTTAAACTCTATTTTGGTTTATTACCATTGAATTTGTAAATGCTTATTTGTTAACAGTTCGTTTCTCCTTTAAACTTGGCCTTTGTTTATAACCTTGACATTTGTAGATACTTGCTCTTTTAAAGTTCGTTTTTTCTTTGACTTTAATATCTTAAACAAGAACCTTGTAAACATAAGGTTAATTCATACATTAACTCTGTAGCCTTGCCGACTTCCACAGGAACGGTCTACTATCAAACTCTTAGAATAAACCTTGACAATATTTATCCGTTTTCTGTAATATAATCTTCAAATGTAATTTTACCTCACAGGAGTTTCTGTTCTGAAGCGCGCTCTCTCTCCACACAGCTGATTCCTGTCAGACCTCAGTTGAAGTGCAAGGCTTCCAGCTGGAGAGCTCGTAACCTAGCAACCAACCGATTGCAAGACTAGAACTGTAACTAACCTTCAGGACTCACAGCGGCCATCTTGGATCTTCTCTTCTTGATTCTTCCTTTGAAATAAGCGCAAGATGTAAGGAAATGCCTCCTTGGCATGGTTACCCCCTGACTTTTTGCCTTTGCTGATGCTATGTTTTGAATTGAAAGTGTGCTGAGGCCTGCTAACCAGGCCCCAGCACCAGTGTTCTTTCCCTAACCTGTACTTTTGATTCCACAATTGGCACACCCTGGCATCCAGATAAGTCCCTTGTAACTGGTACCTCTGGTACCAAGGGCCCTGATGCCAGGGAAGGTCTCTAAGGGCTGCAGCATGTATTATGCCACCCTCACCCAGCACAGACACACTGCTTACCAGCTTGTGTGTGCTAGTGAGAACAAAATGAGTAAGTCGACATGGCACTCCCCTCAGGGTGCCATGCCAGCCTCTCACTGCCTATGCAGTATAGGTAAGACACCCCTCTAGCAGGCCTTACAGCCCTAAGGCAGGGTGCACTATACCATAGGTGAGGGTACCAGTGCATGAGCACTGTGCCCCTACAGTGTCTAAGCAAAACCTTAGACATTGTAAGTGCAGGGTAGCCATAAGAGTATATGGTCTGGGAGTCTGTTTTACACGAACTCCACAGCACCATAATGGCTACACTGAAAACTGGGAAGTTTGGTATCAAACTTCTCAGCACAATAAATGCACACTGATGCCAGTGTACATTTTATTGTAAAATACACCACAGAGGGCACCTTAGAGGTGCCCCCTGAAACTTAACCGACTATCTGTGTAGGCTGACTGGTTCCAGCAGCCTGCCACACTAGAGACATGTTGCTGGCCTCATGGGGAGAGTGCCTTTGTCACTCTGAGGCCAGTAACAAAGCCTGCACTGGGTGGAGATGCTAACACCTCCCCCAGGCAGGAGCTGTAACACCTGGCGGTGAGCCTCAAAGGCTCACCCCTTTGTCACAGCACCGCAGGACACTCCAGCTAGTGGAGTTGCCCGCCCCCTCCGGCCCCGGCCCCCACTTTTGGCGGCAAGGCCGGAGAAAATAATGAGAACAACAAGGAGGAGTCACTGGCCAGTCAGGACAGCCCCTAAGGTGTCCTGAGCTGAGGTGACTCTAACTTTGAGAAATCCTCCATCTTGCAGATGGAGGATTCCCCCAATAGGATTAGGGATGTGACCCCCTCCCCTTGGGAGGAGGCACAAAGAGGGTGTACTCACCCTCAGGGCTAGTAGCCATTGGCTACTAACCCCCCAGACCTAAACACGCCCTTAAATTTAGTATTTAAGGGCTCTCCCTGAACCTAGAAATTAGATTCCTGCAACAACAAGAAGAAGGACTGCCTAGCTGAAAACCCCTGCAGAGGAAGACCAGAAGACGACAACTGCCTTGGCTCCAGAAACTCACCGGCCTGTCTCCTGCCTTCCAAAGACCTCTGCTCCAGCGACGCCTTCCAAAGGGACCAGCGACCTCTGAATCCTCTGAGGACTGCCCTGCTTCGAGGACGACAAGAAACTCCCGAGGACAGCGGACCTGCTCCAAAAAGACTGCAACTTTATCCAAAGGAGCAGCTTTAAAGAACCCTGCAATCTCCCCGCAAGAAGCGTGAGACTTGCAACACTGCACCCGGCGACCCCGACTCGGCTGGTGGAGAACCAACACCTCAGGGAGGAACCCCGGACTACTCTACGACTGTGAGTACCAAAACCTGTCCCCCCTGAGCCCCCACAGCGCCGCCTGCAGAGGGAATCCCGAGGCTTCCCCTGACCGCGACTCTCTGAAACCTAAGTCCCGACGCCTGGAAAAGAGCCTGCACCCGCAGCCCCCAGGACCTGAAGGACCGGACTTTCACTGCAGAAGTGACCCCCAGGAGTCCCTCTCCCTTGCCCAAGTGGAGGTTTCCCCGAGGAAGCCCCCCCTTGCCTGCCTGCAGCGCTGAAGAGATCCCTTGATCTCTCATTGACTTCCATTGCGAACCCGACGCTTGTTCTAACTCTGCACCCGGCCGCCCCCGCGCCGCTGAGGGTGAAATTTCTGTGTGGGCTTGTGTCCCCCCCCGGTGCCCTACAAAACCCCCCTGGTCTGCCCTCCGAAGACGCGGGTACTTACCTGCTGGCAGACTGGAACCGGGGCACCCCCTTCTCTCCATTGAAACCTATGCGTTTTGGGCACCACTTTGAACTCTGCACCTGACCGGCCCTGAGCTGCTGGTGTGGTAACTTTGGGGTTGCTCTGAACCCCCAACGGTGGGCTACCTTGGACCAAGAACTGAACCCTGTAAGTGTCTTACTTACCTGGTAAAACTAACAAAAACTTACCTCCCCCAGGAACTGTGAAAATTGCACTGTGTCCACTTTTTAAATAGCTATTTGTGAATAACTTGAAAAGTATACATGCAATTGAAATGATTCAAAGTTCCTAATGTACTTACCTGCAATACCTTTCAAACAAGATATTACATGTTAAATTTGAACCTGTGGTTCTTAAAATAAACTAAGAAAAGGTATTTTTCTATAACAAAACCTATTGGCTGGATTTGTCTCTGAGTGTGTGTACCTCATTTATTGTCTATGTGTATGTACAACAAATGCTTAACACTACTCCTTGGATAAGCCTACTGCTCGACCACACTACCACAAAATAGAGCATTAGTATTATCTATTTTTACCACTATTTTACCTCTAAGGGGAACCCTTGGACTCTGTGCATGCTATTCCTTACTTTGAAATAGCACATACAGAGCCAACTTCCTACACAAGATTACTCTGCAAACCTTCTTCCAGTTTGGGCTTTGCTGTCTCCACTGAGGATATCTCTTTGCTTTTCTCATGCACTTCTTTGATTTGACTTGGCAAGTTTGTGTAGTCATGACAATGGCAAACACAAGCACCACACTTCATCCCACAGGCATACAAACAACATCCAGAATCAGACATACCAACATCCACTGCCTCCACTGTGTCCCCCTCCTCCTTGTCCTCCACCTCCCTCCAAGTTGCGTCTACACTCACACCTGCATGCACCACATCCTCATCCATTACCACCATCACCAGCACACCTATGTCCTCTCCCACTGTGTCTGTGCCCCCTCCTCCCAAAGTACACAAACGCAAGCACTCAGACACCCAACAGCCATCCACCTCACACCAGCATCCAGCCCATGCACCTGCACACAAACACAGCAGACTGACACCTCCTACCAACACTCCCTCTTCCACCACTCCCAAACCATCTCCCTCTTCCTGCCCCAATGTCCCTAACAAGCTTTTCCTTGCCAACATTGACCTCTTCCCTAGCCCTCCCCCCGTCCCTCACATCAGGCCAGGGTGGTCAAAACCCAGGGAAGCACCTCAGCCTCCCAGTCCATGGGCACAGTAGTGCCCCAGCTACTCCAGGTGGGAAAGGATCCCGGCCACCAGCCAGACAGACAGGGTGCCAGCCCCAAGTGTGTCAAGGAAGGGCAAGGAGTCAGCCCCAGCTGCAGGAGGGAAGGGCAAGGAGTGCTGGAAGGAAGGGCAAGGAGGCAGCCCCAGCTGCAGGAAGGAAGGGCAAGGAGTCAGCCCCAGCTGCTGGAAGGAAGGACAAGGAGGCAGCCCCAGCTGCTGGAAGGAAGGGCAAGGAAGCAACACCTGCTGCAGGAAGGAAGGGCAAGGGGTCTGCAACAGCAGACAGTAGAGAAAAGGGGCCTGGTGCTGGGACTTAGTCGGAGCCCCCACCACCAACCATGATGGTGCAGCCATCCGAGGCTGCAGGGGATGTGCTGGAGCCTCCCTCCACCACTGCCAGCACCACTACCAGCAGCAGCAGCCCCAGTGAGCAGCTATCCAAGGCTGCAGGGGATGGGCTGGAGCCTCCCCCCACCACTGCCAGCACCGCCACCAGCAGCAGCACCACTGCCACCACTGAGCAGCCGTCACCGCCGGCGGACAGTGTGTAGTCATGCGTCCACAGGCTGTTGTGAGGTCTGGCCCCTGCAAATCCTGTGGGTATGACACCCAGGTGAGAGACTGTGACCTTGCACTCCCCAAGATCTGCATCACAGGGCACGATGCCCCCTCTAGAACCAGTGGAGAAGCCATCCACTCACCCCTTCCTCCCCAGGATGAAGCTCACAGGGCACAATGCCCCCTAAGGAACCAGTGGAGAAGCCATCCACTCACCCCATCCTCCCCAGGATGAAGCTCGCAGGGCACGATGCCCCCTCCAGAACCAGTGGAGAAGCCATCCACTCACCCCATCCTCCCCAGGATGAAGCTCACAGGGCACGATGCCCCCTCCACAACCAGTGGAGAAGCTCATTGGGCATGATGCCCCCTCCAGAGCATGTGGGCAAGTCACCCACTTGAGAGACTGTGGGCTTACACTCCCCAGGTCAGAGTGATGGGCATGTTGCTCCCTCCAGGACCAGTGGCATTGTACCATCTTCCGGCTGAGGTGCCCCCCCATTTCCCATCCCCCTGAGGTGCCTGGCTATTTTTGACCTGATGCCCCTGCAGTGTTCTCTCCGTGTTGTTGCAGGAGTGAGGTGGGGCCTTGGACTTTCTGATGTGGCCCTGTGGCCCATGGACATTGAGGACTGGGCAGTGTCCCTTGATTTGTGAATATGTATATATTTTTGTATTTGAATGCACATATTACTAATATATTTATCTTATTACACTCTTTTTACTCTATTTTGGTTGTCCTTGCATTATTTCTGAGGGGTACGGGGTGAATATGTAATGTTAGTGCATCTGCTTGTGTTTCGTGTTGCGTGTGTGTGTCACTCTCTTTTTCCTCCCCCCCTCCCCTGTGTGCTAAGCGGCAGTGCTCACCGTGGTCGTCTTTGCTGGCGTTGGTGTTCGTAGTGGAGCAGAACGTAGAAGAGCATGGGGGAACACATGCAACTCGGGCTCCATGGCGGCGTGGTTCTTCTTTGAGTCTCCAGAGGTGAGTTGTTTCCATTCTGTGCAGTGTTTCCGTCAGGCTTTTGATGTCATTGGTACCGCCCCGGAAAAGGTAGCAGATTGGTGTGTCATTATACAGTGGGTGGAACATTGTCTTCCGCCTGGCTGTAGGCGGTTACCGGCGTGGTGCCTGTTGATTTCGCACTGGCGGTCGGTGTGTTAAAGTGGCTGTCTGTCTGAGGGGTTTCCGCTGTGGTCATAATTTCATATTTATTACGCCAGCCTGTTGGCGGTATTAGCGCCACTATATCACCAACCGCCAGGGTTGTAATGAGGGCCAAAGTCTCAATTGCACTGAGTCAAACTGGATACAGGCAACCAAGGTCACATTTGGTAGGCCACATAGCAGTCAAATCCTTATAAACATGTATATTCACCAAAAGAAAAGCTCAAAGAGGGGGAGTGGAAAAACTGGGCGAACTAATTAAGGTCCTGCAAAGACAATACATCGAATCCATATTTATCATCAGTGGCGATTTTAATCTTTACTTGCTCACCACAAAAGGAGGAACCGTGAAGAATCGAAGGGAAAGTACTCATAGGAAACACCTGGAACACTTAGGCCTAACATTATTAAATGGAAACAGCGAGAAGGACTTTCCAGCATACGTAACCTTTGTAAGCAGAAAAACAAGTTCAACCATCGATTACACCCTGATAAACAACTTTGCGGCACCTTTGGTGTGGCACTTTCAAATTAAATGTAGAGCTGAGAGTGATAATGTCCAACAAACACTGGAATTGGCTTACAAACCTGAGAAGCTACAAACCTTGAATGACTTATTTTCAACTCCAGTGATGTACAACCTTAAGAGATTAAAATGGGGTCAAACATGGATAGTGGTGTATCAAAGGGCAGGGTCCCTTGAAGAGAGAACAAATATAGCTGTCATGCAACAAAAAGAGCCCACTTTCAAAAGGCATTGGAATGAAGATTGGGCTGAACTCAGCTGCGGTCTGCTTTCAAAATTTCCGGCCACCTATAAAACAACTCTTCAGCGTTTGGCCTCTGACTCAAAAAGGGTTCAAGTCAGAGAGTCCTGGTTCAACAAAGCCTTGCACACACATAAATCACAAATTGCGCAGTAGGCCAGAAAACTGGTAAAAGTGATCAGTTGGGCAGAGGGTGGAGACAATCTCACCTTGAGGGCCATGAAAAAGAAGTATCACTCTGAATGTTGGTCTGCAAAGAAACATTTTCAAGAATATTCATGGACCAAGTTACTTTGGGCAAGCAAAATGCCAAACAGCAAGCTCTTTTGGGGAATGGTGAATGAACTGGCCCCAGAAAAAAAATAGACACCATAGCTTTGGAATTGATTCAACCCCTAGGGAGAGTCATATTTGCAGTCTGTATGGACCGACAGACGGGAGTGGAACATCAGCCAATCCTCCACGTAAATTGATGGGGGTGCAACTGCCTCTGAGCAACGACTACCCCCCAAGTCAGAAAGCAGAGGGAATGCTTCTGACCATCTCCAAGAAAGAACATCAGGATCAAGTTTGGAAGCCAGAACAAATAGCTGGTCTGATTAGGAAGATGAAGCCCGAAGGGACCGCCGGACCTAATAGTCTCCTAAATGCAATCTTTAAATGCGATCCAGACTCCTGGGTGCAGTACTTCTCGCCACTCTTCATTACCACTGCTTATGCTAATCGGATTCCAGAATCGTGGAGAGGCAGCATTTTACATACTATCTTTAAAAGCAGAAACCCTGCCCTTCCTTCAAACTACAGGCTAATAGCTCTCATCGATGTAGAAGCTAAGCTATATGGCTCCTGCCTGTTACAACATCTTCAAACCTGGGCTGATGATAACATGCTTCTCCCGAGATTTAAAACGGGCTTCAGGGCATGCATGAGAACATCAACAAACCTAATCGCCCTCTCACTTATTGTGGAAAACACCAGCCACACGAAGTTGAGCCTTTATGCATGTTTTGTTGATCTTAAGTCGGCCTTCGACCGGGTCCCCAGGGAAAGGCTTTGGTCCAAGTTGGCCAAATGGGGCATCCCACACAACCTGCTAAGGGCCATTATAGACATTTACACCCTCACCTGGGTTCATGTCAAAATCGGAGATGGCACAAGACTCACAAAAAGAATCCCCACAAGGTCAGGCCTAAAGCAAGGCTGTGTTTTTTCACCAATTTCTTTCAATTTATATCTGGTAGACCTCGCTGGTGCGTTGGCACGGGTATACAGCCTTGCACGGCTTTAGGTACAGAGAAAACTGGGTGCCTACAATATGCCGATGACATCTTATTACTGAGGCCTGCAACAGAGTCTATCAGCGCTTAAAACTTTCATGGACCAGCAAGGTCTAGAAATAAACCTGGCCAAAACAAAACTGACGAGTCTCCTTGGGGCGAATCATAAATCTTTCAATTGGTTCTTAAGAGATAAAAAAGTTGAGATGGTGCAGTCATATAAATATTTGGGAGTCCATCTCGAACCGCGTCTGAAATGGAAACGCCACCTGATGTCGATCCAGGCAAAGGCCCACTCACTAACTTACAGTTTCAAGTTGCTTAAGAGGAAGCTGGATTGTCCAAATTGGTCTCACGTTTTAAAAATCATGTCAGCCCAGTTGCTCCCAGCCATTTCTTATTGGACCGGAGTGTTGCAGGGCCGGGAAATTCCATCATTAAACACCAGCCAAGTTAGAGCTTACAAGGCTGTCTTCAACATTCCCAAAAGCACCTCCCCTACCCAGGTCAGACTGGAGTTGGACTTTTAAAAAATCAGATTTTTCAGCGACAGTGAGCCTTTCTCAAAGCATCATGGAGGCTACGGCTTTCAGAGAACACCTCCATACTCCACTCCTGCTGGCAAGAAGTCCAGGCACAAGAAACCAGAAACAGAAAAGGATCTTGAGGAAGTTATCTAAACCAAGTCATTATTAGCCTGGGTATGGAAGACGCATGGAAAAGCAGCGCAGGGAAGTCCAAATTCAACAAATTAGTTAATATCTCTGTTCGCTCTTTTTCTCTCATCAGTGACAAAGCCTCCTTAGCCAAAAGATGGCATGCCTGGGCAGTTTTAGAGTCTTACTCCACTCTGTCTCCTCAAGGTTACCTAGCGGAACACTTTTCCAATCAAACAAAACAACAATTTTTGCTATATCGCATGGGATTCTTTGATACCAAAGACGCTAGCCCACCCTGGAAAGAGCATTATCCTGACCAGAACTGCCTTTGTGGATACAATCAGGAATCATTGTTGCACACCTTTTGCACCTGCCCAGCTCTAGACCTAGAAACAAGGAAGATGCTAAAAATTGTCTTTTTAACTTATTATATTCGCTCCTGCAGACCAGTGGTAATAACCTGGCTCAAGAGCGATTCAATTCCATTCTGCTGCAGGGCGGTAAAGTTTTTATACCTGCTTCAAAAGAAACTGACCACGGCCGATTTGGGATAACTGTTGATACATACAGCGTTGTGGACAACACATTTCAAGTCTCTCTACCTTAAGAGAATTTAGCCCTCATTATGACGTTGGCGGCAAATGCCGCCTACCGCCAAGGCAACAGCCACCAACGTACCGTCGCCGTGGCTACCACCCGCCAACCGCATTATGACCGTAGGCAGAGGGCTCTTGGGAGGGGTGTGGGGGAGACCCCTATCAGTGTCATGGGAGGAATTCCCTGGCACCGATAGTGCCTACCGGCATGGTTTTCATGGTGGTAAAAAAGCCATGAAAACCATGGCGGTAGGCAGGGTCATAATGCCGAGGGTGGGATTGTGACAGCCGCCGGGCTGGAGACTGAAGTTTCCAGCCCGGTGGCTGTTACCACCCTGGTGGACGGAGCGGTATATTGGTGGTTTGGCTTGATCCAAACTGCCAATATCATAATTTGGGCAAACGTACCGCCAGCCTGTTGGCAGTATCTTTCCCCAAATTACCGCCGTCCGCCAGGGTCGTAATGACCCCCTTAGTTTTAATCCCCACTCATGATTTATGATTGTATTGAGTACAAATTCTTCATCAATGACTGTAACGCGCAGGCACGGCTCTCATTAATTTTATACAGCCTTTGTTAAAACTCTAGTTCCTATTGCTTTCAAGCATTTCTAAGAACTCAACTTTTGACTCTAGCAGTTGGTCATTTTATTATGTTTTATAAAGTTTTATATTGTAAGGGTTTTTATTAATCGAGCAATAAAGATATTTTATTGCATTTCAAGTTAAGTTCTAGCATTACTGCTTCATCAGTAATGTGTCACGTAAACAAGATGAAGAGAAAGCTAAGCGGGATATCTCTAATTCCGTGCTTTCTGTGAATGGCTCTACTCTTTTCAATTAGCTGCGAGACAGTGGCACCTAGTGGCTGCCAGGTCCGTTGGTCAAAACATCCATAATAGTGCACCTGACACATGGGCAAGCTTACATCAGTACCTTAAAGGAGACACTGTTACCCGACCAGGCCCATGAGTGTTCCAGAACTATGTTGCAACTGCTGATAAGGGTACTGGGGCCAAGTGGACGGGCCGGTCTAACACTTGCCGACTGTAGTATGTAGTGTATGGGTGGCAAAATAAATTCAGATTTTCCTAGCTTTAGTGAAGGAAAGTCTAGATTTTATTAAAGACACGGAGGCGAGTATTATGCTTCCTTTTCTTGCTTTATTTGAATAGCAACCAAGATAACATAAACAACAAGAACTACATATCCCATGAATCAAGGAAAAAATATGTCATTCATGAAGTCATAACCAATAACCAATAGAAAACGCCCAACCCCAATAACTATCTTAACTGCAAACAACAAGCCCTCTTTTCTTGCAGGAGCAGATCAAGGCCGGATGAAACAAAGGAATAATGACCAAAATAATGGAAAAAGCCATCAATAACGTAAAAAGTATTTTGCAAAGTCCAGGGTAGACGGAGGAAACGGCTTCAGGTGGTCATCACAACATCCGGAAAGCGTTAAACGAATGTCGTGGAAAGTGCCAGAAGAAAGAACTTCCTGAGGAAGGGTCTTAGACACTGAACCAGTATCTTCAAGATGAAACGATTGGTGCAGGGGGAGCCGGCACTGAAATAGAAATGGGTGGGTTAATAAAAGCGGTGGGATAATACTCGCCTCCGTGTCTTTAATAAAATCTAGACTTTTCTTCACTAAAGCTAGGAAAATCTGAATTTTATTACAAGAACAGAGGATCCTATTATGCTTCTTTAAAGCATATTAATAACAGAATCAGCCACAGAAGAAATAGGTTTGCAATAAAAAGTCCTAAAAGTGGTAACATTAGACCAATCTGCTGATCTAAGAATGTCCTCCAAGCGAGCTCCAGCCCAAAGGGCCTTAGAAGCCATAGCACCTCTGGCAGAATGTGCTCCAAATGAACTGGTGTCAATACCCGCAAGGGTCATAAACCATTTAACCCATCGAGCAAGGGTAGGGGAGGAGACAGGTTTATGAGGTTTAGAGAAAGAAATAAGTAACTGGGGAGAGGAGGACGTTCTTAAATCTGCGGTTTTAGCAATGTAGACTTTTAAACATTTACCAACACAGAGTTTAGGATGCAAAGGAAAGTACGGGTAATGAATCATAGAAATGTTAGTCTTAGTTCTTCTATGAACCCTGAAAGACACATTAGAAGGAGAAAACTGGACAGAGGATACATCCAAAGCTCTAACATCAGAAACACTTTTCAAAGAAACTAAGCATTACAACATAGTTAACTTTGCTGAAAGACATTTCAGAGAGAGCAATTCATTATCGAGCCAAGAGTTGAATAAATTCAAAACCAAATTCACATCCCATAAATGAGTATAACTAGATGCAGGGGGATTGGAAAATCTTACTCCCTTCAAAAGACGGCACACCCAAGGATGTTCCCCAACAGGTTTTCCATCAATTTGAACATGTTCTGCAGAAATAGCAGATCTATAAGTATTCACTGTTCTGTATGCCTTCCCCTGGGAGGCTAGAGACGCTAAAAAATTAACGACTAAAGTCACATCGGCTGAAAAGGGATCTGAATTCCTGTCCAAACACCAGCCACACCAGACCAACCAGGCAGACTTGTAAGCCTTAGTTGTTCCTAGAGCCCAAGAGTGGCGGATATACTGGGCAGCTTCCTCCAAAATTCCGGGGGTTCTCCAGGCTGACCCGAAATCTTCCATGCTACCAGAGTTAAGGTGTGGTCGAGAACCATATCGTGAGGATGACCCTCTGGATCGAGAAGGAGCTCTGGAAAAAAAGGAATCAGGACCGGAAAATCTATTGACAATTCCAGAACTGAAGGGAACCAAGGCTGGGTTTGCCAAAAGGGGGTCACTAAGACCAGGGAGGCTCGTTGACGACAAACCTGGGCCAGGACTCTGGCTATCATCATAAAAGGAGGAAAGGCATAATTGAGATGGAAAGACCAGTCCTGGAGAAAAGCGTCCGTAGCAAGAGCCTGAGGATCCGGTCTCCAGCTGTAAAACTTTGGGAGGTGAGAATTTAATCGCGAAGCGAACAGATCTATCGACATGGCACCGAATTTCGAAGAAAGTTTGTTGAACACTAAAGGATGAAGTCGCCAATCACTGGAATCTTTTAGGTAGCGTGAACACCAATCCGCTATTGTGTTCATTTTGCCCGGTAGATATTGTGCCGTGACCGACAATTTTTTCAAAGAAGGCAAAACTCCCAAAAGCTTTTGGCTAGATCCGCAAGGGGTTGGATCTCGTTCCTCCAAGATGATTGACATACTTTACTGCGGAAATGTTGTCCATCTTTAAAAGAATAGAACAACTTACCTTGTCCTTTGCGAAAGTCTTTAGTGCAAAGGAGCCTGCAAGCATCTCTAAACAATTGATGTGCAGAGCAGACTCCCTCTCTGACCATACGCCCCCAGTCGAGATGTTGCCACATCTTGCGCCCCAACCTGTCCGACTTGCATCGGATTCTAATACTAGATCTGGGGCCGAAGAGAAAATTGCTTTTCCATTCCAGGCTTCCAAATGATCGAGCCACCACTGTATCTCTGCACGAGAGTCATGATCCAACTGAATTACATCTGAGTACCGAAGACCCCTGCGGGGATGACGAATCTTTAGCCTCTGAAGAGCTCTGTAATGTAACGGACCTGGAAATATGGCCTGAATGGATGAGGCCAAGAGGCCTACAATTCTTGATAGAGATCGAAGAGAAAGATGGGAAAGACTGAGGACCTGCCGCAGCTTGTGTTTTATTCGACTTACCTTCTGTTGGGGTAGAGACAGAGATGTAGCTTTGGAATCTATGAGGAACCCCAGAAATTCCACCTGAGTCGAAGGAACCAGAGAAGACTTTTCCATGTTTACCAGAAAACCTAGGGACTGCAACAGATGAAGGGAAATATGCAAATGCTCCAACAGGGTGTCCTTGTTCTGAGCCATTATGAGAAAATTGTCTAGATAGATGATCAATCTTATTCCCTGAGCTCTTAAATAAGCTACCACTGGCTTCATCACCTTTGTGAAGCACCATGGAGCCGAAGCGAGTCTGAAAGGGAGAGCCTTGAACTGGAAAATCAAACCTTCCCATTGAAACTGTAGGAATTTCCTGTAAAAGGGATGGATAGGAATCGCAAAATAAGCGTCCTGGAGATCCAGCCGAACGAACCAATCGCCTTCCAACAAAATGTCCCTGAGATGGAGAATCGTTTCCATTTTGAAATGGTTGTAAACAACATAGTTGTTGAACAATTTTAGGTTTATTACTGGACGAAAATTTTAGTTTTTCTTTTGGGCCAGAAATATGGTACTGAGAAAACCCGAGGGGTGAAAGCATGTTTCTTCTATCACATTTTTTGAAATCAAAGATAAAATCTCTAATTTTATCAAACAAGATTGTTCCTGGGAAAACTTTAGAGGGGGAGGTGGGGAAGATTGGCTGAGAACCTGATAAAGATCTATGCAATACCCCTGAATGGTCTGAAGAACCCCAGGGTCTGCGGTAATTCGATACCAATTTGAAAGAAAATGGGCTAATCGACCTCCCACAGGAAGAGGGCCAAAATTTAAATCTCTTACCTGAGACTTGTCCTCCTCTCTGACGGTAACCTCTACTCCTGAACCCCCTCCTTCCTTTACCGGCCCTGCTAAAAACCCTGGAGCTGAAAATCTTCTTCATCGATACCTGAGCCTTATCCAGTGTTGCAAAGGTAGAAACGTATCTACTGAGTTCTTTAATAAATGAGTCCCCAAAAAGAAGACCGTTACCTTGCTGTCCTTCTTTCCTGGCAGCCAAGCTGCCCAATTTAGGATCCATTTTGAGCAAAAGACTCTTTCGTCTCTCCTGGGAAATAGCTGTGTTTGCACTGCCCAAAATACAAATTGCCCGCTGGGCCCAGTTAGAAAGGGTATCAGGATCAATTTGTGAGCCTTCCAACCTGGCATCTTCAGCCAAATCAAGAATCCTGGTCAGAGGACCAACCAAGTCTAAAAGTCTGTTTTGGCAAACGGACCATGCTCTGTCGACCCCTTTCTTAGGATCCTTACCAAACTTAGAGAAAAATAAAACCATATTAGGATCAATAACAGGCGTGGAAGTGATGCTGTGCGGAAGGGAGGGATGGGGACATTCAGAGCGCAATTTATTTCTCGTGGCTTTGTCCAAAGAGTGTCTTAAATGAAGCGAAACATATTCCGCCACGTGATCAGACAGGAACCATTCAGTGGAGTTTGGATGGTGTATCAAAGTGGGATCAAACATTGGTTCCCCCAGAGCATCAAGAACAGTAAAATCATTAACAAATGAAGATGGACTTGAATCAGAAAGAGATATTTTTTGCCTTTTCTCCAGAGGCCCTTGCCAGGGATCATCAGAACCCGGAATATCGTCATTTTCCCCATCATCATATTCCATATCATCATCAGTATCCCTCAACTGTGTTATATTAAGAGGAGAGGGACCCTTTTCCACCGTATTAAACTCCTTACGGGGGGAAGGACCAGCAACCTGGGGAGACTCGTCAGCGCTCGACATTGCTTTTACTTTAGAAATAGTGCGCTTCTTACTTTTGACTGGTTCAGAAACATTGGTATTCTGGGAGGACAATTTTTTTAAAGATAATTCCAATTTTTAGACATATGCAACATAGACGTTGACACAGCCTGCTGAACAGTATCTTGAATAAAATAATTCAAATCAGCACGAAGATTATCCATATCAACCTCACTAGAATGTTCATCCACTTTTTTAGACATTATCTGATAAGAAATTAAGAAAAAAATTAAGAAAAGTTAAGAAAGAAAAATTAAGAAAGAAAAAATTAAGAAACGCCAGAAAGAAAGCTCACAAATTGAAAAGGATAATCAAAAGTTTAAAAATAATCCAGTAAACAAGGGGTTAAAAATATTCTGGGCTGTGGGCGTGTGGAAGAGGAGTGTAAAATGGATGACACTCCCCCAACCACCAAAAAAGGTTAGAGGAGGCGTGGCACGCTCCTCGCCTCCCTCGAAGCAGGAACAGATTCCTTAGAAGTGCTCCAGACGCGCTCAGCGATCAGCTGAGGAGCCACGGAATCTCAGAAGAAGAAGAAGAAGTTACCGTGGAGACGCGTCGCAGCTGCAAGCCGAGCTCTCCTGAGGTAAGTGCTCAAATGAAACGCGTACCTCAGAAGAGCGAGGCGGGAGAGCCGAACGTTCTGAAGGGCGTTCGGCTCACCCAACGAAGCGCGAAGAAAGCGCTCGCTTCTTAAAACCGAAAGACGACTAATTACCCAATTTAAAAGTTAACAGGACACATAAACACACAAAATACATATAATACACGACACAGATTATGTAATGTGGGAAAATAGAACTTATCTTGACTGCGAGCAGCAAGAAAAGAGGGCTTGTTGTTCGCAGTTAAGATAGTTATTGGGGTTGGGCGTTTTCTATTGGTTATGACTTCATGAATGACATCTTTTTTCCTTGATTCATGGGATATGTAGTTCTTGTTGTTTATGTTATCTTGGCTGCTATTCAAATAAAGCAAGAAAAGGAAGCATAATAGGAGCCTCCGTTCTTGTAATAAAATCTAATACCTTCTCACTGTGCTGCTCTCTACAGACTAGTGAGTGCCACTAGAACCTTCTCCAATCACTGTTTAATTTAATTTTAGAGTGTCATGATCATGGGCCTAAGTAAACTGGGAGCTAGGTTAATGCCCTTCCATTTCTGGTGTTTTGCAGCAGTTTTAAGATCTCCTTGGAGTTTCTTGTTGCTCAAAAGGATGTAGTTTCTATCATTTATATGTTTCCCTCATCTTCATTGCTTGATTTTGCCCGCAAGAAAGTGTCACTCATGGTCATTGATTGTCACTCATAATTACACTGAAATTGTGAAAATGTCACACATAACCTGAAACCTTAGCAGCTATGGAAAAGTAAAAGATAGTATGTTGAAATAATGATTTGTGTACCTCTCATTCAGCGTGCTTGCTGCTAAAACTTAAACAAGGCAGTTTAAAACTCCATGGTTTTAATGAATTTCAGATTTTCTTTTCACAGGCTGAACCGCCTCAAAGAATTTCACAGCTTGTACACATTAAAACACATTTCACGTAATTAACTCGATCCTATGGAAAGATATACACAGAAAACTAGTTTAAATAACATGAGCAGGTTAGAGGTGCTAAGGCCAAAGACACAAACAAGGGACAAGAACATCGGCATGTACTCGCGTCTAAAACTGTAACTATTGCCGCCATATTTGATTGGTACTTATGACCGCTACCCTCACCAACGAGTGTGTGCTTGTCTTTCTTTTGTTTCTAAGTCCAGGACTCAAAAGCGATTGGCTGGTTTCAGAGAACTTCGGCTGTGAGCACAGAAGTGTTTTTAGTTGGAGCAAGCGTGCCTCGTCGTCATGGTGACCGTGCTAAGGCTAGACCGAGCCTGTAAACTTAGAATCCCTATTGGGTGGGAGTGGTCACTTCCGGTGTTTGTAAACGTCAATGGCTGATGTCTCTCGTCTAACTGTACACGACATAGAAGCCTCCATGGGCCGAGACGACGAGTAAACAGTACTCTCCCCAGAAGCGCTAGGTATGTCGGAAGAGCTTATTTTACAAAAGACTTCGGCAGGGGGTACTGAACCAAACAACCAGTTGACAACAAGAGACATCCTACATACACACACTTTGTTCCGTGTTATCAGCAACGTTACACTCTAGTCCTGAGCGTAGATTTAGCATTCTGATGCATTATGGGAGTTGTAGTTTAGATCACACCAATCAAACCACTTGGGCAAACAGAAACGCGGGCCTCGTCGCTCGCTCTGCCAGGGGTGCTGGAGCTGCGCTGCGAGGATGCGGGTTTCAGTTCGAAAATGTGACATTTCCAAGCAGGTCGTCTGCTTATATGTAACATGTCCGCATTGTGCGGAATATTAGTAACATTTTGTCTTCTAGTGGCATAGCATACATTTCTTAGTTGCAAACAGTCACTATACCAATAGTCCTGATTAATTCAGGAGACTCTTGATTTTTAAGCCAAAATTGATTTATTTATTTAACCCTCCTCTCGCATAAATCCTTGAGTTCAATGGAAGTCTGTAGTGGCAGGTATGAAGGATGCGAGGGAGCCGGATTTCATGTTAATATCTTTTATTCTTGCCACAAGAAATAAGGCCCACGAGCAGCCGGCCGGCCGCAACACCGCGCTTTGTTCGCGCCTCTGCCTTTCCGCCGCGCCGCCCCCTGACGTCACGACCGTCCTCGCTACGGATTGGTCGTGGCGTCATGAGGCGCCTAAACATAGAAGACAGACCAGTTCTGTCCCTCCGGCCTCGTACGTTAACTCACGTATGACATCTCCCTTTTCAACAGAACAAGAAAACTTAAGGAACTTCACCTCATAACAAAATCTTCAAACCTCTTGGGTGCTCGGATACGCCTAATTGGCCTGCTCGGAGTAACATACTGAAGTGAATTCGCCTTGACGGCGCACGCATCCTTTCGGCTTGACCCCATTACATTGTGACTGTCGCTCTCCACAGATTCGGGCCTGCAACCATTCTGTCCTGAGGCAGCCGTCAAGCCACGCCATGCCTTCTCGCATCGCTCTGCACTCCCCTGTCCACTTATTCCTGGCCTGGAAGGCGTATTCGCACATTCCTCTTCATCAATGACTACATCCCTGGCTTCGTGAGTTTGCCACTCGTCAACATCATCCGTGCATTCGGCCCCATCCACACGGACATCTTTCATGATGATTTTCTCTTGACCAGCCTTGAGCCTAACTATGTCGTCCTTGCTCCGCCACCCCGCTCCTTCTAGACAGACTGCCCCTCTTGTCACTCCTTGCACACGCACCGGGGTTTGAAACACAGACTCCCCCTTCATCACCCTGTTGGGTTTCTTCACCAATACCCAATCCCCTTGCGCTATATTTTTAGTTTTGGCTCTATTCACCATGTCAGCGTACCTCTTATTGTTTTCCTGTTTGGCCACTATTCTTGCTTTGACTCTCAACCTCTCATCAGATTCTGCCTCAATTTCCCGGTTCATGTCATACCACTTATTGAATTTGGGGTTAAGCTCACTCATGCATCTTCTCCCTCTCATCAAATAAAACGGAGTGTGTCCCGTAACCTCACTGGGCGTTTTGTGGAAAGTGTTCACCTTGTCCGCCAGAAACGCTTTCACATTCATGTTGGAAGCGATCGCCTGTTGCACGCCCTCTTTGAGGAATCTATTCATACGCTCAACCTGCCCATTGCTCTTCGGGCTGTACAGCGGGGTCTTCTCCTGCTTAATCCCCAACCTGAACAGAAAATCCGTCATCTGCCTGGACACTAGCTGGGTGCCGTTGTCCGACACCATGATCTTCGGCTGTCCCTCAATCGCGAAAATTTTCGTCAATGCCTTGATCACTCGTTCAGTGGTAACTTCCCTGACGAACTTGTAGTGAATCCATTTGGAGAAGTAATCCGTAAGGACGATGATATGTCTACACTCGTCAGGTAGCATTGTAAATGGGCCCGCAAAATCAATGGCAATCTTGTTCCACGGGCCGGCAGGTATGTCCACCAGCTGCAACTCTCCTTTTGTCGTCTTCCAGTGCTTATCGGCCCTTAAGCACGGTCCACACCGATCAATGAATCTGCTGACGTCGCTGCACATCCCTGGCCACCAGTAGTACTGCTTGAGGAGATTCTTTGTAGCGGTATTGCCCGGGTGGCCTTTATGGGCAATCCTGATTAGCTTGTCTCTTAAACTTTCCGGAGGTACAAACAGCTCGTGTCTCTTCACAAAGCCGCCTTCGATGGTGAGTTCGGAACTAATCTGTTGGAAACTTCTGAGTGCCCCGTGCAAGTTCCGGATAGGGGGCCAATGAGCCTTCATGTGGTCCATCACCCTCCGCATAGTCACGTCCTTCTCCTGAGCCGTCAACCATTCTTCCTCTGATATGGATCCCTCGCACATGGCTGTTGCGTCAACCATTGCCACAACGCACTCCGTGTCATCCAGGGAATCATTCTCCTCACCCGGGATCGGTATGCGAGATAGGCAATCCGCCCTGCAGTTGAGACCCCCTTTGATGTGTCTGACGGTGAAGTGATATTCTTGCAACTTAGACAGTAGACGTAGGAGCCTCGAGCTGGCTTTGCCATTGCCACGTCCTTCACCGTCCATCATGTATATCAAGGGTTTGTGGTCGGTGACTAATTCGAACTCCCTGCCCCACAAATAATTTCTCAGTTTCTCCACGGCCCAGACGCACGCAAGCGTCTCCCGCTCGATGGTGCTGTAGTGCTTCTCTGCTTCGCTCAATGACCGCGATATAAATGCAACAGTGTTCTCCTTCTTCCCTTGGAATTGGCAAAACACTGCACCAATTCCCTTGGCACTAGCGTCAACCGTGATTACATTCCGGAGGTCCTTGTTGTACGGTCGTAATACTGGGGCCGCGGCGATTGCCTGTTTGACGGATTCGAAGGCAGTGCTTTGTTCCTGTGTCCACGTATATTTTTCGTTCTTCCGTAGCAGTTTCCTTAGAGGCTCCACAGTGGTTGCGTATCCTTGCATGAACTTGGAATAGTATTCGCTGAGTCCCAGGAACGATCGCAAGGCGTCTTTGTCTCCTGGGCAAGGGGCATCTCGTATGGCCCTCACTAAATCATCTTTCGGCGCAATGCCATTTGGGGTAAGCACATGCCCTAAGTATTCTATCTTGTCTTCCATGAATTTGCACTTGTCTTTGGAGACTGTCATCCCCCTTTTTTGTAGCACCTCCAACACTCTGCGCAGCAGTTCTAAGTGCCCCTTCTCGTCTTCCGTGTGTATCAGAATGTCGTCCTGAAATACTTCAACCCCCTTCATATCGCAGAAGAGGAGGTCCATTAGCTTTTGAAAGACGCCCGAGGCCGATGCAAGGCCGAATGGAAGACGGATCTACCTGTATGCTCCAAACGGGGTAATAAAGGTGGTAAGTTCCTTGGATTCCTCCGTGAGACATACCTGGTGGTATGCAGACTTCAGGTCTATCAGGGTGAAAAACTTCGATCCTGCTGTGGCCGACAATATCTCCTGAATGTTGGGCAGTGGATGGCAGTTCACCAGGATATTTCTGTTCAGTGATCGCAGGTCTACACACAACCGAATGTCCCCTGTCCTCTTCTTCTTGAACACCACGATTGCGGACACCAATTCTGATGCACCTGCTTCCTCTATTACTCCTTCCCTTTTCAGCTTATCAAGAACAGCCTTAAGCTCCCCCCTTACAGAAAGAGGAATCGTTCTGACTTTGTGCTTTATTGGTAGGGCACCCTTTTTTAACCGTATAGCATGCACAAATCCTCTTACACACCCTACCTTGTTTTCAAAAACGGAGTCAAACATTTCGAGGACCTCAGCTAAACCATCATGTAAATCATCAGGCTGCACATAATTGACCCAGTCATCTCTCAGAACTATGGGATCTTCTGCCCCAGGGACTAGCATCACACCTAGCTTCGCCAGGTCCTTCCATCCCACAAGGCTCCTCCCATTTTCAGCCACATATATCTTTGTTCTCACAGTGCGCCCGCGAAAGGTGAGGGAGTCCCAGAAGTAACCTTTCATCACTATGTCTTGTTCCCCGAAGGCCTTTGGACTCACATCCGTCTCATGCAGTCGTACATCTTGCCACTTCGAATCAAATGTCCTATCAGAGATCAGGGTAAGGGGGGAACCAGAATCAGCCGTAAATGGCAATTTTATCACACCAATCATGACGGAGCCAATGGGACCCTTCACTCTACCGTCCTCACCATCAATGGACAACACCATGTCCGCATCCGCATCAGTGTCACTCTCGCTTACCGAGCTCACTTTCATGCCCGTATTATATTTTTTTGCTTTACATACTGCCGCAAAGTGGCCCAACTTCCTGCATTTAGAACAGCTTTTGTGCACGGCAGGGCAGGCCCTGCTATCCGCTAAGTGATCCTTTGACCCACATCTAAAACAGACGAGCTGCCTCCCCCTCTATCACTCGCCGCCCTGTCTGAAGTCTTGGGCACATGTTTACGGCTGTCCTGTACATAGAACACATTTGAAGCCTGACTAGTGTTCGCCAGTTCCTTGGAAGATACCATGGAGCGTTCCACTGCCTTTGCAATGGCAATTACGTCCTTCAGTGAAGGATTCCTGCATGAAAGCAAACGTTCCTGCACTTTCTTTGAATGGCAGTAGAACACCACCTGATCTCTAATGTACGTATCAGTCATCGCTGCAAATTCACAATCTTGAGCTAGAACACGTAGACATGCAATATACTCTTCGATAGTCTCTCCTTCCTCTTGTTTCCGCAGTGCGAATTTATGGCGCCCCACCATGATGTTGCACTCCTCTGCATACTGCAACTCAAGCCGCCGTACAGCCTCCTGGTACTCATTCAGCGGAGCTGTGGCTCCATGGGGATTCACATAAACCGGCAGGCTATCGAAAACCACTTGTCCAGCCTTCCCCAACAGTCCGAATAACAAAGACTTTTTCCGTTCGGGGCTATACCCCTGACCATCAATTGAGATAATATAGTTCTCAAATGCGCGCAGCCATCCTTTCCACTTCATGCATGGCTTACCAGGAGAGTCCAGGAAGAGAGGAGGCACGCAGATATGACCTGTCTGCGACATGGCCGGAAAGCGGGCGCCACACTTGGAAGGACCGCGTGATACAGGTGCAGCATCCACTATGGGAGGCTACTGGGCTGCGCAGAACGGTAGGAGTCGTCAAAATCAATCGTGTGGAGATCGCAGCATCAGCGCCTTAGGGGTTGCATGTAGTTCTCACGTGAAGAGATATCAGCGCTTTCCACTGGCCTCCCGAAACACCAGGTAAGGTGGGCTACACTCGTGGGCCTTGGTAGAAGCTGTGACCCTCGTCGCCATTTGTAGTGGCAGGTATGAAGGATGCGAGGGAGCCGGATTTCATGTTAATATCTTTTATTCTTGCCACAAGAAATAAGGCCCACGAGCAGCCGGCCGGCCGCAACACCGCGCTTTGTTCGCGCCTCTGCCTTTCCGCCGCGCCGCCCCCTGACGTCACGACCGTCCTCGCTACGGATTGGTCGTGGCGTCATGAGGCGCCTAAACATAGAAGACAGACCAGTTCTGTCCCTCCGGCCTCGTACGTTAACTCACGTACGACAAAGTCAATCAGGAAATTGCACTTACAATTATTTTTCTTAATCTCCCTCTTATCTGTTCCCAAATGTTCGCATGTATATTACCTCGCCATATCAGTCCCCGGCTTTTCTATGTATATGATACGATCCTCCAAATCTTTCATGAAGTTCCATGGAGCGGGTGACAAGGGAGTGGGCGTGTGGCCAGCTCCACAACCACAAATGTACGATCACTGCCGATCCCTCCAACTTGTAAGGTCCATGCATGCGTAACCCGTTCTATACATGTTTTTGTTTTACAGTAGGATAAACAGAGCTGGAAGTTCCAGAATGCAAATAAAACAAGCTTTTGCGGTGCAATAGGTCTCACATTTGCTTGAGTAAGAGCTATTGGCGTTGTAAATGCATGACTGACTTTTCGTGCCACATAAATTGGTCAACCCTGCCACATAATTTGGCCCCTCGGCCACATAATTCAGGTGGCCCTGAATATAAGTCAAGAACTTCCATTCACTGCAGCGAGTCTTGGCCTGATGACCTTGAACATTCGTTAGATTGTTTTTAGTACTGTTTTCTTTTAATTTAATTTTAATGTAGGTGATATGTGAAGGACTGTTACTGACATTTTCAGAGAAACATTGTGTTTGTTTCATGCAGAATCCGTAAAAAAGGTTCTTTAAGACCAAAACAGGACCTCACATATAAGAAATGGAAGGGTGTCCCAGACATTATTTGCATTCATATTGGTGAGCTGCTGCTCTGTTACAAGTATTGAAAACACACATCACTATCCCTGAATATTAGATATAAACACATTAAGAATTTGGACAGTTGTGCCTGTGCATTGTCAGTGACTTAATCAAACAGGGTGAGAGAGAACTGGAACATAAACTCAAATCTGTTAGGAACAGGGCCCCTCAAAATTTGGCCTAGGGCCCCCAAAATCCTTAAGATGCCTCAAAGGAGAACTAGGGCAAAAGTATGATAAATGTTGTTGCCCAAAGTAGGGAATTGGATTAGGCTGCAGCTGAGAGAGTATATCTTATGAAGATGGTTCTTCTCCTGAAAAGCGCTAGCTAAAGAGTTTACGACAGATGTGGAGCTTTAGACGGAGCAAAATCGAGTCATGATGGCTGACAACTCGCTGATGTTACTAAGAAGAAGTTGGAACCTTAGGGGCGGCTTTTAATCAATGTGACAAGCGAAAATCTGTGTAAACACACTTTTTCCTCCCATGCTTTCAATGGCTGAAACATACTATTATATGGTAAGCAGGGCACACAAGAGAGCTGCTTAAGGGGCAATGGAAAGAGAGATGAATGCATATTTGTAGATGTAGTAAGTGGGATAAAGCACATTACTTTGTGAAATGACCAACATTTTTGAAGTCTTTCCAAACAGAGAGGGGGAGAGTGTGTGAATTTGTTTTTGCCTGTGTGTAAAAATTCCTGGTGAAATCTGACAGACACCAAACCATACCCGGCTGAAAGCACCTTTCCATGCCACAAAGGGTTACGGTATACATTTTAAAGCAACTTCAGGCTCGGCATCTATCTGAATTCTTGGTGCAGGATGATTTTAAAATCTTCTCCAAAATCACTGTGGTTGTTTTGCAGTTTTATATAGCGCAAACTTGACCAGCAGACATCGAAACGCTTTACAGGAGCACCAGTTATATTACACAAGTGCAGATTCACTTTTTTGGGGGGCACGGGGAGATTAAGTGAATTGCCCAGAATCACGGGATGGTGAACCGAAGTCTATACTCTAACCTTATTCCCCAGTTACAGAGGGAGCAGGTTTGTCACTACGCCACATTTGAGACATCTGTTAATGGAGAGCATTAATTACAGCGGTAACGCCTTGGATAGCATGGGCCAAAAAAAAACAAGATTAAGTAAAGCATGTGTAGGAGGCTGGACTGGCTTGTAGTGAGTACCTAGGGGTACTTACACCTTGCACCAGGCCCAGTTATCCCTTATTAGTGTATAGGGTGTCTAGCAGCTTAGGCTGATAGATAATGGTAGCTTAGCAGAGCAGCTTAGGCTGAACTAGGAGACGAGTGAAGCTCCTACAGTACCACTAGTGTCATATGCACAATATCATAAGAAAACACAATACACAGATATACTAAAAATAAAGGTACTTTATTTTTATGACAATATGCCAAAAGTATCTCAGTGAGTACCCTCAGTAGGAGGATAGCAAATATACACAAGATATATGTACACAATACCAAAATATGCAGTAATAGTCTTAGAAAACAGTGCAAACAATGTATAGTTACAATAGGATGCAATGGGGACACATAGGGATAGGGGCAACACAAACCATATACTCCAAAAGTGGAATGCGAACCACGAATGGACCCCAAACCTATGTGACCTTGTAGAGGGTCGCTGGGACTGTAAGAAAACAGGGTTAGAAAAATAGCCTACCCCAAGACCCTGAAAAGTGAGTGCAAAGTGCACTAAAGTTCCCCAAAGGACATAGAAGTCGTGATAGGGGAATTCTGCAGGAAAGACACAAATCAGCAATGCAACAACAATGGATTTCCAAACGAGGGTACCTGTGGAACAAGGGGACCAAGTCCAAAAGTCACAAGCAAGTCGGAGATGGGCAGATGCCCAGGAAATGCCAGCTGTGGGTGCAAAGAAGCTGCTACTGGACAGTAGAAGCTGAAGATTCTGCAGGAACGACAAGGGCTAGGAACTTCCCCTTTGGAGGACGGATCTCTCACGCTGTGGAGAGTCGTGCAGAAGTGTTTTCCTGAAGAAAGACCGCCAACAAGCCTTGCTAGCTGCAGATCGTGCGTTAGGGTTTTTGGATGCTGCTGTGGCCCAGGAGGGACCAGGATGTCGCCAATTGCGTCTGGGGACGGAGGGGGCGTCGAGCAAGACAAGGAGCCCTCTCAGAAGCAGGCAGCACCCGCAGAAGTGCCGGAACAGGCACTACGAAGTGGAGTGAAACAGTGCTCACCCGAAGTTGCACAAAGGAGTCCCACGTCGCCGGAGGACAACTTAGGATGTCATGCAATGCAGGTTAGAGTGCCGTGGACCCAGGCTGGACTGTGCACAAAGGATTTCCGCCGGAAGTGCACGGAGGCCAGAGTAGCTGCAAAAGTCACGGTTCCCAGCAATGCAGTCTGGTGTGGGGAGGCAAGGACTTACCTCCACCAAACTTGGACTGAAGAGTCACTGGACTGTGGGAGTCACTTGGACAGAGTTGCTGGATTCAAGGGACCTCGCTCGTCGTGCTGAGAGGAGACCCAGGGTACCGGTGATGCAGTTTTTTGGTGCCTGCGGTTGCAGGGGGATGATTCCGTCTACCCACAGGAGATTTCTTCGGAGCTTCTAGTGCAGAGAGGAGGCAGACTACCCCCACAGCATGCACCACCAGGAAAGCAGTCGAGAAGGCGGCTGGATCAGCGTTACAGAGTTGCAGTAGTCGTCTTTGCTACTTTGTTGCAGTTTTGCAGGCTTCCAGCGCGGTCAGCGGTCGATTCCTTGGCAGAAGGTGGAGAGAGATGCAGAGGAACTCGGATGAGCTCTTGCATTCGTTATCTAATGAATCCCCAAAGACAGAGACCCTAAATAGCCAGAAAAGAGGGTTTGGCTACTTAGGAGAGAGGATAGGCTAGCAACACCTGAAGGAGCCTACCAGAAGGAGTCTCTGACGTCACCTGCTGGCACTGGCCACTCAGAGCAGTCCAGTGTGCCAGCAGCACCTCTGTTTCCAAGATGGCAGAAGTCTGGAGCACACTGGAGGAGCTCTGGGCACCTCCCAGGGGAGGTGCAGGTCAGGGGAGTCGTCACTCCCCTTTCCTTTGTCCAGTTTCGCGCCAGAGCAGGGCTGAGGGGTCCCTGAACCGGTGTAGACTGGCTTATGCAGAAATGAGCACCATGTGTGCCCATGAAAGCATTTCCAGAGGCTGGGGGAGGCTACTCCTCCCCTGCCTTCACACCATTTTCCAAAGGGAGAGGGTGTAACACCCTCTCTCAGAGGAAGTCCTTTGTTCTGCCATCCTGGGCCAAGCCTGGCTGGACCCCAGGAGGGCAGAAACCTGTCTGAGGGGTTGGCAGCAGCAGCAGCTGCAGTGAAACCCCGGGAAAGGCAGTTTGGCAGTGCCAGGGTCTGTGCTAGAGACCCGTGGGACCATGGGATTGCACCAACAATGCCAGGATGGCATAGAGGGGGAATTCCATGATCTTAGACATGTTACATGGCCATATTCGGAGTTACCATTGTGAAGCTACATATAGGTAGTGACCTATATGTAGTGCACGCGTGTAATGGTGTCCCCGCACTCACAAAGTCCGGGGAATTGGCCCTGAACAATGTGGGGGCACCTTGGCTAGTGCCAGGGTACCCACACACTAAGTAACTTAGCACCCAACCTTTACCAGGTAAAGGTTAGACATATAGGTGACTTATAAGTTACTTAAGTGCAGTGTAAAATGGCTGTGAAATAACGTGGACGTTATTTCACTCAGGCTGCAGTGGCGGGCCTGTGTAAGAATTGTCAGAGCTCCCTATGGGTGGCAAAAGAAATGCTGCAGCCCATAGGGATCTCCTGGAACCCCAATACCCTGGGTACCTCAGTACCATATACTAGGGAATTATAAGGGTGTTCCAGTATGCCAATGTAAATTGGTAAAATTGGTCACTAGCCTGTTAGTGACAATTTGTACAGAGAGAGCATAACCACTGAGGTTCTGGTTAGCAGAGCCTCAGTGAGACAGTTAGGCATCACACAGGGAACACATACATATAGGTCACAAACTTATGAGCACTGGGGTCCTGGCTAGCAGGGTCCCAGTGACACATAACAAACATACTGGAAACATAGGGTTTTCACTATGAGCACTGGGCCCTGGCTAGCAGGATCCCAGTGAGACAGTGAAAACACCCTGACATACACTCACAAACAGGCCAAAAGTGGGGGTAACAAGGCTAGAAAGAGGCTACTTTCTCACACAACCCCCCCCCCCCCCAAACGAAGGACAATAAGGCTAACCTTGGCCAGTTGAGACTTTATTGTCTAAGTGGTGATAAGTAGAGAGTAGCTCTGCAATAGACTGGTTATTCCCTTTATCATCCACTATATGGTTACTTCCCTGTGGGGATGTAAACCACCCTGTTTGAAGTTTTTTAGCTAAGCAACAATGTGAAGATGTATTTTCAGAGTTTCTATCAGTAAGTTTTAGTTTAGAGCAGTGGGAATTGTCCACTGAACCTATTTGTAGTGATGGAAATGCCAGATAGGGATGCTGTCTCAGAAAAGCCATAGCTGGGCAAAAACTTTGTCCATATGGCTGGAAGAGAGAACAGGGATGCTGTTTCTCTTGAGTTGGGGCAGGGCAGGGATGCTGTCCTATGAGCTCCACACTAGGGCAGGGATGCTGTCCTAAGTGTTGTGAGGCAGTGCAGGGTTTCTGCACTAAAGTTTCTCTGGGAGGGTTGGAGGGATGCTCCATGTTAACTAAAATGGTGCTCTTTTTCTCACCAATGTTAGTTATCCCACAGAGAGGTACTTCTACCTCAGGGAGTACAGCTTTGCCAGCTGATGCTTCCCTTGGAACAGGTGCCACCCCAGGAGAGGTTTCTCCCACCACAGGAATGGTATCCTGAATGGCAGGGTGGTTAGTGGATACTGTGATACCCTTTTTACCTGTTGATGGAGAGGGATCCTGAGTTTTCAGGCCTTCTCTCCTTTGCTTTTTCATTTCAGTAGAAATGAGAGGGAACAATTCCTCTGGGATGCCCAGCATGGCTGCATGGGCATAAAACTCCACATCAGCCCAACCTGAGGCCTCTAGGTCATTACCTAAGAGACAGTCTACAGGTAAGCTAGGTAATACCACCACTTGCTTAGGGCCAGTAACTCCACCCCAACTAAACTGAACTATAGCTAAGGGAAGAAACATAGTGGAGTTATGGACATCAATAATTTTATACTGTTGTCCAATGATGTGTTGTTCAGGAGCCACTAGGTTTTCAGTCACGAAAGTGATACTGGCACCTGTGTCCCTGTAGGCCAAGGCCTCAACACCATTTATTGAAACTGTCTGCCTCTACTTATCCATTGTAAGGGGACAAGCAGCCAGTGTGGCAAGGCCAATGCCACTAGGTGTGACAGAAACTGTCTTGGGACTGACTACCCCAGTTTCTATTATGGACCCATAAGTGAACCCAACTAAACCCTTAACTTGACTGTTGCCAGCAGTCCCACCACTAGTACCACTACTGCTAGGGGCACTAGAGCTTGATGTATTAGTGGTGGTAGGCTCAGGGGGTTTACCTGGACAGGACTTATCCCCTGGCCTATGGCCTCTGTTTTTACACACAAAGCACGAAGGCTTTTTAATGTGTGCAGGTTGAGAAGAAGAGGAAGAATTTGTTTTATCCCCACCCTCTGAAGAGTGTTTAAGATTTGAAGTGGGATCTTTGGTTTTACCCTTATCCCCATGCTTATCTTGAGATTTTTCACCATCTTTCTTCTTGCCATCATTGTCACCACCTGTATGAACTTTTCTGTTCACTCTTGTTCTGACCCATTTGTCTGCCTTCTTTCCCAATTCTTGGGGAGAGGTCAGATCTGAGTCCACTAGATACTGGTGCAACAAATCAGACACACAATTATTAAGTATATGCTCTCTCAGGATTATGTTATATAGGCTTTCATAGTCAGTCACTTTACTGCCAGGTAATCACCCCTCCAAGGCCTTCACTGAATGGTCAACAAAGTCTACCCAGTCTTGTGAAGACTCCTTTTTGGTTTCTCTGAACTTCATCCTGTACTGTTCAGTGGTTAAGCCATAACCATCTAGGAGTGCATTCTTAAGAACTTTGAAATCATTGGCTTCACTTTCTTTCACAGTAAGGAGCCTATCCCTACCCTTTCCACTAAATGATAGCCATAGGATAGCAGCCCACTGCCTTTGAGGGACATCCTGTACAACACAGGCCCTCTCAAGTGCAGCAAACCACTTGTTAATGTCATCCCCCTCCTTATAAGGGGGAACTATCTTGTGCAGATTCCTAGAATCATGCTCTTTTGCAGGATGACTATTGGGAATACTGCTGCTGCCACCATGGGTTTCTAAACCCAACTTCTGTCTTTCTTTCTCTACTTCTAAGGACTGTCTATCCAAATCCAGCTGTTGCTTCTTGAGCTTCAGTCTGGTTTGTTCCACTCTCAATCTATTGAGCTCCCTTTCTAACAATCTGTCATCAGGGTGGGTGGGAGGGACATGTATAGAAACAGAAGTATGATGAGAAAGGACAGAAGGAGACCTGTCCCTAACAGAAGGCACCCTAACAGCTTGGCTCACAGAAACAACACTTCTACTATGATGAGAAGTAATACTCTTACTGTGATGTGAGACCACACTATCTGTATGATGTGACTCAACATCAGTTCCAACTATGCTAGGTTGTCTGCTAGGGGGCAGGCTTGGAAGTTTCCCTCCCACTTCTTTAGCTAGGGGTGCCCCAGAGTCAGAGTGGGAACCATCAGCTAACTTTTCAACAGGAGTGCCAGCTGTGGCCTTATCCTGTTCAATAAGCATATTCACTAACAGTTCTCTAGAAGGATTCTTCCTTACACTTAAACCTCTTTCTATGCAGAGACTCCTTGCTCCTTTCCAGCTAAGGTGATCATAAGCAAGTTTGGACAGATCAACAGTTTGGCCTGTGCCAGACATTTTTTAGAAAGTGTTTAAGTGATAGAAAAAGGAAAAAAGTTTTTCAGAACTTTTAGAAAGACAGAAAAAAAACTTTAAAAACTTTTTAAGAACTTTTTAGAAAGTTAGAGGTACTTTTCAGCACTTTAGAAAAGAAGTGAGAAAAGAAATGCAAAACTTTTTGGTTAGGTGTACATACACTGAACTTGTTTTGTATATTTTTCTCTTATGAAAAGTACAATGACAAAAGTGGTAAGTAGTTACAGAGCACTTATCCCACCACTGCACAACCAATGTAGGAGGCTGGACTGGCTTGTAGTGAGTACCTAGGGGTACTTACACCTTGCACCAGGCCCAGTTATCCCTTATTAGTGTATAGGGTGTCTAGCAGCTTAGGCTGATAGATAATGGTAGCTTAGCAGAGCAGCTTAGGCTGAACTAGGAGACGAGTGAAGCTCCTACAGTACCACTAGTGTCATATGCACAATATCATAAGAAAACACAATACACAGATATACTAAAAATAAAAGTACTTTATTTTTATGACAATATGCCAAAAGTATCTCAGTGAGTACCCTCAGTATGAGGATAGCAAATATACACAAGATATATGCACACAATACCAAAATATGCAGTAATAGTCTTAGAAAACAGTGCAAACAATGTATAGTTACAATAGGATGCAATGGGGACACATAGGGATAGGGGCAACACAAACCATATACTCCAAAAGTGGAATGCGAACCACGAATGGACCCCAAACCTATGTGACCTTGTAGAGGGTCGCTGGGACTGTAAGAAAACAGTTAGGGTTAGAAAAATAGCCCACCCCAAGACCCTGAAAAGTGAGTGCAAAGTGCACTAAAGTTCCCCAAAGGACATAGAAGTCGTGATAGGGGAATTCTGCAGGAAAGACACAAATCAGCAATGCAACAACGATGGATTTCCAAACGAGGGTACCTGTGGAACAAGGGGACCAAGTCCAAAAGTCACAAGCAAGTCGGAGATGGGCAGATGCCCAGGAAATGCCAGCTGTGGGTGCAAAGAAGCTGCTACTGGACAGTAGAAGCTGAAGATTCTGCAGGACCGACAAGGGCTAGGAACTTCCCCTTTGGAGGACGGATCCCACACGCCGTGGAGAGCCGTGCAGAAGTGTTTTCCTGAAGAAAGACCGCCAACAAGCCTTGCTAGCTGCAAATCGTGCGGTTAGGGTTTTTGGATGCTGCTGTGGTCCAGGAGGGACCAGGATGTCGCCAATTGCGTCTGGGGACAGAGGGGGCATCGAGCAAGACAAGGAGCCCTCTCAGAAGCAGGCAGCACCCGCAGAAGTGCCGGAACAGGCACTACGAAGTGGAGTGAAACGGTGCTCACCCAAAGTCGCACAAAGGAGTCCCACGTCGCTGGAGGACAACTTAGGAGGTCGTGCAATGCAGGTTAGAGTGCCGTGGACCAAGGCTGGACTGTGCACAAAGGATTTCCGCCGGAAGTGCATGGAGGCCGGAGTAGCTGCAAAAGTCGCGGTTCCCAGCAATGCAGTCTGGTGTTGGGAGGCAACGACTTACCTCCACCAAACTTGGACTGAAGAGTCACTGGACTGTGGGAGTCACTTGGACAGAGTTGCTGGATTCAAGGGCCTCGCTCGTCGTGCTGAGAGGAGACCCAGGGTACCAGTGATGCAGTTCTTTGGTGCCTGCGGTTGCAGGGGGACGATTCCGTCGACCCACGAGAGATTTCTTCGGAGCTTCTAGTGCAGAGAGGAGGCAGACTACCCCCACAGCATGCACCACCAGGAAAGCAGTCGAGAAGGCGGCTGGATCAGCGTTACAGAGTTGCAGTAGTCGTCTTTGCTACTTTGTTGCAGTTTTGCAGGCTTCCAGCGCGGTCAGCAGTCGATTCCTTGGCAGAAGGTGAAGAGAGAGATGCAGAGGAACTCGGATGAGCTCTTGCATTCGTTATCTAAGGAATCCCCAAAGACAGAGACCCTAAATAGCCAGAAAAGAGGGTTTGGCTACTTAGGAGAGAGGATAGGCTAGCAACACCTGAAGGAGCCTATCAGAAGGAGTCTCTGACGTCACCTGCTGGCACTGGCCACTCAGAGCAGTCCAGTGTGCCAGCAGCACCTCTGTTTCCAAGATGGCAGAGGTCTGGAGCACACTGGAGGAGCTCTGGGCACCTCCCAGGGGAGGTGCAGGTCAGGGGAGTGGTCACTCCCCTTTCCTTTGTCCAGTTTTGCGCCAGAGCAGGGCTGAGGGGTCCCTGAACCGGTGTAGACTAGCTTATGCAGAAATGGGCACCATGTGTGCCCATGAAAGCATTTCCAGAGGCTGGGGGAGGCTACTCCTCCCCTGCCTTCACACCATTTTCCAAAGGGAG